>NC_089846.1:97705529-98368029 GCF_035609145.1 Eleutherodactylus coqui
GGCGTGCGCCTGTGTGCGCAGAATGGCGTGCGTCTGTGTGTGCGCAGAATGGCGTGCGTCTGTGTGTGCGCAGAATGGCGTGCGTCTGTATGCGCAGAATGGCGTGCGGGTGTGTGAGCAGAATGGCGTGCGGGTGTGTGAGCAGAGTGGCGTGCGGGTGTGTGCGCAGAATGGCGTGCGGGTGTGTGCGCAGAATGGCGTGCGTCTGTAAGCGCAGAATGGCGTGCGTCTGTAAGCGCAGAATGGCGTGCGTCTGTAAGCGCAGAATGGCGTGCGTCTGTATGCGCAGAATGGCGTGCGTCTGTATGCGCAGAATGGCGTGCGCGTGTATGCGCAGAATGGCGTGCGTGTGTATGCGCAGAATGGCGTGCGTCACTGGCCACTATGGGGAACCTTATTACCAATCGGGCCACTGTGGGGTTTACTTTTACTTTACTGTCTTACAATTAGAATCGGCCCTTTGAAGGTAGCCATAAGGCTGATGTGGCCCTCGGTGAAAATGAGTTTGACACCCCTGATCTAAGGTATAGCTGGCACCTTACCGAGGTATGGTTTATTTTGGTGTTCTGTTTTGTAGTAAGCTGAAGGGCCACCAGTGACTGCTGTTTCCTTGGGTTACCTTGTTTATTGCTGGAAGTAAGAAAAAATAAGAGCAACTTGAACTTTTTTCTGGGCTAAGTGAGCCTCCATGACGTCGCCGACCCCACCCCCTACGCAGAAATTGCTACACCTGTCATATACACTCAGTTTCTGTACCTATGATAAACTGATAGCAGATTTACGATTTTGTCCTAGATGAATAAATGTAGTGTAACAAATCCACAGGGCTGGTTTCATAATCCTCCCCACATATCAGTACAATCGCTATAGTGATGAAACAGTGATAAAAATGTGCAGGATGGCACAATCTATTGCAAAATAATTCAACCCAGGGACTGTGCAAGTAAAACCCATTTTTATAGCCATCTCTTGAGAATGCGCCTTAGCTGCAATACCAAATATGACCAATGGACAAGAGTGGAGCTGTTTTGAAGGGCAAAAAAAACAGACTTATCTTAACCAGATTTTGACTGTCTATAGATTATAAACGTCTGCACCTGGTAATGAAGGAAGGTAAAACTGCTGAACAAGAAGTGGTGAATGTATATATACCTGGATTATACGGAGACAGTGATTGCACCCACAAGATAGCTTCCAAAAGATTGGTTGTGATGGACAGCCATCCTCCCATAGCAGTCATGAGCATTAGATATTGCATTGAATTCAATGGGAGCTGCATCGGTAATACCAACCTCGACCGTTGCAATGTTTATGGAGCAGTCTGCTTCTGGCCCTGTCTACAGCAACAGCAGGCCTGCGAAACAGTTGATTGGCAGGGATCCAGAACGTCAGACCTGCTGATCAACTACTAATGACCTATCCTGAGGATAAGTCATCAATAGCTAAAGTCCCATTTAGGTGGGACAACAGTCGGCCTAAATTGCACGAACGCTGACTTCACCAATACGGCCGTTGGCGCTCATGCAGGGCTTTTAGACAGGCATTGAACACCACTGGCTTCTTTTTGGCTTCCCGCTCAGCTCTTCACATTCTACGTGAAGCGGGGAGCATGTACACACAGCGAGATGCCTGCGATCTAGCGATGATTTTGATGCTGACTGAAAGTCAGTGATTACGAAACATAGACTACTTTTTTTGCATTTACATGGGATGATTCGTTCATTTTCATTCATTTAAATGAATTTCGAGCAATAATCGTCCCATGTAGATGGCCCTTTGTTCCCAGAAAAGTCCCTTTAAATAACAACAGATCAGTCCAAGAAGAAGAGTAAGTGTGGACTTATTTGTATTATGTTACGTTTTAGTCGGTGACCACTTGTATAGGCAACCATTGGTTAATATAAAACAAAGGGGCACCTTTAACTGCCACCCCTCCTTCCTATCTACACCTCATTCAGTCTCGCTTAGGGTGAATCCACACCTGTATAAGGGCTCAGTTCAAGGTTTCCTTCTCTCTTCTCTGTTTTTGGAGGAGGAAAATAGAAACCATGAACTGAACCCTAAGGTAGTTGTGAGTTCACCCCTACTGAACCATTCAGTATATCCACATATGGGGCTGCAGCTTAGCCTATCCGTGTCCATGTTCTTGTGCCCAGTTGGCTGCTTTTACCTTTGCTGTTGCCGTGAGCCGTTTTCTTGCCTTTTTGTTCTTCTTCTTTATATTCTTTTCAGTGAGGCAGCTCCTGTAGTTTTAAAACTTCAATGCTTCTAAAAATATGGACCTCATTAGAAGACAATGGAACCATGAAATATATTTACGGCTTAGATCTAAAGGTTTAGTTGGCAGAACATTCAAAGTAACTTTTTTCCTTTGTTTAGCGAACTAATCCTTTCAAATTAATTTTCTGGATTGCTATTAAGTCTGTCCCAAGGGGAAGAGTGTCATCTTGAAGGAATCCTGAAGTTGCAGAGTGATATAGCAGATTTATATTTAAATGTATAGGATGATGAGCATTATCTCATTACACGCACAACTCCGGACGGCCCTCTGACATGTCAAACTAATTTTCATTCTTAAGGTTTAAAAAAGTAATTGAACACAATTGGTGGTTTCACATGTTAATTACATGGAATATATTTCCCCACATAAAATCCTTATTTAATATGTAAGTGTGTAATAATCGGAGTAAACATGTCAATCTTTGCAAGTGAGACAAAGTATAGAATCGCTCTTCAAGTGCACGACAACTTGTTCTACTTGTTTGACATTGTACAAAGATTAAGGCGATAGCAGTATGCAGAAACGGAAAGCTTTCAGAAATAAGTGTTTCATCTGAAGCGAAAAAACTTTTAGCATGGGAAATACAGAATTTAGTTTTAAGAAGCAAAAAAAAAAGTTAAAATGTAGGACCACTTTAAACACATTGAGTTTTAAACTAGAAAATTAATTTAAATTTAGTTTAAAGAAACTAAAAAACTTGAAACAAAAGCTACTTCCCCCCCAAAATTCATGTGTTTGAGAAATTTAAGAATTTATTTATTTTTAAAAACTAAAATATAATTTTGGTTTGAGGAAGCAAAATTTAAAAAAATTGTGGAATAAGTTAAAAACGTTCAAAATTGTATTAAATATTTAACTTGAAGAAGCGAAAAACTTTAAAAAGTTTCTACTTATAAGGCCTCAGTCACACGGGCGCATCGGCACCCGTACAGCAGCGCCGATGCGCCCGTGTGACTGCAGGAAGGAGACGGACGTACCTGCAGACGGCCGTCTCTCTGCAGCGCCGGAGGAAAGAACACATGACCGGCAATGAAGCCGGTCACATGTTCTTTCCTCCGGCGCTGCAGAGAGACGGCCGTCTGCAGGTACATCTGTCTGCTGGTGTCAGTCACACGGGCACATCGGCGCTGGTGTACGTGTGCCAATGCGCCCGTGTGAATGAGGCCTCAAGCTAAAGAACTTTTAAAAAAAGTAAAAAAAGAATTTAGTTTGAAAAATCAAAAACTTTTAAAAGTATCGATAAACAAAATGTGTTCGAAAAATAGTTAGCGCTTCGAGATAACTCTATAAGACAATATAGGGAGTCATGGGATGTATGGAAAAATGTTAGCAACACTTGACATGAAAATTTCTGCTTTGATGCTAAGTGAGTTTAATTTAGTTAATTCAGTCAAACTGCAATGAGATTTTGCTTAAATGCTTTAAAATTAACAAGTAACAAAACTATACAATAGTGGTAACAGGGAATATTGTAGACAGTGTTTTATAATTGTTGTGTACAACCAGTAATATGTGATAACTATTGTATTACATGACTGTCTTAATCTCAATAAAAACTAATGATGGAAAATAAAAATTACCAATTTAGAATATAGAAATATATCACCATTTTTTCTTCTAGGATAATGACATATATTAATATTTTGTTATTACTAGACGTCTGTCAGTGAATATTGGGGAGTGTCTAAAATATTCAGAATGTTATTCTCCGCACCGTTTTTATGATCATACAAGTTGCTGAGAAATGCCATGATTAGTCAGTGTGGTTAGGTGCTGTGGTTGGGCCGTTATGTTGCACTGCTGTAAACAAGGGGGTAGGAGAGTGGGGACAGAGAAAACTTCAGAGGGAAGTTCATCTCACCTTATATGGCCTGGTTACTGTGTAGGAGCAATGGATCTTGGTAGATTCTAAAGATAATGGGACATTTTTTAAGGGGAGAAGACGCAGATAAAAATACCGTATATACCCGAGTATTAGCCGACCCAAGTATAAGCCGAGTCAATAAGTTTTACCACAAAAAACTGGTAAAACTTATTGACTCAAGTATAAGCCTAGCTATACTCGAGTATATACTAGGTAAAGAAAAAATGCAATACTCACCTCCCAGCCGGCATCTGTGTCCCCAGCGCGATGATCTCCCAGGCAGTACGGCAAGCTGCTTGAGAATTCTCCCCAATGTCATCTCCCTGCTTGGCTTTGAATTCCCCTGTCGTCAGCGCTGTGTAAGGGTGGACACCCACTGGGGGTTTTTTTCTCCGCTGCGCTGCTAGAGTAAAGGTAAAGGCAGCAGCGCTAGCCCCATTGAAAAGAGATGGAGAATGGCGGGGATTTCTGCCACAGCTGTGGCAGGAGTTTCCTTCATCCCCGGTAAGATATTGCTATTCATGAATGAATAGCTAAGGGCTATGTGTCATTGGCTGAGTGCTCAGCCAATAGCTAAGCACTGGCTGCTATTGGCTGAGCCCTCAGCCAATCAGCACAGCCCTTTCAGGAGGCGGGTATTTTTAAATCCCTGCCTGCTGAAAGAGCTTAATAGCAGTGCAGGGGAGCCAGCCAGAAGACGCGTCTGAGTGCTGGAGAGATGAGTAATTTTTTTTTTTTACCACTTATTGCTGATTATTGGGGAAGGGCTTATATTTCAAGCCCTTCCCCGATAATCATACAGCCGGGCTTGGCACAAAGCAGTGCTTTCAATGGGATCGGCAGCAGTGCCGATCCCATTGAAAGCAATGGATAGAATGCCGTGGACTTCTGCCACAGCTGTCATAGCTGTGGCAGAAGTCTGCGGCATTCTCCCTATGTTTTCATTGGGGCTAGCGCTGCTGCTGCTGGCCTCATTGAAAGCACTAGCGATATGCCAGTTCTATACCGGCGTCTTTCTTGCGCTGCGAGGCGAGAATTTTCTTGTGCTCTCGCAGCGCAACAAAGAAAATATCGCCAGTGAGCGTTCACCCTAAGTAAGCGCTGTAATTGAATCGAGCGCCAGCAAATCACAGCCGGCACTCGATAAACCAATCACAGCCATTCAGTGATGTCATCCAGTGAGGTTTTTTTTTTACCTCACTCGAGTATAAGCCGAGGGGGGCTTTTTCAGCATAAGAAAAGGTGCTGAAAAACTAGGCTTATACTCGAGTATATATGGTAAATTTGGTTATCACTGGTGTCAAGACCCTATGAAAAAACCTAGTACATGATGCCCCGGTGCCAAGTGTTAGCAATGCCACCTCATTTTTCTCTTATGGATCTCTGCAAACCTGCATTTGGCCTTATCTACAGGGACATTTTTTATGTGAACCCATCACTGTTCCTTTAAGGGCTGTTTCAAAATTGCAGGAAGTGTTACATAAATGGCTGAGAAAGTTTGCCTGACTCAGCGGTGCCAATCATTTCAGCATTGCTATAAAATTGTACTAGCTTGCCAACAGATATTAGTCACGCATTATCATGGGCAGAAAATGGTGCAAATAATATGGGAGCAGAACTTCAGTCACACATTTTTTTACTGATTCTACCATGAAAATGTCTAACTTCTGTGCCTACTTAGTATACATACTTGAGTACGACCCCCAATTGATACATCTCAAAGAACTGCACATGGAATGATGTTGTGGAGCTTTGATCGTCTTTAATGAAGTTACTTTTTTACAGCCTTGTTCAGTACAAGTTTCTCTTTCTTATTAAGTCATAACACATAAAATATTGCTCAAGATTTTATCTTACCTCCGTTGTGGCTTCATGCCTGGAAACAACCTGCGGCAAAATTTATGTTTGGCTCACGACGCTATTGACGGCACCGCCGGTTAATTACAGGAGCTCAGTGCTACTTAATGAGTGTAAACAATAGTCTCATAAAAAACGTTAATAAAAAGTTGTAGTGGAAAGTCTAAGCATCATGTTTAGTTTTCTTCATGTCTTAACCAGACACATTCCAGAATTGCTTATATTGTGGTTTATGGGAGTCAAATGGGCCCCGCTTTAGGTAAAGTATTCAGACTTTCAATAGGCCACTGGTCCTGACATCATGAGAGCATGTCCATCACTACCACAACTCAATGGAGCCAATAGCTGTAACCCTCTGGTAGAGCATTGTTGCTTTATTGGTTAGAGGTAACAACTTATTCATCAAGTCTAGTCTTTCTCACACATGGCTGTTCAATAGAGAGAGGACAACAAAATAAAAACCACTTGGCGATTGTAGCCTATGGTGTCTTACAGGCAAAAAATCCTTTTTGACCAAGCAGGCTGTTGCATACTTTCTTAAGGCAATTCAACATCATTCTCCAGCTTGTTCATCTCATTAGATAAATGTCTAGATTGTTTGGAAATAACATTGTCTTGGGGAAGAAGATTCTAAAGCTTGACTTCTTTTACTGTAAAGAAGTCTTCTCTATAAGAATAATAGGGCTATTTTTCCACCATGTGATATCTGTCATCCTGGCCCTCTGTACATTGCTTGGAATGAAATGTTAATGTTAAAATTATTTTTACTGACCTTCTATATATTCAGATCTTAATAATAGAGGAAACCTGAACGTTCCTCAATAATTGTCTATTTTTTGTCCGTGGTCCTTTTATGGATCGGATTTATGAAAACTGTCTTGGTTGCCTGTAGCAACTAATCACAGCCCATATTTCATTTTAGCAGGCCAGTATGAGGAATGAAAGCTGCAGGTGATTGGTTGCTATTGGCAACAGACAGTTTTTGTTTTACACAGTTTCATCCCCCCCCCCCCCATGTGTATCAAGCATCACACCTCTCAGTAAAGTGGACTGTACCCGTGACATGACTGCCAAGTGGGTATTTGACTCAGTGTGCCACATCCATGTACTCAGTTGAACAGTGAATGTTTATTGTTCGTAAATATTGGTAAATGGGGTACATTAACACAACTAGATTGACCCGATGTTCGATACGTGGACATAAAATGTTTTGAAAATTGGCTGTAAATGTTTTAGAAACTGATTATTTTACTTGGCAAGAACTTCAGGATAAACTACATTTTCAGTGTACCTAATTTCATCTGAGTGTACCCCTTGAACTGTTCGCCATCCCTGGCTTGGTCCTTCACATTTTGAGGACATAGCAACAGTCAAACTAGTAAGCACTTGGTATGAACATCGCTCATCAACGCTTAACTCTCCCTAGTGACGCTGTTGGCTGCAGCACAACAGCATCAGTAGACTTAACACAGGAACTTGTCCTGGCCTGATGGGTCACTCAATGTATCAAGCTCAAATATTATGATTTTATGGTGGTGGTGAGGATGTAACAAATCTAATGACACCGAAATCATCCACCAAAGGTCACGCAAAGGGGTCAAAGTGTGGTGCAAGAAAAAGCCTGCAAGCTTCTTTATATTAGATGTCAAAGGGCATTTTGGAATATGTCTGGTGAAGGAAGTGACAACACAATAATGGATTCACTAATCGGTGGACAAATTTGGGACAACTAGAAATGTTTTGAGTCAACACGCAGGTGGCCGGAAGACGACTGATCAAATGGAGCAGGATATGAAGAACCGATAACACTGTGTTACAAGGGTGTATTTTCTTATTTAAAAATCTGTGTTCTTCTTCCCTATCTTAAAGGTACTGAATCCAAATACAACTGTCTACCAGTACTTCCCGAAGAGATGCAGTGACTTATCAGAGGAACACGGTGAAAGATTTCACCAGGACATACGTGCAATTAAGAAACTGTATGAAGGAAAGTGGATGCCGGTGATACTGGCTGATTACTGCTAGAATATTCCAAGGGTGAACACTGGTGGACATAGAGTAAATACGACTTCTGCAAACATTACATCTAACTTCTCATATATTCATGGCACTTATGGAAGTTCTTTGCTATTATACATCTGCCATCCTGGGATCTTATGTCCTGCTTATAACTATATGTTATAATCTGTATGTTATAAACTGTATGTATAATCCCCATTCAGGATTTATTGTTTTTATAAGAACATTTATAAAACATTTAATTGCAATTATATTTACACTTCATTATTCTATTGTTAAGGTTATTATCTGTAAATCTGTTCCTGGCAGTCAAAATCTGTGCACTAAATTTTTGTGTAACACAGTGTTTATGCCGGTTTTACATCTGCATCGGAGCCTCCGGCTGAAGGTTGCTTCACAGATCCAGCTCAAAATACCAGAAGAAAAAGCACTGCATATGGCGCTTTTTTTCTGTCCAAGAGCTGGGCAACTGGACAGAAAGTGGACGGACGACATTAAAGTCGAGGGGGTCAGTCTGGTGCTTTTCGGTTCTGTCCAGAGATGGAACCGTTCAACCATGGAGATTCACCTTTCCTGCTCCCTGAACGGTGTGAAACCACCCTTACCAGAATTACCAAGAAAATCCTCAAAGGGCTTATTCTACACAAAAGCCTCTTATCCCACCTTTTAATGGGGTTTCAAAATCAGCATGCGGATTCCCAAACTAAACCTGTATTCATCACTGAAGACAACCCGATTCCACTCCGTAGCATCCAGTTTTATCGTTCACGAAACCACTGCAAATGGAAGCGATGGTGGGTGTAAAAGGAAGTACATGTAATGGATACAGTGAGATCAAATGTCCTTCAGCCGAGCACCTGGAAATGGCTCTAACAGACACAGAGATGTAACGATGGTGCCACCTGTCTCTGAATGGCGGACAATGAAACAGTTTGAGCTGCTTATGCTGATCAGACGATCCTCTGTACTGGTGTCCTGAGCTTGGTTGCCTTCTGTGTGTGTCTTCATGCATCAACACCTCCTAACAGGCTGGTCAGAACGGCCCAGGTGGTGGTAATTCATTAATACCACCATCCAGCTTCTTACATCCCAATAATGCGCCCCTCTCAGACTCTGGTAATGGGGTGAAATCTCTTCTCTGCGTCGTAGAGGTGTCTAGTGGCCAACAAGCTCTACACAAGTGGAAAAAGAGGTCACTATACAAGGAGCCTCCGAAAGCCTTTTATAGGCCAAGGGGGAACCACTTTTAGGGCCTCCAGTGACAAAACCGTTAATCTAATCACACCACAACTCTCATAATTCCTATATCTGCCTGAGATGGAACTGCATGCCAAGTTGTAATGCAAAATGTCCTGTCCTTCTAGGGGCTTGATTTTTTTTTTACAAAGATTGTAATCTTGAGCTCGCCATCTGGTTCTTGTTGGTATAGTGTAGAAGACGTTTAGCTAGAATCGATGTTTTCTGACAGTGAGTAATGTGGTACAATATAAAGTTTCCCTACAGGCTATAAGAATTAGATGTCATTTGTATACCTGTGTGGTAATTGAAGACAATACAAGTCCAAGTAAAATTGCTCGATGCCTGGGAAGTTGTTTATTTAGTATAATATTAGAAGCGTTCATTAATCAGTGAAATGTGCAGCATTGATTGAGTGTAGGTAAGTGACAACTAATTTTCTGCTCCGGAAATAGAAGCAAATTAATTTATAATTCCCTGTCAGGTTACGTGGGGCTAACGTTCAGTTCAATGTACGGCCTCCCCTGTAAAATTATGTCTTAGCCACAGTGCCAGGGGTTGTACCCATGTCAATTAGCTAATATCTGCTGGTCCTGCTCTCTGCACCCCATCAGCAACCGGAGCAGAGGATCGCCAGGCACCTTCCCTGCAGCAGCTCTAGATGATCGGCTGTCCATCTCATACAAGGAATGCTCAAACCCATAAAAATGGCAACAACTCTTCTTAAAGCACAGCAGCTCCATTTTGATTCCCCGTGAGACCGATTTGCTGTGATAAGGCAAGGGAAGAGGGGCTGTCTTCATGACACAGCATGAAGTGGACTCACAAGGCAGATTTATCATCTTAAACTCTATGATTGACAGCGAATGATGGTGACTTCCGACACACCAGTAAACAATCCATTCCAAATATTATCTCTTCTAATCACTAAAGTCCAGGCCTTCCTCAATGTGGCTATTTTTTGGATGGCAGCTTTTAATATTGCCCTCTCTCCCACTCTTGACCATTCTTCTGCAGGTTCAGATAAGCTAACTGCCTTGTAAATGTCTTTATTATGCACCAGAAGAAATGGTCTTGCTCTGGCAGATACATGGAGGGAGACTCATGGGTTCTGAATGAGCTAAACTTTATACCCTGCTTGCCATAAATCTTACTCTCGCTTGGATAGGATTCTCACTTCTACATGATGTCTTCCATGTCTATCCAAAATTAAGCACATCCTATGTGCCTGGCCAGACATTGCCATAGTCAGAATCCCATTTCTAAGTATATCAACTCCCCACTATCCCAAAAGATGGAGGCTCAACACTGCTCTCCTAAGATATCCTATTACCCTTATAAGAATATCATGGCAACTCACTTCTTACTTTAACACTAATATAACTCCAAACATACCCCCTATTTGGGTATGGTTTGCACATGAAGCCTTCCTGAGAGGCCAGATATCTAGTGAAAAGGGGAGTCCATGGCCCAAATTGCTTTGGAAAGGTGGCTTAGCCTCTTAGAGACAGTAAAATAATATAGACCAAGTCTATTGCTAAGGAAGGAGCTATTCAATACAGTTCATCCTTATATATATGAAAAGGGGGAGGACCCAAAGGAAGATGTGGGGTTCCCTGAAACCCCCGGCTGGGACAGAATCCACACTTATCAATGTGGAGGGAGCTTCATAGTCACTTAACTCAGTTTTTACCTGGCTATGTTTACGGGTAGGAGTCATGGTATCTTATTCCCACGTTTCAGGCAACAGAGACATTAGGCCCTCATGCCGGGGCTTGGGCCACTTAAAGTCAGGTACAGGGTTGTGTTTCATCTCCTTGTAGAACAACCTTGGAAGCTGGACCCTGAGGGACCACTGAGGAAAACTTGGGAATTCAGACATTCAATGCTCAAAACTTTTATTAATAAACAGTTCTACTTTGGCCGATCCGGTCGAAATATATGACAGTCAACAAGTCCATTGTCTTGGGGACAATACACTTCGACCGCAGAATCCTCAGAAATTAGAATCCATTCGCAAAGTCCATAGGACAATTATTAGCAATGTCTCTTAGCGCAGCCGCATTATTTATGGTTAGAAAGAAAAAGAGTCTCTCACTTCCCGCCCAACAGAATTCACAGGACAGGTTCCTTCAGGGGGAAACGCTGATGTCCCCACTAGAATGTGTGTCAGCAGAGACAGCCTCAAATAGGGCAGAAACTCCACTTGTGTCCCATCTACACAGCAGCACGCCAACTACGCCCTCCTTCCCGCTCCCAGTACGAGATAGCACGGTGAGGGGAGAAGAGAGGGCACACCCCAAAATCCTATCTTGCTCTAGGATGGGGCTTTGCTTTAGCCTAATAAACATTTGCTCAGGTGAGGATTCGCCTGCATGAGCATCCGCACATACACCAGCATGTTCACATTTGCGAAAAGGGGAGGATTTCCCTCCTACATATACTTCATCTGCTGAAGAAGCTTCACAATGGACACAATCCAGTTACTTCAAATTAGCTAATAAACCTAACAAACTCTTAACAGTAAGTTGAGGGTGAAAGAGAGGATTGACGTTGTCAATTCTGTCAGATTCAGCAATGAATCAAGTACATCAAATTCAGACAAAATCTCACAAACCTCCCATGATTTTTATAGCGCACTATATAATTTTAGGCCCCAAAAATCTCCTAACACCCTTTCGGATTTCCTGAACTTCCTTCCACTCCCGAAATTATCCTCAAGCCAAAATAAGCAGTTGAACCTGCTTATAGATGAGGAAGAAGTGAAACTAACATTCAAATATCTTAACTCCTTCAAAACTTTGTGCCTTATTGACCAGGCCACGTTTTGGAAATCTGACATGTGCCACTTTAACAACAACTCAGTAAAGGTTTCCATATCCAAGCGATCCTAAAAGCCCTTTCTGCCTTCTCCTTTACACATTACATAGCGCTCAATTAGTGCTATGTAATGCACGGAGATTCCAGACGGCGATCATGTTACCGCCGGTGTCACCTAACCCCCAGCGGTCACATGAACGCCAAGCCAGGAGCCTAAAGGGAGAATGCGGAAGTATTACTTCCGCATTCCGGCCGGTGATCATGTGACTGCCGTTGTCCCCTGACCCCCAGCTGTCATGTGATCGCTGAGCCGGGAGGCTGAAGGGAGAATGCGGAAGTAATACTTCCGCATTCCCCCCACGGTGTAGTGACCACCTGCACCCTCCTGAACTATCAGATCAGGAGGGTGAAGGGAAAACTTATTTTTTCTCATCCATTCTTCCCAGCAACAACTTATTTGGACCTGGGGAGAATGGATGAGAAAAAATAAATGGATTGAAAAGGGTTAACACTGATAAATGTAGGCTTTTCTTGAATGTTATATCACTCGGTGATCCGGGGATTATTCTGATTGCCAGATTAGAGTCAGTTTTTTTGCCATCCTCTGGATCAACATTGAGTAGCCCTCAGGCTGAACTGGGTGGACATGTGTGTTTTTACTATACTAATTTTAGATACTATGTTATGTGGTAAACCTAGACCGATACGATTTATTAAGCGCTGCGGAATATGTTGGCGCTATACAAATAAAGATTATTATTATTATTTATGTAAATTTATTTAAAACACCCCAATTGAGGATTTTTTTAAAATAAATTGTTGTTTTTTTCATCTGCCGTATGACAAATCTGTACCTACGTAATATACTAATTATTTATCAGAGATATACTCAGAGATATATTGCCACTTGTTTACTTTCCTTTGGCAGGACGTTGGAGAGGTTTCACATTTCTGAGCAATTTTGGCGGCTTATTTATCTAACATTATTTTTTTTTAATTCTGAAGTCTATTTGTTTTTCATGTACACTCTTTAATGTATAGATTATGTTGTTGATAATTAATTGATGTAATAACTAATTGATGCAATAAATTAGTGTAAGAGTACATTGAAACATAATGGAATCCAGACCAAAATCTGCATCCAGTCCAACATTACATCACTGGTGCAGATTTTAAGGTTTATCCGCAACAAACTTCATCCCTACATTTGAAAAAGTGAAATCAGCTGCGGATCTGCGAAAAAATGATGGTATGGATTTGTACGCAGATTTTGGTGTGGATCTGCACCAAAATCCATAAATGAGAATATACCCTCAAAAATGAATTTATTTCTGTATAAATTATTTAAAATGAACCCTACACTATACAATAGTACAGGGTGACTGTAATAACAGGGATTAATTTGAGGTTAATGTGTGAATGCGGTTAATTTGAGGTTAATGTGTCGAAGAGATTAATGTTTTACACAGTAGGCTCTATTATTCTCTCATAGGATCTCACACTGATAGGGGAGGCGAGGGGGAGAGAGAAAAGTTGAAACAGCACCTACATGCCAGGAAAGTTTGTCAAAATTTTCTCAAACAAGGCTGTGATTGGCTTTCACTAATGATGTCACCAGGACCTGAACCAATCAGGTCCCAATAATGGCACCCAAACCACAGGCTTTTAGTAACAGCCTGATCGGGTTTTTTTATCTGCTGTGCGGGGCTGTGATTGTCTGCTGACAGCAAAACTTTAATTTATGGCGCTGCTGCACAGAGCCCAGGCAGAAGCGATGTACATTTACAGTGTGCGGTAGTGACGTGGCTAGGCTAGAGAAGGCCCTGGGACCACATGGTAACCGATTCCTATAATCCTATTCTTCCAGGCAGACAACCCTGGATGAGTTCTTAAGTGCTGACGTTACTGGCCTGCTGAAGCTGAACAAAGGCCTTAAAAATTTTCATCCAATTTCTTTTATTGAATTTGGACTACAAACTCCTATCCGGCATTTTAGCTTCTCGCTTGAACTCCTTCTTTCCAAACCTCATTCATAGGGATCTCGTTGGCTTCATCCAGACTTCACTTACAGTTTTAGCTTTAGATATGGAGAAGAATTCGACTTTCTTTCCTGGGATTCCTTATTTGTGGTTTTAACTAAGGCCAGTATTTGCGGAGCATACATAACAGCCTTACGTCCCCTTTATTCATCTTCCTCTGCCCAAATAAAACTACCTTCCCTTGACAATCGTTGAGTCAACATTTGGGGAGGTATAAGGCAGCACTGTCCACTTTTTCTAGCAATTTTTACTCTAGCAATGGAACCCCTCCAGCGCAGATGTGAACACAGCTTTACATAGGTTACATGTGTATCTATGTGTTTGCTTGATATGACATGTTGTTGGCTTCACTGAACTTTTCTCGGTCACTAGCTACCACCTCCCTTTGTAATTATTACTCTTCCCAGATGAATTAAGGATACCGATAACACAGTTGCCATGTAATTATGTAAAATAATGCTTGAAATGTGACAGCTTCGTATTACTTTGCATCATGTCAAGTCAATAAGCTAATAAGCTCCAGTAATCAATCACAAATGTAGAGAAAGGAAAGCACGTACGATAATCACATGAACCTATTAAAATGTGGACTCTGCCTCCACAACATCTATCATTGGGTAATCCACATCTTCATTCGTGTTATTGGGTCCGCGTGTTGTCAACAATCATGTAATTTATTAATACCATGTTTAATTGAACTTAATTAATGAGACATCCCATACTCCAGAATAACTACTGTTACATATTACTGCAGTTCAGTACTCCTAAACTGGGCGTGATGGAAGATTGGACTTCTATTAGCCCTTAGGAGCTGTCAGTCCGTGTTGACTCTGTTTAGTCATTGATAGTCCAATCATGTGGTCTCCAAAAAAGGGGTGCCAACAGGAGCCACAGTGATAAGGGAATTAGCTAGTGCAATTCTAGTAAATCAGACATTGATGGCATATTCTAACCATATACAGTTCAGCAGCCTTACAACCAACAGGGGATGAGGAATAGTTCAACAAACATGGTAGACCAGAATAGCATGGTTCTCTCACCAACAGCTTGTTCTGCCCACAGAGTTGTACTCCAGAGGAAGGGTTTCTCACTATGATCTGTAAGGTTTAAACAAGCTGAAGACACTTCCTCACTCAGCCTAGAAGATTTCAGGGCTGTCAGTCAATTTCATTCATCAACCTTCACCAGCAAACTCACCCAATTTCTCACAGCATTGATTCTGACAATGTAATTACTGCTGCGACTCATGCTCACACCGTACAAACTAATTAAATACACTCCAATCACTCCTTCCCCTTGAGTGGTCCATATCTCACCTCTTCATGACTGATCGGCGTCATCCACCCATCAGTTCAGTGAGGGTATCTTCCCATCTTCAGGGTCTCATGACAGATGTGGATCCTGCCTGTTAAAGATGTGGTGAGGAAGAAGGAATTTTCCTTCATATTTTCGGGTCCTGGGGGATATTATTGCCTTTCTAGGGAAAGATTGTTCAGTTGACTAGGCTGATTACTAGTGTCTCCATGAACTTTGGACTGGAACTCTTTCTTGTCCATCATTGCAAAATTCCTACATTTTGGTACAAATGCTCCCTACTTCAGCACTTGGTGACTGCTGCCATAGCTTGTATTCTTTTGCAGTTGAAGCAAACCTCTCCCTTCTCAATTTTACTGTAGGTTTCTAAGGTAAACAAACTTAGGTGAATGGAAGATCTAATGGACACCATGCATAAAACCCATGATAAGCTCTGCAATACCTGGTTCCATTGGATGGAATTTCAACATACCCCTGAATATTGTGGCCTTTTGGCAGATTTGACTTGATTCCCTTCTCTTGGATTCTTCCTTCTCTCTTTCTCAGTATGATACCCCCAACTCCCAATTATTCTGCTCTTCCTTTTCCCCTTTTTTTACTTCTCACCTTCTCTCTTTTTTCATACTTTCTCTTCCTCATGGAATCTTCCTTTCCCTATCTCCCTCATTTTCGTTTTTTGCTTGTCTTCTATCTTCATTACTCTTATTGTATTATGTACACTATGTTGACAAAACTTATTGGATCCCAACCAATCCTGTGCTGTCAGATGAAGGTGATCAACAAATCAGATGTGTGAGCATTAGGTATAAAGAAGAGTATCACACAGGCAAGTCCCAGTACAGAAACATCAGCATGCCATCAGGTGTACAGTTGACAGATTTCCAATGTGGTATGGTTGTGGGATGTTACCTGAGCAGCCAATCAGTATGGGATATTGCAATGCTTTTTGACCTTCCAAAGGACCCTGTTGGCCATGTTATTCAGAAATGGAAACCATCTTGTGTGTGTAGTGCCGCCACGTTTCGGAGAGACCTTGTAAACAGAAGGTTGACAACAAAACCTTGTAGGAGCTGTAAAGGCATCAAGCACATCATCTGCCCTCGCTCTGAAGGTCTCATAGGCTGTAGGAACATGCATTAGCACCAGAACCATCCGTAGGGAGCTGCATGTGACAATCGACTGCACAAGCCCAACATCACAACAGTGATGCACAGAGGTGCCTGTGATGGTGCTTGGAACATCATTCTTGGACTGTAAATTAATGGAAGCAAGTGTTGTGGACATCTGAATCAGAGTGAACCATCTTCCGATCAGAAGGCCACACTTGGCGGTTGACTGGAGAGCAGTTTCTATGTGACTGCATCGTCTCAACCGTGAAGTTTGGAGGAAGTGCTGTTATGGCGTGGGGCTGTTTTGCTAGGAAGAACTAGGGTCATTGGTTGCAGTAAAGTCACCCTCAATGCTGATAGGTACAGAAACATTACAGATTATGTGGCATCACCTACCCTGTGGCAATACTTTGGTACAGCTTGACCGAGTACTATGTCATACAGCATGCAGTGCTGAGACTTGGTTCGAGGAGCAGAACATCTGCAAACATCTTTGGCCAGCCCAAACTCTGGACTTCAATCCCATAAAGCATCTTTGGGACAAACTATAACACCATATCTGTACATGCCCAAGACGCCCATGATCCCCCACATCACTATCTGAAGCTCTCCTCAGGGAATAAAGGCAAATCCCTTCACAAATCTATGGGAATTTGGTGGAAAGCGGTCAAGGAGAGTTACTACAGTCATTGAGGCCAAAGGAGACCCAACAGCAGATTAAAAACTGTAAATAAAATCCAATGTCATCACCTTCTAGGTGTGTCCAATACTTCTGTCAACATAGTGTATATTAGAAAATCCGGGGGAAGCCTTGGGGACAGGCTTTGGGTTCTCGACAGGATTCATAAGGAAGCATTTGGCTGTTGGAACTGTTTAACATATCAGTGTTTCTTAATCCACTAAGTTTATAGTGTGTGTTTCTGTGATTTTGACTTGGTGTAGACTCATGTTCATTCTTTGTACTATAACCCATCTGCTTTAAATAAAATGTTAAAAAAAGAAGATTTTGGTCTCTATGAGTTGGGAATACCATCATCCTTCTGTAAGACCAGGCTCAGACACAACAACAATTTCCTTAAATAACAGAGCTCCAAGGGTCTAGCAGAAGTCAGTCCTATTTGGGGACAATCTCCAGGGTTTTACTTCTTATGGACTGATTTACAAAAATTCGAGTGTACCTTATTGATGGGACGTCCTATATCAGTGGTGGCGAACCGATAGCACGCGTGCCAGAGGCGGCACGCAGAGCCCTCCCTGCTGGCACGCACCATCATCGGCCGCTCACCACCTTAGTGAATGCCTGCAGGGGCCGCGGCTCCCCTGCTGACATTCACTCAGCGCTGCTATCTGTGTTGATCTCGGTGCACACTGTGAATCAGTGTGCAACCAGGATCCTCCTCCCCCGTCCCCCGACGTCTCCTACTTTGGTTCCGCAAGAGCAGGGGGAGAAGGCATCCAACAGAAGTACACTGCCTTCAGTATGCACCTGGGATCAGGCAGGAGAGGAGTGGCGCTCCCACGAGGAGGAGGTGTAAGTATTTGGGGCAGGGGGCAGGTATTCTGACTGCTGGGAGAATTGACGGCAGGGGGGGGGGAGAGACATTCTGACTGCTGGGAGAATCGCTGGGGGGGGATGGGAGACATTCTGACTGCTGGGAGAATCGCTGGGGGGGGGGGCATTCAGACTGCTGGGAGAATCGCTGGGGGGGGATGGGAGACATTCTGACTGCTGGGAGAATCGCTGGGGGGAGGATGGGAGACATTCTGACTGCTGGGAGAATCGCTGGGGGGGGGGGCATTCAGACTGCTGGGAGAATCGCTGGGGGGGGATGGGAGACATTCTGACTGCTGGGAGAATCGCTGGGGGGAGGATGGGAGACATTCTGACTGTTGGGAGAATCGCTGGGGGGGATGGGAGACATTCTGACTGCTGGGAGAATCGCTGGGGGGGATGGGAGACATTCTGACTGCTGGGAGAATCGCTGGGGGGGGGCATTCAGACTGCTGGGAGAATCGCTGGGGGGGGATGGGAGACATTCTGACTGCTGGGAGAATCGCTGGGGGGAGGATGGGAGACATTCTGACTGCTGGGAGAATCGCTGGGGGGAGGATGGGAGACATTCTGACTGCTGGGAGAATCGCTGGGGGGGGGGGCATTCAGACTGCTGGGAGAATCGCTGGGGGGGGATGGGAGACATTCTGACTGCTGGGAGAATCGCTGGGGGGAGGATGGGAGACATTCTGACTGTTGGGAGAATCGCTGGGGGGGGATGGGAGACATTCTGACTGCTGGGAGAATCGCTGGGGGGGATGGGAGACATTCTGACTGCTGGGAGAATCGCTGGGGGGGGGGCATTCAGACTGCTGGGAGAATCGCTGGGGGGGGATGGGAGACATTCTGACTGCTGGGAGAATCGCTGGGGGGAGGATGGGAGACATTCTGACTGTTGGGAGAATCGCTGGGGGGGGAGACATTCTGACTGTTGGGAGAATCGCTGGGGGGGGGATGGGAGACATTCTGACTGTTGGGAGAATCGCTGGGGGGGGCATTCTGACTGCTGGGAGAATCGCTGGGGGGGGGAGACATTCTGACTGTTGGGAGAATCGCTGGGGGGGGGATGGGAGACATTCTGACTGCTGGGAGAATCGCTGAGGGGGGGTGGTAGACATTCTGACTGTTGGGAGAATCGCTGGGGGGGGGAGATGGGAGACATTCTGACTGTTGGGAGAATCGCTGGAGGGGATGGGAGACATTCTGACTGCTGGGAGAATCGCTGGGGGGGGGTGGGAGACATTCAGACTGTTGGGAGAATCGCTGGGGGGGGTGGGAGACATTCTGACTGTTGGGAGAATCGCTGGGGGGGGAGACATTCTGACTGTTGGGAGAATTGCTGGGGGGGATGGGAGACATTCTGACTGCTGGGAGAATCGCTGGGGGGGGGGATGGGAGACATTCTGACTGTTGGGAGAATCGCTGGGGGGGGAGACATTCTGACTGCTGGGAGAATCGCTGGGGGGGGGATGGGAGACATTCTCACTGTTGGGAGAATCGCTAGCGGGGGAGGGGAGGCATGACTGCTAGGAGAATCGCTGGGGGGGGAGGGGGGCATGATGACTGCCAAGAAAATCGCTGGGGGGGAAGGGGGGCATGATGACTGCCAGGAGAACCGCTGGGGGGGAGCCATTATGACTGCTGGGGGGGGGGGGGCATTATGACTGCTGGGGGAACCGCTTGGGGGAGGGGGGCATTATTATTGCTGGCGAACAGCTGGGGGTGGCATTGTGACTGCTGCTGGACCACTGGGGGGGGGGGTATTATGACTGCTGTGGGAACCGCTGGGGGGGAAAGAGGGCATTATTACTGCTGGGGGACCGCTGGGGGATGTCACTAATACCGCTGGGGTATGTTTACATGCAGCAGAAATGGGCAGGGCTGTTTCAAAATAGACAGGGTGCAGATTTTGACTACTTTTTAGATGCAGAAATGCTACATAATGTTCCACATAAATTTCCTCTAAGGACATTCTGCAGTATTTCCGCGTCCAAAAAGCAGTCAAAATCTGCACCCAGTCTATTTTGAAGGGTCCCTGTCCTTTTTAGAACGACAGGGGTAAAATCATACGTCGTGATAAGCCCCGCCCCCTGACCTGTTGGCACTTTGCCATACATAAGTGGGTTTTGGGTTGTAGTTTGGGCACTCGGTCCCTAAAAGGTTCACCATCACTGTCCTATATATACAATGGTGACAAAAGTAAGGACACGCCAAGGTTCTGAATAGAGAGCGAGCTTACAGAATGCTCCAAAAGTATCCCAGTCCAAATGCTAATTCTATACAGTAACTTTCTAGTGAGCGGCTGGTGCATATATAAAGCAGCCTATCAAAACAAGCAGAGGTACACTGTAGGCAGTAGGTACACAATGTAGGCTAGGCCTACACAACTTGGCAGTAGGCAGGGGGCAAAATTAAAATTGTGAAACCTCCTGGCTAGGTTTTTAGTGGCTCACTCTATAAGTAAGCCGCTATAAACTAACTTATTCTATTATTGTAAGTGTAATATATATATATATATATATATATATATATATATATATATATATATATATATATGTGTGTGTGTGTGTGTGTGTGTGTGTGTGCAATATGTTTACCTACCCTTTTAAGCCACTTAGAAGAATACTTCTGCTGGTGGATAGACGCTGCAGCTTGTCCTGCCATTCCCAAAGGGCCTTAGGAACTTCCCTTAAATTGAAAGATAGTCATGTGATCAGACGTGCAATGAGGGAAGGGATAGAGGCGTCGGCTGCATGTTCAACACAACTTTGAAGTCACGCAGTGGGCCACATGACTGTCATTCACTGAAGATCCTCTATAAAGGTTTACTGTTAGCGGCTAGCTTGACATGACTCTGATGTTAAGAGACTAGCAACTAGCCTCCTGACATCATAGGTAAGTTGTCGGCTGCCAGAAATTCTCTGCCGGGCTGCTTGTGGCCAGCGGTCCGTATGTTGTGCAGGTCTGCTGTATGTACACAATGTCGGTTCTCATCTTAATCACTTCAGTATCAGCATCACAGTTTTTGGAAGCTTTTTGGGTTCCCAATCACTTTTTTCATCCTGGTCTTCATTGATTTCCTTCCTTCTGACTTGAACTACTCAGGTATCACCTTGGTGTGTCTACAAGCCTTCTCATGGGATTATTTCACTACTGTAAGAGTCAATTAAAAAAGAATTAATCAGACGCAATTAACATTCCCGGGAGGAGATGATGTGACATGCATCACTGTGCTAAATATAACACTGGGAAATGGCAACATAAATGAACAGATACAGAGGAACACCAGAGGTGGCGCCACTCAGTCTGAACATGAGACCCACCCAGAGCATGGAGGTAACGTGCCACACACGAGAGGGCACATATGCCAGGGAATATTTGACATTGCATATGTGATAATCCGAGGATGCAAGTCCCATTATACAGCTCTGAAACCAAGTTATATTTCGAGTCAGTAACAGTCCACTTAAAAAGGTCCCGTCATGCCTTCATGTCGGTGAAGCCCCCTGCATGGTTTTGTGGCTGCACCTCTGCTGATTCCAATGGTCTTTCTTTTGTTCATACTCTCTATCTCCCCATCCCAAATCTTCTTAGATTTGTCTCCTAGTGATGTAAATGAGTCAAGTAGGCGGTCCCCATCGCTCACTGCCAGTGGGTGATGTTAGAGTTGATTCACAGCAAGTGGTGAGGACCACTCATTCACTTCACGCATTTGAAGTTGCCTGCCTTGGTATTGCATGCTGAGGATCATTCACTTTATTGAGATTAAGCCTGCAGTACCAACCTGGGCCACTGTGCAATGTATGGCACTGTCTGCTTCTAGCTGCAAAACCTGAAGGAGGCCATTTTTTTCCCTTTAGAATTGTGTAGCAATTACTGAACAATAGAGTATGAATGGATGAACTCCACGTGTACTCCATTTTTTTTGTGTGCACCCATTGGCTTCCAAGAGGTTGCACCAGAATAGCACATGCTACAATTTATTTACAGTGTATATAACAAAACATATGTCTGTATAACCTCATTGACAATAATAGGTCAGTGTACTGTCTGTGAGTAGTCAGTTACAAATACGGACAGCACACGGAGGTAAAAATCACTTGCGTGAATCAGCCCTATGGCTAGTATAGAGCTCTATTGCTAAGAAAGGAAGTGGAGGAATATCACAGTCTTAATCTTTGTCAATAAGTGTTTCTGAAAAATTACTTGTGGAAGCCTGCCAGCTCCTGTCAAGGTAAGAATGGATCTATCGGCACACATACACCTTCTAGTATATTCAGATGGCATTACTTCATACAGCGTTGTACTGACATCTCTTTATAATCGGCGGCGAACACAGATTTATGGTGTCTTCTTTCTTCTTGCTTTCTCTGATCTTATGTTGAAGAACTAGAAGGTGGCGCCACATTATCCCGACACGTTTAGACAAACCTCTGAAAGTAAAGGTTGTCTAAAAGTTAGTCGAAGTGAAACGCTTATATACCTCAGAGCTCGAGGGCTACTGTTTACACTAGATGATCACTGCTTTAGAACATCTACTCGATCATAGCTTTCAGACATCGAGGAATAGTTGGTACACATTTTGCAGAAAAGTGGGAGCATATCCCTAAGCCCTTTCCAGCATATCCTAAACATATTCCATGGGTTACGGTCTGGTGAGTCTAGGGACTAAGGCAGTATGGAGAATTAATTGTCATGTTCCTCCAACCACTCACTAGCAATATAGAGTGTTGTCCTGTTGAAAGATGGCATTGCGGTCAGGGAAGACTTCCGGAAGATATGGGTGCAGAGAGGCAACTAACTAGTCCCTGTAGTGCTTAGCATTCAAGGATTGGCCATGCCAGGTAAATGCTCCCTAGACCATGATACCACCACCGGCCTGCTGAGTCTCAACAGTGCAGCCATGAGATACTGTTTAATGCTATTTATGCCATTGCAAGCCTGCCCATATGTGAGATTAAGCAGGAAGCAGGACTCATCGGATGACCTTCTGCCATGTGTGCAAGGTCCATTGACATCTTTCCCAGGCCCATGCAAGTTGTTGTTGGAGATGACACAGGGTCATCAGGGGTACCGTTGTTGGTCTTCAGCTATTGAACCCCAGTCAATGCAAGGTACACTGCATAGTCATTGTGGAACTTTGTTTAACAGTTTTATTGCTGGTTCAGTTAGACTACTATGGCACATCGTTATTGAGATACGAAACGTGCCACTCATGACATTCGCCTCTATGATCAACTAAATCCTGTCGCTGTATGATCTTCTGTTGGATGTGTGTCCATGGTTCAACCAGTACACTCTTGATACTGGGAACTGTCAACAAGTGCAACTATTTCAGAAATACTGGCACTACATCTCCAGGCACCAACAATCTGCTCACCGTCAAAGTCACTCAAGTCACCACAATCACCCATCACTGCCAAATGTTGCCTTCTGCTGCACAGAGAAAAGATCAGCTCATCATATGAAAGCAGATCATAATGCAGTCATCGCACAGTAGTATGTTACTGATCACGTGCCAGTTGTTCCTAATACAAAGATCATTCAGTGTATGTCTAGGGCCAATGATAAAGCCATTAAAGTCAGTTTACTCCTTCATCATTTGAATAGCGAGATGGTAAAAGATCCCTTACCATGGACATACCAGGATCTGCAGAGATAAGTATACCCTTACTTCAAAAAGAAAATTGACGACATTCGGCACGAAAAAAAAACTCCCAATCATAGTCTCGTCAATACTGCATCTAGCACCTGCTCACTCTGTACTCAGACCAACAACAGAGAAAGAAATCTCCAAATTGCTTTCCTCTGCTCACCCCACCACCTACACTAGTGACTCTCTTCCCTCACACCTCCTCTGGTCCCTCTCCCCAGTTGTCATTTTCATCTCACCACCACATTCAACCTCTCTTTGACCTCTGGCATTTTTTCCCTCCTCATTCAAACATGCTATCATATCCCCGCTGCTGAAGAAACCAACTCTTGAGTCGACTGATGCTGCCAATTACCGACCCATCTCCAACCTCCCCTTCATCTCCAAACTATTAGAATGCCTGGTTTACTCCTGCCTTATAAGCGATATCTCAGAAACCTCTCTTCTTGACCTCTACAGTCCAGCTTCTGCCCTCTACACTCAACAGAAACTGTCCTTACAAAAGTGTCAGATGATTTCCTGACGGCCAAATCGAGGGGCAACTACTCCCTACTGATCCTCCCCAACTTCTCCGCAGCATTTGACACTGTCCTTGACTCCTCCCCAACATGCTTCGCTCCATCGGCCTAAAGGATGCTGCTCTCTCCTGGTTCTCCTCCTACCTATCTGACTGCTCCTTCAGCGTCTCCTTTGCTGACTCTACTTACCCTCCTCTCCCACCTGCTGTTTAGGTCCCCCAGGGCTCGGTCCTCGACCCCCTCCTTTTCTCAATCTACACAGGCCCTATTGGACAAACCATCAGGAGTTTTAGCTTTCAGTACCATCTCTATGCTGACGACACCCGCGACCTCAAAGCAACATTCCTCCAGAACACCACCAGCTGTCTATCCTTTGTCCCTAACACTATGTCCTCTCTTTACCTAAAATTGAACCTCTCAAAAACTGACCTACTTGTGTTTCTGCCCTCTGCTAACCGACCTTATCCTGACATCTCCATCTCAGTGCATCACCATAATTCCCAGCACGCCTGCTGTCTTGGGGCTATATTTGACTCCGATCTCTCCTTTACTCCCTACATCCAATCTCTGACCAGAACATTGTCACCTGCAGTTCGAGTGACAGTTTTGAGCTATCAACTTTGCATAATCCTAAATAGCTAATTAGTTACTTAGGAGTTAATGTAGGCAGAACGGGATACTGCCGCAACAGCTCAGAGAACAAATAAGCTGTTTTGTATATGCAAACAGCTGCATTGTTCTCAGAGCTTTCAGCTGCTGTCCCGCTGAGAACTGGCAGCGGCATACCAGCTGAAAGAATGCTATCAGTGCCGCCCACTGAGAAATGAGTGATGAACGAATAGTGTACGAAAAATACACTACCAGATATTGCAGAACAGAGTCATCATTTTCCAGAGAATTGTGCTTGATGACATCATCGGTGGGTTTCAGCAGAAAGAGATCAATATCAAAGTCAAGAAACGGGACTAGTAAGCGTCACAATCCTTAAACCACTGAAACAAATGCAGAATCTTAGATAAGTTGTTATCACAGATGCACTACAGGGTAGAGCATAGTGGCCAGCCAGCGAACCCTGCAAACCAATGGAAATACAAAGCTGGCGCTGTGGAACGCCATGTACTTGGACACAAAGTTTCATCCAAAACTTTCTGGAATTGCTGTATTCCTCTGTGTAATCAGTTTGTCTTTTGCTGTTCTTAATACAGTTTTTTAGAAAAAGAAAAAACATCCCAGAATTGACTTCCTGTGACTTGAATAATGTATATTAGCTCTGGTTGTCAGGTGCCATACCTCCCAGTGATGGGAGCTGCTGTATTGGAAAGTAGGTTAATGTCAGGGATAAGATATGCAGCATTAAGCGAAACCAGGTTTGCCCATTCTATGTGTCACTATGACTCCTGTCTAGTCCACATGACAACATCGGGGCTGTTTTCATAAACATACAGTCAACTGAAGAACGTTCCTGATCAGCGGGGGATTGAGAACCTAAAATGACCCTGGAAAACATGCAAAAGTGGCCATGTGATGAGATAATACTGGTAGATTATCACCCATCTTTATGTGTTAATCTGCCACCTTTCAGGTCTTGAAAAAGTGCAGTTGACCGAGGCAGATTGTTAAGTATACTTCCCAGCTGAGCTCATCAATATTTATTCCACTGCCGGTCATACCTCTACCAAGGGGGTCATTTATGTCACTTGCTCTTTCTAGGAATTGTTGTTCTTCTGTCAGTCAGGCTCTTTGTTTTATATATCATATAGGACCTGCGATTAAGTCACACAGGGAGCGGAACATGAGAAGAACCCACATATGGTACTTTCTACAAACTGCAGAATTGTTTCTCCCACTGCAGTGACATCACCACAGGTCCTTTAGCTTACCGGATCTCTGTGGTGGAGGTAGGTCAGTGTAGTCTGTCAGGACCGCTGAGTTGTGTCTTCTGAGATAATAATGGCTTAGTTGTATTCTCATTTTGTTGTGTTTGTCCTCCCCTTCCAAGAGCCCTGTGTTGTTCTTCTGTCGGTCAGGCTCTATGTTTTATATATGTTGTAGGACCTATGATGTCGACACCAGGGGGCGGAGCAATGATGTCACCAGGGCCGGAGCATGAGAAGCACTCACACACTCACGGACAAGTGGTCGTTAGTAGTTTGATTAATCACAGGAGGAATTAATAACAGGGACTTTGGGTCATCTGAAGTTCCCAGCCCAATAGTGGTTATATTTTTGGAACCATGAGTGTACCGTGGACTTGGTGTATTCACTCCTATCGCTGTTTGACCTCGAGGACCCAGAGAATCGAATATCTGTGAAGCTAATCATCTGTCACATATCATGTTTGGTATCCATGAGTAGGTAAATTCATGATAAGAAAAATGGCAGTCATTGCTCCACTTTCGGAGTACCTCCTAAAGAAATATTACCAACATGGTTAATTGGGTTTCCATCCAGAAGACCTGAGTATATGCTAAACCAGCCCATTGATGATGTAAAAAGTAGGACGAGGAAGATGTGACTCAAAGAAGGCTTTGAAGCTAAGGGGATCCCTTCCCCAAATTGTCATACCCAGCAGTAGCATTTTATGCCTGCATGCATTTTGTCCCTAGTGTTCTGTGCCTCGGGGCTATTGGAAAAACTTTATAGACTGCTATTTTCTAACAGTCTATTATATGTATTATACATAGTTATTAGCGCACCCCCTCGTTACAGTCATGGGTATAATAGATGCGGGGAGAGATCTCAGTATTGTCCCCTGATATATTTATACATAGTTATTAGGTCACCCCCTTGTTACAGTCCTGGGTATAATAGATGATGGGAGAGATCTCTGTACTGTCCCCGATATATTTACACATACTTATTAGAGCGTCCCCTTGTTACAGTCCTGGGTATAAATAGATGATGGGAGAGATCTCTGTATTGTCCCCTGATATATTTATACATAGTTATTAGAGCGCCCCCTCGTTACAGTCCTGAGTATAATAGATGATGGGAGAGATCTCTGTATTGTCCCCTGATATATTTATACATAGTTATTAGGGCCTTTCCCCCTTGTTACAGTCCTGGGTATAAATAGATGATGGGAGAGATCTCTGTATTGTCCCCTCATATATTTATACATAGTTATTAGGGCGCCCCCTTGTTACAGTCCTGGGTATAAATAGATGATGGGAGAGATCTCTGTATAATCCCCTGATATATTAATACATAGTTATTAGGTCGCTCCTCAGCCTTCTTTTTTTTTAAACTAAATAGCCCTAATTTTGATAACCTCTCTGCGTATTGTAGTCCGCCCATTCCATTTATTACTTTAGTTGCCTGTCTTTGTACCCGCCGGTCGGTTCTTCCATTGTGTAATCCTGTCTTGTCTTTCCCATAGCCAGCAGCTTCTTGCTTTGCAGTCCAGCACCTTCTCAGCTCACTATGCAGTTAAAATTGTCTTGCTTTATATCAAAGCAGCCTCCAATCACACAATGGCCAGTGAGCATGCTGAGTTCTGTTGCACCAAATTTTGGTGCGATTTTGGTTGTTTGTGACAATTTTAGCATCTCCAGTCCATTTCTGTACCTTAGGGATTACAATATGACTTTAACAAACTTTTGGGATTTCTCCCTGTAGAGCCTATGAGTAATCTGTCTCTGTTCCTGATCGCACCAGGACTTCTGACTTAACAGGGATATATGACCACTGTAAATAATTACCAGCTGAAGTGAGCCAGTGATTGGCTGCAGCAGTCAATGACATCATCACTGCAGCAGGAAGATCAGGGGATCGGGCACTCTTGGAACACCAGCAGCTGGGAAGGGAGTATGGCTTCTTTTATTTGTGCAGTTTAATGAGCAGCTTTGCAACATTTTTGGGCCCGGATATATCCTTTAAGTGATTAGTTAAAAACATTGAACTTCATATATTCATCTGAAGGGGTAATTAGATGCAAAGAGAAGATCTCATTTCCCTGCTGTGCTCTGAGGATACTTGCAGGACTGGATAATCACATTTCAGCTATTGTTAGCTCCATTTTCACTGAATACATAATGACTTCTAATCCTTGAATTACAACAAACTTTCCATAATTTGAATAAGCTCTACCTGCGTTCCTCTGTTCTACTTGTCCGCTGCTTTCTAATCATTCCATCCTTCAGTTTTCCTTATAATAGCGCCATTTTTTAATTAAAAAATTAACATTTTTCCTGTTTCTTCTGAAGTGGCATAGAAGTTTATATTCCTGAGATCCCCAAAATGACTAGATCAAGGGATCAGGGGTGTCAAACTCATTCTCACCAGGACCACATCAGCATTATGGCTGCCTTCAAAGGGCCGTTTGTAATTGTAAGGGCTCATTCACACAGGCGCACTCACACTCCGTATTACGCACGTGATATGGAGAGCTTGAACACCACTGATTGGGGTATTCAGACGTGTTTTTCAGGTATGTATTTTACACGTGTGAAAACAGTCACAGCATGTCCTATTTTGGTATTACAGACGGAACTTGCCCATAAAAGTCAACGGGATCTTGTAAATACTCAGTGAATATACATTGTACATCCCAGCACTTCTAGCAGAACGCAGTCAGGCAGATTGCCATATGGAGGAGTACTGCACAAGTGCAAGATACTGAAATCACTCATACACATACCTCGTATTTATTGGCATTTATCATTGGATTTTGTAGTAAGCAGTCTGGCTTTAGATGCTGGGGAGCCCGGGGTGTCGGTACAGTGTGGCGCAAGTTGAGGTGCAGTGCTTCCCGCTGGGCTGAATCATATACAGCGACTTTAATAGCTGGTAAGACTGCCTGGTGCACTACATGTATCGATGAGACTTGGCACCCTTTGTATGCCTTATCTATGTGCAAGTATAATACTGAGCTGCCCCTGACCCCCCAATGTGTGGTAGGTAGGTGAGTGGTTGTTCATCAATATCGTGCACTTGTGCAATGCTCTTCCATATAGAAATCTGCCCGTCTGCATTCTACTGGGAAGTGCTGTATACCTGTCCTTGTATATCTGTGTATTAGTATATAGGTAAATATAGCTGCTGGCAGTGACATTTGGGGAGTAATATTACCATGCACTCTTCCTTTATGCAGATCCATCGGTTTCTGTGCCCCTCTTCCGTCTTCCAAGATGTCGGCCCTACTGCCGTCACTACCTGGTGCACACTGTGCATCCATAGTTACAAGCACTTCACACTACTCTAGTTGACAGTACTGGAAATCAGAACAGGGTGTAGTATCTTAGACTATCCAGAAGATCTGTAGGACAACCGCATAAAGGGAGAATGGCAGATATTACTATTCCCTCCCTTCAGTCCTGAGACTAGAGAGCCACTTTAAAGCAGGAGAACTTGATGCTTGTGTTACGATTTGGTTGTAAATCCACTGTGTCATCCTACTGAGTAAAACCACCTGGCAGGACGGACAGCTGACTCCGAGAAGGTAACTATGTAGAAACTGAAACTCTGTACAACGGCTGAGAACAGACCTGACCCTGAACTAGGATGAGCTAAGTAACCCTCACCTGGATGTACCCCCGAAGCTGGGGAGGTCCAGGCCGCCTTGCCTATCCCGATCTCCTAGTCGTCTCTACCTACCTGGTGAAGACAGCAACCCAGGGTCAATTGCACCGAGCTGAGCCGTTATGGAGGAGTGAAGAGTGGATGTGTAGTAAAAGCAGGACACGATCCTATACAGGTAACAGACACAGGTGATAGACAATGGACAAGCTGCAGTGACCAGCAGCAACACAGACAGAAAGCTCGATGCAAACAGAAACACAATGCCATTCAGCAAAAGCACGCACAAAGAACTGGATGCAACAGGATGGTTGTTGCAGTTGTGGTGACTGCTGCAGCAGCTCACATGCAGTCGTGCAAGGAATTACACAACATCAAGCATTTTGGGAAAGGTTTGGGGAGGTTAAATAAGAGGATAATTGCACATCACCTCCAGCTAAGTGGAGGAGTCAGACACAGTAACCCTGTGGATGCTGGAATAAACAGAAGCAGACTCAGGAGGCAGGACACTGCCCCCCTATCCTGTTTCTATGAAATGTGGGTTGACTTCCCTGCAGCCTTGTTTTGGATACTTTGTAGCGCCATGGTGGGGGAGTCTTAACATAGTGTTCTCAAATTCACCATTATCTCCCTTCAAAATGTCTGAAAGTGCTGAGGTGCGCTTATCAACTCAACATTTCCAACAATGACACGTGAACCTCATAACTTAGAAATGCTATCTTTTCTCCTTAGGGAGAGCACCAAGACAATGAGTGAGTGAGGAGACTCACTTCCTCGAATCCATCCTGAATGCGGCAGCCAGGCTCATCTTCCTGTCCAGCCGCTACTCAGATGCCTCTGCCCTTTGCCAGTCACTGCACTGGCTGACCATCAAATACAGAATACAATTTAAACTCGCAACCCCCATCCACAAAACGCTCCACAGCACCACGCCGCCCTACATTGCTTCCTTCATCTCAATTCACCACCCAGCCCACGCCCTCCACTCTGCTAACTAAATCAGACAAAGTGCCCCTCTAATTTGAACCTCCCATTCCTGTCTCCAAAACTTCTCCAGAGCAGCACCGGTCCTCTGGAATGCACTACCAAAAATATCCAGGCAATCACTGACACACTAAACTTCAGGTGTGCTCTAAAAACGCACCTCTTCAGAGAAGCATACCATATCTTCTAAACCAAATCCCTCTGTATGCCCCCTGATAACATGCTCCCTGTCCTACCGACTGCAGTTCCTGCTAGCTGTAATCAACCGGCACCTGCAGTCATACTGATTCTGCCACTATATGGCCTGACCATCGTCTATGTGTAAAGCATCCCTCACTCTCCACCTTGCCATACTGTGCACATCTCCAGACCCTTTACCTTCTCTATCACCCCATTATCTGTATTATGGAAGCTTGTTGGAGCAGGACCCTCAGTCCTACTGTTCCTATCAATTGATTACTTCATGTAACTGTGGTCTTGTTTTATTTTCCCTGTCTTGTAAGCACTGTGGAATATGTTGGTGCTATAGAAATAAAGATTATTATAAAAGGCCATTCATGCTCCTCTGGGTTATATGCAAATAAGGGAGCAATTCCTGGTCATTGTTACGAGGCTTGTATAAAGAGTCTAACATTGACTTGCAGGAATTCTGCATTCCAATAGGTGGCACTGTGGAGGTATTGTTTCATCTCCCTTACTTGCATATTACCCAGAGGAGCATGAATGGCCTTTTGAGTCTCCTCACTCAACGTCTAGGTGCTCTCCCTAAGGAGAAAAGATAGCATTTCTGACCCCCATCACAGGCCACTCTCTAGCTAAGCCAGACTCTTACTGCACGCTGATGAAAGGCAAACACCATGAAACAGCTGTCTGTACATGGAGTTTGGCTTTGCTTACAATTCCCAGTTATTTATACATTGTATAAAGAGTCTAACATTGAATTGAAGGAATGCTGCCTTCCAATAGGTGGCACTATGGAGATATTGTTCCATCTCCCTTATTTGCATAACCCTGTAACTGTGATGGGCCATCATAACAATGACACCACAGGAGCCCCATTACAGTGGTTGTCGTTATGATGGGGTAATTTAGTCCTTCTTCCTTTTGCCACATTTTGGTTATCAGATTCTTCTGTCTTGGTGATTTGTACTTCTCTTCACGTGTCTCTATTTTGCTGATAGGATACACTGGTCTGCCAAACAATTTTTTTTCTTTCACAAGACTCCACTTGCCTCGGTACCTCTGTTCCATCATAGAAATTTGCTGATAAATTTGCCGGTCAATGAAAGCCCGCAGATCGTCTTGGAAGAAGTCCAGGTGGGAGTCCAAGAAGTTAAAGGGGTTGTCCCGCGAAAGCAAGTGGGGTTATACACTTCTGTATGGCCATATTAATGCACTTTGTAATGTACATCGTGCATTAATTATGAGCCACACAGAAGTTATTCACTTACCTGCTCCGTTGCTAGCGTCCTCGTCTCCATGGTGCCGTCTAATTTCAGCGTCTAATCGCCCGATTAGACGCGCTTGCGCAGTCCGGTCTTCTCCCTGGTGAATGGGGCCGCTCGTGCCGGAGAGCTGGTCCTCGTAGCTCCGCCCCGTCACGTGTGCCGATTCCAGCCAATCAGGAGGCTGGAATCGGCAATGGACCGCACAGAGCCCACGGTGCACCATGGGAGAAGACCCGCGGTGCATTGTGGGTGAAGATCCCGGTGGCCATCTTAGTAAGGTAAGGAAGAAGTCGCCGCAGCGCGGGGATTCGGGTAAGTACTAAACGTTTTTTTTTTTTAACACATGCATTGGGTTTGTCTCGCGCCGAACGGGGGGCCTATTGAATAAAAAAAAAACCAGTTTCCGCGCGGGACAACCCCTTTAAGTTTTAAGGACATACTGATAGTCCCCTACTTACAAACAGGTTCCGTTCCAGTAGCCTGTTTATAAGTGCATTTGTTCGTATGTTCATACTGGGGTTTGTATGGAGGAGAATTGGGGGTCGAACCCACTGCATACAACGTGGGTGTTGGCTGTTTCTTGAAGCCGTCAGCCGCCAGCAACAGCTCCGATAAGCTGTGCCGCTCATCGGGGCTGTCAACCCTTAAATGCCGCTGTCAATTCTGATGGCGGCATGTAAATGTCCTGACTGATGTTTGTGGGACTCGCATTCCCCCGCTATCCCCCGCCGGCCCCCCGAGCACGCTCGGACATAAATGCAGTTACTTGAGAAGAGTGAGGCTCGCTCGAGTAACTGACTTATTCGAGCGTGCTCGCTCATCTCTAATCAGCAGCATGCACTACAGGTATCGATGCAAATTGGTTAATCTGCCATTGGTTGCCATTTACTACTTGTTTCCCTGGTGACAAAAAAGTACCACACAAAACCTGCCTGATGCACAAATTCCAGCAACATATTTGAATTCAGGAGGTGAAATACCACTAAAATCCCCATTAAATATTGGCCATGTTGGCCAGTGGTATCTTTAAACCTTTCCTCCCCATTCTTCTATCTGGCTTCCTCATCACTTGGTTTCGCTTATCTTGGCGTTTCTTTCTCCGTTCTATAAATATAAAGGAGATTATACATCATCTAGTTGCTCAAGAATTGGAATGGCTATAATGACAGATAATAAAAATGACTTGAATATCCTGTTTTTTCAGATCAACATAGAAACTATAAACTCAGATCAATAAACACGTCAAGACGATGATCTACTACAGAGAGGAAACGGGGGAGTGAGGCTGTACCACCTGATGCCATCCTTTATTTCTCTACAGATACCAATTTCTAAGCTACCCAATGATAGCCAATCGGAGCAACATGTAATGTCTTAGGCTACAAACTGAACATTCACCACCCCGGTTATTTCTTGCCTTGATGACTATTCAACATTATTTTATTCCTTGTCTTCAGCCCCTTTTACACGGACAACTTTTGGGCGATTCAGCCATGATCGTTCCAGTGCTTTTACACAGGAGGATCATCACTATGTAAATGGAGGTGGAGGTCGTCCCGTGCCGCCCGCCTGCATTCACAGTAAACAGGCAGTCGTTCATAGATGATCGACCGCCTATTTAAACTGAATGGCAGATCAATGATGATTTTATGGTCTGCATGAAGGACCCAATCCGCAATTTATCACTGGTGGCTTTTTACTGCATGCTTGTTCGCACAGCACAATTACCATGCAAACCACTAAGGAGCGATTTGCATGTTAATTGTGTCGTGTAAAAGGAGCTTTACTCTTTACTACTGCAAAACTCCCTCCTTTGGTTTCCGACATGGTGAAGATAAAAAGGATGGGTGGAGTAAACCCAAAAGGTGCCAGAAGGTGCCAGAAGGTATGTGATCATAGAGCTGGATGTGGCTCCATGTCTTGAGAAATTAGAAACTAAAATAGAAGTGGCGGCGCTGCCAACCCGGTTGGATGCCTCACCCGGATGGGTGGGCCTAGGATAAAGAGTGAAAGCAGCTGGGAGAGAAGTCCTGGTGCGTGGCACAACCTGATTCTATGTGACAGAATCCTGTGTGCAGATGATACTTTTATTATCGATTGTAAAATGACAGCAATAAAACATGTTTCAAGGTGCAAGCGCTCTTCATCAGTTAAGCAGTTTTTCTTCTCTATCTGGTCCAGACCTTTATAACGTTTCCAGCTAATTCTTGCCTCTTTGTTGTCCAAATGTCTTTGGTCCTTCTCTTGGCTCGCTGCTCCTTTCACTGTCCCACCATCCTACATTACACAGATACAGAATTCTGAATAAGATCTGCTCTCTAGAATTCTCAAGGCTATCCCTTTTGACGCTGCTCTCCTAAAGAAATTTAAGTGTTTCTCCTCTTTTGGGGATCCCATTTTATTAGAATAGTTCTTGAAAATAAGTTGATCATAGGGTGTCCCACTGCTGGGATTACTGGCGGTCAGCTATAAACTACAGGAAAACCTGGCAACAAGTGTCAAGGTTAAAGGGGTTGTCCCGCGGCAGCAAGTGGGTCTATACACTTCTGTATGGCCATATTAATGCACTTTGTAATGTACATTGTGCATTAATTATGAGCCATACAGAAGTTATAAAAAGTTTTATACTTACCTGCTCCGTTGCTGGCGTCCTCGTCTCCATGGTGCCGACTAATTTTCGCCCTCCGATGGCCAAATTAGCCGCGCTTGCGCAGTCCGGGTCTTCTTCTTTTCTGAATGGGGCTCCGTGTAGCTCCGTGTAGCTCCGCCCTGTCACGTGCCAATTCCAGCCAATCAGGAGGCTGGAATCGGCAATGGACCGCACAGAAGCCCTGCGGTCCATGAAGACAGAGGATCCCGGCGGCCATCTTCAGCAGGTGAGTATGAAGACGCCGGACCGCCGGGATTCAGGTAAGCGCTGTGCGGGTGGTTTTTTTAACCCCTGCATCGGGGTTGTCTCGCGCCGAACGGGGGGGGGGGGGGTTTAAAAAAAAAAAAAAACCGTTTCGGCGCGGGACAACCCCTTTAAGTTCCCTGCAGTGCCCCCACAGGTGAAACAAAGTTTTACATGGTGCCCATTGAAATTAATGGTCTGTTGTAGTCAGATGCAGGTGTGTTGGGTTCTCCAGCGATAGAGATGTTCTTTATAGTCTCTCTATTCCGGTTAATATGTGATGTCCCATATAAGGGACGTCTTTCTGTTCCCTCGGAATGAACTAACAGAATATTCAGATACACTATCTCAAATGGGTTTTCTGAATCACATAAGATTCTGTTCACATCTGTGTCAAAGGCTCCATTTGGGGTCTCTGGCACAGATCAATACAAAAATCCTGGGTGAAATAAAGTAGCATTTAAAACAGCATAGCATAAGTTGGATGTACCCCATTATAGTCATCGTGTAGTGGCCCAGTACAACGAGGCCCCTCCATAACTGTCTGCATGCATTTGTCTATGTAATGTCAGTATCTTCTGTGTTACATGATTGATGTTTATCGCATAGCTGCAGCACTGAAAGGGTTAAGTGTCTGGTATGTGAGCTGTCTGTCTGGAAAATGTATCCGTTTGTTTGTCATGTAGCATTGTAATATATATGTGAGTGCAAGGTGTATGAAAGTGAGTTCTGGGTTGAGAGAGTTCTGTTCTGGAGAGTGCAAGAGGACCACCCAGGCACCTTCAGCCTGTGCAGGCCCCGGATGGAAGAGGTGGGAAGAAGTTTCCCATGCCAGGAAAGAGAGAGAGTGAGGAACCACCATGCAGTGTACCTTCTGTTATCAAATGTGAGTGTTGACTGGTAGAGTGTTGGAGAGAAGAGAATGTGTTGCCGGGAACAGAACCTACAGATAACAGGACTGTGGTTTCTCCTGTTCACCTGTGAGTCTTCCCTGTCACACCACTGTGACGTGTTTGCACTGTTTTACTGCTGGCGTGCATTTTAAAGTTGCAATCAAGTTACTTCAAGTAAAGCGACCAGTCGGCCATCCGTTTCCGGAGGCTGTGTCTTAAAAGAATCCAGTGTGTGTGTGTGTGCATGTGTGTGTGTGTGTGTGTGTGCGTGTATGTGTATTTACTCTGGCAACTAGGAATTCCCCAACATAGGCCGTGTGAGGGTGAGTTTACTCCGCCATCGAGGAATTCCACTGCAGCAGAAGAAATGGTGGCATCACGCGTAACATAAGAGACTAAGGTAATCCACTATTGGGTTTCCCGTTTATTAACCTGCCCTCGGCCCTTGGACGTGTCACCGGTTAGCCTCCGGGTGGGAGACAGTAGAGCCACCGTGACTCTACCCCACTGTCTCCTAGGCCATGTCCCGCTCCTCAAACACTGCAATCGGGTTCCATTCTGTCCCATTCCGTTGCATCATAGGATGGATCTGTTTAGGCATGGATTGTGTTTCCATGCTCCCTTAATGAAGCAAGAAAACAAAGACCCAGAGTTTTTAACACTGGTGTTAACCCAGCCTAGCCACCTTAGCCAAACCCATCATGGACAGGGGTGATCCGTCTACCTTGTGTCATGAACAGCCATTTTAAGGCATATAATGGGCTGAAGAGGAGCTTCTTTATTCAGTGTAGACATGGAGAATAGGTATTTCAGGTGGGATGAGGCTTACTGAACTTGAAAAAAACTTTGCATCACAGAGTTTCTTGACCAGCATTCGCCAAGTCATTTACGGTATTATAATTCATGAGAGGGAGCTGCATATTTCACATAAATACTTGTGGTTACAACACTCTGTAATCACGGAGATATTGCGGTTTGTGCCACATTTCATGTTTGTTTAGATCGTTAAAACGTCTCCAGTGCATGAAATACAGTAAGCAAACAGAGAGTACTGCAGCTAATTAACACATAACTCCATCTGTATATTCAATGTGCTTGTGAAATGCTATGGAGGGTGTGGTGAGAAAATTACCTAATTAAGATATAGCAATACTATGGCAGGATATATATATATATATAAATATATATATATATATTTATTTTTCTGTAGTTTTTTTCTATTAACCGATTACATGAAAACTGCAGGATGCTCCTGATTGGCGATGAGAAAAATTATCTCAAAGATGTGCTTATAGAGGAATTGGCAAGAAGCGACATTTTGTATTGTATGGAAAATTGCACCACTTCTCTAGCTCCGCTCGAGCGCCCAACAGTCAGCACAATGATAATCGCTTCTGTGCTTGCAGTGAATGGAGGTACAGTGGGCCAAAGATTGCTCAAGCTGCTCGCCTCCATTGACAGTAAAGAGGCTGTTGTTCATATTAGGGGCGTTGCTAAAAGTTCATGGACCAGGGTGCAAAAGTTTATCTTGGGGCCCCACAACTTTTCTTAACACCTTAACGCAGAGGGGTAACTTGAAGCTCTTGGGCCCCAATGCAAAACCTGTAACAGGGCCCCCAACTATAATGCTTTATTCATAGTATTGGGCTCCCTATATGGAGAAGAGAGGCCTTATGGGCCCCCTAAGGCTCTTGGGCCCGGGTGTAACCGCATCCTCTGCATCCCCTATAGTTACGCCAGGGGTTCATATGTCACGGTAGGCAAGGCAACACAGGTGATATTACCACTGAACATATAAACAACTGAGTAAGAAATGGCAGTTACCGCACACAATCCGAATGTCACTTAAGTATTAACTAGAGATGAGCGAACGTACTCGTCCGAGCTTGATATTCGTGCGAATATTAGGGTGTTCGGGATGCTCGTTACTCGTAACGAGCACCACGCGGTGTTCCGGTTACTTTCAGTTTCCTCTCTGAGACGTTAGCGCGCTTTTCTGGCCAATTGAAAGACAGGGAAGGCATTACAACTTCCCCCTGTGATGTTCAAGCCCTATACCACCCCCCTGCTGTGAGTGGCTGGGGCGATCAGATGTCACCCGAGTATATAAATCGGCCCCTCCCGCGGCTCGCCACACATGCCTTGTGACTTAGCTGAGGGAAAGTGCTGCTGCTGGTGCTGCTGTAGGGAGAGCGTTAGGAGTTAGTGTAGGCTTCAAGAACCCCAACGGTCCTTCTCAGGGCCACATCTACTAGTGTGCAGTACTGTGTTAGCACAGTATTTTTATTTTTTTTTGTCCAAAATTGGATCTGCAGAGCATTGCGCCCTGCAATAGGGACAGAAGTGGGGGTTAAGCAGGGAGAGTGTTAGGAGTTACTGTAGGCTTCAAGAACCCCAACGGTCCTTTCTAGGGCCACTTCTATCCGTGTGCAGTACTGTCCAGGCTGCTGTTAGCAGTGTTGCATATGTTTTTTTTTTCTCAAAACCGGCTGTGCAGAGCATTGCACCTGGCATTAATACTACAGGGATAGAATTGAGTAGGCAGGGCCAGAAGACATTTATTATTCATTGAATACACGCAGTGGGGTCTTCCCTTTGCTAAAAAGGAAAAAAATTATATTTGGCCTGCCTGTGTCAGTCCTAAGGTCTCCGTGTACGTGTGTGCTGCGTGGACAACGTACAAAAATCAGACGCAACCAGCTACAGTTTACTGCAGGCTTGCGCCATTGTCTTTCCTGACTGGCAAATACCTGCTCTGCTAGAGTTAATAACTCTGCTACACTATAGTTGTGTGACACTTTTTGAGGGCCACACCACAGATATTAAACTTCTTGTTTTTCATTGAATACACGCAGTGGGGTCTTCCCTAAGCTAAAAAGGAAAAATATTATATTTGGCCTGCCTGTGTCAGTCCTAAGGTCTCCGTGTACGTGTGTGCTGCATGGACAACGTACAAAAATCAGACGCAACCAGCTACGGTTGAGTGCAGCCTTGCACCAATTTCTTTCCTGCCTGGGAAATCAAATCACTGGTAATACAGCATGCTGAGGGGTAGGGGTAGGCCTAGAGGATGTGGACGCGGCCGAGGACGCGGAGGGCCAAGTGAGGGTGTGGGCACAGGCCGAGCCAGTGCGGTGGCCAGGGGTAGAGGCAGGGCCAGACCGAATAATCCACCAACTGTTTCCCAAAGCGCCCCCTCGCGCCATGCCACCCTGCAGAGGTCAAGGTGCTCTACGGTGTGGCAGTTTTTCACAGAGACGCCTGACGACCGACGAACAGTGGTGTGCAACCTTTGTCGCGCCAAGATCAGCTGGGGAGGCACCACCAACAGCATGCGCAGGCATATGATGGCCAAGCACCCCACAAGGTGGGACGATGCCCGTTCACTGCCTCCGGTTTGCACCACTGCCTCTCCCCCTGTGCCCCAACCTGCCACTGAGATCCAACCCCCCTCTGAGGACACAGGCACTACCGTCTTCTGGCCTGCACCCACACCCTCACCTCCGCTGTCCTCGGCCCCATCCAGCAATGTCTCTCAGCGCAGCGTCCAGACGTCGCTAGTGCCACAGTTTGAGCGCAAGCGCAACTACGCCGCCACGCACCCGCACGCTCAAGCGTTAAACGTGCACATTGCAAAATTGATCAGCCTAGAGATGCTGCCGTATAGGCTTGTGGAAACGGAGGCTTTCAAAAGCATGATGGCGGCGGCTGCCCCGCGCTACTCGGTTCCCAGTCGCCACTACTTTTCCCGATGTGCCGTCCCAGCCCTGCACGACCACGTCTCCCGCAACATTGTACGCGCCCTCACCAACGCGGTTACTGCCAAGGTCCACTTAACAACGGACACGTGGACAAGCACAGGCGGGCAGGGCCACTATATCTCCCTGACGGCACATTGGGTGAATTTAGTGGAGGCTGGGACAGAGTCAGAGCCTGGGACCGCTCACGTCCTACCCACCCCCAGAATTGCGGGCCACAGCTCGGTGGTGGTATCTGCGGCGGTGTATGCTTCCTCCACTAAAGCACCTTCCTCCTCCTCCTCCTCCAACGCAACCTCTGTCTCGCAATCAAGATGTGTCAGCAGCACGTCGCCAGCAGTCGGTGTCACGCGGCGTGGCAGCGCAGCGGTGGGCAAGCGTCAGCAGGCCGTGCTGAAACTACTCAGCTTAGGAGAGAAGAGGCACACGGCCCACGAACTGCTGCAGGGTCTGACAGAGCAGACCGACCACTGGCTTGCGCCGCTGAGCCTCCAACCGGGCATGGTCGTGTGTGACAACGGCCGTAACCTGGTGGCGGCTCTGCAGCTCGGCAGCCTCACGCACGTGCCATGCCTGGCCCATGTATTTAATTTGGTGGTTCAGCGCTTTCTGAAAAGCTACCCCCACTTGTCATACCTGCTCGGAAAGGTGCGCCAGCTCTGCGCACATTTCCGCAAATCCCACACGCACGCTGCCACCCTGCGGACACTGCAACATAGGTTTAATCTGCCAGTGCACCGACTGCTGTGCGACGTGCCCACACAGTGAAACTCTACGCTCCACATGTTGGCCAGACTCTATGAGCAGCGTAGAGCTATAGTGGAATACCAACTCCAACTTGCGCGGCGCAGTGGGAGTCAGCCTCCTCAATTATTTACAGAAGAGTGGCCCTGGTTGGCAGCCATCTGCCAGGTCCTTGGAAAATTTGAGGAGTCTACCCAGGTGGTGAGCGGCGATGCTGCAATCATTAGCGTCACCATTCCTCTGCTATGCATCTTGAGAAGTTCCCTGCAAAGCATAAAGGCAGCCTCTTTGCGCTCGGAAACAGAGCCGGGGGAAGACAGTATGTCGCTGGATAGTCAGAGCACCCGCCTGTCTATATCTCAGCGCGTTGAGGAGGAGGAGGAGCATGAGGAGGATGAGGAGGAGGGGGAAGAGACAGCTTGGCCCACTGGTGAGGGTACACATGCTGCTGGGCTGTCATCCTTTCAGCGTGTATGGTCTGAGGAGGAGGAAGAGGAGGAGGAGAAGGATCCTGAAAGTGATCTTCCTAGTGAAGACAGCCATGTGTTGCGTACAGGTACCCTGGCACACATGGCTGACTTCATGTTAGGATGCCTTTCTCGTGACCCTCGCGTTACACGCATTCTGGCCACTACGGATTACTGGGTGTACACACTGCTCGACCCACGCTATAAGGAGAACCTTCCCACTCTCATTCCCGAAGAGGAAAGGGGTTCGAGAGTGTTGCTATACCACAGGGCGGGGGTGGACAAACTGATGGTAAACTTCCCATCCGACAGCGCTAGTGGCAGAAGGCGCAGTTCCGAGGGCCAGGTAGCAGGGGAGGCGCAGAGATCAGGCAGCATGTACAGCGCAGGCAGGGGAACATTCTCCAAGGCCTTTGCCAGCTTTATGGCTCCCCAGCAAGACTGTGTCACCGCTCCCCAGTCAAGGCTGAGTCGGCGGGAGCACTGTAAAAGGATGGTGAGGGAGTACGTAGCCGATCGCACGACCGTCCTCCGTGACGCCTCTGCCCCCTACAACTACTGGGTGTCGAAGCTGGACACGTGGCCTGAACTCGCGCTGTATGCCCTGGAGGTGCTTGCTTGTCCTGCGGCTAGCGTCTTGTCAGAGAGTGTGTTTAGTGTGGCTGGGGGAATCATCACGGATAAGCGTACCCACCTGTCAAACGACAGTGCCGACAGGCTTACACTCATCAAGATGAACAAAGCCTGGATTTCCCCAGACTTCTCTTCTCCACCAGCGGACAGCAGCGATACGTAAGCAATACGTAGGCTGCACCCGCGGATGGAAGCTACGTTCTCTCTCACCATCCAAAACGGGGACATTTCTGCTTCATCAATCTGTGTCTAATATTCCTCCTCCTCCTCCTGCTCCTCCTCCTGAAACCTCACGTAATCACGCTGAACAGGCAATTTTTCTTAGGGCCACAAGGCTCTCTCATAATTTTTCTAAACAATTTTTATATGTTTCAATGCTCTTAAAAGCGTTGAAACTTTAACTTGAACCAATTTTTCGTTAAACTGGGCTGCCTCCAGGCCTAGTTACCACTTAAGCCACATTAACCAAAGCGATTAATGGGTTTCACCTGCCATCTTGGTTGGGCATGGCCAATTTTTTGGATGTACATTAGTACTGTTGATACAGCAATTTTTGTGGGCCCTCGCCTACAGTGTAATCAAATGAATTTTTAGCCCACCTGCATTACAGCTGACATTACATCCGCTGTGTTGGGCAATGCAATGGGATATTTTTGTGTATTGCCGGTGGGTTCCAGGGAGCCACCCATGCTGTAGGTGCACACGGAGTTTAACCTACATCTGTCCACTTGTAAAGAACCCCAGTCTGACTGGGGCATGCAGTGTGGGCCGAAGCCCACCTGCATTAAGCACGACATTACTACCTCAGCTGTGTTGGGCAATGCAATGGGATATTTCTATGTACCGCCGGTGGCTTCCTGGCACCCACCCATGCTGTGGGTCCACAGGGAATTATAAATGCATCTGTTTCCACTTGTAAAGAACCCCAGTCTGACTGGGGCATGCAGTGTGGGCCGAAGCCCACCTGCATTAAGCACGACATTACTACCTCAGCTGTGTTGGGCAATGCAATGGGATATTTCTATGTACCGCCGGTGGCTTCCTGGCACCCACCCATGCTGTGGGTCCACAGGGAATTATAAATGCATCTGTTTCCACTTGTAAAGAACCCCAGTCTGACTGGGGCATGCAGTGTGGGCCGAAGCCCACCTGCATTAAGCACGACATTACTACCTCAGCTGTGTTGGGCAATGCAATGGGATATTTCTATGTACCGCCGGTGGGTTCCAGGGAGCCACCCATGCTGTGGGTGCACACGGAGTTTTTACTACATCTGTACACTTGAAAAGAACCCCAGTCTCACTGGGGCATGCAGTGTGGGCCAAAGCCCACCTGCATTAAGCACGACATTACTACCTCAGCTGTGTTGGGCAATGCAATGGTATATTTCTATGTACTGTCGGTGGCTTCCTGGCACCCACCCATGCTGTGGGTCCACAGGGAATTATAAATGCATCTGTTTCCACTTGTAAAGAACCCCAGTCTGACTGGGGCATGCAGTGTGGGCCGAAGCCCACCTGCATTAAGCACGACATTACTACCTCAGCTGTGTTGGGCAATGCAATGGGATATTTCTATGTACCGCCGGAGGCTTCCTGGCACCCACCCATGCTGTGGGTCCACAGGGAATTATAAATGCATCTGTTTCCACTTGTAAAGAACCCCAGTCTGACTGGGGCATGCAGTGTGGGCCGAAGCCCACCTGCATTAAGCACGACATTACTACCTCAGCTGTGTTGGGCAATGCAATGGGATATTTCTATGTACCGCCGGTGGGTTCCAGGGAGCCACCCATGCTGTGGGTGCACACGGAATTCCTATTGCGGAGTTGTACCTGCCTGTGACTATTTATAAAAAACCGCGGTCTGACTGGGGCGTGCAGACACCTTGACAGAATGAATAGTGTGTGGCACATAGGTTCCCCATTGCTATGCCCACGTGTGCAGCTCCAGATGGAGGTGGCACAGGATTGAATTTCTCATTGCTTCTGTACAGCATTGTGGACTATCAGCCCGCCCCTTTTATGGGGGGGTCGCTGCCTAGCCATGCCAACCCTCTGCAGTGTGTGCCTGCTTTTCCTGTGGCAGACGAACTTATACATAGACATGAGGGTGGTGTGGCATGAGGGCAGCTGAAGGCTGGGCAGGGACAGTTTGGTGTGCGCTGTGGACACTGGGTCGTGCGGGGGGGGGGGTTGGGCAGCATGTAACCCAGGAGAAGTGGCAGCGGAGTGTCATGCAGGCAGTGATTGTGCTTTGTTGGAGGTAGTGTGGTGCTTAGCTAAGGTGTGCATTGCTAATGAGGGCTTTTCAGAAGTAAAAGTTGTTGGGAGGGGGGGGGCCCACTCTTGCCGGTATTGTGGCTTAATAGTGGGACCTATGAACTTGAGATGCAGCCCAACACGTAGCCCCTCGCCTGCCCTATCCGTTTCTGTGTCGTTCCCATCACTTTCTTGAATTGCCCAGATTTTCACACATGAAAACCTTAGCGAGCATCGGCGAAATACAAAAATGCTCCGGTCGCCCATTGACTTCAATGGGGTTCGTTACTCGAAACGAACCCTCGAGCATCGCGATAATTTCGTCCCGAGTAACGAGCACCCGAGCATTTTGGTGCTCGCTCATCTCTAGTATTAACCAATGACTTGTCCACAACTGGCAGGTGTATAGTCCTGTAATAACAGTCTTTAGGTCGCTGGCTCGTCTCCAGTCACACTTCTGTATTTTTAGTGATTGCTTGAGCATGTATATTTTGACTGGCAGGCCTGCATAGTCTCTTACGTCTGTTGTGGTGCACACAAGCAGGTTTTTACCGAGGACCGCCCTCTACTTACAGTTCCCCAGGAATACTCAGTATCACAGAAGGAAAGAGAACTCTCTTGAAGTTCGAATGACATGATGGCATCTCCAACGCCCACGGCCCAAAATCCCAATGATATACTAAATAAACATATGAGACTGAATTACATTTCAAGTGGATGGTGGTCGGCCACAGCTTTCATTCAAAACCATGTTAAACAAAAGAGCTTCGCAAAAAGTTGTATTAGCTGAAGGGGGAGCTTGGAAGTGATATGCTTTGCCGGACTCCCGGCATGCTCGTCCGCCATCCCAACTGCTCAACACCTCGCTCTGTGATAATGACTGCCAGCTGTGACCTCACATACCAAACAATTGAAAAACATAGCAGGGAAGTATAAATATAAATTATTTTTAAAAACCCATGTAGATATGATAAAGTTATCACATTCGTTACCAGTGGACTAATTAGGTATTTACTTCTTTGCTCATCTTATCTGGTATTGTTTTAAGTGCAAATTAGTCTAGCTATGTCTGTGCCTTTTAATATGTGTACAAATCTGTTTCATTATACCTGAGGAAGAATTCTGAGTAGAGATGAGCCAGCACACTCATCCGAGCTTGATGCTCGCCCAAGTATTAGGGTATTCGAGATGCTCGTTACTCGAGATGAACACCACGCGGTACTCCAGTCAATTTCATTTCCCTTCCTCGCATGTATAGCGCCATTTTTTAGCCAATAAACATGCGGAGAAGGCATTACCATTTCCTGCTGTGACGTGCCAGCCTTGTGCTCATCTACAGCAGTTAGTGGCTGGGCCGATCAGGTGACCACTGAGTACTTAAGCTGGTGCCGCCCGCGGCTCGTCTCAGACGCATGCTGGCAGAGGTTAGGGAAAGTGCTGCTGCTGATATAGGGAAAGTGTTAGAGTAGGGATCCTCTCTTCAAGAACCCCAGCGGTCCTTCTTAGGGCTACTGCTCATTGTGTGCATTGCTGTTATGGCTGTCTGGGAGCAGTAGTGCACCAATTTTTTTTTTTTTTTAAAGCATCTAGGCCTGTGCAGAGCATTTCAGCTATACCATTCTCTGAGTGCAGTGCATTAGGCAGATTTCTCATTGCTAAACAGTATGCTAATTTTTCCTGAACACTGCAGAGCATTTCAGCTATACCATTCTCTGTGTGCAGTGCATTAGGCAGAGTTCTCATCGCTAAACAGTACGCTAATATTCCCTGGGCCCCTGCAGAGCATATCACAGATACCATTCATTGTGTTGGGTGAAGTAGCCGCAGTTATCAGCACTATCCACTGGCTTTATAGTTTTCTGCACCTGTGCAGAGCGTCTCACAATACCCTTCCCTTGGGGGTGGTGAAGTAGCCGCAGTTATTAGTACTATCCACTGGCTTTATAGTTTTCTGCCCCTATGCGGAGCGTCTCACAATATCTTTCCCTAGGGTGCAGTGAAGTAGCCTCAGTTATCAGCACTATCCACTGGCTTTATAGTTTTCTGCCCCTGTGCAAAGCATCTCACAATACCCTTTCCTTGGGTGTGGTGAAGTAGCCACAGTTATTAGCCTGATCCACTGGCTTTATAGTTTTCTGCCCCTGTGCAGAGCGTCTCACAATACCTTTTCCTTGGGTGCGGTGAAGTAGCCGCAGTTATTAGCCTTATCCACTGGCTTTATAGCTTTCTGCCCCTGTGCAGACTGTCTCACAATACCCTTTTCTTGGGTGCAGTGAAGTAGCCGCAGTTATAGTTTTCTGCCCCTGTGCAGAGTATCTTACAATACCCTTTCCTTGGGTGTGGTGAATTAGCTGCAGTTATTCATACTTTTCACTGGCTTTATAGTTTTCTTCCCCGCGTGGGTGTGGTGAAGTAGCTGTAGTTATTAGCACTATCCACTGGCTTTATAGCTTTCTGCCCCTGTGCAGAGCGTCTCACAATACCCTTTCCTTGGGTCCGCAGTTATTTGCACTATCCACTGGCTTTATAGCTTTCTGCCCCTGTACAGAGCATTTCATAATACCCTTTCCTTGGGTGCGGTGAAGTAGCCGCAGTTATTAGCACTATCCACTGGCTTTATAGCTTTCTGCCCCTGTGCAGAGCATCTCACAATACCCTTTCCTTGGGGGACGTTGAGGTAGCCGCAGTTATCAGCACTATCCACTAGGCTAATAGATTTCTGCCACTCAATACAGCCTCTCTTATCTACAAGTCTCTGTGAGCGGTAAATGACCCCTAAGTATCAGCGCAAGACAGCGGTTTAATTTTTTCCGGTCACAGCATAGAGCCTCCGGTATCTACACGTCTCTGTGTGCAGCGAATTAGCCCCAGTTCTCAGCACTGTACAGTAGGGTAATTTATTTGGGTCCTGCTCTATTCTTAATCCGACATGATGATGAGTAGGGGTAAGGATCGAGGTTGTTGATGCGGACATGGGCGTCCAAGTGAGGATGTGGGCACAGGCCGAGGTCCTGGGCGGGGTGAATCACAGACGGCTGCTGAGAGATTAGGAGAGAGCCAAGTCTCTATGCTCCCCAGCTTCATATCACAATTTGCGGATCACGTGGTAGACCTTTATTACAAGCAGAGCAGTGCAAGCAAGTCCTGTCATGGATGTCAGATAGCGTCTAGCAATGTGTCGAACCCCCAGTCTTCTACGCAGTTCACTACTCCTGGCCTAGGGACTGCACCTCTGAATCCTCTGGCTGTTCCTTCTTCCTCCCAGCCTCCTCACTCCATGAAAATGACAGATTCTGAGCAGGCAGACTCCCAGGAACTGTTCTCGGGTCCCTGCCCTGAGTGGGAAAAAACTGTTCCTCTTTCACCTGAGGAGTTTGTTGTGACCGATGCTCAACATTTGGAAAGTTCCTGGAGCCCGGGTGATGAGGCTGGGGACTTCCGGCAACTGCCTCAAGAGCTTTTTGTGGATGAGGATGATGAAACACAGTTGTCTGTCAGTGAGGTAGTAGTAAGGGCACTAAGTTTGAGGGAGGAGCACACAGAGGATTCGGAGGAAGAGCTGCTGAATGATGAGGTGGCTGTCCCCACCTGGCTTGCTAAGTCTACTGAAGACAGGGCTTCAGAGGGGGAGGCAAGTGCAGCAGCAGGACAGGTAGGAAGAGGCAGTGGGGTGGCCAGGGGTAGAGGCAGGGCCAGAGAAAAGAATTCCCAAACTGTTTCCCACAGCACCCCCTCGCGGCAAGCCTCCGTGCAGACGGCTAGGTGTTTAAAGGTGTGGATGTTTTTTAGTGAGAGCGCGGACAACCGACGAACAGTGGTGTGTAAACTGTGCCGCACCAACATCAGCCTCACCACCATCAGCATGCGCAGGCATATGATGGCCAAGCACCCCACAAGGTGGGATGAAGGCCATTCACCGCCTCCGGGTCACACCACTGCCTCTTTCCCTGTGCCACAACCTGCCACACAGATCCAATCCCCCTCCCAGGATGCAGGCATGAGCGCCTCCCTTCCTGTACATACCCTGACCTCTACAGTCCTCCACTCTATCCAGCAATGTCTCTCAGTGCAGCGTTCAGCTGTCGCTAACACAAGCATTGGAGCAAAAGCGGAAATACGCCGCCACCCACCCACATGCACAAGCTTTAAACGTGCACATTGCCAAATTAATCAGCCTGGAGATGCTGCCGTACAGGCTTGTGGAAACGGAGGCTTTCAAAAACATGATTGTGGCGGCGGTCCCCAGTCGCCACTATTTTTTCCTGGTGTGCCGTCCCTGCCCTACACCAGCACATCTCCTGCAACATAAACCGTGCCCTCACCAATGTGGTCACTGGGAAGGTCCACTTAACGACGGACATGTGGACAAGTATTTGCGGGCAGTGACACTATATCTTACTGACAGCACATTGGGTGAACTTGGTGGAGGCTGGGACCGAGTCAGAGCCTGGGACCGCTCACGTGTTACCCACACCAAGAATTGCGGGTCCTACCTCGGTGCTGGTTTCTGCGGCATATTATGCCACCTCCTCCAACTCCCCCTCCTCCTCCTCCTCCTCTGCCACCTCCACCTCTCAATTAAAAAGTGTGAGCACATCAACAGCAGTCGGTAGTGTGTGGCATGGCAGCAAAGTGGTGGGCAAGCGTCAGCAAGCCATGCTGAAACTAATCAGCTTAGGTGACAAGAGGCATACAGCCCCCGAGCTGTTACAGGGTCTGACAGAGCTGACCGACCTCTGGCTTTCGCTGCTGAGCCTCCAACCAGGCATGGTAGTCTGTGACAACAGCCGTAACCTGGTGGCGGCTCTGCAGCAAGCCATGCTGAAACTAATCAGCTTAGGTGACAAGAGGCACACGGCCCCCGAGTTGTTACAGAGTCTGACAGAGCAGACCGACCTCTGGCTTTCGCTGCTGAGCTTCCAACCAGGCATGGTAGTCTGTGACAACAGCCGTAACCTGGTGGCGGCTCTGCAGCAAGCCATGCTGAAACTAATCAGCTTAGGTGACAAGAGGCACACGGCCCCCGAGTTGTTACAGGGTCTGACAGAGCAGACCGACCTCTGGCTTTCGCCGCTGAGCCTCTAACTGGGCATGGTGGTGTGTGACAATGGCTGTAACCTGGTGGCAGCTCTGCAGCTTGGCAGCCTCACACATGTGCCATGCCTGTCCCAGGTCTTTAATCTGATGGTTCAGTGGTTTCTGAAAAACTACCCCCACTTGTCTGACCTGCTCGGCAAGGCACATTTTCGCAAGTCCACCACGGATGCTGCCACCCTCAGGACACCGCAACGTCAGTTTCAGCCACCAGAGCATCGACTGCTGTGCGATTTGCCCACGCTTGCACATGTTGGCCAGGCTGTATGAGCAGCGTAGAGCAATTGTGGAATACCAGTTGCAAAATGGGTGGTGGAGTGGTTCTTTACAGAGGACTGGGAAAGGATGGTAGACATCTGCCAGGTCCTCGGAAACTTTGAGGAGTCTACCCAAATGGTGAGTGGCGATGCGGCCATCATTAGCGTTACCATCATGCTGCTTTGCCTGCTGAGAAGTTTGCTGCTAAGCATACAGGCCAACGCTTTGCGTTTAGAACAGGAGACGGGGATAACAGTATGTAACTTGATAGCCAGACCACCCTCATGTCTATATCTCAGCGTGTTTTGGAGGAGGGGGAAGAGACTGCTGGCCACACTGCAGAGGGTACCCATGCTGCTTGTCTCTCATCTGTTCAGCGTGTATGGGCTGAAGAGGAGGAGAAGGATCCTGAATGTCATCCTCCTAGTGAGGACAGTGATGTGTTGCGTACTGGGACCCTGGCACACATGGCTGACTTCATGTTAAGCTGCCTTTCCCGTGACCCTCGCGTTAGATGCATTCTGGCCAACACGGATCACTGGGTGTACACCCTTCTCGACCCACAGTATAAGGAGAACCTTTCCACTCTCATTCCCAAAGAGGAAAGGGGTACGAGAGTGATGCAATACCAAAGAGCCCTGGTGGAAAAAGTGATGCTAAAGTTCCCATCTGACAGCGCTAGCGGCAGAAGACACCGTTCAGAGGGCCAACTAGTAGGGGAGGCACAGGGATCAGGCAGCATGTCCATCGCAGGCAGGGGAGCACTGTCCAAGGCCTCTGCCAGTTTTATGGCTCCCCAGCAAGACTGTGTCACCCCTCCCCAGTCAAGGCTGAGTCGGAGGGAGCACTGTAAAAAGATGGTGAGGGAGTACATAGCCAATCATATAACCGTCCTCTGTGATGCCTCTGCTGCATACAACTATTGGGTGTCAAAGCTGGACACGTGACACGAACCTGTGCTGTACGCCCTGGAGGTGTTGGCCTGCCCTGCCGCTAGCGTCTTGTCAGAGAGGGTGTTTAGTGCAGCTGGGGGGATCATCACGGATAAGCGTACCCACCTGTCAACTGCCAGCACCGACATGCTTACACTCATAAAGATAAACAAAGGCTGGATTTCCCCAGACTTCTTTTCTCCAACGGTGGAAAGCAGCAGATCCTAAAGATTCTTTTAGCTGCAACAGGGGAACTATGCATCGTCTATCACCCCCCAAAAAGGAGAGAAGTAGCTTGGTCTTTCCCTCTTGGATATTACTCCTCCTCCTCAAATAGCATGTCATCACGCTGAACCGCCAATTTTTCTGCGTGCCAAAAGGCTTTGTTAAAACCAATGTTTTGGGAGGGCTGCCTCCAGGCTCTGTTACAAATTAAGCAACAACGAGCTGTATCTTTAAAAAATGTTCATGAGTTTCACCTGCCCTCGGGGTTAAGCAGTTTTTCAGGGGTACACTTATACTCTTGGTACACCAATTTTTCAGGCCCTCGCCTATACACTTAAGCAACTAATTTTTCCAGGCTTCGCCTATTCTGTTGGCAAACAAATTTTTTGAGGTGTTCGCCTATACGCTAGCTACAGAAATATTTGAGGGGTCCGCCTATACACTTGCTACTGAAAGGTTTGAGGGGTCCGCCTATACACTTGCTACTGAAAGGCTTGAGGGTTTCGCCTATACTCTTGCTACAGAAATGTTTCAGGGGTCCACCTATACTCCTGCTACAGAAATGTTTCAGGGGTCTGCCTATACTCCTGCTACAGAAATGTTTCAGGGGTTCGCCTATAAACTTGCTACTGAAAGGTTTGAAGGGTTCGCCTAAACTCTTGTTACAGAAATCTTTCAGGGGTCCGCCTATACTCTTGCTACAGAAATGTTTCAGGGGTTCGCCTATACTCTTGATACAAAAATGTTTCAGGGGTTCGCCTATACCCTTGCTACTGAAAGGTTTGAGGGGTCCGCCTATACACTTGCTACTGAAAGGTTTGAGGGGTCCGCCTATACACTTGCTACTGAAAGGTTTGAGGGGTCCGCCTATACACTTGCTACTGAAATGTTTCAGGGGTCTGCCGATACACTTGTTACTGAAAGGTTTGAGGGGTCTGCCCATACTCTTGCTACAGAAATGTTTCAGGGGTCCGCTTATACACTTGCTACTTAAAGGTTTGAGAAGTCCGCCTATACACTTGCTACTGAAATGTTTCAGGGGTCTGCCGATACACTTGTTACTGAAAGGTTTGAGGGGTCTGCCTATACTCTTGCTTCAGAAAAGTTTCAGGGGTCCACCTATACTCCTGCTACAGAAATGTTTCAGGGGTTCGCCTATACTCTTGCTAAAGAAATGTTTGAGGGGTCCGCCTATACTCTTGCTACAGAAATGTTTCAGTTGTCCGCCTATAAACTTGCTACTGAAAGGTTTGAGGGGTTCGCCTATACTCTTGCTACAGAAATGTTTCAGGGGTCCACCTATACTCTTGCTACAGAAATGTTTCAGGGGTTCGCCTATACTCTTGATACAGAAATGTTTCAGGGGTTCGCCTATACCCTTGCTACTGAAAGGTTTGAGGGGTCCGCCTATACACTTGCTACTGAAAGGTTTGAGGGGTCCGCCTATACACTTGCTACTGAAATGTTTGAAGGGTCCGCCTATACACTTGCTACTGAAATGTTTCAGGGGTCTGCCGATACACTTGTTACTGAAAGGTTTGAGGGGTCGGCCCATACTCTTGCTACAGAAATGTTTCAGGGGTCCGCTTATACACTTGCTACTTAAAGGTTTGAGGGGTCCGCCTATACACTTGCTTCTGAAATGTTTCAGGGGTCTGCCGATACACTTGTTACTAAAAGGTTTGAGGGGTTTGCCTATACTCTTGCTTCAGAAAAGTTTCAGGGGTCCACCTATACCCCTGCTACAGAAATGTTTCAGGGGTTCGCCTATACTCTTGCTAAAGAAATGTTTGAGGGGTCCGCCTATACTCTTGCTACAGAAATGTTTCAGTTGTCCGCCTATAAACTTGCTACTGAAAGGTTTGAGGGGTTCGCCTATACTCTTGCTACAGAAATGTTTCAGGGGTCCACCTATACTCTTGCTACAGAAATGTTTCAGGAGTTCGCCTATACTCTTGATACAGAAATGTTTCAGGGGTTCGCCTATACCCTTGCTACTGAAAGGTTTGAGGGGTCCGCCTATACACTTGCTACTGAAAGGTTTGAGGGGTCCGCCTATACACTTGCTACTGAAAGGTTTGAGGGGTCCGCCTATACTCTTGCTTCAGAAACGTTTCAGGGGTCCACCTATACTCCTGCTACAGAAATGTTTCAGGGGTTTGCCTATACTCTTGCTAAAGAAATGTTTCAGGGGTTCACCTATACTCTTGCTAAAGAAATGTTTGAGGGGTTCGCCTATACTCTTGCTAAAGAAATGTTTGAGGGGTCCGCCTATACTCTTGCTACAGAAATGTTTCAGTTGTCCGCCTATAAACTTGCTACTGAAAGGTTTGAGGGGTCGGCCCATACTCTTGCTACAGAAATGTTTCAGGGGTCCGCTTATACACTTGCTACTTAAAGGTTTGAGGGGTCCGCCTATACACTTGCTACTGAAATGTTTGAGGGGTCTGCCTATACTCTTGCTTCAGAAACGTTTCAGGGGTCCACCTATACTCCTGCTACAGAAATGTTTCAGGGGTTTGCCTATACTCTTGCTAAAGAAATGTTTCAGGGGTTCACCTATACTCTTGCTAAAGAAATGTTTGAGGGGTTCGCCTATACTCTTGCTAAAGAAATGTTTGAGGGGTCCGCCTATACTCTTGCTACAGAAATGTTTCAGTTGTCCGCCTATAAACTTGCTACTGAAAGGTTTGAGGGGTTCGCCTATACTATTGCTACTGAAATGTTTCAGGGGTCCACCTATACTCTTGCTACAGAAATGTTTGAGGGGTTCGCCTAAACTCTTGCTACAGAAATGTTTCAGGGGTCCACCTATACTTTTGATACAGAAATGTTTCAGGGGTCCGCCCATATACTTGCTACTAAAAGGTTTGAGGGGTCCGCTTATACACTTGCTACAAAAACGTTTCAGGGGTCTGCCTATACACTTGCTACCAAAACGTTTCAGGGGTCCGCCTATACACTTGCACCCATACTATGGGTGCACAAAGATTTTCCATTGTTTTAGCTATCTGCCACAAATACACTGAATGACTTGGGTAGGGCGCAGAGGGCTTTCCCATTGCAGTGTTCAGCTATCTGACGCATACAAAGAATGAATTCAGCAGAAGTGTGGGCAGAGGCCGAGGTCCTTGGTGGGGTGAAACTCTGCAATGTGTGGGCACTCTGGTTTCTTCATATTTCATACTGTCCCTGGGTTGCAGGTGCTCGCCTATGCTGTGGGTGCTATCTGGCACAAATACACTGAATGACTTGGGTAGGGTGCAGAGTGCAGACGGCTTTCACATTGCATTGTTCAGCTATCCAACACATACACAGAATGAATTGCGTGGGGACATATGGGTTTCCCATAGCTATGTAACTCACGGCACATTGGGTTAACCAGGTGGAGGCTGGGACAGAGCCTGACCCTGGGCCCACTTATGTGCTTCCCACACAGAGTATTACAGGTCCTACCTCGGTCACGGTTTCTCGGGCTTATTATGCCACCTCCTCCTCCTGCTTGGGGTCTGAGAATTAGCATTGGTCGGCATGTATTATTTCTCGTGCTACAAATTACCACAGTTATCCGAGATACTGCATTCACAGGAAGCGAAACGGATTTCATGAGACTTACACAGGGTCACTGTATTTCTGTGGTGGCTACTTTGGTGACACCTCCGGCTTCAAACCAATCTTTAGTGTTAATATGCGCTGCTTCATTGTGGAGATGTATAGAAGTGCTGGCACCTGAGTCCCCTTTATGCCCACGTTTGCGGCTCCTGACAATTTTTTGACGGAGTTGGCATGGGATTGGAATGATGATCGTGTGTCAATTTATCATCAATTCTCATCAGGATTGTGGGCTGTCGCTCACACTATCAAAGAGGGTTGCTGCGTGGCCCTGCCAACCCTCTGCAGTGTGTGTCTCCGGTTCCTCCTCATTGCAGATGCACTTATAAATCAACATGAGGGTGGTGTGGCTATGAGGCGAGGGTTTAGCATGAGGGCAGCTGAATGCTGCACAGGGAAAACTTTGCGTGCGCTGTGGAGGCAGGCTCGTGTTTGGGGTTGAACAGCAATGCCAGCATGTAACCCTGCAAAAGAGGCAGCGGTGTCACCCGCAGGCGGTGATTGGCCTTGGTTGCAGCTAGTGTGGTGCTTAGTTAAGATGTGCCAGCCTGTGTACCTTGCTAATGATGGTCTGTCCTAACTAAATTGTTAGGAGGATGACCGCCAGGCTCTTGCCCCAATTTGGCTTAATAGTGGGACCGGAGTGCCTCAGATGCACCCATGCATGCTGCCCCTGCTGTTCCCTATCCATTTCTGAGGTGTTTCCATCACTTTCTAATGTTTTCAGGTGAATCACACAACCTCCCCCATGCGGAGTATCGGTCAGCTTGAAAAATGCTCGAGTCCCCCATTGACTTCAATGGGGTTCGTTACTCGAAACGAGCTCTTGAGCATTACAAAAAGTTCGACTCGAGTAACGAGCACCCGAGCATTTTAGTACTCGCTCATCTCTAATTCTGAGAGGTTCACAAGCTATAACATCATGTATTTTTGTTAGCCATTAAAATGTATCATATCTACAAAATTACTTGGTTTCTCTTACTGAGAATAATCACATTCATGGTCAGTCACTGCAAGTATTTACACCAATCAATTATTAAGATTCTCGTGATCCAGTGATAATCTGAACGATAATCCTTCAATGTAAAAGGGCTCTTGTTTTCATATTGAAGAAGTGCCATGTTGTCTGTGATCTTCTGTAATGGGGAGTTCCCATGCTTCTTGTAATATAGCAGTACGTTTGTTTGTTAAAGAAACCCTCTAGTTTCAGAACAAAACTCTATCCCGGGACCGTAGGGGGTATGTTACATGGAGTTGTTCTTCTCTGCCGACCCTCTGATCTGCCAGTTCTGGGCCCTATTCTCGGCCATCCAAGATGGCTGCAGCCGTTTTCGGACTACTTAATGCACATTGTACACTGCTCTCTGATTGGCCAGTGCTGATCACATAGTTAGTTCTAGCTGATGAGAGAGCCAGTATAGTCTGACACTACCAATGCACTGTGAGGATTAGGTAATCCAAAGATTATGTTGACTATCTTGGATGCCCAATAACAGGATCTGGAACCAGTGGATCGGGGAGATGGCAGAGAAGACCAACTGCAGGTAATATACCCCCTCTGGTACCAGGACAGAATTTTGTTCTGAAATCGAAAGTCAGTTTAATGTTTTATTTATAGTATGTTTATTTTTGCACCTTTAAGATAGGAGAGGGGATCCTGAAACAGGAGACAGATATGGTAAGGTCACATGTTGGGTGATGCCTTTCTGCTAAGCAGTGTCTTAGGAAGCTCCTGTATTTTCTTTTTGGGCATTCTTCATTGGATTGCAATGGAGAGGCTAGAAGTTTTTTAGCTCCGATGCTGCAGGTGCCGCCAGTGCGGACGTGAGAGATACCGGACTCCAGAAACCAGATCAGTATATTCTAATGTTTTATCACCATCTCCTGGACTCAGAGACTCCCTCCATCCAAAGTTCCCCTGTTTCGCTACTGCAGAAAACCATAAGGTGTTGGCATTTGCCGTTTATATATAACGAGTTCTATTGTTAATTATTAACTGTTTTTGCATAATTTTAATAAAATTACTTCTGTTCAAGCAACATCTGGATCTGGCAAGAGTTTCTGTATCGTATGCCTCAGACCAAGGTGTACGACAAGGGACAGGGTCGGGGAGTACCATTTTTCCCCGCTGACCATGACTGGGTGTCTGTTGGGCTTAACCCCCTCAATTCTGTTCCCTCAGCCAAGGTAAGTCCTCACCTTGAGTCCTAATGGCTTAAGGGTCTAAACAACTCTCTTACACTGGGAGGGTGTCAGACTGATGATATAGGACATCCCATCGGGATGTGCAAAGACTCCAACATCCTGTTTGACTTCCACTGCTTCATCTATAAAAAAAAACAAAAGAACATCAATAGTGACGTCATCAGCGTTCCTCCAGATCCAAGAGGATATGTTAGATAACATTTCGCCAAGCTCCAATATAACTTTAGTGGCAATATTTAAACTATAATTAAGGCACTTTAATGAGTGTGAAGACTTTATTATTAAGGCACTTTAATGAGTGTGAAGACTTTATTATTAAGGCATTTTAACGAGTGAGAAGACTTACAACACCGTGTTATTGCTCTAATAAACCTGAAGTAAAAAGGGAAGCAACCTTGCAAAGTGACTTAGTGAAAACTCTCCTGCCGTTCTGTGTATACAATTAGAGATGAGCGAGCATACTCGCTAAGGCAAACTACTCGAGCGAGTAGTGCCTTATGCGGGTAGCTGCCCGCTTGTCTCTAAAGATTCGGGTGCCGGCAGGGGGTCGTGGGGGAGAGCGGGGAGGAACGGGGGGGGGGAGAGGCAGATCCCTCTTTCCCCCTCTCCCCCCGCTCCCCCTGCTCACTCCTGCAACTCACCGCTCTTCCCCGCCGGCAGCTGAATCTTTAGTGACGAGCGGGCAGGTAGTCGCATAAGGCACTACTCGCTCGAGTAGTTTGCCTTAGCGAGTATGCTCGCTCATCTTTATATACAATCCCTTTGCAGGCCGATGTATCTATATGGTTACAGACTACAATCCAGCATTGTGTACATTCTGATGTTGCTCTCGCTCTTCTTCTTTGGCCCCTCGCAGAAAATAGAGAAGACGGCGGAAGTGTGGCACCTGAACTCTAGGAAGGATATTGTAATCAAAACTATCTACAAAGTTGCCTTGGTTTTGTACTAGGGAATTGGTGCTACAACAGATGGGGCGAACCAGTTATGTGCTTTTTTTGTAATTTTTTTTCACATTTTTACTTAACCTCTTAATGACGCGGCCCTTTTTTTTGCCATTTTCATTTTTTCCTCCCCCCTTTTAAAAAAATCGTAACTCCTTTATTTACCCATCGACGTCGCTGCATGAGGGCTTGTTTTTTGCGGGATGAGTTCTAATTTTCAATTGTGCTATTTAAAGTACCATATAATGTACTGAAGAACTTTTTAAAAATTCTAAGTGGAGTGAAATGAAAAAAAAAACGACATTCCGCCATCTTTCAGTGTGTCTTGTTTCTACGGTGCACAAACTGCAACAAAAACGACATGATAACTTTATTCTATGGGTCAGTACGATTACTAAGATACCAAACTTGTATAGTTTTTTTTTTTGCTGTACTACTCTTATTTTTTTTTCAGACATTTAATTTTTTTTAAATTATTTTTTGCAGTCAACTTTTTAGTGCAATAACTTTTTTATTTTTCCATCGACGTAGTAGTGCAAGGGTTCTTTTTTTTTGCGGGATGTCCTGTTTACGCTGGTACCATTTCAGAATACATACAACTTTTTGATCGCTTTCTATCGCATTTTCTCTGGAAGACAGGGTGAATGAAAAAGTGCATTATTTTTTTTTGCTTGTCAAATAATGCGCTACTTTGATAGATCAGATTTTTATGTATTTATGTTTTATGATCTAGATTTTTTAAATTATAGATATAGCAAAAGGGGGGTTATTTAAACTTTTATTACTTTTTTTTTTTACAATTAATAAAACTTTATTGATCTTATTTTTACTTTCTTTTTTTAGCTCCCCTGGGGGACTACAACATGAGATGCTTTGATCACTCCTGCAGTATGATGTAATGCTACAGAATTATATCATTCTGCAATCTAAAGGTTGACTACCCACTAGCGTTTTTTTTCTGCTGCAAAATTGCTGCGTTTTTTTTTTCCAGTTGTCAATGGGACTTTCTAATGTTAAAAACGCAATGCAACTTGCGTTTTTAGTGCATTGTGTTTTTAACATTAGAAAGTCCCATTGACAATTAGAAAAAAAACTCAGCGAATTTGCAGCGCAGAAAAAACGCTAGTGGGTAGTCACCCTAACAGGCAGTCTATCAAGCCATCCCACAGGAATGGCTTAATAGGCAGTCTGCTAAAGCAACCCTGGGGCCCTACAGTAGGACCCCAGCTACAATGCCACCCACATGGCTCCCTGTGATTTCATGCGAGGGGGCCGGACGGGACACTCGAACATCGTACGGGGGATTTAAATGCCGCTGTCAGAATTGACAGTGGCATTTAAAGGGTTAATAGCCGCAATTGGCTACGCGGCCGACTGCAGCTATTGCCCACAGGTGTCATCTGTAATAAACAGCTGATGCCCGCGCTGTATGAAGAGAGGTTGCCCCGCGCTCTCTCTTCATACATAGGCAGTCGATACAGGCCCCCAAAAGGTGTATCGGCGGTCATTAAGGGGTTAAACATAACATGCGGAGCTTAATAAACTGGAATATACATCAAGCTTTAGACCCTTCACTAAGCCTGGGTTGTCATTGCAACACACCGGCACCCACAGATTGCTTTGCAGGAAAATGGGGTGAATCTCCACCTAAGAGCTTAGATGCCACATTCAGCATAGACCACAGCATCTAAATGTTTAAACTGTCTCAGACTATTCAGGTCCCTAAAGGGTTAATGAGATAAGAATGATAATATTAATTTGTAATCCATCTACATCTCATATCAGCAGCTGCGTGTCATTTACAGAGACGTTTCTGCATTTCTACAGTGCTTGATTTATGATCAGTTTTCAAAATGAAGGCCTGAGGCGATGCGAGCGAACCAACATCACTTGAACAAGGCCCAAGAAAAACAGTGACAATCTCTGCTTCTAAATGAAACCTATAAATCACTTGACTCCCAGCAATGCAAAGTATCGGCATTATACAAATTGCCCTCTCGTATCAGATTAATTAGATTATGATAAAGCAATGGCAGTGAAGTCCAGATTTATAGATGGGCAATGCTGCGCTACTGCAAGCTGTAGAGCCATATAGATGGAAAATGCTGCACTACTGCAAGCTGTAGAGTCATATAGATGGGCAATGCTGTGCTACTGCAAGCTGTAGAGTCATATAGATGGGCAATGCTGTGCTACTGCAAGCTGTACAGCCATATAGATGGAAAATGCTGCACTACTGCAAGCTGTAGAGTCATATAGATGGGCAATGCTGCACTACTGCAAGTTGTAGAGTCATATAGATGGAAAATGCTGCACTACTGCAAGCTGTAGAGTCATATAGATGGGCAATGCTGCACTACTGCAAGCTGTAGAGCCATATAGATGGAAAATGCTGCACTACTGCAAGCTGTAGAGTCATATAGATGGGCAATGCTGCACTACTGCAAGCTGTAGAGTCATATAGATGGGCAATGCTGTGCTACTGCAAGCTGTAGAGTCATATAGATGGGCAATGCTGCACTACTGCAAGCTGTAGAGTCATATAGATGGAAAATGCTGCACTACTGCAAGCTGTAGAGCCATATAGATGGAAAATGCTGCACTACTGCAAGCTGTAGAGTCATATAGATGGGCAATGCTGCGCTACTGCAAGCTGTAGAGTCATATAGATGGAAAATGCTGCACTACTGCAAGCTGTAGAGTCATATAGATGGGCAATGCTGCACTACTGCAAGCTGTAGAGTCATATAGATGGGCAATGCTGCACTACTGCAAGCTGTAGAGCCATATAGATGGGCAATGCTGCGCTACTGCAAGCTGTAGAGTCATATAGATGGGCAATGCTGCGCTACTGCAAACGATAGAGTCATATAGATGGGCAATGCTGTGCTACTGCAAGCTGTAAAGTCATATAGATGGGCAATGCTGTGCTACTGCAGGCCATAGAGTCATATAGATGGGAAATGCTGTGCTACTGCGAGCTGTACATTCATATGCGTGGTCCGCAGTATTCTCCATATCTTTTCAATGGGGCTAGCGCTGCTGCCGCTGGCCCCATTGAAGAGACTGGCGATATCCCGGCACCAGTGGGTGTCTGCCTTTACTGCGAGATGTAGAGTCATATAGATGGGAAATGCTGCGCTACTGCGAGCTATAGAGTCTTTCAGATGGGACATTCTGAGCTACTGCGATCTGTAGAGTCATATAGATGGGACATGCTGCGCTACTGCGATCTGTAGAGTTATATAGATGGGAAATGCTGCGTTACTGTTTTTATCGCATGTGGATGCACTGTGAAAATCTTGTCATGTCATTTTCTGTATGTGTGTTGCACAGCTGCAGCGTCTGAAGGGTTAACTTTACTAAAATCATTGACTGAATGAAGATGTTTCAGTTTGTCTTGTCATGTGGTACAAGTGAGGTTTTAAAAGAGAGTGTTTGAGAGCAGGAAGAGGTCCATCTTCAGGAGTCCAACAGAATGCTAACACAGAGCTGCATGGAAGCACCTTTAGCTTCCATGTAGGTGAAGATGGAGGAGAAAGAGCGACATTCCATAGCGATTGGAGTGTGGATGTGAAAGGAGAGAGTTCCAGCACCAAAGAGAGAAAGAAATCCCAAGTACTTTAAAACCAGGTACCAGTTCACACCGCAGGCTTTTCCTGTGCGTCCGTCCGTCATTAAGATCGCCGCACAGAAGTACTTGATTGAGACACCCATGCATCTGCTGTGCGGGGTGTATATTGGCTAAGCCTTCGTGAGTAATTGTTTGCAAGACTGTCTGTGGAGTGACCCCTACACCCATTCCTCCACTGGAGTGCTCCAAATCTAGAGCCTGGTAACTGCCACCGTGATGAGACAGCACTTATCCCTCCCAGCTCTTCACATTAGCCAGGTGCCTAGGGTCACACCTCTGGGGTATTGCAGCAGCATTGCTCATCTGTATGACTCTATAGCTCGCAGTAGCGCAGCATTTCCCATTTATATGACTCTACAGCTCACAGTAGCGCAGCATTTCTCATCTATATGACTCTGCAGATCGCAGTAACGCAGCATTTCCCATCTACATGATTCATATAGATAGGAAATGCTGTGCTACTGAGAGTTATAGAGTAGAGATGAGCAAGCGTACTCAGTTCGGGTGTTTTGCACTCGAGCACCGCTTTTTCTGGGTAACTGACTACTCGGACAAAAAGATTCGGGGGGGGGGGGCACCGGGGGGCGGTGTGGTGGAGCGGGGGGTAGCAGTGGGGAACAGGGGGGAGCTCTCTCTCTCTCTCTCTCCACCCTCCCACTCCCCTCTACAACCCCCCGCTTACACCTGGCGCCCCCAGAATCTTTTCGTCCAAGTAGTCAGTTACTCGGAAAAAGCGGTGCTCGAGTGCAAAAACACCCGAACCGAGTATGCTCGCTCATCTCTATTGTAGAGTCATATAGATGGGAAATGGTGCGCTACTGCGAGCTGTAGAGTCATATAGAAGTGAAATGCTGCGCTACTGCGAGCTGTAGAGTCATATGGATGGCAAATGCTGCGCTACTGCGAGCTGTAGAGTCATATAGTTATGCCACGTTTAAAAATATTCAAGTACGTGCTGAAGTAAAGTAAAGGCGTATTGGAAGTTTAAAAGTTTATTTGCTCATGCTCCCTCTCTAACGGTAATTCTTCATGCGTAAAGTCATTTAATATTTTCATGCATAATTAATGTCTACTTTAATATAATCAATTTAATGCTAATTTATGCTAATTCAGTATAGTCAGGGTATGCACAATAGTCACATATCAATAATCTTTATGGCTGCAGTGCTGTGAGATTCAGTGACAGTGACCCAGGCAATGGCCCATATTATAATGATCACCGGCTGTTTACACAAGTCACATGACACGTCCCGTCTTCCCGGCTGCCGAGTCCCGACTCCCACCACAGGCTGTCTGCTGCCTGCGTTAGTCCAGTGTTCCTGAAAGCCCATTGCCCATGCGCGAGACTTCCTGTGCTCTCGCAGTCACCCGACAGGGGCTAGTCATCAGCGTAATTTACACCATAGTCTCTCTGCAAGTCTGCTGCATCCTGCATGATGCCCTGCATCATTGGCTGCCTGCAGACTATATTACAGGCCAGTATATTTGTCGCAGTCTGCTGCAGTCCCCGGGGCCCGAAAAAAATACCAGCCTGTAATAGGGCCGGTAAAAGAAAAAAATACCGGCACCAGCCTGGCAGTAAAACTACCAGCCAGACTGGTGATTTACCGGCCGGCTGGCAATCCTACCTCCAGGACCTCTCTAAAGCAGCATTGGTCCTCTGGACTGCACTACCCCAAAATATCCAGACAATCCCACGATACACAGAACTTCAGACACACCTTTAAAACGCATATATTCAGAGAGGCATACCAAATTTCCCCAGCCCCTACCCCCCACAACATGCCCCCTGCCCCTCCCTATGGCTCCCCACACCTTCCACTTTGCCTATCGTGTACATCTTCTGCCCCTGTACCTCTTCATCACCCTCCCCTGTTCTGTTTCCTAATAAGTAAATACCATATGTACTTTACGTTCTGTTTTGTGCTCCCCGGGCCTCCTGTTCTGCCCCTGTACCTCCTGAATCACCCCCACCCCGTCTCTTTCCAAATAATTATATACCACATTTAATTGTCGTCTTGCTTTGTGTTCCACCGTGCTTTGAAAGCCCTGTGGAACAAGTTGGCACTATACAAATAAAGATTATTATTATAAAGGTTTTCACCATGTTCCCCCTCTACCTTCTCTATTCCTGTAACATGTATAATGATTTTCTTCCCACCCCTCTCCCTACTATCCTCATGTTACTTAAAAATGTTTTCCCTCATGTTCCCCTCTCCCTTTTCTCCTCCTGTTACATATATAAAGGTTTACATCATGTCTTCCCTCCCCCTTTCTGCCTTCTGTAAAAATATATGCAGGTTTTCATCACGTCCGCTATCATGAATAGGGAGGGAAGAGACGATCGCTCTAACCATTGCATCCAATTTGGCAGAATCCGATTGCCCTATCGAGATTACAAATGTGGAGTTGCGGGACTATAGGTGGTTTTGTAACGGTGTCCTGCCACATGCAAACTGAAAGCACAAATCCCCCCCTGATCCAGTGTAATGCACTCCAGCACTCCACAATGTCACTTGCACACACGCTGCCACCACCAACTTTTAAAAGGTAAACTGGAACCCAGACTATCAATTATGAACAAAAACCTCGAAGTTATAGTTCATTTTAAAACAGACAAGGCTTGACTAATAAATTGCAGATTTATTCTAAAAAAGACCAACAGTACAAATATATATATATATATATATATATATATATAAATATATATATATATATATATACACACACACACAAAGGATATACAAAAAAGGTGTTACACAGGAGTGTAAGGGTATACAGGCATACACAACAAACAGTATTTTTAAAATAAACCTGAAGAAAATACAATAAAAATACAAGGTTTGTGATATCTGGCCCAGGGTTCTGATTCATGCAGAGTCACTGAAGCAAATGGGAAGAGCCTAATGCCGAGGCGTATCTCTGGAGTCTGAGACTCTTAGTTTTACAGCTTCCTCAGAACACACCTACCCCCACCCCCTCTAAAAATCATTCAGAAAAGGGTTAGGTAAATGCATATGGACCTGTGGAAAAACCATAATTCTGAATTTCGATCATATCTTTGCAGGAGTTCCTCCGATTGGGAATATATGCCTGTCATATTTCTGGTCATAATTTAACTATTCAGCGATATCAAACATGACACATAAATTATAACCAATAAACCAATAAATTATACACAATTTGGAGGTGTTATGGACCGCGCACCCCAATGAGATTAGGTGCATTTTGTTTGGCTGGCCCACTCCATTCCGTAAATATAATTCATATCAGGCTAGGACCTTCACACAACCAATAATCTTTATTAAAAGATTTTTCCTTAATTTGCATCCCGGCTCCACAATGTCTGTGAGAATCCAACTCCTAGGTGAATGCTTTTCCTTAGATTTCATTAACAAGTAAATTATCATATAATTGTGTTCCCTTTTGCTAATTCTGACTAGAAAGACACATGGAGCCATGAAGCACTGAAGAAGGGAATGCTTATTTACATCACAGCTCTTATCAATGGAAATGTCAGACAATGGCCTTTCTAAATGTGAATATCGACCAACAGGAGTGAGGAACTGGGTGACAGGTCGACTGAAGCTACAAATGCAATCTAACTACACACATAACTGATAACAATATAGCCAGACCAGACACACACAAAATGGATGATGGCCTACTAGTCTCTATATCACATCCACCCTTTCCCTTTTTCCTCTTTTAGCATATATAAAGGTTTCAATTATGTCCACCCTCTCCCTTCTCCCTCCTATAGCATATATATTAATTTCCATTATGTCTACCTTTGTCATCTTCTAACATATATAAAGATTTCAATCGATTCCCCCCTTTGCTTTCTCTATTCCTGTAATATATATTAAGGTTTACATCATGCCCCCCCCCCCCTCCATTCTACCTCCTGTGACATATATAAAAGTTTCCATCAAAACCCCTCTTCTCCCTTCTCTCCTCCTGTATCATATATAAAGGTTTTCATCATGTCCCCCTCTCCCTTCTCTCTTCCTGTAACATATATAAAGGTTTCCATCATGTCCCCCTCTCCCTTCATCTCTCCAGTAACACTTATATTTTCCATCATGTCCCCCTCTCCCTTTTAATCTCTTTAAAAAAATAAATTAGTTTCTATTCTCTCTCTCCCTTCTCTCCTCCTATAACATATAGGTTTCCATCATGTCCCTCCTCTCTCTTCTCCCCTCTTGTAACATATAGAAAGGTTTCCATCATGACCTCCTCTCCCTGCTGTCTTCCTCTAACATATATAAAGGTTCCCACCATGTCCTTCCTCTTCCTTCTCTCCTCCTGTAACATATATAAAGGTTTCCATCATATCCTCCTCTCCCTTCTCTCCTCCTGTAACATATATGAAGTTTTCCATCATGCCCCTCCTCTCCCTTTCCTGCTCCTGTAACATATTCCCATCTAGTCCAATTTCTTGCTTTTTGCCCTAGTAAAACACATAGAATAGATTCCATCATCTCCCCTAACTTTCTTTTCTTCCTTTGCAACATACGTAAAGGTCACCACTACTTACCTTCTCTCCATTCTTTCCCCTGTAACATATATACAGGTTTCCATCATGTCCCGCTCCACCTTATCTCCTGTAACATATAGAAATGTTTCCAATATGTGACCCCGTTGTCTTCTTCCCCCGTAACATATATATAACTTTCCATCACCTCCCCTATTTGCCTTCTCTGCTCTTAAAGCATATATAAAGGTTTCCATCATGTCCCCCTTTACCTTCTTCCTACTGTAAAATATATAAAGGTGTTCAACATGTTCCTCCTATCCCTTCTCTCCCCCTGTTATATACAGAAAATGATCCATAATGTACTCTCTCTCCCTTCTTTCATCTATAATATATGTAAAGCTTTCTATCAAGTCTTCCCCTTTTCCTTCTCTTTTTTACTAACATATATAAGAGTTCCCATCATGTCTCCCTCTCCCTTCTTCCTCCTATAACATGTATAAAGGTTTCCATAATGTACCCTCTCCCTTCTTCCTCCTATAACATATATAAAGGTTTCCATCGTGTCCCCCTCTCCCTTCTTCCGCTAACATTTAGATAGGTGGAAATCATGTCTCCCTTTTGCCTTCTTTGCCCATATAACATGAATAAAGATGTCCATCATGTCTCCCTTTTGACTTCTTCATCATGTAACATATATAAAGCTTTACATCATGTCCTCCCTCTTTCCCTTCTCTCCTCCTGTAACACATATAATGGTTTCCATCATGTCCCCCCTCTCCCTTCTCTTCTCCTGTAACATATATAAAGGTTTCCATCATGTCCCCCTCTCCCTTCTTTCCTCCTGTAACATATATGAAGGTTACCATCATGTCCTCACTCTCACTTCTCTCATCCTGCAACATATATAAAGGTTTCCATCATGTCCTCCCTCTCCCTTCTCTCCTCCTGTAACTTATATAAAGCTTTCCATCATGTCCCCCTCTCCCTTCTTTCCTCCTGTAACATATATGAAGGTTACCATCATGTCCTCACTCTCACTTCTCTCATCCTGCAACATATATAAAGGTTTCCATCATGTCCCCCTCTCCTTTCTCTCCTCCTGTAGCATATATAAGGGTTTCCATCATGTCCCTCCTTTCCTTTCTCTCCTCCTGTAGCATATATAAGGGTTTCCATCATGTCCCTCCTTTCCTTTCTCTCCTCCAGTGGCATATATAAGGGTTTCCATCATGTCCCTCCTCTTTCCCTTCTCACATCGTGTAACATATATGATGGTTTTCATCATGTCCTCCTCTCCCTTCTTTCCTACCGTAACATATATAAAGGTTTCCATCATGTCCCTCCTCTCCCTTCTCTCTTTCTGTAACATATATAATGGTTTCCATCATGTCCCCCTCTCCCGTCTTTCCTCTTGTAACATATATAAAGGCTTGTTTCATGACCCACTCTCTCTTCTTTCTCCTGTACCATGTATAAAGGTTTCCAGCATGTCCTTGTCAGAGAAGCCATAATATTCTGTTATATTCCATCTTGTATTTGTTCTGCAAAGTTTCTTTTTTGTAGTTTTCTCTCTATATCTTCATTTTCATGTAAAGGCCCATTTAGACAGGACGAATGTCGGACAAACGATGCCTGATACTCGTCCCCGCACATACTGGCTCTTGTGCTGCTGCAAAGGAGCTAGTATCGGTGCTTTACAGCAGGGAGGCTGCAGGAGATTTTTCTCCTCTCGCTCCTCTCCGTTGAGCGAGCCATCGATACTAGCTCCTGCGCGACAGTGTATGCGGGGATGAGTGTTGGGCATCATTTGCCCGACATTCATCCTGTCTAAATGGGCCTTTAAGGTGCCTGAGTTAATTAAGTAAGTCCGTTAAAAGAATACAAAGTCATTGTGAAAAACCTCCCTTGTAGCAATTATTTTTTGTATAATTAGATTGGAACTACATGTGCAGCTCCCCAAGGACAGGAAGCAGGGAGAGAAGAACAAATGATTAAACCTGGGGTTTGTTGAAAAAACACATGCATCTGTCTAAATTAAGCCTGGATAGTAGAGATGAGCGAACGTACTCGTCCGAGCTTGATACTCGTTCGAGTATTAGCGTGTTCGAGATGCTCGTTACTCGTAACGAGTACCAGGCGATGTTCGGGTTACTTTCACTTTCATCTCTGAGACGTTAGCGCGCTTTTCTGGCCAATTGAAAGACAGGGAAGGCATTACAACTTCCCCCTGCGACGTTCAAGCCCTATACCACCCCCCTGCAGTGAGTGGCTGGCGAGATCAGGTGTCACCCGAGTATAAAAATCGGCCCCTCCCGCGGCTCGCCACAGATGCGTTCTAACATATAGGAGGGAAAGTGCTGTCTTGGTGGAGCTGCTATAGGGAGAGTGTTAGGAGTATTTTAGGCTTCAAGAACCCCAACGGTCCTTCTTAGGGCCACATCTAACCGTGTGCAGTACTGTGGAGGCTGCTTTTTGCATTGTTGCACTTTTTTTTTTTTTGGTATATTGGCCGTGCAGAGCATTGCGCCCTGCAGTAATACTCCAGGGCCAGAAGTGGTGGTTAGGCAGGGACAGAAGACATATTGATTGAATATAGGCAGTGGGCCTTTGCAAAAAATGTGGGGAAAAAAACTATTTGGGCTGCCTGTGACTGTCCTCAGTGTTCTGGGTCTCTGCTGGGTGTAGTAGTTCTCCAAATTCATACGCAGCCAGCTAAGTGTTACAGCAGGCTTGCGCAAAATTATTTCCTGGCTCTGTCTGGGCTGTGAAATCACCGCTGTATTGCAGTCCACAGTGCAACACTCTGCAGTTCTTTGACATACTCCAGGGCCAGAAGCGCTTAGGCATGGACAGAAGACATATTGATTATTGATTGAATATAGGCAGTGGGCCTTTGCAAATACATTTGGGGAAAAAAATCTATTTGGGCTGCCTGTGATTGTCCTCAGTGTTCTGGGTCTCTGCTGGGTGTAGTAGTTCTCCAAATTCATACGCAGCCAGCTAAGTGTTACAGCAGGCTTGCGCAAAATTATTTCCTGGCTCTGTCTGGGCTGTTAAATCACCGCTGTATTGCAGTCCACAGTGCAACACTCTGCAGTTCTTTGACATACTCCAGGGCCAGTAGTGGTGAGGCAGGGACAGAAGACATATTGATTGAGTATAGGCAGTGGGCCTTTGCAAAAACATTTGGGGAAAAAAATCTATTTGGGCTGCCTGTGACTGTCCTCAGTGTTCTGGGTCTGCCCTGGGTGTAGTAGTTCTCCAAATTCATACGCAGCCAGCTAAATGTTACAGCAGGCTTGCGCAAAATTATTTCCTGGCGTTTCGTAAGCGAAGTCAGCCTCCAACCACAGGCCAATAAGCGGCACATTTAATTACAGCGTTCTGTTTCTGCACTACTGATAATACAGCATGCTGAGGGGTACGGGTAGGCCTAGAGGACGTGGACGCGGGCGAGGACGCGGAGGCCCAAGTCAGGGTGTGGGCACAGGCCGAGCCAGTGCGGTGGCCAGGGGTAGAGGCAGGGCCAGACCGAATAATCCACCAACTGTTTCCCAAAGCGCCCCCTCGCGCCATGCCACCCTGCAGAGGTCAAGGTGCTCTACGGTGTGGCAGTTTTTCACAGAGATGCCTGACGACCGACGAACAGTGGTGTGCAACCTCTGTCGTGCCAAGATCAGCTGGGGAGGCACCACCACCAGCATGCGCAGGCATATGATGGCCAAGCACCCCACAAGGTGGGACGAAGGCCGTTCACCGCCTCCGGTTTGCACCACTGCCTCTCCCCCTGTGCCCCAACCTGCCACTGAGATCCAACCCCCCTCTGAGGACACAGGCACTACCGTCTCCTGGCCTGCACCCACTCCCTCACATCCGCTGTCCTCGGCCCCATCCAGCAATGTCTCTCAGCGCAGCGTCCAGACGTCGCTAGCGCCACTGTTTGAGCGCGAGCGCAAGTACGCCGCCACGCACCCGCACGCTCAAGCGTTAAACGTGCACATTGCCAAATTGATCAGCCTGGAGATGCTGCCGTATAGGCTTGTGGAAACGGAGGCTTTCAAAAGCATGATGGCGGCGGCGGCCCCGCGCTACTCAGTTCCCAGTCGCCACTACTTTTCCCGATGTGCCGTCCCAGGCCTGCATGACCACGTCTCCCGCAACATTGTACGCGCCCTCACCAACGCGGTTACTGTCAAGGTCCAATTAACAACAGACACGTGGACAAGCACAGGCGGGCAGGGCCACTATATCTCCCTGACGGCACATTGGGTGAATTTAGTGGAGGCTGGGACAGAGTCAGAGCCTGGGACCGCTCACGTCCTACCCACCCCCCGAATTGCGTGCCCCAGCTCGCTGGTGGTATCTGCGGCGGTGTATGCTTCCTCCACTAAACTACCCACCTCCTCCTCCTACGCAACCTCTGTCTCGCAATCAAGATGTGTCAGCAGCAGCACGTCGCCAGCAGTCGGTGTCGCGCGGCGTGGCAGCACAGCGGTGGGCAAGCGTCAGCAGGCCGTGCTGAAACTACTCAGCTTAGGAGAGAAGAGTCAGACGGCCCACGAACTGCTGCAGGGTCTGACAGAGCAGAGCGACCGCTGGCTTGCGCCGCTGAGCCTCCAACTGGGCATGGTCGTGTGTGACAACGGCCGTAACCTGGTGGCGGCTCTGCAGCTCGGCAGCCTCACACACATGCCATGCCTGGCCCATGTCTTTAATTTGGTGGTTCAGCACTTTCTGAAAAGCTACCCACACTTGTCATACCTGCTCGGAAAGGTGCGCCGGGTCAGCGCACATTTCCGCAAGTCCAAGACGGACGCTGCCACCCTGCGGACCCTGCAACATCGGTTTCATCTGCCAGTGCACCGATTGCTGTGCGACGTGCCCACACAGTGGAACTCTACGCTCCGCATGTTGGCCAGGCTCTATGAGCAGCGTAGAGCTATTGCGGAATACCAACTCCAACATGGGCGGCGTAGTGGGAGTCAGCCTCCTCAATTATTTACAGAAGAGTGGGCCTGGTTGGCAGCCATCTGCCAGGTCCTCGGAAACTTTGAGGAGTCTACCCAGATGCTGAGCGGGGATGCTGCAATCATTAGCGTCACCATTCCTCTGCTATGCCTCTTGAGAAGTTCCCTGCAAAGCATAAAGGCAGACGCTTTGCACTCGGAAACGGAGGCGGGGGAAGACAGTATGTCGCTGGATAGTCAGAGCACCCTCATGTCTATATCTCAGCGCGTTGAGGAGGAGGAGGAGGGGGAGGAGCATGAGGAGGAGGGGGAAGAGACAGCTTGGCCCACTGCTGAGGGTACAGATGCTGCTTGCCTGTCATCCTTTCAGCGTGTATGGCCAGAGGAGGCGGAGAAGGAGGATCCTGAAAGTGATCTTCCGAGTGAGGACAGCCATGTGTTGCATACAGGTACCCTGGCACACATGGCTGACTTCATGTTAGGATGCCTTTCTCGTGACCCTCGCGTTACACGCATTCTGGCCACTACGGATTACTGGGTGTACACACTGCTCGACCCACGGTATAAGGAGAGCCTTTCCACTCTCATTCCCGAAGAGGAAAGGGGTTCGAGAATGATGCTATACCACAGGGTGCTGGTGGACAAACTGATGGTAAACTTCCTATCCGACAGCGCTAGTGGCCGAAGGCGCATTTCCGCGGCCCAGGTAGTAGGGAAAGCGCAGAGATCAGGCAGCATGTACAGCGCAGGCAGGGGACCATTATCCAAGGTCTTTGCCAGCTTTCTGGCTCCCCAGCAAGACTGTGTCACCGGTCCCCAGTCAAGGCTGAGTTGGCAGGAGCACTGTAAAAGAATGGTGAGGGAGTACGTAGCCGATCGCACGACCGTCCTCGGTGACGCCTCTGCCCCCTACAACTACTGGGTGTCGAAGTTGGACACGTGGCCTGAACTCGCGCTGTATGCCCTGGAGGTGCTTGCTTGTCCCGCGGCTAGCGTCTTGTCAGAGAGTGTGCTTAGTGTGGCTGGGGGAATCATCACGGATAAGCGTACCCACCTGTCAACCGACAGTGCCGACAGGCTTACACTCATCAAGATGAACAAAGCCTGGATTTCCCCAGACTTCTCTTCTCCACCAGCGGACAGCAGCGATACCTAAACAATACGTAGGCTGCACCCGCGGATGGAAGCATCGTTCTCTATCACCATCCAAAACGGGGACCTTTTTGCTTCATCAATCTGTGTATAATATTTCTCCTCCTCCTCCTGCTCCTCCTCCTGAAACCTCACATAATCACGCCGAACGGGCAATTTTTCTTAGGCCCACAAGGCTCAGTCATATAATTTTTCTAAACAATTTTTATACGTTTCAATGCTCATTAAAGCGTTGAAACTTTCACCTCAACCAATTTTTATTTTTACTGGGCTGCCTCCAGGCCTAGTTACCAATTAAGCCACATTAACCAAAGCGATTAATGGGTTTCACCTGCCCTCTTGGTTGGGCATGGGCAATTTTTCTCAGGTACATTAGTACCGTTGTAACACCAATTTTTGGGGGCCCTCGCCTACAGTGTAATCCAATTAATTTTTAGCCCACCTGCATTACAGCTGACGTTACATCAGCTGTGTTGGGCACTGCAATGGGATATATTTATGTACCGCCGGTGGATTCCAGGGAGCCACCCATGCTGTGGGTCCACAGGGAGTTGTAACTGCATGTGTCCACTTCTAAAGAACCCCAGTCTGACTGGGGCATGCAGTGTGGGCCGAAGCCCACCTGCATTAAACATGACATTACCTCAGCTGTGATGGGCAATGCAATGGGATATATTTATGTACCGCCGGTGGGTTCCAGGGAGCCACCCATGCTGTGGGTCCACAGAGAGTTGTAACTGCATGTGTCCACTTCTAAAGTACCCCAGTCTGACTGGGGCATGCAGTGTGGGCCGAAGCCCACCTGCATTAAACATGACATTACCTCAGCTGTGATGGGCAATGCAATGGGATATATTTATGTACCGCCGGTGGCTTCCTGGCACCCACCCATGCTGTGGGTCCACAGGGAGTTGTAACTGCATGTGTCCACTTCTAAAGAACCCCAGTCTGACTGGGGCATGCAGTGTGGGCCGAAGCCCACCTGCATTAAACATGACATTACCTCAGCTGTGATGGGCAATGCAATGGGATATATTTATGTACCTCCGGTGGGTTCCAGGGAACCACCCATGCTGTGGGTCCACAGGGAGTTGTAACTGCATGTGTCCACTTCTAAAGAACCCCAGTCTGACTGGGGCATGCAGTGTGGACCGAAGCCCACCTGCATTAAACATGACATTACCTCAGCTGTGATGGGCAATGCAATGGGATATATTTATGTACCGCCGGTGGCTTCCTGGCACCCACCCATGCTGTCGGTCCACAGGGACTTCACAATAGGGAGTTGTACCTGCCTGTGTCTATGAATTAAAAAGCCCGGTCAGGTTGGGGCATGCAGTGTGGGCCGAAGCCCACCTGCATTTAATCTGACGTTAGCTCTGCTGTCCAGGGCACTGCAATGGGATACATTTATGTACAGCCGGTGGGTTCCAGGGAGCCACCCATGCTGTGGGTGCACACGGAATTCCCATTGCGGAGTTGTACCTGCCTGTGAGTATTTATAAAAAACCGCGGTCTGACTGGGGCATGCAGACACCTTGACAGAATGAATAGTGTGTGGCACATAGGTTCCCCATTGCTATGCCCACGTGTGCAGCTCCAGATGGAGGTTGCACAGGATTGGATTTCTCATTGCTTCTGTACAGCATTGTGGACTATCGCCCCGCCCCTTTTAAAGAGGGTCGCTGCCTAGCCGTGCCAACCCTCTGCAGTGTATGCCTGCTTTTCCTCTGGCAGACGCACTTATAAATAGACATGAGGGTGGCGTGGCATGAGGGCAGCTGAAGGCTGGGCAGGGACAGTTTGGTGTGCGCTGTGGACACTGGGTCGTGGGGGGGGTTGGGCAGCATGTAACCCAGGAGAAGTGGCAGCGGAGTGTCATGCAGGCAGTGATTGTGCTTTGTTGGAGGTAGTGTGGTGCTTAGCTAAGGTATGCATTGCTAATGAGGGCTTTTCAGAAGTAAAAGTTGTTGGGAGGGGGGGGGGGCCCACTCTTGCCGCTATTGTGGCTTAATAGTGGGACCTGGGAACTTGAGATGCAGCCCAACATGTAGCCCCTCGCCTGCCCTATCCATTGCTGTGTCGTTCCCATCACTTTCTTGAATTGCCCAGATTTTCACAAATGAAAACCTTAGCGAGCATCGGCGATATACAAAAATGCTCGGGTCGCCCATTGACTTCAATGGGGTTCGTTACTCGAAACGAACCCTCGAGCATCGCGATAATTTCGTCCAGAGTAACGAGCACCCGAGCATTTTGGTGCTCGCTCATCTCTAATAACTAACGTTAGTAAATGAATTACAATAAAGTATACATATATATGAGTAGGGGGTCTCCTAAGCCTCGTTTTCAATGTGTTTGTATAAAACTACATAGATACTTCTAGTTGTTTTAAAATAAGGGAGACATTCGGTTGAATACACAAAATGCTGTGTGAACAGTCTATGGTTCTTGGAGCAGCTCGAACTTAACCCTTTTGAATTCAGAGCACAAGAATATGTTGTGCATCTGGGACCTGTTGTTCTACAGGTTTCCTGGTGCACACCTTCACAAGTAGGGGTTAAATGAGCTGGTTGGGTGTGGTATTCTCTGCCAGCTAATTCCCTTTAGTCTGCAGCATATAAAAACCAGCATCTCTCAGTAGTGATGCTGGTCATTTTACTGCTTGGATATCACTATCTTGTGCCCACTCAGAGCTGTGTGTGCATGTCTGTCTGTTAGTGTCTCGCTGTTTCCCTAAAGACGGTTTGGACAACTGTATCATATGCAGACGACCTCAGTATTGGTGTATCTTGATGCCACCGGAAGCTAGGAGTTTAACTGGGCTAGCATATAGCAACTCCCCTGTCACACCCCTAGCTTCCAATAGGGTGAAGAATGGAAGGTCCTAGCAGCATCTATATTGCTTGTGTGGCTGGGCTGGAGGTTTACTTTTCCTATTAGGCTTACATATATAAGCCTAATAGGAAAATGAACCCTCATCCTAACCCTCGAGACCAGACACAAAAGAAATAGGGCTGCTGAAGCTGTCCCTTGGCCTGCTTACTCACTGTTCTGCAGCAGTGTCCTTCTGCCCCAACTGCCCGTGCTGCCGCCACTCACACTCTTGCTGCTGTCCTGCGCTGCCCTGGGGGATTGAAGAGAACGCCGCTTCCAGCCTCGGCACTGTCCTCACAGGCCTGTGACTCTGGCAGCGCTCCCAGACTGAGAAGCTCACTGTATGCTGTCCTCTGGTGCCGCACTGCAGCTGTCCCTTGCCCTGATCACTGACTGCTCAGCAGCGGTGTTCCTGTGCCTTTGCTGCAGCTCTAACAGTCTTTGTGCTGTCGTGCTGTGGGGGAGGGGGATTGAAGATAACGTCACTCCCAGCCTGGCCACTGGCACTCCCACCATCGGCACTCTCGTCAGGTGGCTGTGGCTCTGCCGCCGCTCCCAGCCTGAGAAGCCCTGTGGCCAAAGCCCTCGGGCGCCGCAACTCCCATCTTCGCCGCCCTCCCCTGCATTGTGAGAATGCCACTTCGGGAGTAAATACGCCCCCAGCCAATCACAAGATGAGGGCGTGAACAACTTGTTTGACAGCTGTATTATGTCGCCCCCCCTTACTTCCGGTGGCAACATAATACACCAGTACCGACCCCCTGTTCCCTTTCCCTGACAGGTGCAGCCTCCAGACGTCTTATGCCTCGTGTATGTGTCAGATGGGTGATGTCTGACTCAGTTCCCTATGTCAGCACGGTGGCTGACTGTCTATCCCCCTGGTGTGAGGACACTTGGACTTTCTATGGTATTTTATCAGCTTGCATGTGAGCTCTGGGTGTGGTTCCTGTTATATGCACTGTTGTATGCTTGGTGTGAACAGCGACGTGTTTGATATGTCTGTGCAGGTTGCCAGACATATTCCGTATGTCCAGTTCTGTTCTGTGTTTGGTGTGTCAGTACAGTGTCGTGTCCTGTGTGTCTGTTTAGTGCATCTCTCCAGCAGATGACTCCGCTTTTAGGCAGGGGTGCCCCTCTTTGCCTGATCAGTTAGGGATAGTTTTCCATTCATCCTCCTGGAGAGGTACAATTGGTCCGTGCAAGTACTATATGTGTGGGTTATTAGTTTTAAATGGACACGATTGCATCCCACCAGTGGAGTGGCGCTTTTGTACACCCAGCAGATGTAAGAAATATACATGTAGCACTCTGTTGTGCTAACATTCCCATCTCAATTTTCCTTCTGTGACATTTATAAAGGTTTCTATCATGCTACCCCTTTCCCGTCTATACTCCTGTAACATATAGAAAGGCATTCACCACAACCTTCCTATCGCTTATTACTTCTATAACATATATTATCCATCATATCCTCCTCTCTTTTCTCTCCTGCTTTAACATATATAAAGGCTTCCAACATGTTTACCCCTACTCGATTCTCTACTCCTGTAACATATATAAATCTTTCCATCACGTATCCCCTTTCCCTTCTTCCTCCTGCAACATATATAAAGGTTTCTATCATGTTCCCCTTCCCCTTCTCTCTTCCTGTAACATATATAAGGGTTCCCACCATTTCCCCAGTCCCTTCTTACTCCTGTAACATATATAAAGATCTCTGTCATGTCCCTTCTTTCCATTCTCTCCTCCTGTAACATATATAAAGGTTTCTATAATGTCCCCCTCTCCCTTCTGTCCTCCTGTAACATATATAAAGGTTTCCATCATATCCACCTCTCCCTTCTCTCCTCCTGTAACATATATAAGGGTTTCCATCATGTCCTCCTCTCCCTTCTCTCCTGCTGTAACATATATAAAGGTTTCCATCATGTCCTCACTCTCCCTTTGCTCCTCCTGTAACATATATAAAGGTTCCCATCATGTCCTTCCTCTACCCTTTTTCCTCCTGTAACATGTAAAAAGGTTTCCACAATGTCACCCCTCTCGCTTCTCTCCTTCTGTGACATTTATAAAGGTTTCTATCATATCTCCTTTTTTCTTTGTTTTCTCCTGTAAAACATAAAAAGTTTTTAATCATGTCTTCCCGGACCTTTCTTTCTTTTGCTGTAAGACATATAATTGTTTCCATCATGTGTCTGCACTTACTTTTATCCTCCTATAACACATGTAAAGGTTTCCACCACGTTCCTCCTCTCACTTCTTCCTCGTATAAAATATGGAAAGGTTTCCATTATGTCCCCCCCTCGCTTTTCTCCTTCTGTAAATTTATAAAACTTTCCATTATATCAGACCTGTCTGTTCTCTCCTCCTGTAACACATATAAAGCTTCCCATCATATCACCCCTCTCTCCCTTCTCTCCTTCTGTAACACATATAAAGGTTTCCATCATGTCTTCCCTCTCCCATATCTTCTGCTGTAACATATAGATATGTTTGCACCTTACATCACCTTGCTCCACCTCTTGTGGTCTGGCTAACTGTTTGAAAGTGTTTTTCACTTTCAATGTTTAACGTTCCAACGGTACACATACTATATAGGACACAATATAAGTTATACACGGGCCCTTCACACTCACAAAAATTTACAAAAAGAACAGATCAACATTATTTATTTACTGTACATAAACATCCTTTCAATTCAACTTCCTTCTAACATTCACTGCACTTTTTGTTTCACACTTTAATTCACTTCATGATCTACTATCCAGCCTCCCCATTCACTTTCTCAATCCACTTATACAATTAAGTAACTGCTGCTTGTTCAGGCTCCCTGGCACTGTAGGTGGTGGGTTGCTAGACTCCCAGCAGTCACAGCTCTCTCCTGCTGTCTCCAGGTCTGGCCTTCTCTCAGGCCCTGAGGCACAGCATCACTGATCATCACGGTGGGACGGGTCTCCCTGTATCATCTGCAGGGGCCTCCAGCCGACTCCTACCTCCTGAGACTGGGAGGCACTGTGGAAACCCCCTGATCTTGCCACAGACAACCACCATCCATGAGGACCAGGTGAAAAAAACATTCTCCTACAGGTACCCTCATACATTATTAAGAGTGTAGAGCCTGCAAGGGAGAGGAGTGGAGAAGAGAGAAAAAGGTGAAGCAGGAAAAAGAGAGTAGAGAAAGGATAATGAAGTAGGGAAGGGGAGGAAAAAGGAGAGAGAGAGAGAGAGAGAGAGAGAGGAAAAAATTTAAAAGGAGAGAGAAAGGAAAGGAAGTGAAAGAAAAGGAAACAAGAAATGAAGAAAGATGAAAGAAAGAGAAAGAAATAGAAAATAACAAAAAAGGTGCCTGGCTTTTCTTCCTGCCCCAGACCTGCAGCCCCTAATCCTTAAATCTCCAGCATCCCATTTTACAGACAACCCTTGTAAGGTTAAGCTTAAAGGGGTTGTCCCGCGCCGAAACGTTTTTTTTTTTTTTTCAATAGGCCCCCCGTTCGGCGCGAGACAAACCCAATGCATGTGTTTAAAAAAAAAAACGTTTAGTACTTACCCGAATCCCCGCGCTGTGGTGACTTCTTCCTTACCTTACTAAGATGGCCGCCGGGATCTTCACCCACGATGCACCGCGGGTCTTCTCCCATGGTGCATCGTGGGCTCTGTGCGGTCCATTGCCGATTCCAGCCTCCTGATTGGCTGGAATCGGCACACGTGACGGGGCAGAGCTACGAGGACCAGCTCTCCGGCACGAGCGGCCCCATTCACCAGGGAGAAGACCGGACTGCGCAAGCGCGTCTAATCGGGCGATTAGACGCTGAAATTAGACGGCACCATGGAGACGAGGATGCTAGCAACGGAACAGGTAAGTGAATAACTTCTGTATGGCTCATATTTAATGCACGATGTACATTACAAAGTGCATTAATATGGCCATACAGAAGTGCTGAACCCCACTTGCTTTCGCGGGACAACCCCTTTAATACCTGGAATTCCGACTCAGGAATCTCTTCCCAGTCACTGGGACTATTTCAAGCCTCATACTCCTCCCTAAGTACCTTCATTAATTCATCTCAGATATAACATAGTAATAGCTCTAACCCACCCTTTGGTGACTTAGGCAACCTAGCCAACTTATAATAATGGAAACCCTAAAAGAAAGGGGAAAGGAAAAAAGGGAAAGAACCCCAACACAAATAGACTCTACTGCCACACATTAATAAGTAGATACTGCTATCAAGCTTGCATATATAGCCATATCTACAGTCTACATAAAGTAAAAAGATCCTAAATAGAGATGAGCGAGCATACTCGTCCGAGCTTGATGCTCGTTCGAGTATTAGGGTGCTCGAGATGCTCATTACTCGAGACGAGCACCACGCGGTACTCGTCTCGATTAAACGAGCACTGACCATTGAATTCAATGGAGCCGGCAATACAGCCGGCTCCATTAAAAGCAATGGGCTGTCAGCTAGCGCAGGATGAATTTTCGGGAAGGGCTTAAAAATATAAGCCCTTACCTGAAAATCATCCTAAAATGTGTAAAAAAAAAAAATATATACATACTCACCTTGTCCCGGCAGAACGATGTTAGCCCATTGAATGCAATACAGCTCGGAGCCCCAAATGCAGCGCTGCATGTTGCTCCTCGCCTGCCCTATCCATTTCTGTGTTTTTTACATGACTTTGGTGATTTGCTAAGATTTTCACAAATGAAAACCTTAGCGGAGCACCAGTCATATACAAAAATGCTCGAGTCGCCCATTGACTTCAATGGGGTTCGTTACTCGAAACGAACTCTCGAGCATCACTGAAAGTTCGACTCGAGTAACGAGCACTCGAGCATTTTGGTGCTCGCTCATCTCTAATCCTAAAGCATAATACACTTGTTAAGATGCATTTCTAGAAACACCAGCCACAACTACAGAAGTCTTAATTCTAAGACCCTTACAGATCTTAATTAAGATCTCTACATTACCCTTCAACCAACTATAAAGCTCTGCATTTCTTAAAGGATCACTATACCTAGGGTCAGCAACCCAATACCTCTCCAAGCCATTTTCACCATATTCTAAAATAGAAACAGAGCATCGAGTTCTACAGAAGCTTAAATGGAGATACCTAATTTTATATGTAACCCAACTGGTCCTTCTATTCTGCCTTTTTTGCTTTTTCTTCTGTAATAAAACATGGTGAGAAGCAGGGAGAAAGGAGTCAACCTTCCTTAACATACGGCTTTCTTTGCGTCTGCAGCTCCTACAATTCAAAGCAAAGATGATTCCTCTTCTATTGAGTCGCACACAGCTACCTCAACATTCGCTGCCGATCAGCAGAGACAACCAGCATTCCTCTCTGGAGCACAAATTCACCCCACAATCTGCTCCTTCAACTGGCACCAATTCAATTGTTACACAGACACCTAAATCTTCCTTATTGCTCAATAAAGAAACAGACCATATGGCATCATCCAGTTTAAAAGCTATGTTCCAGGGTATCAAATACACCCTTCAAAAAGATACAAAATAATGCTGTTTCATCAATTCATGCAGATATCACTGCTATAGGTAACCGTACAGCAGATCTGGAAGAAGAATTTGTCACAGCACATAACACCTTAGTGGATGTACAGAATGAGCCTGAAGATAATATCACAGAAATTAGGTTAAAACTTGCAGACTTGGAGGACAGGTTTCGAAGGAATAACTTAACCCCTTAACGACCAGCCCATAGTGTTTTTACGTCCTGCCCAAGTGGGCTTTATTCTCTGAGGACGTAAAAACATACGTCCTACAGAGAATAAAGCCCCGTGGGCTATGGACGTGACAGCTCCATGCTGTTGGTGCCCGCAGGTAGCCGATACCATGCAGCTGTCATCCTGGGCTGCGGGCAGTCCCCCTTGGCATTGCGATCGGCGCTATTCAATGGATAGCGCCGATCGCAATAAAGTGTAAAAAAAAGTTTAAAAAGGTAAAGATTCAGCTGCCCTGATGGATCGGATCCATCAGGGCAGCTGAAAGTACTCACCTGGCTTCCCTGATACCTGCCGCGGAGAATGGGTTCTCCAGGACCCGGCGCGGCTCTTCTGCGCATGCGCGCCAGATGAATGATGTCACGCACATGCGCAGAAGAATGGGAACCCCGGGGAGTTTAAAATCTCCTGGTTCCCGGCTCCTGAAGGTAGCAGCGATCGCGAAAAAGTTTTTAAAAAAGTAAAAATAAGGTTAATTTCACCTCCCCTCATGGATCGTATGCATGAGGTGAGGTGAAAATACTCACCTCCGGTCCTCAGCGGTGTCCCGGTCTTCCAGGACCTGAGTCCCCTTCTGCGCATGCGCGCCCGATGATTGACATCGGGCGCGTGCACAGAGGGGCTCAGGACCGGAAAATTTAAAATCCCTCTGCTCCTGGCTGCCATGTGTAGCCAGGAGCAAAGGGATGTCCCTGCAAAGATGATCACTGTTATCCAATGGATAGCAGTGATCATTTAAAGTAAAAAAAGTGTAAAAAAGTAATTACAAAAAAGTGTAAAAAAGTTTAAAAAGTAAAAAAAAAAGTTTAAAACACTTACATTTCATCTCCCCTTACGGATCATATCCGTGAGGGAGGATGAAATTACGTACCTAAGGCCCCCGGATTTATCCGCAGACCTTACCACAGCTTCTGCGCATGCGGCCGTCGCCAAAGCGGCAGACGCATGCGCAAAAGCCCTGGATTGCCAGGATAACTTAAAATCTCCCTGCCCTTGGCTACAAAACTTAGCCAAGAGCCTGGAAATTTCACGGGTGGCCGCGGTGAGCGGTTCCTGATCACGTGTTCGCCGTCATCCAATGGATAATGGCTATCAGGTAAAAGTTAAAAAAAAATGAGATGCGATCGGTGAGAGGAGATGAAACTTTTTACTGGAGGCCTCCGTATTTGCACCCCGACGCGATCCTCATCCGTGAACTTACCCGGATTCTGCACATGTGACCGCCGGCAAAATACCGGACACATGAGCAGGAGTCGGGGAGCCCAGGAAACGTAAAATCTCCTAGCTCTCGGTGACCAACGGTCGCCGAGAGCATGGCGCAGTGACGGGTGGCCTCGTTGAGCGGTCCCCGGTCACGTAATAAAAAAGTAGCGATCTAACATAGGTCGGTCTCACATGACCGGATTGGAATTATGGATTCCGCATGCGTCTGATCCACATTAATACGCAGATCAATCGCATTGGATTACACAATTCCGCTCACATTAGTGGGTTGGAATTGCGTAATCCACTCGCAAAAAAGCAGGTTCTATTTTACCGCGGCTATCCGCGTATTGTGCTCCATGGCTGCGGATATACCCGCAGCCCATACGCAACTACATTGTGTACGGGCTGCGGGTACCCGCGTCACCGCTAAGCGACGGTGCAGGAAATACAAACTAAAAAAAGGTGCACTGCGCATGACCGCCTGTGTGAGTAGGCAGTTATGCGCAGTACATTACGCGTCCGTACGCAGGGTCACAGCCGGGCTCACAGATGGGATCCGCTGCGGGCCTCAGCAAGCGGATTCCACCTACGGCCATGTGAGCCCAGCGTTATTCAGACCGCTACCTGTGATACGTATTTTACAAGAAGCCCCGGGAACGCTCACCTTCATGCAGTTCCAGGAGCAGCTTGTTGAACGTCTTCTGTGTGAGACCGCCACACCTCATCAAGCTTACGGAGACTCACAGAGCACCACTTTTTACACCCCATACGCGCTACTGAGGTCACGAAATACCCCCCAAAAAGCATAAGAGGAGGGGGAATACCCGGTTTTCTTGCCCCATGTGCTCAACCCAACCAGCCTCCGTAATTACCCCTGTCTTCAGACATAAAACGCAGTTTATATTATTACCTTTATCTAATAATTAGTGAATGCCAAAAAATGGGGATGGCGGGGGGTGGGGGGGATTATTTTTAAGAAGTCAATTTTTTTTCCGTATAAGTGGGCAATGGGGTCTGGAATTTATTCAGTTCTGCCCAGAAATCCAGCGGGCATTCCCTCCATTATGGGCCTAGCCATGTGTCCTGTAAGTAGATTAGGGCCACAATGGGTATGTTTCTGAACACGCGACAAATGGGGGTATCCATTTTGGGGTGAACGTCTTCATTCCTATGTACACTGTACAAAAAAAACTGTTTTTAAATTGACAAAATTGCCAAAAAAATGAAAATTGTAATTTTTTCTTTCTGCTTTGCTTAGATTCATTTAAATACTGTGGGGTCAAAATACGCAGTACACCCCTAGATGAATTTGTTAAGGGGTCTAGTTTTCAAAATGGGGTCATTTGTGGGGGTTCTCTATTGTTTTGGCCGCCTAATGGCTCTACAAGTGGGCAATGGGGCCTGGAATTTATTCCGTTGTACCCTGAAATCCAATGGGTGCTCCTTCCATTATAGGCCTAGCCATGTTTCCTTTAAGTAGATTAGAGCCACAATGGGTATGTTTCTGAACACGGGACAAATGGGGGTATCCATTTTGGGGTGAACATCTTCATTCCTATGTACACTGTACAAAAAAAACTGTTTTTAAATTGACACAATTGCCAAAAAAATGAAAATCATAATTTTTTCCTTCTGCTTGGCTTAGATTAATTCCAAAACTGTGAAGTCAAAAAGTGATCGTACCCCTAGATAAAATCATTAAGGGGTCTACTTTTCAAAATGGGGTCACTTGTGGGGGTACTCCATCGTTTTGGTCACTCAGTGGCGCTACAAGTGGGCAATGGGGACTAAATCTCCTTCAAGCAAAATTTCTGTTCCGAAAGCCACCAGTTGCTCCTTTCATTTTGGGCCCCATTGTGCATACAGACGTAATACTAGGGCCACAATGGGTATATTTCTGAGCACAGGACAAACAGGGGTATCCATTTTGGGGTGCAAGTCTTCATTCATATATGTGCTGTACAAAAAAAAACTGCTTTTGAAATGACAGAATTACCAAAAAAATTAAAATCGTAATTTTTTTCCTTCGGCTTGGCTTAGATTCATTCAAAAACTGTGAAGTCAAAAAAGTCATCGTACCCCTAGATAAATTCGTTAAGGGGTCTACTTTTCAAAATGGGGTCACTTGTGGGCGTTCTCCATCGTTTTGGTCACTCAACTTGTGGGGGTATCTATCATTTTGACTCTTATGAGCCTTTCCAATCTTGGCTTGGTGTAGGAAAACAAAGTGTTCCTCAAAATGCTGAAAAGTAATGTTAAATTTGTACGTCTCCTAAATAGTTTAAAAAAAACGAAAGTTTTTCCAATGTGCGCCCAAAATAAAGTAAACGGATGGAAATATATATCTTAGCAAAAATTTCTATATTATGTTTGCACATATTTGCGATATTGCAGTTGGAAATGTGAAAAAATGATGATTTTTTTTTCAAAATTTACCCAATTTTGGCGCTTTTAATAAATAAACACTAATTCTATCTGTCTTTTTTTTCCGCCTAAATGAAGTACAACATGTGGTGAAAAAACAATGTCAGAATCGCTTGGATATGCAAAACCTGTCTGGTGTTTTTCCATGTTAAAGTGACACTTGTCAGATTTGCAGAATTTGGCCTGGTCACTAAGGCGCAAACAGGCTTGGTCACTAAGGGGTTAAGATCCAGAAATATTCCAGAAAATATCAGTAATTCCCAACTTATACAATTCCTCACCGACCTCTTTGTTGCTATTATCTCTGATGCAAAGGAGAGAGATCTCCTGGTCGACAAAGCCCACAGAGTGCCCAAACCCAAAAGTATCCCTGCAGGAGTCCCCAGGGATGCCCTTGCCAGACAGCACTTCTTTCACTTTAAAGACGCACTGCTAAAGGCTTCATCACAATCTATCCCTCTTCCTGAGTGTTTTCAGCTAATCTCTCTCTTTTCTGATCTGTCTCCCACCACAATGGCAAGAAGAAGAGAATTCACAAAATTCACAAACATTTTAAGAGACAAAATAAATCTCTTATAAGTAGGATTTTCCTGTAAAACTCATAATCTTCAAGAATGGAATTCCTCACAATGTCTCTTCTCCTAAAGAAGAAGAAAAGTTACAATCCAAGTGGTCTCTGGCTTCTTCCCAAGAAGAAACCAGTTCTCCCCCAAAGACACGACCATGCTCCTTCAATCCTTCAAAATTTGCCCAAATTTTTCTCCTAAAACCTCCACTTAAGCCATAAAAACCTTCACTTAGGCCTTATGTCTACCTGCATGCACAGATACCACTGCTGAATCCTGCTTAAGGGCTTTACAAGTGTGCTATGGGGCCTAAAACACCTTCTGGCAAATGTCTGTTCTGAAAGCCACCCGCTGCCCCTTTAGGTTAGGGCTCTGTTGTGCATATGGACATAAGATTAGAGCCACAATGGGTATGTTTCTGAACACAGGACAAACAATGGTATCCATTTTGGGGTACAAATCCTCATATCCAATTAATAATGGCAATCACGTAAAAGTTAAAAGACAGTTGACGTTTAATATTCCTTTCGGTTTGGGCCCCATTGTGCATACAGACAGAAGATTAGGGCCCCAATGGGTATGTTTCTAAACACAGCACAAATGGGGATCCATTTTGGAGTGTGCTGCACAAAAAAACTGTTTTTAAAATGACACAATTGTCAAAAAAACGAAAATCGCAATTTTTTCCTTCTGCTTTGCTTAGATTCATTCAAAAACTGTGGCATCAGACTAAGCAGTACACCCCTAGATTACATTGTTAAGGGGTCTAGTTTTCAAAACGGGGTCATTTGTGGGGGTTCTCCAACGTTTTGGCCGCTGAAGGGCTCTACAAGTGAGCGATGGGGCCTAAAACACCTTCAAGCTAAATGTCTGTTCTGAAAGCCACCAGCTGCTCCTTTCGGTTTGGGCCCTCTTGTGCATACAGACATAAGATTAGGGCCACAATGGTATGTTTCTGAACATAGGACAAACGGGGGTATCCATATTGGGGTGCAAATCCTCATTTTCATGTGCACTATAGAAAAAAAAATTCAAAATAACATATTTGCATTGCATTAACTCCTGAAAAGAAACTGTGGGGTCAAAATACTCATGACCCCCTCAGTGAATACATTAAGGGGTGTAGTTTTTAAAATAAGGTCATTTCTGGGGGTATCTATCATTCTGACACCTATGTACCTTTGCAATCTTGGCTTGGTGCAGGAAAACAAAGTGTTCCTCAAAATGTTAATAATTAATGTTAAATCGGTACGTCTCCTAAATGATTAAAAAAAGAAAGTTTTTCAAATATGCTTACAGAAAAAAAGTAAACAGATGAAAATATATATCTTATCAAAAATGTGTACAGTATGTTTGCACATATTTGAGATATTGCAATTGAAAATATTAAACTTTTTAAATTTTTTTCCCAACTTGGGAGTTTTTAATAAATATACACAAATTTTATCAGTCTATTTTTACCACGTAAATATGCAAAACTTTTATGGAGTTATTCTATGTTAAAGTGACACATGCCAGATTTCCAAAAGTTGGCCTGGTCACTGAGGCGTAAACAGGCTTGGTCACTAAGGGATTAAAGTTCTTAATATCCTATTCAAATGTCCCATGCTTTGGAAAGAGGCTTTCAGTCAAAAATGTGATTTCTTTTGCACTCAAGAAAGTCACTTGAATGCTGCTGACTATTCCCTTACTAGAAATGTCCCTGCTTCCATTAACAAGGCTCGAGACTTACAAGACTTGTTGTTTACGAAATCATTGTATGACTTTTGGAGGGTACAACATGCACACGACCGTGATTACTCTTTCTTCTCCAACCCTCACGAAATGTAATCCTGAAATGATTTCTTTTTAGTAGACAGATAGTTATTGCAGAAGGTCATTTCCTCTAGTGTGGGCCTTATAACTTGGTTGGATCTTGCTCTTATTGCGATATCTATTGAAGAGGAATTTAATCTACCCCCCTCGTCCCACTGGTTTCTCAATAAGTTCCTCAATAGCAATATTGAATTTTCAAAAAAAACCTCAGAAAACGCAAGAAGAGTACTTTCTCTTTAATGATATTGAAAACATTAAGATCACCTCTGTTTAGAGTGCACATAAGGTGGTTTTGAGGGGACATTTTCTAAAAAAGGCTGCATTTGAGAAAAAAACAAAGACTTAAAGAAACTGATACCCTTTAAAAAAAAAATCAAAAATGTAGAGGACCAAAATAAAATTCCATTTTCTGACAAGATATTACTTGATTTAATCAAAATTTTCAGCTATATAATCACATGCAGAATAAATCTGCCTAAAGTTAAACTCATAAAAAAAATACAGCGGCATTGTCTCTTGACGATGATGGGTGCTTCGTTATTCTGAACTGCACCATCAAAAACACCCGATTTACTATTGTATCAATATATGCCTCGAATTCTAAACAACATACATTTATCCAGAAAACTCTCTTTCTTGTCAACCAAAATAAGGTGGGCTCCTTGATATGGATGATACGGATATGGATGGGTGATTTTAATAAAGAGACATTTTTTTCCTTTTAAATATGGACCTAAAATTATAGGTGAAAATACAAGCCAACAGATTGTCTGAGGTTATGCAGAACTTGATAATTAAAGGACGTCTAAGAGTAGATGGTACGCAATGCTATATTGATATTGTCTTGGTGGTGTCCGCCCAGGGAACGCCTTCTCTGCTCTTTTCTTTGGATGGGTTCGACCAAGTACCTTGGGATCATCTCAGAAAGGTGCTCCTGAAATTTGAGTTTGGAGTTCCTTGCTCACTTCTATAAAGGCTTTATACACTCATCTCTCGGCACAGGTTTATACCTCAGATTCAATTTCCAATCTCTTTGGCATTTCCAATGGGACACGCCAAGAATGTCCATGCTCCCCAAAAGTATTTGCTCTGGTGATGGAGCCCTTTACTCACCTGATTTGTTCATTATTGCACATATCAGGGAATACTGAATGTCGTGGGGAACACTGAAGACCATATTGGTCTCTTCTCGGATGATGGGGGCCCCAGTTTAGAATCACCAGAATCCTACTTCAACACGGTTTCAAAATTCATTGAGGAAATTAGTCTGGTGAGCTATAAAGACTTCCATATTTGTTCCAGCTCCCTCCTTCCTCCTAAAAGGCATATATAAAGGTTTTCATCATGTTCCCACTCTACTTTCCATCTTCCTGCAACATGTGTAAAGGTTTACACCATGTCCCTCCACATCCTGCTTTCTCCTGTAAAATGCAAAAATCTTTCCATCATGTCCCCCCTCCCTCCTGTAACGTATATAAAGGTTTTCATCATGTTACTCATTGCCTTTCTCTGCTACTGTAACATATAGAAAGTTTACCATAATGTTTACCTCTACCTTCTCTCCTAATGTAACATATATAAAGTTTTCCATTATGCCCCCTCTCTCTTCTATCCTCCCATAACATATATAAAGGTTTCTTTTATCTCCCCTTTCTCCCTTCTTTCCACTTGTCAAATTAAGCTTTCAATCATGTGTCCCCTCTCTATGCTTTCCTCCTGTTACATATAAAAAGGTTTCCATCATGTGCCCCTCTCCCTTCTCTCCTCCTGTAACATATAGAAAGGTTTCCACCATGTCCCCCCATCCCTTCTCTCCTCCTGTAACATACATAAAGGTCTCCATCATGTCCCCTCTCCCTTCCCTCCTACAGTAACATATATAAAGTTTCCATCATGTCCCTTTTCTCCCTTCTCTCCTCCTTTAACATATATAAAGGTTTCCACCATGTCCCCCTTCTCACTTCTCTCCTCCTGTGACATTTATAAAGCTTCCCATTATGTCCTTACTCTCTTTTCTTCCTCCTGTAGCAGTAAGAAAAGTTTCTATCATGTCCCTCCTCTCCTCCTGTAACATATATAAAGGTTTCCACCATGTCCCCTGTCCCTCCTCTCCTCCTGTAACAAATATGAAACTTTCCATTTGTATCCACCTTCTCCGTTCTTTCCTCCTATAAGATATATAAAAGGTTTCCATCATGTGCTTATTCTCCTTTCTGCCTGCTCTAACATATATAAATTTTCCATTATGTCCCTCCTCTCCTCCTGTAACATATATGAAGGTTTCCATCATGGCCCCCTCTCCCTTCTCTCCTCCTGTAACATATATATATATATATATATATATATCTTTCCATTCTATCTCCCCTCCCCCGTCCTTCTTCCAGTTACATATATAAAGGTTTCCATCGTGTTACTCATTTCCTTTCTCTGCTCCTAAAAATATAGAAAGTTTTCTATCATGTTTACCTCAAGCTTCTCTCCTAATGTAACGTAGAAAGTTTTCCAATGTGTCCACTTATTCCCTTCTCTTCGCTTGTGAAATATATTAAGCTTTCAGTCATGTCTCCCCTCTCCCTGCCCTCCTTCTGTAATATATAGAAAGATTTCCAACATGTCCTCTCTCTTCTTCCTCCTGTTTTTAATACAAAAATTTTCATCATGTCCGGCCTCTCCCTTCTCTTGTAACACATATAAAAGTTTCCATCATTTCCTCACTCTCCATTCTCTGCTCTTGAAACTTATATAAAGGTTTCCATCATGTCTCTCTTCCGCCTTTCTCTAAAATATATAAAGCTGTCCACCTCTCCCTTCAATTCTCCTGTAAGATATATAAAGGTTTCCAACATGTCCCACCTCTCCATTCTTACTCATGTAACATATATAAGGGTTTCCATCTTGTCCCCCTGTCCCTTCTCTCCTCCTGTAACATATATATATATATAGATTTCCACCATGTCCCCCTCTCCGTTCTTTCTCTTGTAGCATTTATAAAGGTTTCCATCATGCCCCGTCTCTTCCTTCCCTCCTACTGTATCATATATAAAGCTTACCATCATCTCCCTCTCTCCCTTCTCTCCTCCTCTAACAAATGTAAAGGTTTCCATCATGTCCCCCCCCCTCTCCATTCTCCCTCCTGTAACATATATGCAGGTTTCAATCATGTCCCCCGTCCATTCTCTCCCCTGTAACATATATGAAGTTTTCCATCATGTCCCACTCTCCCTTGTATTTCCTGTAGCATTTATAAAGGTTTCCATCATGTCCCCCCTTCCTTCTCTCCTCCTGAAACATATATAAAGGTGTCCATCATGTCCCGCCTTCCTTCTCTCCTCCTGCAATATATATAAATGTTTCTATCATGTCCTCCTCTCCTTTCTTCCTCCTGTAACATATATAAAGGTTTCCATCATGGCCCCCTCTCCCTCCTCTTCTCCTGTAACATATGTAAAATTCTCCATCATGTCTCCCATCTCCCTTCTCTCGTACTGTAATATATATAAAGTTTTCTATCATATCACCTTCTCTCCTCCTGTAACATATCTAAAGGCTTCCATCATGTCCCCCGTCTACCTTCCCTGCTACTGTAACATATATAAAGGATTCCATCTTGTCCCCCCTCCCTTCTCTCCTCCCATAACATATTTAAAGGCTTTTATTATGCCCTCCCTCTCCTTGCTCTCCACTTTTAACCCTTTCCAATCCACTGTCTGACATCTTCCAACATTCTGATTGAAGACTGTGCAGCTCCGATGTCGGAAGACTCCCGGCAGGGTATTCTTACTGTATATTACTGGCCACTCTGTTGCTGGGAGCCTCTCCGGCATGTCACATACTGTAGTACTGGATCTAGTCAGCAGATGGCACCATTGTAAAATGGCAGAAAGAGAAAGCCCCGTAGGAAACCCTGAATCCAAAATTGGATTGCAAAGGGTTAACATATTTAAGGTTTCCATCATGTCCCCCTCTCCCTTCCCTCCTACTATACCAAATATAATTGTTTCCATCATGTCTCCCTTTCCCTTCTTCCTCCTGTAATATATATGCAGGTTTCCATTATATCCCCTCTTTCCATTGTAAGACATTTGAAGGTTTCCATCATGTCTGCCCTCTGCTTTCTTCCTCCTCTAACATATATAAAGGTTTCTAACAGGTCCCCACTCTCTATATATGATATCTAAAATTGTTTCCGCGAGGTCCCTTTTTCCATTCTTCCTGCTGTTAAATATATAAAGGTTTCCATCATGTCTTCCCCCAGCTTCTTCTTGTAACATATAGAAAAGTGTTTCCCTCTTCCTTCTTCCCTTCTATAACATATATAAATGTTCCCATCATATCCCTCCTTTCCCTTTTCTCCTCCTGCAACATATATAAAGGTTTCCATGATGCCCCCTCTTCTCCCTTCTCTCCTCCTGTAACATATATAAAGGTTTCCATGATGTCCTCCCTCTCTTCTCTCCTCCTGTAACATATATAAAGGTTTTCATCATGCCCCCCTCTCCCGTCTCTCCTCCTGTAAGATATACAAAAGGTTTCCGTTATGCTCCTTTCTCCCTCTGTCCATCTGTAACAGATATAGAGGCTTCCATCATGTCCCAACTTACCCTTCTTCTTCCTTTCACATATATAACGTTTTCCATTAATCCTCACCCATACCTTCTTCCACCTGTCACATATGTGAAGGTTTCCACCATGCCCCCCCTCCTCTTTCTCTTGCAACATGCATAAAGCTTTGAATATGTTCCGAAATTTCTTCTTTATCCTGTAACACATGTAATCGTTTACATTGTGTCCCTTCTCCCTTCTCTCCTCCTGTAATATAAATAAAGGTTTCCATCAAGTTACCTTTCTCCCTTCCCTCCTTCTATAATATACAAAAGGTTTTCAATCATGTCTTCCTTCCCCTTTTCTCCTCCTGTAACATGTATAAATGTTTCCATTATTTTTACCATCTTACTTATTTCCTCCTGTAATATATATGAGAGTTACAGTCATTCCACCCTCTCTTCTACATCCTGTAACATATGTAGAAGTTTCCATCATGTCCCCCTCTCCCTTCCCCCCAACTGTAAGATATATAAAGGTTTTCATCATGTCCCCTTCTTCCTTCTTCTCTGGTAACATAAATATATATATAATGTTTCTATCATGCCCCCCCCTCCAATCTTTCCTCCTGCAACATATGTAAAGGTCTCCATCCTGTCCCCCCTCTATTCTCTCCTCCTGTAACATATGTAAAGTTCTCTATCATGTATCTCCTTTCCCTTTTGTCCTGCTGTAAAATATGTAAAGGTTTCCATCATGTCCCTCCTCTCCCTTCTCTCCTCCCGTAACATATATAAAGGTTTCCATAATGTCCCCCTCTCCCTTCTCTCCTCCTGTAACATATATAAAGGTTTCCATCATGTCCCTCCTCTCCCTTCCCTCCTACTGTAACATATATAAAGGTTTCCATAATGTCCCCCTCTCCCTTCTCTCCTCCTGTAACATATATAAAGGTTTCCATCATGTCCCTCCTCTCCCTTCCCTCCTACTGTAACATATATAAGGGTTTCCATAATGTCCCCCTCTCCCTTCTCTCCTACTGTAACATATATAAAGGCTTCCATCATGTCCTCCTCTCTCTTCTCTCTTACTGTAACATATATAATGGTTTCCATCATGTTCCCCCTCCCCTGTAATACATAGAAAGCTTTTTTTCTCGTGTCCCTTTGTCCCTTTCTTTCTCCCGTAACATATATGAAGGCTTCCACTATGTCCCCCGTACCTTCTCTACTCCTGCAACATATATGAAGGTTTGCATCATGTTTGTCCTCTCCTTTCGACCTTCTCTAATACATAAAAAGGTTTTCCATCAATTTTGAACTTTCAATATGTAACATATATACAGGTTTCCATGATGTCCCTTTTTCCCTTCTTCCTTTTGTAAAATATATAAAGGTTTACATCGTGTCTTCCTCTCCCTTTTTCTTGTAATATATAAAAGTTTCCATCATGCTTCCCTCTTCTTTCTACCCTCCTGTATCATATATAAAAAGTTGCATGATGTACCTCCTTTCCATTCTCCTGTAACAGATATAAAGGTTTCCATCATGCCCCCATCTTCCATCTCTCCTCTTGTAACACATATAAAGGTTATCATCATGCCTCTTGTTTCCTTTCTTCCTCCTGTAACATATATAAAGGTTTCCAACATGCCCCCCTCTCCCTTCTCTCCTCCTGTAACATATATAAAGGTTTCCATCATGTCCCCCCTCTCCCTTCTCTCCTCCTGTAACATATATAAAGGTTTCCATCATATCCCCCTCTCCCTTCTCTCTTCCTGTAACATATATAAAGGTTTCCATCATGTCCCCCTCTTCCTTCTCTCTTCCTGTAACATATATAAAGGTTTCCATCATGTCCCCCCCTTCCTTCTCTCTTCCTGTAACATATATAAAGGTTTCCATCATGTCCCCCTTCTCTCCTCCTGTAACATATATAAGGGTTTCCATCATGTCCCCCTCTCCCTTCTCTCCTCCTGTAACATATATAAAGCTTTGTATCATACCCCCCTCTTCCTTCTCTCCTCATGTAACATATATAAAGGTTTCCATCATGTCCCCCTTTTACTTCTTTCCTCCTGTAACACATAAAAATTTTCACCATGTCCCTCTTCTCCCTTCTTTCTCCTGTAAGGTATATATAGGTTTCCATCATGTCCTCCCTCCCCCTTCTCTCCTCCTGTAACATATGAAAAGGTTTCCATCATGTCCCCCTCTCCCTTCTCTCCTCCTGTAACAGATATAAAGGTTTCCATCATGCCCCCATCTTCCATCTCTCCTCTTGTAACACATATAAAGGTTATCATCATGCCTCTTGTTTCCTTTCTTCCTCCTGTAACATATATAAAGGTTTCCAACATGCCCCCCTCTCCCTTCTCTCCTCCTGTAACATATATAAAGGTTTCCATCATGTCCCCCCTCTCCCTTCTCTCCTCCTGTAACATATATAAAGGTTTCCATCATATCCCCCTCTCCCTTCTCTCTTCCTGTAACATATATAAAGGTTTCCATCATGTCCCCCTCTTCCTTCTCTCTTCCTGTAACATATATAAAGGTTTCCATCATGTCCCCCCCTTCCTTCTCTCTTCCTGTAACATATATAAAGGTTTCCATCATGTCCCCCTTCTCTCCTCCTGTAACATATATAAGGGTTTCCATCATGTCCCCCTCTCCCTTCTCTCCTCCTGTAACATATATAAAGCTTTGTATCATACCCCCCTCTTCCTTCTCTCCTCATGTAACATATATAAAGGTTTCCATCATGTCCCCCTTTTACTTCTTTCCTCCTGTAACACATAAAAATTTTCACCATGTCCCTCTTCTCCCTTCTTTCTCCTGTAAGGTATATATAGGTTTCCATCATGTCCTCCCTCCCCCTTCTCTCCTCCTGTAACATATGAAAAGGTTTCCATCATGTCCCCCTCTCCCTTCTCTCCTCCTGTAACATATATAAAGGTTTCCATCATGTCCCTTTTCTCCATTCTTCCTACTGTAACATATATAAAGGTATATATCATGCTCCCCTCTCCCTTATGTCCTCTGGTAACATAGATAAAGATTTCCATCATGTCTTCCTCTCTTTTCCTATTACATATATAAAGGTTTCCATATGACATATATAAAGGTTTCTACCTTCTCTCCTCCTGTAACATACATGAATATATATATATCATGTCCCTCCTCTCCCTTCTCTCCTCCTGTAACATACATAAAGGTATTATGTATGTTCCATTATTTAATTCCTCTCACTTATTTCCTTTTGTAAAATATATGATAGTTACAGTCATTCCGCCCTCCCTTCTACCTTCTGTAACATATACAAAGGTTTCTATCAAGTCCCCCACCTTACTTCTCTCCTTCGGTAACATATATAAAAGTTTCCATCATGTCCCCCCTCTTCCTTCTTTCCCCCTGTAATATATATAAAGGTTTCCATCATGTCCCCCCTCTTCCTTCTTTCCCCCTGTAATATACATAAAGGTTTCCATCATGTCCCCCCCATCCTTCTTTCCTGTAACATATATAAAAGATTGAATCATGTCACCCACTTCCTTCTTCATCCTGTAACACATATATATATATATAGGTTTCCATCATGCCCTTCGCTGCCTTATGTTCCCCGGTAACATATATAAAGGTTTCTATCATGTCCCCCTCTACGTTCTCTCCTTCTGCAACATATATAAAGGTTTCCATCATGTCCCCCTTTTCTTTCTTTATCCTGTAACATATATGAAGGTTTCTATCTACCTGCTCTCCTCTTGTAACACATATAGGTTATGATTAGAGATGAGCAAATATACTCGTTTCGAGTAATTACTCGATCGAGCACCGCGATTTTCGAGTACTTCCGTACTCGAGTGAAAAGATTCGGGGGGCGCCGGGGGGCGTGGCGGGGGATAGCAGCGGGGAACAGGGGGGAGCCCTCTCTCTCTCCCTCTCCTCCCCACTCCCCGCTGCAACCCCCCACTCACCCACGGCGCCCCCGGATCTTTTCGCCCGATTACGGAAGTACTCGAAAATTGCGGCGCTCGGGCGAAAAAGGGGCGTGGCCGAGTAGGTTTGCTCATCTCTAGTTATGATCATGTCTCTCATTTCCCTTCTTCCTCCTGTAACATATATAAAGGTTTCTATCCTGCTCTCCTTTTGTTCCTCCTGTAATGTATATAAAGTTTTCCATCATGTCCTCCTTTCGCTTCTCTTCTTCTGTAACATATAGAAAGGTTTCCATAATGTCGTCACTCTTTTCTCCTAAAACATATATAAAGGTTTCCATCATGTCCCCTCTCTCCCTTCTCTCCTCCTGTAGCATATTTAAAGGTTTCCATCATTTAATCCCTCTCACTTATTGCCTTCTGTAATATATATTATAGTTAAAGTTATTGTGCTCTCCCTTCTACCTCCTGTAACATATATAAAGGTTCCCATCATGTCTCCCCTCCCTTCTCTCCTCCGGTAACATATATAAAGGTTTCCATCATGTCCCTCTTTCCCTTCTCTCCTCCGGTAACATATATAAAGGTTTCCATCATGTGGGCTTTACAGAATATGTTCTTTAAGTCTTTCCTGATACATTTTGTTCTTAAGACCTTCCACCATTGTTGTAGTCATGTTTGGATTCTTTCTATTTTATCAATGACTTTCTATAGGTGAGATAAAAATCAGAAGGATCGCGCCTTGTGTGAAACCAATACGTGTGTGGGGAAAAAATAGGAAAGGACTCACCTGGTTTAGACGGCTCACCTAGTAGAAGGACACCCGTCACACCCTAGGTCCAGGTATGCTTGAGGCAAATAAATTTCTTACGCACCCAGTTCATTCATAGTTTAGAAGAGTAGCGAAGATATGTTCGTAAGCAGTAGTTTCACAAAATAGAGAAATGGAAACAAGTCTGTAGATGAGGTCTCCAGAATTGAACGCCGTATCACAGATGTGGTCTCACCAGATCAGTGTACAGCAGGATCACAATCTGCCTTTTTCAACTGGTTAAACCTCTCGCTACGCAGCGAGCATCCTACTTGTTTTCTTTGGTGCCCGATCGCACAGCATAGTCATTTTGAGGCTGCCAGAAATCAGAACCCCCAAATCCTTCACTTCTGATGTCATAGACAGGGTCTTGTTTACATCATCAAAGGCTTCAGTTAACCATTTCTCTTTCTCTGTCCTGGTTGAGGAGCAGAGATACGGAAATAAAAACAGAATTTTAACATTTCCATTTTATTCCCCATTGATTTAAACCTTAAATTCTGTAAAAAAAAAAAAAATCCTTCCATTTATTTCAATTCCATTTCCATTTTTCAAATGGAAATGAGACAAAATGGAATTCAATAGAAATATTTCCTTTTTTGTTAAACCCATTGATATCAATAGGGAATAAATTGGAAATGTTTAATTCCATTTCTATTTGAATGTCTTTGCTCCTCAAACAGAACAGAGAAACGGAAATGATTAACTAAACATAATGTTAGCATAAATGTGTTCATATTTGCCACCAGATACCTGAAGGCATGTGCCTTGGGCGGCCATGTTTAGGGGGCGGCACTAAATCAAAATGTATTTGTAATAGCAGCCCACGCTGTTACTGCTCCCGCTGCACATAGCATGCTCCGTGTTCCCTGCTTCTCATGTCATGAAAATAGCAGTGACTGCGTGACACAGATTGTGCTGTGTGTCGGGATGACTGCAGCGGACAGGGCGCACAGTAGGGAGTACACGGAGCTCTACTTGCAGCCAGGGAAAGAAGCAGTATTCGTTGTTATTACTAGTTCAGCGGGCAGCTGACCAACAGTATAAGGGAATTACTGTTTATTTGCACTATGAATATCAACTTGGAGAGCAAAAGACATTTCTCTTGGATCTCTCTGAGATTTAGGAGGTTTGTACCGAGAGAGCAAGTTATCCCCTATCCGCAGAATAGGAGATAACTTGTTGATCAGTGAGGGTCTCACAGATGAGACCCCCATTCAGCCCAAGAAAGAGAGACCCATGTCCTTCTTTAACATCAGAATGAATGGAACGCTGGCTGAGCATGCGTGGTCGGCGTCCCATTAACTTCAGTGGGGTTAACATAAATACCTGAGCGCTTGCTGGTTAGCTATCTCTGCAGCCCCATTGAAAGGGAATGGAGTGCCAGCGACTTGTATGACCAGAGCTCCATTCAGTCTCGTTCTCACTGCGGGGGCTGCAGTAACCTCGCAGTGAGGAGGACAGGGGACATGGGACCAAAAAATGGACAGATTGTGACAATAAATGCTGGTAAAAAAATCGAGGACCTTTCACACAGGTGGAATTTTTCAGCATGATGCACCGCAAATCTGCATATTAAGTCATGGTGGATAGGGCAGCGCAAGCTATCTATACGGTCCTGAGTATAAACAGGCCCTAACCCAGGAGACCCAATGTGATACTCCGTCCGAGGATTTCTTCTTCCCCAGAACATTATTTTGCATTTGGAGACATAGAGCTGCTACTTCCATAGTTTTGGCCATTTATCCAATAACCTATAAACATACTAGAGCGCACACAAATGTATCAACTACAGTGTATACAAAACTAACTAAAAAATATAGAAATAAATACACTCCAACAAAAGGGGAAGCATAGATATACAGTACTTTATTACGATATCCCATAAAATACATAAACGATGGCAATGAAAGTTTTATATGAGCCACATTCCAGGTATAATCATGAAACAAGATCACAAGAGTGGTATATCAAGGACTGAATAGTAAAGTACAAGTGCATTAAAGATCCAGCTACCTGATATAGGAATACTACCTCATAAAAGACATGAAAGAAGATATAGGCCCGGATGAGAGCTGCGTCCCAACATTCGTTTCACACTGGCCTTTTTAAGGGACTTTAGATAAGGACCACGTAAGAGGCTCCAGTTCAATGGCACCTTTGTGGAATGATGTTATTTGTGATGATCCCTCATCGCACTGCAGTACCCCTCTGTGAATGGCGGAAAACAAGGAATGGAGGACTCGAGATTGTGTATGGAGAATTTGAAACATGTCAGAAACCCCTCAGATGACACCTAACTGGAAGGTCCTTCATAGAGGAGAAGGAGAAAAACTTCTCTAGGTCACTGTTAGAGAGTGGTAGACAGTTATAAGACATGGGTGTCAAGGGTGCTCTTAAGTATTTCACACCAAGAAATGGCAGATTGGTATTAAATATATTATTATACAAACAATCTACCAATTTCATTCACTTCCATTTTCTTTATCTTTACATAGATGAGGCACCCTTAATTTTCCACATGACCGTAGAACCGTCATGCCTCCACCTTAAAGCGGTTGTACCACAATTGGCTTTTACCACCTATTCATAGGATAGGTGATAAACGTCTGATCCTGGGTGACTCAGAGTTGAAGCCCCAAGATCTCGAGAACAGGAGGACCCACGTCCCTTTCTACTCATCACTGTGGCCTCGCGGCACTCACATGCAGTGAGGAGCAGATTGAATGGAGCTCAACACTGCTCCATTCATTTCAATGGGGCTGACAGAAATGGAAATAGTACAAGCACTTGGCCATCTCCAGCAGTCCTACTGAAAACGAAAAGAGCAGTACCGCTCATGCACCACCGCTGCTCCAATCAGTCTCCTCCCCACTACATTATTTAGGAGGATAGTGTGGCATGGGACCCCCACTCTTGGGATTGTGGGGGTCTCAGCGCTGAGTACCCTATGATCAGACTTTTATCACCTATCCTATTCACAGGTGAAAAAAGTCTGTTGTGGTACTGAAAGGATGGATCGGGGGAAAGGTTGGGGTACTCTTCTGTCCCCTGCAGGTGCCCACCACAGTCATTTAGGAAAACTCTCATCACTGGACATTGTGTTGCTTGTGTAACTTAAAGAATATATCTTACAGTCTCTGTTCTCGGGTGTTATCAAGTAAACAATTAAAGTTTTGAAATGTGTAGAACAAAATCTTTCCCATCTACCGGGATACAATTAGGCCAGTTGGGTTAGGTCTGTGAATACTAATAGGTTTCTTTCTTGCTATCCGTTTCTCGGATCAGTTTCATTGGGGTTTTCTTCTCTAAGGTAAATTCCTCAAAGGCTTGATGGAGAGAGGGGAGTGCAGTAAAACAGGTCTCTGCACAGTTGTCTCTGTGTCTTCTGCTGTAATCCCTGATGGCTCAGCTGTCTCCTCCAGGAGGTCTATGCCCGTAGGGCTGGGAAGTATTCCCTGCTCCAGGACCAACAGCATTGCTGTCCTTCCTTCTCCTTGTTCCCGCTCTGCTCACTTCCTGTTCCCCCTCAGAGACTACCTTGCTAAACTCTCTCCCGCTCATAAAATAAAAAACTCTAACATATCAGTCTGCTTGTTAAACTTAACAAAACCAAGAAATAATCGGCAATATCAGTACATCAGCACCCCTCTTACAGTATAACCTCTTTAAAAAAGTACATGCAGAACTTTATTCTTCCCCTCAACCTGAAAACTGAGACTTCTATAGTATAGGACATAGGGATTTCCATCTCGTTTTAGCCAGTAGTTGAGGAGGGGCAAGCAGACAGAATGGAATTTATCTATTATTTTGTTACCAAAATTATTTGTAACACCAAGTTATATATAATAAAGTGCATCATCCTTATATATGAAGGGCGTACTGGTGACATCTCACTTCTTAAAAAGTATGTGCCCTCCACAAAAGTATTTGCCCTCCACAAAAGTATGTGCCCTCCAACAAAAGTTAAAAAAAAAAGTACACCCACAAAAGTGATCACATAATCCTGAAGATGACTTTCCTCAACTGAAGCTGCTATAAGTACTGGATGCAGATTCAGTATAATTTATCCAGCTACACCCAATATATTCTCCGAAAATATAAGTGTGATTTCAGAAGGCGCGTTACCCTCACCAGGCCCTGCATTCTTCTGACATTGGTCACTGAGAATGGCGGAGGGCAAACAATACGTGATTTGTGGTCCCTCCCTGAAAAGGTGACAACACCTCTGTCCGAGGCCTTAAAGTCGCAATGGGCAACCTTCTGCCTTCATTGCTACTATTTACTCCAACTCCTCTGCACCTAAGAGGATCATCAATGGTTTTAGCATGGCTTTGGTCCTAAAGACGTCATGGATAATTCTGGTAGTGGCGCATCTCCTCACAGCCGGTAAGAGCTTCCTGGTTTTACTGTTATTGGAGCCGCGTATTACATGGATGTATTGTTTTATCAAAAACTAAAGGGAGGAATGGAAGCATGTCCATCTTTTCCATCATGTTATGTGGAGATGGAGCTCAAACTGGAATTACGTATCAGGCTTCTGCCAGCCTTAAAGTGTGCATTCAGTCCATAGCACCACGTGCACTGGAGCTACAAAACAATGGCTGGTGTCTATAGTTTTTCCTTTGTTTTTGTTTTGTTTTTTTGCTTCTTTTTTGAGGGGGGGGGGTCTTTTTTTTAAAGCAGCATCTGGAGGACAAATTACAAATGTTGTGTATGGCCACTTGAAAAATGTGATTTCACACCCCAGGTGTATATGCAGTCAATATAATGTTATCACTTGCTTTGCCTTATTACAATGTTTTTTTGTCATCTTTATTTCTGTTTATTGATGCTGGAAAATCTGAATTTTTGCCTGAACAAAGCTGATATAAAAATGTGTGAGCATGTAAAGAAAGAAAAGATACAAAATAAATAGCTGAAACAGGCATGAAAAGCGGCAAAGGAAAGGAAATAGGTATATTGGAAAAAAGATGGCATTTGCAAAAAAAAAATCAAAAGTAATATAAGACCTCGCAGAGAAAGTAATTTATATTGAATATGTGCAAAAATAGTAAATAAGATCAATAACCCAACGGCTGCGACTACATGGAAGATGCGAGGTCTGCAGAAGTGAAAGTGTGAGCAAGGATGGATGAGAGAATCAGAGAATAGGGAAGCTACGAGATTTGACGTTTTCTGTACAAGTGGCTACATGAATCTGCATATGACAGAAGGAAGAATGGTCGGAGAGAAGAAAGGAGAGAAGAGAGAGCAAGGGCTGAGAGAGAATGGAAAACCAAAGAATTAGAGAGCAAGGAGAATCAGAAAGGGAAGGTTGGTAAGAGAAAAGAAAGCTAAGATAGGAAAGAAAGAGGAGTAGGAGAATAGGAAATAGAACAATCGGAGAGAGAACTGAAAAAACAGAAGAGAGTATCAGACAGGGAGGGATGGAAAAAAGCAGAAACGTTAAGTGTGAAACGAGGAGAATCAGAGATGAAGAAAGAAAATGCAAAAAACAGATGTAGAGAGGAGGAAAAGAGGAGAATCAAAGATGGAAAAATCAGAGAGGGAACACCAGAACTGAGACAGAGAGGAAGAGAAAATGAAAAGAGGGAGCATCGGAAAGAGAAGGAATAGAAAAAAATGAAACATAAAGGGGAGAATAAACAAGGGAAAAGAAGAGAGCAGAGACAGAGAATGAGAGAGGAAAACGACAAGAGGAGAATAAGAGAAAAGACAGAAAGGAAAGAACAAAAAATAAGAGAATCAAAGAGGGAACAATACAGAACAGAAATGGAGAGGGAGGGGAATCAAAAAGAATAAAAGGGAGGGAGAAAGGGAATGGAAAGAAACAGAGAGATGGAGAGGAAAGGCTAAAAGAGGCATTAGATTAAGAGGGAATGGATAAAATCAGAGACAAGAGAGGGGAAAAGAGAACCAAAGAGCCACATAGAAAAACAGAAAATGGAAAAAAGGATACAGAAAGGAGAAGAATCAGATAATTAGAGAGTTAATGGAAAAAACTGAGACAGAGGAAAGAGCAGAATCTAAAAGGGAATGAAAAATACCAGAGATAGGACGAGAGAAAAGAAGAGAATCAGAGATGGAATAGTGAAGAACAGAGATGGAGAGAGAGAGGAAGATCAGAACTAGAGAGGGAGAAAGAGATGAAGAGAGCAGGAGAAAAGGAATGAAAGCAGAGACAGAGAGGGAGAAAAGAAACAATCAGAGGATACAGATTGGGTGAAACAGTTAAAAAAAAGAACCAAAGAGGGAGAGAGTGAATGGAAAAGAACAGAGAGGAAAAAAAGAAGAGAAACAGAGATTAGCGGGTAAAGAAGACTTAGAAACAGGACAATCAGGGATTAAAGAAAAAAAAATCCCTTATAGGGCAGATTGTCTCATGTCTTTAGGATTTTTACTTTCCTCTAAATCAATAGGAACAGACAACCTTCTAAAGTTTATCTGTAACCCTTCCCTTATTCACATCCTCTCTCTTCCCCGGGATCTGCTTGTCTTCTGCCGTACTGACTATGTAAGAGGAGGAGAGAGGATGGAAATGAACAAAGACAAAGAGATAGGGAAAGGGAAAAAAGAGAATAAGAGAGGGAAAAAGCAAAGAGAAGGAGTAGAGGAGAATCAGAGAGAGAGGAGGGAAAAGTACAGGGACAGAGCGAGGGAACAGAAAAGAGGAAAATCAAAGAAGAAATGGGAAAAATGGAGAGAGAAGGAAAAAGTAAAAACAAGTGAAGAGAGAAGAGAGAGAAAAAGTAGACGATACACAAAGCATTTCGAAACAAACAGGAAATATTTTTGCGTCATTTACATTCACATTAAATTAGAAAATAAACAATTACTAAACGGGTATAAATATAAAGAGAAAAAACACAAAAAAAAGCGCAAAGCGATTATCTGAAGTAAATTACTAAGGGCCGTAAATTGGTTCTAATTAATATAGTATAATTGCTTTAATCACTGCTAATAGGAGCTCAGAAAGTCCCATCTAAAGAAAGTCGAATTCCCACAGCTCCTGTAAAACCCTCCAGGGTGACATTCTTCCATTGGCATCGACCCCAGAAAGATGTAACTCATACATAGAAATAATAAGCGAAATATGGATGGAGTAAAAAGCGTTCAAATTAATCTGCGTTTGAGACTTGTGAAGAATTGACTGCTAAATCCGTGTACGCGAATACAAAAACCCCAGAAAACCTAATGGTATTTCTTATGGAAGGGCGGAGAGTAAAAGGTACATCAAAGAATTCTATGCTAAAATGAAGAAATGTGTAAAGACAAGTGCCAGAGGTGAGAGGAAACGAGATTCGGAGGGTTGGAGCGTGTAGAGAGCTGTACAGAACAAGAAAATTAACCACATATTTTACATTTCTGGAAACTTAAATCTCCCTTAGGGGGGAAACACTGGAAGAATGAAGAACTCGGCAGAAGATAGAAGGTAAGGGAGACGGGAGGGGTAGAAAAAGAGAGAAGGTGAGGAGAAAAGTGTGTGAGGGGGAAAGTACAAGAATGGGGGCTATCCAGTAGATGATTGAGGATAAAACCCATTGCACTTACCTCTGCGGAGTCCAGACAATGTGGGAAGAAGAAGTGACTCGCTATCTGCTGGATCACACCCTGATCTGTGCATTATGTGGTCTATCTTGGAGGTTACTAGAAGATACGATCAGGAAAGATCTGTTGGCAACTATCTAGATATCCACAGATTGGGCCATGTGAGATGTCTGCCAGAGATTTGCTTTTATTATCTCCAAGTCGCTCTGCAGGTTACTACAGATTTTACTCTGCAGATCAGATGTTGCTTCTTGACTGCATCTCCCATCACTGTAACCAATGCAAGATTTTGCTGATCCTTCACATTTGTACCCAGCTCACCCCAACGTATGACTTTGCATACATATGTTTCTAAGAATAGTCTATTGTTTTCTGTATACCACTCCTTCTCACACTTGGGTGTCTCCAATCTCATCTTGAAGTCATGTATTCCTCCTCGGTTTCTTGTACTACTGAGCAATGAAGAGGCATCTGCGGCCCCAGTAGGTTAATGTTCTTTTGAAGGCGTTGTCCATTTTTAGTGGAGTCCTTAGGGAAATGTGCGAATACTGGCTTTATATTACTTACTAGAGTCTTCATTGCAAATGTGTTCTAATATCCTTAGTTTTCAAGCCATGTTCTTCCCCACTTAGCCAACTTCCTATTTTTTGCACACCTGTCCATAAGATGGCAGCCTTTGAAGGCGCATGTGACCAACACGTCATCATTCGACCTCCATTAGAACACTACGCACCTGCCATCTGCACATGAGCAGTTACTAGACATTGGGAGTAAGCGCACTGTAATTCAATGGAGGTGGAATGATAAATTGTTGGTCACATGCCCGACAATAGGTTGTCATTTCATAGACAAGAGCACTATCAAGACGGGACAGGAAGCCAAGCTGGGGGGAAGCGGATGGCTTGAAAACGAAAGCTGTTGTGTCATTACTGGCTGGCATGGGATAGAACAAAAAAAGACAGTATACTTACCTGTCTTTAGCCCCTCGGAACATAGCTGAGTGACGCACAAGGCATTGTCCCTGGTACAAATATCTGCTGGAAGTTAGCTGACTGTAAGAGGAGATCTTGTGTTGGGGCTCAGAAGCTTCAGGTTATGCCTCTGACATGGAGAGCCAATTCCATTAAAAGCAAAGCTCCAATGTGGGAAATGCAATCAGTAGTGAAATAAAGACATTTATTGGGTGTAGCTCATTTCAAGAAGAAGAGGATTCTGGAGCGACGCTCTGATTCCCGCTCCTCTGTCTCAAGCAGTATTACTAAGTTCTAGTAGATAAGATCTGGCTTGGGTTTTCCTTCTTCCTCAGAATAGTCTTTGAGCCATGGATTCAAGGGTTGAAATCTGAAGGGCTCTGTAGACCACTGGGTAACTTTGGGCATCATCTTGGTATAGGACAGTGTGAAACTATGTGTTTTGTGTTATGGTGTATTAGTTGCCTTGGAAGTAACCGGAACAATACAGGCGGCCAAAATATGGATGTGCATGAATGCTCAAGAACTGTGAGGAATGTAAGCAAAGTTTAGCAGGCATTAAGGGTTCTATCACACGAGCGTAAATATGCAGAGTATTATGTGCATAATTTTTACGTGCGTAATCCGCAGTGAAAAGAGCCCATTGATTTCAATGGTCTAATTCACAGCTGCGTATTTTTCCCAGACTTCCCCCACGTAGGTCCACCAGGGTCAGGTCCCGTGGACGAAACATCATCAGGAACTGATGTAAAAATGGAGGGAAGAAGTACGGGTCAGTCAGAGTACTTTGGTGGAAAGGGAACAGATGCATCTCACCTGTAACTAGGTCAGTTTTGTGGGGGGTTCTACATCTTGCACCCAACTCTGAGAAGAGATATTCATAGCCCTGCCCTGTGCCAATGACATGAGTTATATGTGAAGGAGAAGCTGTACGGCCCAGTAATAAGGGCAGTAGGAGATAAACTGAATGTATGAATAGGGTTGGCTGAGCTTCTCTGCAAAGGAAAAGAGAGGGAGTCCATAAAGGATCCTGGACATATATTGCAAAAGGGTTGTCAGACATCCTGATCAAAGATGTGGATTTAGTAGACCTTCTCAACCTTCGCACATTTTTTCTTGTAGGAGTCATATACCGTAAGAATTTTTAAAGTTTCTTTTCAAGGAACAGCGCCACTCTTGTCCACAGGCTGTGTCTGCTATTACATTCACGTGAATGAGGATGAAATCCAATAGCCCAGGCCATAGCCTAAGGACAAGAATGATGCTGCTTTGGAATGTATTAATCATATTTTAATCCTGTATAGATTATATTTTAATCCTGTGTGATATAATTGTTGTATGTAATGGCCAACCTCTACTTATATATCTGATATGTGGCTAAAGGAAGGGCAGCTACCTGTCAGCACAAAGAGCAGCTGGGGGACCCTGGCTCATCTTTGTATTATATAGTTGACCCATTGATTTGAATGGTTGCTGTGTAATGTGCAATTTGCAGGGACTCTGCATGATAAGTAATACTGAGCCTTATTGCTAGTTTCCCAGGGTGAGAGCATAGGACCCCACACAACTAGTTCATGGTGATGGGCTGATTGAAACACTGCACTACATTGATCCCTCAATCAGCTCATCAAAGAGGTTGTCAACTAGCCATTCTTAGTCATGACATTCCCACTGCTTGTTAAACATACAAGGTAGGTGATTAGTATGGAGACCGTATGTATCCTCGCCCATATTCTCTCATTTTCAATTTGCCAAGATAATCGTGGCATGTCTGCTGGTGCTGAGGTTCATCATGTTTTTGAGAACGCTACATACACTATGTTGACAGAAGTATTGGGACACACATAAAAGGTGATGAAGTTCAATTTTATTCATATTTTTCAATCCGGTGTTGGACCGCCTTTAGCCTCAATGACTGCAGTAACTCTCCTCGGTCGCTTTCCACTAAATTCCCATAGATTTGTGTAGGGATTTGCCTCCATTCCTTGATGAGAACGTCAGATAGTGATGTGGGAGATGATGAACATGTTGGGCGTGCACGGATACGGCATTCTAGTTCATCCCAAAGATGCTCGATGGGATTGAGATCCGGACTTGGGGCAGCCAATGAAGTTTGCAGACGTCCTGTTCCTCAACACTGTGTGGTGTAAGACATGGTGCTCGGTCATGTAGATATTGTAGCTAGATGGAGCTATACCAAAGTATTGCCATAGGGTAGGTGATGCCACATTGTCAGGAATGTTTCTATGCCCATTGGTGTTGAGGGTGGACTTCACTACAACCAATGGCCCTAGTCCTTCCCAGCAGACCCCCCCACACACACACACCATAACAGAACCTCCTCCAACCTTCACTGTAGTGAAGTCACGTAGAAACCGCTCACCAGGTAACTTGGACACCCAAGAGCGGCCATCCAATTATAAGATGGTGTACTGTGACTCAGCTGTCCACAACACTTGCTTCCACTCATTTACAGTCCAAGAATGACGCTCCAAGCACCATCACAGGCGCCGCTGTTCATTCACTGTGATGTTGGGTTTGTGTGCAGTCGCTCGTCCATGGTGACCCTTCACATACAGTTCCCTACAGATGGTGTTGTTGCTCGTACAAGTCTTTGTTGTCGGCATTCTGTTAGTTTACGAGATCTCCCTGAATGTGGCTGCACCGCACACACCAGATGGTCTCCATTTCTCAAAAAGATTTTCAATAACACGGCCAACAGTGGATTTTGGAAGGTCCAAAAGTGCTTTGATGTCCCACACTGATTGGTTGCTCAGGTGACATCCCACCTCTGGACCCCGTTGTCAGCTCTACACCTGGGGGCATCTGATGGTTTCTGTACTGGGTTATGCCTGTGTGATTCTCTCTTCTATACGCAATGCTCACACATCCGATTTGCAGATCCCCATTCACCTGACAGCACAGGTGGGGGGCCCAATAATTTTGTCAATATAGTGTAATTTTGCAGTGGCGATGTCGTCAGATTTTCCTATAATAATTTAAGCACATATTTCACAAAGAACATTCACAGCATATGGTTGGGATGTGGCACCAATGTCTGAACGGTGAGGGTCTGACCACTGAGCAGGGGACACCCATCTATGATGTTCATATAAATGATATATATATATATATATATCCAACTTCTTTTAATTAAGTCGTCAGATATTTTGCTCATCTATTTTCAATTGTAATATCTTAGTTTTCAGCTTGTAAATATCACATTATGCAGGAAGAAAACGAAGAGATAGGAACTGAATGTAAGCAAGAGAAGGCTGGGCTGGGAGTCAGGAAGGCATGACACCCCCCTGAGTGAGGCTCCTAGTAAATATTTTGGGCCACTGGGTCCCTACTCTTAATACTCCAGCTGCTGGTACAGCTTACTGTATTCTTTGAAGACCACTTATCACACGTGTCACTGCATGCTATCGTTCACAGCATAAGCTCCCTCGTCTCCCAGGTCCAGCACTCCCTGCACTCTGACTACTAGAGGCGGGGTAGGCAGATTACTCTATGCCAGAGCATGCACAGCATCAGATAGCAGTCCTGTATGTGCAATGAAGATACTGTAAGCTGTAGCGGCTGGAGTTTCGATGCTACAGAGGGGGCCTTATACTAATTGTAGCATACAGGTCCTATTACTAACTGGGGCACAGAGGGGGCACTATAGTGGGACTATAGCACAGGCACATTATTACTATAGGAAGGCACTGAGAGGTAAGGAGGTTACCACAATGGAGGTAACTGCACTGTAATCACTATCATTGTGTAGAGCTGGTATTTGAGTACAATAATATACAGTATTTGAGTACAAGAAATATACTAGAGCCAAGCTGCTGTATCATATCCTTCTTTGTTATGGTGGAAATTGAGAGTGTTCCACCCAGTAGGAATTGTTGGACTTTCATGAAACCTGGTAGATCTGTACAGGAATAATGGTAGCAGATTAGAATGAATCAGACAATTTATTTCAGCTCAGGTGTCAATAAGAAGTGTACCCATCATAAGCACCTATACACTCTTGGATTCCTGCAGGCATTGAAGTGCCGGGATATCTTGTTGGGATCTCTCCATGCTGCATGACTTGTGCAGTCAGTTGTTGTACAGTTTGTGGTTGGTGGCCATGTGACGTAATGCGCCTACCTATGGTGTCCCTAACATGCTCTATTGTCTATAAACCTGTGTGATTGTGTCGATGATATAAGTAAGTGATTATAATAACAGAGCAAAAGGAGAATTTATTGTGGAAAACCGACCCCTTGTAGGGAGGCTCTAGTACCGTGTTTTACCACCTCTAGCTTGGATACAAGATGTTATTTGGGCAGGCATGGAGGTTCTAGTACCCTGTTGTACTACCTCTAGCTTGGTTACAAGATGTAATAGAGGCAGGCATGGAGACTCTAGCACCCTGTTGTACCGCTACTAGCTTATATACAAGATGCGATATGGGTGGGCATGGAGGCTCTAGTACCTGTTATATTGCTTCTAGCTTGGATACAAGATGTGATACGGGTGTGCATGGAGGCTCTAATGTCCTGTTGTACTGCCTCTAGCTTCGATAAAAGATGTGATACAGGTGGACATGAAGGTTCTAGTAGCCTGTTGCACCGCCTCTCGCTTGGATACAAGATGTGATACGGGGGGGGGGGGCATGGAAGCTCTAGTACCCTGTTGTACCACCTCTAGCTTGGATACAAGATGTAATACAGATGGCCATGGAGGCTCTAGTACCTGTTATATTGCTTCTAGCTTGGATACAAGATGTGATACGGGTGTGCATGGAGGCTCTAATGCCCTGTTGTACTGCCTCTAGCTTCGATAAAAGATGTGATACAGGTAGACATGAAGGTTCTAGTAGCCTGTTGCACCGCCTCTCGCTTGGATACAAGATGTGATACGGGGGGGCATGGAAGCTCTAGTACCCTGTTGTACCACCTCTAGCTTGGATACAAGATGTAATACAGATGGGAATGAAGGCTCTACTATCTTGTTTTACCACCTCTAGCTTGGATACAAGATGTGATACGTGTGGGCATGGAGGCTCTAGTGCCCTGTTGGGATGCCTCTAGCTTGGATACAAGATGTGATATGGGTGAGCATGGAGGCATACAGGTCCCTTATGGTATTCTGCAGCAAATCGCTCCACATTTGCTGTAACTGAGGCTCTAGATCGTGCAAACTCCTAGGCTATTGATGTTGGCATCCCAGATGGTCCCATACATGTTTTTTTAGTGATACATCTGGCGATCGGGCAGCAATGGAAGTGTGACAATGTTATGGGGACATTCCTGTGACCCCCTTGTGTGTGCGGCCGAGCATTATCCTGCTGCCTCTTGGAAGCCACCATGAGAGGAACACATGTGACAGCAGGATGTCCTGAACATCTCACTGAGATGTCATTGTCCCTCATACCACTACTAGGGGGGACACACTGTCGTTTGTGATGACCCACCCCCCCCCCCAGACCATCACACCAGCAAGGGGCAGTGTGCTGATCGACAGCAAAGGCAGGATTGAGGCGCTCACCCTGAGGTCTCCAGCCAGGAACACGGCCGTTGTCAGCTGCTATACCAAACCTGGATTTATTGTTGAAAACAAACTGGTTCCACTCCGTAGCGTCCAGTTTCATAGTTTATGACATCACTGCAAATGCAGGCGACAGTGGATATCAGAGGCCGTACATGTAATGGGGGGGGGGGGGGTGAGAAAAAAGGTCCTTTAGCCAAGCACCTGGAAATGGTTCTAACAGACACAGGGGTGTAGCGATGGCGCCACCTGTCTCTGGATGGTGGACGGCAAAACTGTTTTGATCTTCTCGTGCTTGTTGGATGATCAGATGCTCCTCTTTACTGGTGGTCTGTAGAGGGCATCCTGAGCCCGGTCACCTTGTGTGCCCTCACACATCCACTGGTCCCAACACCTCCTAACAGTCTAGTCAGATGATCCTCTCAACTGGTGGTCTGTTGGAGATCCTCAGCCCGGTCACCTTGTGTGCCCTCACACATCTACTGGTCCCAACACCTCCTGACAGTCTGATCAGATGCTCCTCTCTACTGGTGGTCTGTTGGGGATTCCTGAGTCCGGTCACCTTGTGTGTCCTCACACATGCACTGGTTCCAACACCTCCTAACAGTCTGGTCAGACGCTCCTCTCTACTGGTGGTCTGTAGGGGGTGTCCTGAGCCTAGTCACCTTGTGTGCCCTCACACATCCACTGGTTCCAACACCTCCTAACAGTCTGGTCAGAAAAAAGGTCTGAGAGCCTTTTTATGAGCCAAGGGGTGAACTACTTTTAGAGTTTCAGGTGGAGGTGGCAAGAATATTTTATCTAATCATGCCATAACTCTAATCATTTGTATATCTGCCTAAAATGTAACTGCATGTTGAATTTTGCAGCGATACTACAACAGTATATTACAGATTCCATACAGTACCTGTGATTGGTGCCCCATTCATGTTGTAGCTATTCCCCAGTGTATACAAGTTGGCTAGTATTACCTTAGTTAGTTATTCCTTTCTGTCTGAAACTTCTGCCTTCTTTCTCCTCAGATGGTCATGTGATCTCAATTCTCACCCGCTCAGATCTAGTGGGGAGTTATGGTGTCTGAAACTAGTCAGATTCTCAGTCTGTGTGATGCTATTACATGGACCCTACTATAAAAACCTGTCTTTTGGGGAACACAGACACTCTTGTCACAGTTACTGCTAATGATCACACAAGTACTTATGGTTTTATAGAAAATAATGATAATTAAACTTCCCTTCCAGCAGGCAGTTAGCTTATGCTGCGCTGATGTATCATGGGATAGATGAGAAACTGAAAGTAGGAAATTTAGCCATCAAGATGGTGTGATAAGCATCAGAAAGGGGGCAGCACTGCAGGGATGTGGTTGTAAAACACAGAGAAGGCGTCCAGAGTGTGAGACGCAATCAAATGAGGGGAGCAGGGATGGAAAAATGTGATTTCCCCAGAGTGGCCCTTTAATGGACATCGGAGGAAGGGTCCCTACTTAGGACTAGTTAAGCATTAACAGAAAGAAGAGAGTAGTTAAAGGGGTTGTCCCGCGGCAGCAAGTGGGTCTATACACTTCTGTATGGCCATATTAATGCACTTTGTAATGTACATTGTGCATTAATTATGAGCCATACAGAAGTTATAAGAAGTTTTTCACTTACCTGCTCCGTTGCTGGCGTCCTCGTTTACATGGAGCCGACTAATTTTCGCCGTCTAATGGCCAAATTAGCCGTGCTTGCGCAGTCCCGGTCTTCTTCTTTTTTCAATGGGGCTGCTCATGCTGGATGCCGGCTCCGTGTAGCTCCGCCCCGTCACGTGCCGATTCCAGCCAATCAGGAGGCTGGAATCGGCAATGGACTGCACAGAAGCCCTGCGGTCCACCGAGTGAGAAGATCCCCGCGGCCATCTTCATCAGGTAAGTAAGAAGTCACCGGAGCGCGGGGATTCAGGTAAGCGCTCTCCGGTGTTCTTTTTTAACCCCTGCATCGGGGTTGTCTCGCGGCGAACGGGGGGGGGGGGGGGGTTGAAAAAAAAAAAAAAAACGTTTCGGCGCGGGACAACCCCTTTAACAAAGAGAGGCTCTTGCACTGACAAAATTGATCCGTCTATATATAATAAAGTCATGTACATCTTCAACCACAACAAGTACACGCCGTAGCACGCATATGTTTGTTTTACTATCTACTAAAACTGAGATTCTAAATTTGCTTTTATAAGCATCTGATTAGTATTTACTAAAGATAAATCTCTCCATTTTACAGAAAGCGCCACGTGCCCGTGTTTTGAAAACTGCCCCCGACCTCTACTGTTTATAGGCCTCTGCAATCTTGTTGGTTCATCATGCCCCTGTCTAAGTAAGTAATTCCCTACCCACAATATATGCACAGGATAGGGGTCACCGCCGATCTGGGAATGGGACGCCCACAATGACATCCCCCTGAATACAGCGCTGGCTGAGTCTGCATGGTCAGCACTCCATTCATTTCCTTGGGGCTGATAGACATAACCGAGTAGCGCCATTGAAAGTTAAAGGTGCGCTAGCCCACCTGCGTCACCAACGCTCCATGTAGTCTCCTCCTCACTCCGGGGGATGCAGTAACCCCACAGTGAGGAGGATGGGGACACAGAACCCCCGTTCTCGTGACTGGTGAGGGTCTCAGCGGTGAGCTAGATATCCCTTCTCCTGTGGAAAGGGGATAATTTCAAATCTTGATACAACCCCTAAAATACAACACAAAACTATATTTATTATATATATCCAACAGAGAAGTCAGTCGGGATGCGGAGCGACCCCAATATTACTCTACCGGTAAATGTTCTTACACTTCGAAAGGTGTTTTAGATGGAACAATATTGTGAATGTGAAAGACTGAACGATTTTCGTTTGAACGAGCCAACAATGCATTTGCCTGCCTAAACAGGCTGCCCAAGAGGCATCAAGCTAACGATGACGTCACTCGCTTGTTCAAACGCTAATCACATAGTATAAAAGGACCTTAAGGCTGGATTCTCACAGGGCAGAATCCCGCCGGAAATCTTGCGGTTTTCGCCGTAGCCGCAGGTTTTGGAGCGGCTTGGCCGCATGCTTTTCCATTGTGTCCGGCGCTCCAATAGAAAGCAGCGCAAACGCAACGGAAAAAAAAAATATAGACATGCTGCAGCTGGGGAATCCGCAAATCTCGTCCACATGGCTTGCTAACCCTGCGATTAGCGGCTACAAGTGGACTTGCTGCAGCGAATTTCCGCACGGAATTTCCACGGCAAATCCGCCCTGTGTGAACCCAGCCTAAGTGTTTTGGATCTGAGTTACTACCAGTAATGGTTTTTAATTTTTATCTATTGCTCATATCTCGATAAATAACCGTGCTTTCATATTTTTCACGCAGCTACTACAAGGCCTCCGACCACAACTACAGGTAAGTTACTTTTACAATGTACTATTGATAAGAGTCTAAATTCGCTTCTATAGGAATCTGATTCTGATTTACGAATGATATATCTCTCCATTATACAGAAAGAGCCATGTGCCCGTGTCCTGATGAATGCTCTCTAATTGAATTTATTCTGAACCTCTGCCGTACACGATCATGCCCCTGTCCGAGTAAGTAAAGTCCAGTTAATACAACAGTTTATTACACATTTAATCACAGCTGGCGCTTGATACAATCACAGTGCTCACTTTGATGGAGGCGGGGTATTCAAAGCCCCATTCACCAAAAAGAAACTGATATGTCAGCGCGGAGGGCACTGCAGCTTGCCACAGCACCTCCGGATACCATCACAAGGCATTGGGACGCCGCGGGGTACGTGAGTATAAGCTCCTACCCCAAAAATAAGACACTTTACCTCTTTTTGGGCAAAAATTAATATGACAGTGTCTTATTTTCAGGGAAACACGGTAGTAATGGAGATCCCTCCAATACTGCCCTCTGTAGTACCCCACTAGTAACGGTGACCCAATCAGAGTGTGTACCATTAATAACCATACTATCTGTACCTACATCACTTACAGAGAGAGACAGGGAGGCAGTACTAGCTGAACCTAACCCATGTACAGGGAGTGCAAATTAGGCAGTAATATCTGCAATTCAGTACTATCTGTAGCTAAATCATATACCGAAAGAGCGTACCATTGTATCTTGTCACCACCATAAGTATAGCTGGAGACCTAGTGATAGTCCGTAGCCGCCCAGTGGATGCCCACAAGCTACTGATTGGCTGGCTGGTGCAAGGTCCTAGCACCGTGGGGAATCAGTTTTGTCTGGGGTGGAGGGTTAGGGTTCGTTTCGGTGTTAGGCTTACATTATTAGCTGTCAAATTCCAAATTGAGAGCAGGGCCGCATTAACATGGAAGCATTTACAGCTAATAATGTAAGCCTAAGACTGAAATGAACCCTAACCCTCCATCCCAGGCAAAACTGATTCCCCATGCTTCTAGGAGCTTGCCGCCCATCTAACATCATCTCCCCTCCAGCCTAACTTCCCCACCGCCAAGCTGTTACCGGGGCCGTGCCCCTCCATCCAGCCATGGAGAGAGCATCCTCCACTTCATGGGCCAAGTAGGACAGGAGCAGCTATCAGCAGTACAGGACAAGCGAGCCGTGAGTGGAGAAGGGACACCGGTGTGGTGAGTGGCAGGACCCGAGAGGCCAAGGATGGGAGCGAGCCATGCAGCCAATCAAGGTCTGGGGGCGTCACCTGACTGTCAAGCAGCCTTACCCTTGTCTTTTCACCCATAATTGTGGTGGAGACAAGATACAATAGTACCAAGAGAGAGAGACAGGGAGGCAGCACTATCTGTACCTACATCATATACAGAGAGAGACAGGTAGGCAGTACTATCTATACCTACATCATATACAGAGAGATAGGGAGACAGTACTATCTGTACCTACATCATAAACATTGGAAAACAGGGAGGCAGTGATATATGTGTACCTGCATAATATACAGGGAGAGATAGAGAGGCAGTACTATTTGCATCTACATCATTTACAGGGAGAGACAGAGAGGCAGTACTATCTGTACTTACATCATTTACAGGAAGAGATATGGAGGCAGTATTATTTATACATACATCATTTATAAGGAGAAACAAGGAGGCAGTACTATCGTTGGCATATGGGTTGTTTATATTATCTCATATTTATATCTTGATGAATAACTGTGTGATATCATATTTATGCAGCTACTACAAGACCTCCAACCACAACAACTCCACGCCGGACCACACGTAAGTTTCTTATTATCTGCTTAAAGAGATTCTCCACCTAAACGATCAGACATTAAAGCAGTTTGAGGTACATTGTTTGCTGCTACACTCAGCTTTGTAGGGGCATACTGCCTAATAACACTATTATATGGGGTTTTCAGAGGCAAAACATTCAGGCAGCTGCTCAGGTTTCGAGATTACACAAGGAGAGATAAGGAAACAGTACTATCTGTACCTACATTATATACAGAGAGAGACGGGGAGACAGTTCTATCTGTACCTACATCATATACAGAAAGACAGGGAAGTAGCACTATCTGTACCTACATCAAATACAGATCCTTCTGCTGGGAAAAACTAGGGCCATTGCGTATAGTGAAGTCCACCCTCAACACCAATGGGTACAGAGATATTCCTGACAATGTTGCATTACCTACCCTGTGGCAATACTTTGGTACGGCTCCGTGTCTCTACCAACATGATCGAGCACCAAGTCATATACCACGCAGTGTTGAAGCTTGGTTTGAGGAGCAGAGCGTCTGCAAACTTTATTGGCCAGCCCAAAGTCCAGATATCACTCCAATCAAACATCTCTGGGACGAACTAGAACCCGCATATCCCTGCATGCCCAAGACGCCCCCCCCCCCCCCCCCCCCTGCATCATTTCTCTCTCCTCACAAAGGATTTGTGATTTTAATATCTTTATGCTTGAAAAAGGCTCCACTGGTAAGAGCCGAAACGTGTTGCATGTTTGGGGCCTCACCTGGAGACCTCATCATATAGTTGTGTACTTTTGTCAATAAAAACTGGATATCTATCCTTTGAAAAAGATGTGGATTCCATGCATCACTTCTGCTGATAGGCGATCCTGGATGTCTAGAGGGTAGTGCATATTCAGCTACGCTGTCTATTCTCCCCTCTCCTGAGTGAGTTACTTCTGATCCCCTTGACTGTTAGTTTGAGCGCATTGTTGTTTTTCTGCTTTCTTATTGTTTTACTCCCACCTCTGGATAGGGGGTTCTTTCTCTTATATGCGGCTCTCCACCTTGGTGGATTAAGGGAGGATTGGAGACACCACTCTCCTAAGGTGCTGCCCTCACAATTTCTGCATACTGTATTTTTAGATCATGTTGGCATCTATTTGGATAATACAGATCTGCTTCTCTATACACCCAAGGCAAATCTAATGCAGTCCAAGCACAAAACCAAACCTAAACCCAATGTATCTGGGGACGCGAACAGCAGTGCTGAGGACCAGAGGAACTCTGTACCTGGCCAAGCCTTTAGGCATTTTAGCCTACTCCCCCATCTTCTCCTACCTGTCTCCCTGTGTCTTCATTCACCATGCGGATGACCCAATGGTCTGCTGAATCAGCTCAACAAGCTTTCGTAGACTTGGATCTATTGTTCTAGGCTTGTTTTTACTTAACATGAACAAGCTTGTTTGCTCCACACTCCCCATTCTCTATGAAGAAGGTAGCTGACACCTTGTCCTGATACTTGTGGTGGTTTTGAACTGATAAGCCTCCATACAGCTCCCCAAAAGCGTCACATACTATACCAGCGTCTTCATGTGTCCGGTTCTGGGTCCATGAGTACCACTGTGTTACCACCGAAGACATGTCTGATTGCTTACCACCTTATAGGCTTATGAAGTTTGGCCATCGCACTCAAGTCATAATGCTCTATTTTCTGGGGTTCCTCATGGTACTTTTCCCCATCTTTTCAGTTAGGACTACCGTTCATGCCCTCCACTGGTTGAGATGCCTATTAACAAGTGTCTCCTAGACTTGAACTTGACTGTGGTACTCTTGGACTTCTTCCTGACTGTTCCTAGCTATGATGTTTTGTCTTGTAGGTGGATCCTACTATATACCCAGCATGGTGACTGTTTTTGACTCTCCCCATTGAGTCACTAGACTACCTCCTAATTTCTCTTCAGGATAAATTTGGCTTATGTCTGCCCTACATTCATTCCTTTGAGGTTTTACCTAATTTTCCTTACATTTTCGTATTGTGGATCCATGATACTGGCCCTGGGCCTCTGGATTTCTTACCCTTCACCAACGGCTTTATAGAAAGCCTTTGTGCCTTCATTATAGGATGTTCCTGAAGGCGCTGCGCTATGTAGTTGTGCTTTCTTTCATGCCGCTCCCACTGAGGCATTTTGCTGTACTTAAACTATAGTTCTGACTTGCTTTACAGTTTGTGAGTAGCAAAACCTACAGCCCTTGCCTATCCACCATGCTCTGATTGGCTGACCCCCGAGCCATTCATTTATTGAATGGCTGTGATTAGTGCATCCAGCGCTGGCTTTAAATGGTGCTGGATTAGCCAATCAGAGCAATCTCTTGCTGGAGGCGGGGTCTTCAAACCCCGTCACTAGCAAAAGATCCTCTGACAAGTGCCCAGAGCCCTGGAAAGCAGTGCCAAGGACCAGACAGCCTCAGCATTGGTGTGTATAATTTTTTCTTTTTTTTTTGGTAGTGCAGCTAGCGCTGTGTTTAGCGCTGCCCAAAATGCAGCACCAAGTTGTGCCGCGCTGTTAGCAGTACTGCTAACACTGCCCATTCATTTCAATGGGCGATGCAGGGCTAAAAACGGCCAAAGATAGGACATGCATCGCTGTCAAAGCACGCTGTTTTGACGCTCGTGGGAACAGCCCCATTGAAATGAACGGGAGCCTTGTACTACAATGAAAAGTCAGCGCTAAACGCTGTAAAAAAACGTCTTTGTGGGGAAGGCCTTAGAAAAAATCCCTACAATAGGGAATGAAATAAAAATAAAAAAGTAAGCATTACTCTCCCTGATATTGTACATCCAGTCCAGTGCTGCTGACCCGGTCACATCTGCTCTGATCCTAGCTGAAGCAGAAAGCAATGATGTCACATTCATTACCTACCTGACTGCTGCATCCAATCAGAGGTCATATGCTGTGCATGCATAGATGATCACTGAGGTCAACGATTTAGAGGACCCTAGTAGTCAGCAGTTAATAGTAATGTAAGCCGCTAAAATGCAACTGCCACCCATTATAAAGAGTGGACACCTGTATAGTGATAAAAGAAAGGAGGAACTGTCTTCCCCTGACTGTTAAAGTATAACTTAACTGACATGATGGAAACCTTTACATTTGTTACAGGAGGAAGAAGGGAGAGGGGGACATGATGGAAGCCTTTATATATGTTACAGGAGGAGAGAAGGGTGAGGGGGGACATGATGGAAACCTTTATATATGTTACAGGAGGAGAGAAGGAAGAGGGGGACATGATGGAAACCATTATATATGTTACAGGAGGAGAGAAGGGAGAGGGGGGACATGATGGAAACCTTTATATATGTTACAGGAGGAGAGAAGGGAGAGGGGGGACATGATGGAAACCTTTATATGTGTTACAGGAGGAGAGAAGGAAGAGGAGGGACATTATGGAAACCTTTTATGTATGTTACGGGAGGAGAGAAGGGAGAGGAGGGACATGATGGAAACCTTTATATATGTTAGAGGTATAAATAAGGTTCAGGAGGGAAGTCATTTTTTTAGGAAGTTCAACACTAGAACAAGGGGTTACAATCTGAGATTAGTTGGGGGAAGATCAGAAGGAACGTCGGAAAATATTATTTTACTGAAATAGTAGTAGATGTTTGGACAAACTTTCAGCAGATCTGGTTGAAAAATCAACAATACATTCAATCAAATTCAATAAGGATAGATCTATGGTAAGAGATAAATAATATAAGGGCCCACTGTATGGATCAGGGGGTCTTATTCCACTCTCAGTTTTCTATGTTTCTATGTGTGTTCCCCTTGGAGTCGTGTCCATTCTGAATCTTAAGGGGTCCACACTTCTATTGCGATACTGTAGATTACAGATTCAGAAGAGATATCCTGTATTCTGAATAGTGAACATAGGGGCCATACACATTTTATACAATTTACACAAAATAAATTCCTTTCTTATCTATATATGTGCTGGTTAGTCACATTTTGCTGCATTTCTGCTCAGGTGTAGTTAACCTTTTTCTTATTCAAGCTGCTGTCTCATTTCCTCACCCATAAATAAGTATACCTCCATCCTCCATGCTTTGGCGTCCGCCATTTTACCTATATTAACCCTGTCTTATCCAGATCCCCATCATACAGATGGGAGAGCAACAAACCCATACGAGGGGAGCTAGACCTTGTGTCACACATACATAGCCATTAAGAATTACTGTACACCCTCCATTATGCACACCAATATCCCAAGCACCAAATTCTAGGGTCCATGAGTCTATACATGATATGTCTACATCTGTATAACAATTGATTCTAAGTCCTTCACCAACTTCCACAACTACTCTGTCCACCATACCTCCTCCATGTCCATGTAGCTGCTCCGATCAAGCTACAACTTACTGTATCTGTCCATCATACTATTCTCCATGTCCTAGTGAGAAACTTTCTTCTCCTTGTTTGTTATTTTTCCACCTTCTTGAACATGAATGAAGCTTCATTAGATTGCTTGATGCCCACCATACCAAGCATCAGCAGTGAATACTACAGTATTGTTGTACAGATGGTCTTTTCTTTAGCTTGACTCTTAATGTGCTGTGCTATCAGGGTGGTTTATTCATGATAGGTTTTGTTATATCAAAGAGGTAGTACCATAACTGCAAGTTATCTCCTATCCATAGGATAAGGTATAACTTGCTGATCAGTGAGGGAGTCTCACCGTTGAGTCTCCTGACGATCCAGAGAACAAGGGTCCGGTGTCCCTCGTCCTCCTCACTGCAGGGTTACTGCACCCTTTTCCCCAGCAATGAGGAGGAGACTGAATGAAGCGCTGGTCATGCAAGTGAACTGCTGCTCCATTCACTTTCAATGGGACTGCCGAGATACCTGATACATCAGCCCTGTGGCAATCTCCACAACCACTTGGCCCACAAGTCCACCACATATCCTACTCCTACACCTTGTCCATGTACCTGCCTTGGTCAGGCTATGAATTACTGTATTCGGCCATCCTATTGTCTTCCCTGTTATGATTAAAAGGTTTTCCAGGAGCAAAACTATTGATGACCTATCCTCTGGATAGCATATCAGTAGGAGTCCGCTGGCTGGGACCCCTGCTGATCAGCTGATGACAAGGATCTGCAGGCAGCTGGAAGGCTTCAACCACCGTCACATCGCAGTGGCCCAGTATGGTAGCATAGCTCTCTGCCATTCACTTAACTCAATATTAACCTTTGACCTGCTTAACAAGGCAACAGGTCTTTGCCTGTGTTGAAGCCACCATGCCACGACATTGTCGCAACCGATAAGCCGTGACAGTACCTGATCCAATTCTCTAACTTCCCGGTGTCATAGAAACATAAAATTTGGCACAACAATTCCTTAGGTCCTAAATAATAAAAGTAAAGGGGTCACAACTCAATTATTCAATACTAATTGCAAAAGTAATTGTACCTCTATGCAATGTACTTAATCTAATTCTCTAACTTCCTGGTGTCGTACAAACTTGAAATTTGGTACAACCATTCCTTCGGCCCTAAATTGGAAAAGTAAAGGGGCCACAACTCGATTATTCAATGCTAAGTGCAAAAGTTAGTGCACCCCTATATAATGTACCTAATCTAATACTCTAACTTCCCGGTGTCATGCAAACCTGAAACTTGACACGACCATGCCTTAGGTCCTATACAGGAAAAGCAAAGGGGTCACAACTTGATTATTCATTGTTAAGTGCAAAAGTAAGTGCACCCCTATGTAATGTAATGTACAAACAGGAAATTTGGCACAACAGTTCTTTAGGTCCTAAACAGAAAATGTAAAGAGGTTGCAACTCTGATTATTCAATTCTAAGTGCAAAAGTAAGTGCACCCCTATGTAATGTTACTTCCTGGTAGCATACAAACGTGAAATTTGGCACGACCATTCTCTAGGTCCTAAATAGGGAAAAGTAAAGGGGTTGCAACTTGATTATTTAATTCTAAGTGCAAAAGTAAGTGCACCCATATGTAATGTAACTTCCCGGTGTCATACAAGCATGGAATTTAGCACAAGCATTCTTTAGGTTCTATGTAGGAAAAGTAAAGGTGTCACAACTCCAATAATCAATTCTAAATGTGAAAAAAATTCTCAGAAACCTTAAAGCCTGGGGAAATTATTTGCATACAGAGAAAAATCTACCTCACCTCTATGTGTATATACTGAGAACAAGCTAATGCTCCTCTATGTGTATATACTAAAACGAATCTAAGTCACCTCTGTGTGCATTTACTGAGCAGAAGAAAGCGGCCATGGAATGCAGGGATGGAGCATGCCTTAAGGGCTAAGAAGAGGCTGCAACCTCCAGTCTGGGGGTAAATTTGAATGAAAAGGGGAGTTACCTTTAAAGATAAAAAGTGAAGAAAATGGTAGAGGTGGCACATTCTGCAGAGGGACATGGGTACATGCAGTCTGAGCAGAAACTAACTTAGCCAAAACTGGGTATATAAGCTAGTATGTAATAAATCTCCATTTCCATAATGGACTCTAGAGTGCTGGTACTCTTGTTGGATACATTGTTTCTGATCTCCAGACATTCGGCTGTTTTGCTTAGAGTCATCAGAATGGATGGGAATGCGGTACCCAACATTTGTTTCATTAGTAACACAATTACATGATAGTCCATAACTTCTCAAAAATAGAAACAGAAGACCAATCTTACACACCAATTCTGAGGCTCCAGAAAGTTATCTGTCTTTAAGGGTCTTACCTGTGTCCTTAAGGGTAAATCTCCTCTACATGTCTATAACCATCCAAAAATCCTCACCTCCCGGCAGCCTGCAGTTTCGCTCCTTCATGTAAGTGCTCAATCTGCAGCAATACAGCAAACAGTAAGGAGGGGGAGGAGGGATGTGCAACTTCAATTCAGAACACAATTCTCATGCATTAATCGGTCCCTAAAAGAGTCTCGCCTCTTCTTCTGCCTCTTGTAGTAAATATTTCCATCCTCTCACCTCAGTGTAACGCTTCCATTTGGGTGTATAGCAGATGAGAACAGTCTCTTTATGAGACGACTCTGATCTCTTCTGCTAAATACTAGTTCTAATTATACCCATCCTGCTATCATTGTGTTTTATTACAGCGACTACCAGATCTGCAACGTCGACTACAAGTACCACACCAGTGACCACAAGCATCACACCAGTGACTACAAGCACCTCACCAGTGACCACTACATCACCTATGCTCACTACAAGTACCGCACCAGTCACTACAAGCACCACACCAGTGACTACAAGCACCGCAGGAGTGACCACTACATCCACAATGCTCACTACAAGTACCACACCAGTGACCACAAGCACCTCACCAGTGACTACAAGCACCCCACCCGTGACCACTACATCCCCAATGCTCACAAGCACCGTACCAGTGACCACTACATCCCCAATGCTCACTACAAGCACCGCACCAGTGACTACAAGTACCACACCAGTAACCACTACATCCCCAATGCTCACTACAAGGACCACACCAGTGACCACAAGCACCTCACCAGTGACTACAAGCACCCCACCAGTGACTACTACATCCCCAATGCTCACTACAAGTACCGCACCAGTGACTACTACATCCCCAATGCTCACTACAAGTACCACATCAGTGTCTACTACATCCCCAATCCTCACTACAAGTACCGCACCTGTGACTACTACATCCCCAATGCTCACTACAAGCATCGCACCAGTGACTACTACATCCCCAACGCTGACTACAAGTACCACACCAGTGACTACAAGTACTGCACAAGTGACCACTACATCCCCAATGCTCACTACAAGTACCTCACCAGTCACTTCAAGTACCGCAGCAGTGACTACAAGCACCGCAGCAGTGACCACTACATCCCCAATGCTGACTAAAAGCACCGCACCAGTGACTACAAGTACAGCACCAGTGACCACTATATCCCCAACGCTGACTACAAGTACTACACCAGTGACTACAAGTACTGCACCAGTGACTACTAGTACCGCACCAGTGACTACTAGTACCGCACCAGTGACTACAAGCACCACACTAGTGACCACTACATCCCCAATGCTCACTACAAGTACTGCACCAGTGACTACAAGCACAGCAGCAATGACCACTACATCCCCATTGCTTACTACAAGTACCGCACCAGTTACCACAAGCACCGCAGCAGTGACTACAAGTACAGCACCAGTGACCACTACATCCCCAACGCTGACTACAAGTACCACACCAGTGACTACAAGTACTGCACCAGTGACTACTAGTACCGCACCAGTGACTACAAGCACCACACTAGTGACCACTACATCCCCAATGCTCACTACAAGTACTGCACCAGTGACTACAAGTACTGCACCAGTGACTACTACATCCCCATTGCTGACTACAAGAACCGCACCAGTGACTACAAGTACAGCACCAGTGACTAGTACATCCCCAATGCTCACTACAAGTACCACACCAGTGACTACAAGCACCACAGCAGTGACCACTACATCCCCAATGCTGACTACAAGCACCGCACCAGTGACTACAAGTACCGCACCAGTGACCACTACATCCCCACCGCTGACGACAAGTACCACACCAGTGACTACAAGTACCGCACCAGTGACTACAAGTACCGCACCAGTGACCACTACATCCCCACCGCTGACTACAAGCACCGCACCAGTGACTACAAGTACTGCACCAGTGACCATTACATCCCCACCGCTGACTACTACATCCCCAATGCTGACTACAAGCACCGCACCAGTAACTACAAGTACTGCACCAGTGACCACTACATCCCCACCGCTGACTACTACATCCCCAATGCTGACTACAAGTACCACACCAGTGACTACAAGTACCGCACCAGTGACCACTACATCCCCACCGCTGACTACAAGCACCGCACCAGTGACTACAAGTACCGCACCAGTGACCACTACATCCCCACCGCTGACGACAAGTACCACACCAGTGACTACAAGTACCGCACCAGTGACTACAAGTACCGCACCAGTGACCACTACATCCCCACCGCTGACTACAAGCACCGCACCAGTGACTACAAGTACCGCACCAGTGACCACTACATCCCCACCGCTGACTACTACATCCCCAATGCTGACTACAAGTACCACACCAGTGACTACAAGTACCGCACCAGTGACCACTACATCCCCACCGCTGACTACAAGTACCACACCAGTGACTACGAGAACCACAGCGACAACTACAAGTAAGTGACTTATAAGTGAGGAGAAAGTGTTCATGTGATGTAAGTACAGCAGGAGCGGTCAGACTACGGGTCATTACGTCACTCACTGACATCTCCGATCACCATTTAATACTGTGCTGATTACTAATATAGTGTATAATATGGAATAGAAAAGGTTATTGATCCCCCCCCCCAAAAAAAAAAAAATATATATATATATATATATATATATACACACACTTTTTTTATTAGAAGGCATGCTATTTCTTACAAATAATGCACTATAACACTCCTCTGTTATAACACTCCATCTAACATGAGGCAGTCCTCGACACTATCACTATTTTAAAGGGAACCTTACATAACCTTTGAGCTATAAACTATATTATGGGATTCCAGGATGAAAGTACAGGAAGTCCGGGGGGGTTGTGTTTCATAATCACCAGGCGCCCCATTCCAGCGCTGCGTCCTCGCGAACTTAGTGCACACATCTCCCATTTATCTCTATGGGACCAAACTTTACATTTCTAGTTGGTGACTTGATAACAATGACTTCCAGCTCCTTCCACATCACATCTGACAACTACAACCCCGTCCCCTGTGACTACCAGTAAGGGCTCCTGCACACTTACGTTTTTCTTGCACGTCTTTTTCATGCGATATCGCTGCATTTTTTTTCCCCGCGATTGTCAATGGGACTTTCTAATGTTAAAAAAGCATCGCACAAAAATTGCAAAGAACCAACTTGCGATGCGGTTTTAACATTAGAAAGTCCCATTGACAATCGCGTGAAAAAAACGCAGTGATATAGCAGCGTTAAAAAAACGCAAGTGGGTGTAAGCCCTTAGTGTCTCCTAATGATGGTGGAGATTGGAGGGGTCTTTGTTCTATGATGTTCAGCCAATTAGTGACTCCCATCATTATTGGTGGTCTCCACTTAGACCACGATATTGTGTCCTATCTATATAACCCCTATGTGATATCACTGAAGGAGACCCCCCTCTTGGGACTCGCACTTCAATGATATCAAGCCCTATAACACTGCATTTCCCAGCCGGAGGTGTCAGGAGTTGGATTTACGGTGATCACTGATCGGAGCGACTCTGAGATCTTGATCTAAATGTAGAATAAACCAGATTTCAGATTCTGCTCTCAGAACTTCAGAACAGTTTTCTAGTTTTTCATGAAGTTTTCTCTTTTTGCCTTACCTTTCACTACAGAAACCTTCATATCTACAGAGTGTCCAGACTGTCCTCCTCCAGGTAGGTGCACAGACACACTATCAGTATTACTGTGATCATCAAAATACGGTGGTTTTATTTGGAAGCTATATGGCAATATTATGTGGTTTAAGTGTCAGTATTATTTGGGCCATATATGGTAGTCTTATATGGACTGTATATGGCAGTATTATATGGATTGTGTGTTGCAGTACTATATGGATTATATTAGTGTTCTGCAAGCTGTATTTGGCGGTATTATGTGGATTGTTTATGGCAGTATCATGTGAGATATATATGATAGGGTTATATGAGTTGTATATTGCAGTATTATGGGTATTAGTGTACTTTGATGCCACCAGGAAGCTAGGGCTTTGACAAGGCAACGCCCCTGTCACACCCCTAGTTCCTGATTGGCTGCATTCGTCAAGGTTCTTGCAGGTCCTTTACCATGGTTGTGGTGAGGACTTTGCTGTCAGGCCAATGTAGTGTGTGGAGTGATGTGTCTAGTTGGAGACCGGATTGGCTATATTCACCCTGGTGTCCCCAGAGGGCAGTGGTGTTAATCACTGCTCCTATGTGCTGCATGTGCCTGGGGCAGGATCCCGCATGTCTACCTGTGCCGTCCCCGCAGTTGTTGGCTATGCGGCTGCTGGCAGTGAGGACAACCCGGACTGCCTTCGGCACTGTCCCCGTTGTTCAGCCCTGTGCAGCTTTGGCCTCTGAGGAGAATCTGGAGTGAAGTGGCCGCTGTACAGCGAAGTGCGGCTGCAGTTTTCTCCCCGGACGCCGCTGCTGCAAGTGCACTGTGGCCATTGTTCTACCCTCCTGTCGCCTCTGTGGACTCTCCAGCCTGCAGTCGCCGGTGTGCACTGATGTGCGGCTGTCGGGACTGCAGGGACACCTCCCCTGTACGTGTGCCGCCGTGCTTTAATGTGCACCCCCGGGCTGTTATGTGCTGTCCACATAACCCCTGGTTACAATGGGTAGGGGGGGGAGGGGAAATAACTCACCGGCTGCTCAAAAAATTGAGGCACAGAGCTGCTGCCAGGGAAGCAGCTGTAGGGAACCGTAATGCACAGCCTGCTGAAGGACATTAAAGTTCCTTGACGAATGCAACCAATCGTGAGCTGGGGGTGTGACAGGGCCATTCCTCCTGTGAAATCCCTACTTTCCGGTGGCGTCAAGGTACACTAATACCAGTATTATGTGGCCTGTATATTGCAGCAATATATAGGCTACAAATAAAGCAGTATTATATGGGTTGTACATGGCAGCATTATGCGACCAATATATTGTAGTAATACATGGGTTGCATGTAATAGTATTATGTGGGTTGTACATGGCTGTATTATGTGGGTTGTATATTGCAGTATTACATGGGCTGTATATAAGAGTATTATGTGGCCTGTATATAATAATATTATCTTTACACAATATGATAGCTTGGAAGTCTTATATGGGTTAAAGTTATTCGGAAAAACTATATAAAAAATGGAGACTCTACTTTTCTCATTGCCCAGGACCCTATTTTTCATAGTTCTGCCCTGCGGTGCTCTACCTCAGGGGTCCCCAACTCCAGTCCTCAGGGACCACCAACAGGTCATGTTTTCAGGATATCCTATGGTAAGAACACCTGTGGTAATGTCCGAGGCACCGACAATAAATACATCACCTGTGCAATACTGAGGAAATCCTGAAAACATGACCTGTTGGCGGTCCCTGAGGACTGGAGTTGGGGAACCCTGCTCTACCTGACACTGAGCATAAGGCTGATTCTTTCTAAAACAACTTTCAGATCTTTAGAGCGTATCTGCCCTGTCAGGTGATATTAGCATATGCTCCCATGTGTGTACATGACAAATTAGACTATATGGGGACATTATAACTTGTATCCTGTGTTATCACCATTTTACCCTCCATCGGCTCAAACTCCAATTTTCAGTCCTCTCTGAGCTGGTGCTGCAGTCTGCTGCTAGGATGTGTTTTACACTTTCTGCTCCTTATCTCTCTGTAACACACAGATAACTGCATCATGGAGGACATTATACAGCAGGCATGACCAGTGTAGATGGCATTCAAAAAGCTGTGAATAGCGAATCACTTCCCATGCTTTATACTGCAGCTCTGCTTATTCTGCTTGGCTGCTGCATATTACCACAATCTGAGCAGGAATTCAATGTGTAAAGAGAATAATTATAAACTACAAGCTGGTAGTTTATAATTAGGAGCTCACTAAGCCAGCAGTGAGAAAAGTAAAATTGTCAGGAAACTGACACAAACTGAAGAAAATGCTCCCCCTAATGGTGTATTGTAGAGTTACACGATAAATAGATTTACATAGGATCCTGCACCGCATTGTGGTAATAATCAGTAGTATATTCTGAATACTCCTGTAATACCCTGATGATAATGATGCCATGTCTCCTCTCTCCGGCAGATGATACTTGTGTTTGCAACATTGAGGAATGTCCGTTGCTTTTTGATTTCTTCGGATTATGTGATTATATTCTGTGTGAAAACTGTCCGGGTAAGTAATGATATATGCAGTGTATACATGGATGATTCTGAGAAGCCTGTATAGATATATAGCCATCATTACAAGGAGCTTAGTACATACAGATATGTACACCCACCATTAGGGGGAGCACATTATATATAGATGTATACAGCCACTACTAGGGGGAGCTCCCTGTATACAGATATGTTCAGCCATCACTAGGGGGAGCTAAGTGTATACAGATATACTCAGCCATTCCTAGGGAGAGCTCTCTGTATACAGATATGTACAGCCATCACTAGCGGGAGCTACCTGTATACAGATATATACAGCCATCACTAGGGAGAGCTCCCTGTATACAGATATATACAGCCATCACTAGGGGGAGCTCCCTGTATACAGGAATGTACAGCCATCACTAGGGGGAGCTCTCTGTATACAGATATGTACAGCCATCACTAGGGGGAGCTCCCTGTATACAGATATGTACAACCATCACTAGGGAGAGCCCTCTGTATACAGATATGTACAGCCACCACTAGGAGGAGCTAACTACATACAGATATTTATTTCATAGAATGGTAGAGTTGGAAGGGAGCTCCACTATATTTACAGTAAAGTATGTTATATACCGTTGTTTCAGACTATTAGCTAAAAAGAAAACCGTTTGTTATGATGCTCTCCAGTACAAAAAAATGTTATCGTTTTCAGAATGTCTGCCTACAGAATAACCTTGCAGATAGGAGACCTTTCTTTTTAATTAGTTTTTTTTATTAAGTACTTTTTCAGAAATTTTAGCAGAGTTTGTAACAAAACTTGAACAAACAACAAGCCTTAAACACAAGAGTTTGGAGACAGAACACTCGTAACGATGTAAATGATAGATAATTCACGGAATGTGCCCATAGATTCCACAACATACAAACATGGGCAAACATAATCCGCATTAAACATCCACAACTGTTCAATCAGGATTTAAGATAAAAAAGAACTAAAAAGCTAAAGAGAAGAGCAGAAGTGTAGTATTGTAGATGGCTGCACCACATGAGGAAAAAGAACTACAGAAGAGATATCTGAGACTCACATCCCCTCTGTAGCTGATGGATCCGGCCAAGGACAGAAACAACGAGACGGGGATATAATTTATTCTCCATGAATAACAACATAATGCAGTTATGAAGGGTTCATGGCAAGATGCACTCACTGTCCAAGGTGCCCAGGAGGGATTCTTAGGAAGCTCAGGGTGCATTCACAGGGGCTAGTTCTACATACAATATCTGACTGATAGAAATATGGTAAGTAGAGATGAGCGAGCATACTCGCTAAGGGCAATTACTCGATTGAGCATTGCCCTTAGCGAGTACCTGCCCGCTCGGAAGAAAAGGTTCGGCTGCCGGCGCGGGTGACAGGTGAGTTGCGGCAGTGAGCAAGGGGGAGCGGGGGGGAGAGAGGGAGAGAGAGATCTCCCCCGCCCACCGCCAGCAGCCGAACCTTTTCTCTCGAGCGGACAGGTACTCGCTAAGGGCAATGCTCGATCGAGTAATTGCCCTTAGCGAGTATGCTCGCCCATCTCTAATGGTGACATATCATGCGTGTAAATGATCAATGGGTTTAAATGATTTAATTCACATGAGCAATTTTTTTCTCAAACCGATAGTCCGAGGTGAAAAAAAATCACTGCATGTCCTATTTTTAGTCAATTTTGCTAAAAAAAAGAAATTGCCTGTTATTTTCTATGGGAGTTGTAAAAAAACAAATTGCACTTGATTATTTTCATTTTTTTCTATTGAAACAAGATGCGTGAAAATCACATGTTGGTGATGTAATGCTATTTTCTTGGAAAACGCAGTGCATTCGCAGCAGAAATTGCAGGATTTTGTTGTGAGCTGGAGTTCTGACTCCCATCCTATGCTACAGGGAAAAGATGAAGTAGTGGATGAAGGTGGTTGAGATGTTCAGTGCAGGACAAATAAGGAAGAGGCCAGAAACTTGTGAAAGCAGAAACTAGAAATTTACTGAACATTTGGTAACATATTAAAGTCAATCTTTTCCACAGCCACAACAATCACAGCACTTGTAAAATCCATAGTATCTCCAATATGTACATCTCTGCACAAGCCCAGGGAGCTTCTCTGAATGGATCTGAATCAGAATGGATCACTTTACGTGGTCCCAGCTTTCCCCTTGTACCGGCACTGGCCTGTATTTCCTCACAATAGCACTTGTACCTTATCTAAGCCTTAGGGTTCACACACTGAGGCTGAGGCTCCTTTTAGGGCTGGCAATTCTCCTGCAGTTATCAGGTGCCATAGGCTGCATCATCAGAGGAGGAATAGATAAATAACTTTCCACTCTGCTCTGCTACCTCTCATCTCATCTCATTTCCTCTGTGTTCTCCTCTGAGATCTCATCCATGAATTCTTCTGATCTCCTCTGATCTCATTTCATCTCTGATCTGACCCAAAGAGGAAGTGCAAGGTCTTATATTACTTCCCCTTCTAGCAGCTTCTAGACCAACTCCTTCTCAGCTAATCAGAGCTTAGATAACATGGAGGGGCTGACCGATAGCAGGGGATTTCCCAGTTACTAAGGGCAGACAGAGTCATAGGAGATACAGACATATAATCAAATATAGTACAATTGAAATGGGAGACAAGCGCGAAGAGGCTTGTACTCTCTGAGCAGTTTCTAAGATTTGGCTAATGAGCCGTGTCATGGTGGCAATGAGTGCAGCACGCTCTTTGTAATCTTGTGCACCATTGAAGGTATATAACAGGATCTGGAAGACTAATAGAATTTGGTGATTGTGACGCCAGTGCCTGGATTAAAGGGGTTGTCTCGTGAAATCAAGTGGGGTTATACACTTCTGTATGGCCATATTAATGCACTTTGTAATGTACATCGTGCATTAAATATGAGCCATACAGAAGTTATTCACTTACCTGCTCCGTTGCTAGCGTCCCCGTCGCCATGGATCCGTCTAAATTCGCTGTCTTCTGGCGTTTTTAGACGCGCTTGCGCAGTCCGGTCTTCTCCCTGGTGAATGGGGACGCTCGTGCCGGATAGCTGGTCCTCGTAGCTCCGCCCCGTCACGTGTGCCGATTCCAGCCAATCAGGAGGCTGGAATCGGCAATGGACCGCACAGAGCCCACGGTGCACCATGAGAGAAGACCCGCGGTGCATCGTGGGTGAAGATCCCGGCGGCCATCTTGGTAAAGGAAGAAAGAAGTCGCCGCAGCGCGGGGATTCGGATAAGTAATAAACTTTTTTTTTTTTTAACCCATCCCTTGGGTTTGTCTCGCGCCGAACGGGGGGGCCTATTGAATTAAAAAAAAAAAACGTTTCGGCGTGAGACAACCCCTTTAAGAATGCTTGGTAGCGAAATAACACTAACACACGTGTGTAGATAAATGACAGGCTCACCATTTACTTTTAGACCCGTAGTTGCTGAATTAATATTAAGTTCAAGAAATTTCATATACAACTTGCATATATACTATTTAACACTTTACACACAGATAAACAAACTTTGAGAGGGCAGCATCTGAGCTAAGGAACAGCTATAGAGAGCGAACTGACCAGAAATACCCCTTATAAACCCAACTAACAGTTTTGCCATTCCTGAAACACTGCTCAAGTTTTGTTTAGTACTCACAAACTTCTATGAAGATTCTCTACCTCTTGTCTAAAGTTGTCATCTGGTAGAAAGCAGAGCTGGCTTGAACGGACATCAGGTTTGGAAAAACAAATAGTCTCTCTCAGCATCGGGGTAATTTATGGGCAGCTGCACGCAGGATTTCTTGAAAGTTTACATAACGTGTCTCTAATACATCAGGACAGAGCAGGAAAAAGAAGAAGCTGGGTCTTTACATGGCTATCCGCTTCCTCCGTGTCCATCTTGGCTCCTCTCTCCTCTAAGTGACCTCTTCATTGTCTCACTCCATACTCCCTATGTACTGCACTTAACTTCCATCTTCTAACACTGTTATCTATTTCTAAGTGCGTAATACAAAATGAACCAGAACCCCCACCTTTTTCCCTTACTCCAGGGGCTTGTCACAGCTTAACTGATTTACGAAGGTGCCTAGACAACCTTAACTCTTTAGTTTTCTGACTCTCTCTTCTTATTAAATGAAGTCCAGCCTAACTACACTTTGTAAAATGAACTGGTAGTTAGAACAGTTGCTCCTTACTTGCAGGTAAAGTTCTTTTATTCTGTAGTGCCAGTCCAGGTCACGACACAATAAAAATGCACATGGTGACACAGTCTCCCTGAGATGTTTTTATCCAGTAGTGCCAGTACAGGGTCCCTACAACTGTAAGTGCAATATTGGTCCGATAGCACTCCATTCACTTTCAATGGGACTCCGGAGGTACCTAAGTGGCACCCGCTTAGCTATTTTCACCATCCCAATTGAAATTAATGCAGTACTGACAGTACATGCTTGGTTAGTGCTCCCTTCATTCTGACATCACTAAGGGGGGAGAAGCGACCCCCACAGTGACAAGAGAACAAAGCATAGGAGTCCTGTTCTAGGGATCGATAGGTGTCTCAGTAAGAAGTTCCCACCAATCAGCAAGTTATTCCCTATCCTGTGGATATCCTTTGGATGAGGAATAACTTAAAATTCTGCCACAACCCCTTTAAAGGAGTTTTGTCATTAGAAAAAAAAAATTCTATACTTACCTATTCCTCCCCAGTCTTCTTACTGCATCTTCTCCTCACCGATCTTCTCCTGGCTCCTCCAGTCTCCTGGGTCATGTCACTGCAAGCTGTTCAAATCATCTTCTTCCTGTGATGTAGCGTCCATTTGATACATTTCATTTCCTGCAAGGCAGTGTATGCTATGTCACTAGTGATGCAGCGTTCACTGCCTAGCAGCAAATGCCGAATCCTCGGCAGCCTGTTTTAGCACGCAGCCGCGGAGTCCTACATGTCCAGTAGCTTGACGCAAGTGTTCATACAGCATATGAACACTAGAGGCGAAACACAGCACACATGCAGCCCTGGAAATGGTCTTCGCCTGCGTACTAAAGCAGGCTGCTGAGAATTCATTTCCTGCTAGGCAGTTAACGCTACATCATGCCCTGCAGAAATGAAATGTAGCGAATGGACGCTACATCACAGGAAGAAGAAGATTCGAACAGCTTGTGTTGACGTGACTCAGGAGGCTGGAGGAGCCAGGAAAAGATCTGGGCGGAGAAGATGCTGTAGGAAGGCTAACGGGGAGAAATAGGAAAGTACAGATTTTTTTCTAATGACGAAACCCCTTTAAGGCCGCATCCCCTACAACAAGTCTCTGAGAAAGATTTATTCATTTTAGCAAGTCTAGTGGGAGTTAAATACCAGTGCATACATATTTTTTGTGAGCACTCCCAGTGCCTACTTCAATGGGAAACCTTTTTAGTCCATTGGAGAGCCTTCCTCCACTCTTCTATACAAAATTGGTGTTTTAAGTCATGTTCCCACAACCTCATATGAGGACACTTGCTTTGAGGAACTGAGAAAAAAAGATTAATCATAAAAAGCAGAAATATCTCAGATGCCCAGGGGATAAGGAGAAATAGACAATAGCTGACTTAGGAAAGACAGGTCTATAGATGTCAGTTGAATGAAGGACATGTTGGAGACTTTAAAAAGACAGCCTTTAGGCACCTTCAATGAATGTTGCAGAGTAGGGAAGTCTAATAAGCTGTTATTATCATAGAGGTCACCAATTATTTTCATACCTAATGCTTACCAAGTTCAAAACTTGAGAATGGAAGATAAAAAGCCTAGAGAGAGGACTGAGATCAGAACCAAGAGAGCGGTACAAGAAGCAAAGATATACCAGACCAGATGAAATCTGCATACTCCAAAGATTGAAAAGAGGCGGGGAAGGGGGTTTGACTTCCTAAAATACGAGGCCTTGTAATGGCTCACAAAAAGCAGTGATGTTACAGCAGCTTCCAGATTACTTAGGCCTCTTCGTCAGGCTACTGTAACAAAATATATCAGAAGGAACATATAGACATAAGACAGCAAAGACATGGAGGGGTTAAAAAAATAACAGCATGAACCAAAGAGTCACTCCTGAATTCATCCAGATAGGAGTATGAGAGTTTTATGGTCTCTAAACTGCTGCCCACCCCATCCCCCCATCCCTGGAGCTAGTGCTCCCAATAACCCTGAATCTGGTGCCCCCTACTATCTATGGACTTGATACCTCCACTATTCTTGGATTTGGTGCCCCTACTATTCCTGGATCTGGTGTCCCCACTATTCCTGGATCTGGTTTCCCGGCTATCCTTGGATCTGGTGCCCACTACTATCTATGGATCTGGTACCTCCACTATCCTTGAAACTGGTGTCCATACTATTCCTGAAGCTAGTGCCCACACTATCCCTGGAGATAGTGCCCCTTACTATCCATAGATCTGGTACTCTGACTAGCTCTGAATCTGGTGCTCCTGCTATTCTTGAATTTAGTGTCCCCACTATCCCCGATACTGGTGCCCCCACTATTCCTGGATCTAGTGCCCCCTACTATCTATAGATCTAGTTCTTCTAGTATCCCTGGATCTGATGCCCCCTACTATCTGTGGATCAAGTACCTGCACTATCCTTTGATCTGGTGTCCCCACTATTCCTGAACCTAGTGCCCACACTATCCCTGGATCTTTGCCTTTACTATTCCTGAACCTGGTTCTCCGGCTATCCATGAATCTGGTGCTCCCCACTATCTCTGGATCTGGTGCTCCCACTAGCTCTGAAACAAATTTCTGAAGTGCTGTAGCCATAAATCCTTTGGACAGATTCACTCCTGTACTTGACGTATGAAAAATGGACATAGGTATATACTCCCCGACTCTTCTTTTTCTTTGGGATGTGAAGCTACTTTTCAGTATTGTAGCCTTCATATGTTCTATTTTGTGTCCTTGTGTGGCTGTTCTCAGTAAAAGTAACAAAGTAATCTTGTAGATATGATAACGTTCAATGGCTAACAAAAAAACATGATCTTACAGCAAGCTTTCAAACCTACTTATTGTTCTTCCTCAGGCTAAGTAGAATAGATCTGAAAAAGTGCATATATATATACATATCTCCCCTCATCTCCTCTCCCCTCATCTCCTCTCCCCTCGTCTCCCCTCCCCTCGTCTCCCCTCCCTCGTCTCTTCTCCCCTCGTCTCTTCTCCCCTCGTCTCTTCTCCCCTCGTCTCCTCTCCCCTCGTCTCCCCTCCCTCGTCTCGTCTCCCCTCCCTCGTCTCTTCTCCCCTCGTCTCGTCTCCCCTCGTCTCTTCTCCCCTCGTCTCCTCTCCCCTCGTCTCTTCTCCCCTCGTCTCTTCTCCCCTCGTCTCTTCTCCCCTCGTCTCTTCTCCCCTCGTCTCCTCTCCCCTCGTCTCTTCTCCCCTCGTCTCGTCTCCCCTCGTCTCGTCTCTCCTCGTCTCTTCTCTCCTCGTCTCTTCTCCCCTCGTCTCTTCTCCCCTCGTCTCCCCTCCCCTCGTCTCCCCTCCCTCGTCTCCCCTCCCTCGTCTCCCCTCCCTCGTCTCCCCTCCCTCGTCTCTTCTCCCCTCGTCTCTTCTCCCCTCGTCTCTTCTCCCCTCGTCTCTTCTCCCCTCGTCTCTTCTCCCCTCGTCTCTTCTCCCCTCGTCTCTTCTCCCCTCGTCTCCCCTCCCCTCGTCTCCCCTCCCCCGTATCCTCTCCCCTCGTCTCCTCTCCCCTCGTCTCACCTCCCTCGTATCCTCTCCCCTCGTCTCTTCTCCCCTCGTCTCCTCTCCCCTCGTCTCCTCTCCCCTCGTCTCTTCTCCCCTCGTCTCCTCTCCCCTCGTCTCCTCTCTCCTCGTCTCTTCTCCCCTCGTCTCCTCTCCCCTCGTCACCTCTCCCCTCGTCTCTTCTCCCCTCGTCTCTTCTCCCCTCGTCTCTTCTCCCCTCGTCTCTTCTCCCCTCGTCTCGTCTCTCCTCGTCTCTTCTCTCCTCGTCTCTTCTCCCCTCATCTCGTCTCTCCTCGTCTCTTCTCTCCTCGTCTCTTCTCCCCTCGTCTATTCTCCCCTCGTCTCCGCTTTCCTCGTCTCTTCTCCCCTCGTCTCATCTCTCCTCGTCTCTTCTCTCCTCGCTTTCTCTCCTTGTCTCTTCTCCCCTCGTCTCTTCTCCCCTCGTCTCTTCTCCCCTCGTCTCGTCTCTCCTCGTCTCTTCTCTCCTCGTCTCTTCTCTCCTCGTCTCTTCTCCCCTCGTCTCTTCTCCCCTCGTCTCTTCTCCCCTCGTCTCCCCTCCCCTCGTCTCCCCTCCCTCGTCTCCCCTCCCTCGTCTCCCCTCCCTCGTCTCTTCTCCCCTCGTCTCTTCTCCCCTCGTCTCTTCTTCCCTCGTCTCTTCTCCCCTCGTCTCTTCTCCCCTCGTCTCTTCTCCCCTCGTCTCCTCTCCCCTCGTCTCCCCTCCCCTCGTCTCCCCTCCCTCGTCTCCTCTCCCCTCGTCTCCTCTCCCCTCGTCTCCTCTCCCCTCGTCTCCTCTCCCCTCGTCTCCTCTCCCCTCGTCTCTTCTCCCCTCGTCTCCTCTCCCCTCGTCTCCTCTCCCCTCGTCTCCTCTCCCCTCGTCTCCTCTCCCCTCGTCTCCTCTCCCCTCGTCTCTTCTCCCCTCGTCTCTTCTCCCCTCGTCTCTTCTCCCCTCGTCTCCTCTCCCCTCGTCTCCCCTCCCCTCGTCTCCCCTCCCTCGTCTCCCCTTGTCTCCCCTCCCTCGTCTCCTCTCCCCTCGTCTCCTCTCCCCTCGTCTCCTCTCCCCTCGTCTCCTCTCCCCTCGTCTCCTCTCCCCTCGTCTCCTCTCCCCCTCTCCCCTCGTCTCCTCTCCCCTCGTCTCCTCTCCCCTCGTCTCCTCTCCCCTCGTCTCTTCTCCCCTCGTCTCTTCTCCCCTCGTCTCTTCTCCCCTCGTCTCGTCTCTCCTCGTCTCTTCTCTCCTCGTCTCTTCTCCCCTCGTCTCGTCTCTCCTAGTCTCTTCTCTCCTCGTCTGTTCTCCCCTCGTCTCTTCTCCCCTCGTCTCTTCTCCCCTCGTCTCTTATCCCCTCGTCTCCCCTCCCCTCGTCTCTTCTCCCCTTATCTCCCCTCCCCTCGTCCCCCCTCCCCTCGTCCCCCCTCCCCTCGTCTCCTCTCCTCTCGTCTCCTCTCCCCTCGTCTCCTCTCCCCTCGTCTCCTCTCGCCTCTTCTCCCCTCGTCTCTTCTCCCCTCGTCTCCTCTCCCCTCGTCTCTTCTCCCCTCGTCTCCCCTCCCCTCGTTTCCCCTCCCCTCGTCCCCCCTCCCCTCGTCTCCTCTCCTCTCGTCTCCTCTCCCCTCGTCTCCTCTCCCCTCGTCTCCTCTCCCCTCGTCTCTTCTCCCCTCGTCTCTTCTCCCCTCGTTTCCTCTCCCCTCGTCTCTTCTCCCCTTGTCTCCTCTCCCCTCGTCTCTTCTCCCCTAGTCTCATCTCCTCTCGTCTTTGCTCTGTTATGTTAACATACCTCTACCTATTATAAAACACAACATCTGTCTGTTCACTTATAAGTTGAGAACTGCTGCTCCGGGTTCATGCAGTTTTCTTTATTGTGTATCTAAATTGACTGGCCATATCATAGGCTCAGATTTATCATCATCTGTTTGGTGGTTCTTTCAAAGTAGTAGCAACATTTATATGAAAAGGAAGCCTGGCCCCAGTATTTTCAATGACAGCATGCTATTCGCTCAATATCAAACTTAGTAAATATTTCTGTCCTCTCACCTCAGAGTATTCGGGTATACAGCAAGTGAGTTCAGTCTCTTTATGAGATACCTAATTATAACCATCCTGATATCCTTGTGTTTATTACAGCTTCTACTACATCCTCGACACCAACTACAAACACCACACCAGTGACTACAAGCACTGTACTAGTGACTACTACATCCCCAATGCTGAATACAAACACCGCGCCAGTGACTACTACATCTCTAATGCTCACTACAAGTATTACACCAGCAACTACAAGCTCTGCAACAGTGACTACTACAACTCCAATGCTCACTACAAGCACCACACCAGTGTCTTCTACCTCCCCAATGCTGACTACGAGCACTGCACCAGTGACTACAAGTAAGTGACTTATAAACAAGGAGAAAATATTCATAAGTGAAACTGGAACAGTCAGACTACAGGATGTTATATCACTCACTGATATCCCTCGATCACCATTTATTACTGTGTTGTTCACTAATAATAATATAAAGTGTAATATGGAATAACAAAGTTTATTGCCCCCCAACTCCCACAACCACCACCACCAACTCTACCAAATCTATCCCTTTTTCATTAGAAGTTATGTTATTTCTTACACATAATGCTCTATAACACTCCTTTTGTTTTTTGCCTTTGTTATAATTGAAATTTTTTTGTTTCTATTATAATGAATGGGCACCAAAGTATAATTCTGCACACGGTGCCATCTAACATGAAGCAGTCCCTGACACTGTCACGATATTAAAGGGAACCTGTCATCACCTATTATGGGACTACAGGATGAGGGAACAGGGAGTCTGGGGAGTTGTGTTTCATAACCACCAGCGCTGCGTCCTCGTGAACTTGGTGCGCACATCTCGGGGGGGTCTTTGTTCTATGATGTTCAGCCAGTTAGTGACTCCCATCATTATTGGGTGGTCTTCCCTTAAACCACAATGTTGGCTCCTATCTATATAACCCCTATGTGATATCACTGAAGGAGACCCCCCCCCCCTCCCCCACTTGGGACTCGCACTTCTATGATATCAGTCCCTATAACACTACATTTCCCGGCCGGAGGTCTCAGGAGTTGGATCCACGGTGATCACTGATCGGAGCAAATGTAGAATAAACCAGATTTCAGATTCTGCTCTCAGATGCTTCAGAACTTCAGAACAGTTTTCTAGCTTTTCATGAAGTTTTCTCTTTTTGCCTTACCTTTCACTACAGAAACCTTCATATCTACAGAGTGTCCAGACTGTCCTCCTCCAGGTAGGTGCACAGACACACTATCAGTATTACTGTATTCAAAGCGCTGCGGAATAAGTTGGCGTTATACAAATAAATATTATTATTGTTCAACAATGTACAATGGTTTTATTTAGAAGTATTACTTGGATTGCATGTCAGTCAGTGTTAGGTGGGCTCCATGTAACAGTGTTATGTCGGCTATATTTGGCAGTATTATGTGGCTTGTATATTACACTATTGTATAAGCTGCATATTACAGTGTTATGTTGCTATATATTGCAGTGTTATGTTGGTTGTACATGGCAGTATTATATGGCTGGTATATTGCAGTATTACATGGACTGAATGTAACAGTATTATGTGGGATGTATAGCATATGCTCCCATGTGTACATGAGGAATTAGACTATATGTGCACATCATGACTTGTATCCTGTATTATCACCGTTTTACCCTCCATTGGCTCCACCTCCGGTTTTTAGTCTTCTTTGAGCTGGTGGGTGCAGTCTGCTGCTATGATGTATTCTACGCTTTCTGCTTCCTATCTCTCTGTAACACATAAATAACTGCATCATGGAGGACATTATACAGCAGGCATGACCAGTGTGGATGCTATGCTTAGGCAGCCTGTCCACAGGACCAGGAGCCAGAGGACGGATCTCCGCTGTGATCTGACAGATAGGCTCACCGCGGAGAATCGTGGCAATTCGCAGCATGCTGCAATTCGCCACCCGCAAGCAGAGAATCGCTATGATTCTCCGCTCGTGGACAGGGGGCAGCGCTTTCCATAGTAACGCTACGGAAAGTGTGCACTGCGTTCCCCTGCCCAGATTATCGCTGCGGGGAACGCAGTGCAAAAACGCCCGTGGACAGGCCGCCTTATTCTGCTTGGCTGCTACTTATTACCACAGTCTCAGCAAGAATTCCATGTGTAAAGAGAATAATTATAAACTACAAGCAACAATCACCAGTGAAAAAAGGAAAACTGTCAGGGAAGTGACATAAACCGAAGAAAATGCTCCCCCTAATGGTAGATTGTAGAGACACATGATAAATAGATTTACATAGGATCCTGCACCGCATTGTGGTAATAATCAGTAGTATATTCTGAATACTCCTGTAATACACTGATGATAATGATGCCATGTCTCCTCTCTCCGGCAGATGATACTTGTCTTTGCAACATTGAGGAATGTCCGTTTCTTTTTGATTTCTTCGGATTATGTGATTATATTCTGTGTGAAAACTGTCCGGGTAAGTAATGATATATACAGTGTATACATGGCCAAATCTGATAAGCCTGTGTGTGTGTATAGATAGATAGATAGATAGATAGATAGATAGATAGATAGATAGATAGATAGATAGATAGATAGATAGATAGATAGATAGATAGATAGATAGATAGATAGATAGATAGATAGATAGATAGATAGATAGAGAGACAGAGAGAGAGACTCATCACTAGGTAGAGCTCAATGCATACAGATGTATACAGTCACCACTAGGGGGAGTTCGCAATATATAGAGATATACAGCTACTAATAGTAAGAGCTCACTACCTACAGATATATACAGCCACCACTAGGAGGAGCTCACTGCATATAGATATATACAGCCACCACTAGGGGAGCTCACCACATAGAGATATATACAGCCCCCACTAGGGGGAGCTCACAAATTACAGATATATGCACCCATCACCAATGGGAGCTCACTGCATACAGTTTGCACATCCACCACTAGGGGGAGTTCCTTGTATACTGATATATAAAGCCACCGGTAGGAGGCCCTTACTACATACAGCCTCCACTGGGGGGAAGGGGGTTAGATCTCAATGATTAAGAAAATAATTCAAAAGATGTTCAATTGAGCATGCAATTATCCTGCCCTCCCTGGAGGAGTCCTGGCTCTTCCTCTGTCTACATTTTTTTAGTTAATGTTAAAGGGAACCTGTTACTCTCAACAGCATCCTAAACTAAGTTATGGTGCTGTTCGGAGAGGTGACAGAGAATTGGGTGATGTATGTTTTTATACTCGCCCACTCCCTGGTTCCAGCGCTGTCACTTCCTGAAGGATAGGAATGGTATAGTTTCTCCTTAAGGAGAGCACCTAGAAGATGTGCGAGGAGACTTCTAATACCAGTGATGCTCCTCTGGGAAATATGCAGATAGGAAAATGGAACAATACCTCTACAGCGCCACCTATTGGAAGTCAGCATTCCTGCAAGTCAATGGCAGACCTTTTAGACAAGCCTCATAACAATGACTGGAAATTGTAAACCAAGCCAGACAGCTGTTTCAGGTTTTTTGCCCCTCATCATTGTGTAGTCGGTATCTAGCTTGGCTAGTGAGAGGCCTATGACGTGGGTCGGGAAGGGTATCGGTTCTACTTAAGGAGAGCACCTAGAAGATGCGTTAGGAGACTTATGAGGTCACCCATGCTCCTACTGGGAAATATGCAAATACGGAAGATGGAACAGTATCTCTGCAGCACCACCTATTGGAAGTCAGCATTACTGCAAGTCAATGGCAGACCTTTGAGACAAGCCTTATAACAATGACTGGGAATTGTCAGCACGGCACGGAAAAATCTGACTCTTTTCCAAGTCCCGCGCACACACATCCCCATGTACATTCATTGGATAGTGCATTCTCTTAAAAGACACAGATTTTTGTGTGCTGCACAGACTTCAAAAGGGGAACACCACGGGATCAGGATAATGGGCGAATATAAAAAATACATCACCCAGCTCCCTGTCACTTCTAACAGCACCATAATTTACTTTATGGTGCTTTAGGGAGGTGACAAGATCCCTTTAAGTTTTGTGTAACTCCTGCTCTTCAGTATACAGTGGGTTACTCTAAAGCTGGATTCACACAGAGCCGAATGGCCAGCGGAATGTCCGCAGCGGACATCCCGCTGCAGATCAGCCGTTGAATGCCTTGCCTTCAAGCCCGCACCATTTGGTACAGGTTTTGGAGTGGGTTTCATCACGGATTCCCGTGTGGAATTGAGAGGGGGTGAGTTCCACAACGGAAATGGCGATGCAATAGACATGTTGTGGATTTGAATTCTGCACCGCAACAAAGTTTCCGCACGGGTTTTGTGCTGGCTTGTATGTGGACAAGATTTCGTTCACTTTGCTACTACTGTAAATGCAGCTGAATTTGCGTGTGGAGGGTCTGCACGGACATTCCGTGGCATTTCCACCCCGTGTGGACCCCCCTAAGTAAGTTACTTTCAGTATCTTTATAGGTCGTTTGTCTGTATCCAGTAATCTTCACCTAGTGGTGACTACCTGCAGCTGAGATTGTCATATATGTTTAGTTCTACACAGAGGATTTGGAGCTCTGACTGATATAGTTTATGTAACACAGACATATCTGTGAGGTGCAGTAAATATAAGGGACCTGAATGACCCACAAACACCTTGGAAACCCCCCAGATCCTTAAAATATCTCTCATTGCTTCTCCCAGTCTCCAGTCTACTGTATATAACACTTGTAGCTTTATAGTAGAATATTTTACATACAGCAGGTTGAGTCTGTCAGCTAAAACTAAAAAGGTGTAGATCAATGAACTCCAGTAGAAGAAAATGTTATCGCTCTCCGTCAGGGAAACTGAATAATCTGAATTATACCCATCCTGCTATCATTGTGTTTTATTACAGCGACTACGACATCTGCAGCGCCGACTACAAGTACCGCACCAGTGACCACAAGCCTCACACCAGTGACCACTACATCCCCAATGCTCACTACAAACACCTCACCAGTGACTACAAGCACCTCACCAGTGACTACAAGTACCACACCAGTGACTACAAGTACCACACCAGTGACTACAAGCACCCCACCAGTGACTACTACATCCCCAATGCTGACTACAAGCACCGCACCAGTGACTACAAGCACCGCAGGAGTGACCACTACATCCCCAATGCTTACTACAAGTACCGCACCAGTAACTACAAGCACCACATCAGTGTCTACTACATCCCCAATGCTCACTACAAGTACCGCACCAGTGACTACAAGCACCTCACCAGTGACCACTACATCCACAATGCTCACAACTAGCTCTACACCGATTACTACAAGTACCGCACCAGTGACCACTACATCCACAACGCTGACTACAAACACCACACTGGTGACTACTACATCCCCAATGTTGACAACAAGTACCGCACCAGTAACCACTACATCACCAATGCTGACTATAAGTACCACACCAGTGACTACAAGCACCGCAGGTGTGACCACTACATCACCAATGCTCACTACAAGCACCTCACCAGTGACTACTACATCCTCAACGCTGACTACAAGTACTGCACCAGTGACTACTACATCCTCAACGCTGACTACAAGTACCGCACCAGTGACTACTGCATCCTCAACACCGACTACAAGTACCACACCAGTGACCACTACATCCCCAATGCTCACTACTAGATCTACACCGATTACTACAAGTATCGCACCAGTGACTACTACATCCTCAACACTGACTACAAGTATCGCACCAGTGACCACTACATCCTCAACGCTGACTACAAGTACCGCACCAGTGACCACTACATCACCAATGCTTACTACAAGCACCTCACCAGTGACTACTACATCCCCAATGCTCACTACAAGCACCTCACCAGTGACTACTACATCCTCAACGCTGACTACAAGTACTGCACCAGTGACCACTACATCCCCAATGCTCACTACTAGCTCTACACCGATTACTATAAGTACTGCACCAGTGACTACTACATCCGCAACGCTGACTACGAACACCACACTGGTGACTACTACATCCCCGATGCTGACAACAAGTACTGCACCAGTGACCACTACATCACCAATGCTCACTACAAGCACCTCACCAGTGACTACAACATCTCCAATACTCACTACTAGATCTACACCGATTACTACAAGTATTGCACCAGTGACCACTACATCCTCAACACTGACTACAAGTATTGCACCAGTGACCACTACATCACCAATGCTCACTACAAGCACCTCACCAGTGACTACTACATCCCCAATGCTCACTACAAGCACCTCACCAGTGACTACTACATCCTCAACGCTGACTACAAGTACTGCACCAGTGACTACTACATCCCCAATGCTGACCACAAGTATAGCACCAGTGACTGCTACATCCCCAATGCTGACCACAAGTACAGCACCAGTGACTGCTACATCCTCAACGCTAACTACAAGTACTGCACCAGTGACCACTACATCCCCAATGCTCACTACTAGCTCTACACCGATTACTATAAGTACTGCACCAGTGACTACTACATCCGCAACGCTGACTACGAACACCACACTGGTGACTACTACATCCCCAATGCTGACAACAAGTACTGCACCAGTGACCACTACATCCCCAATGCTGATAACAACGACCGCACCAGTGACCACTACATCCCCAATGCTCACTACTAGTTCTACACCGATTACTGCAAGTATCGCACCACTGATCACTACATCCACAACGCTGACTACGAACACCACACTGGTGACTACTACATCACCAATGCTCTCTACAAGCACCTCACCAGTGACTACAAGCACTGCAGGAGTGACAACTACATCACCAATGCTCACTACAAGCACCTCACCAGTGACTACTACATCCTCAACGCTGACTACAAGTACTGCACCAGTGACTACTACATCCTCAACACCGACTACAAGTACAGCACCAGTGACCACTACATCCCCAATGCTGACCACAAGTACTGCACCAGTGACTACTACATCCTCAACACCGACTACAAGTACTGCACCAGTGACTACAACATCTCCAATACTCACTACTAGATCTACACCGATTACCACAAGTATTGCACCAGTGACCACTACATCCTCAACACTGACTACAAGTATCGCACCAGTGATCACTACATCACCAATGCTCACTACAAGCACCTCACCAGTGACTACTACATCCTCAACACTGACTACAAGTACTGCACCAGTGACTACTACATCCCCAATGCTGACCACAAGTACTGCACCAGTGACTACTACATCCCCAATGCTGACAACAAGTACTGCACCAGTGACTACTACATCCCCAATGCTGATAACAACGACCGCACCAGTGACCACTACATCCCCAATGCTCACTACTAGTTCTACACCGATTACTGCAAGTATCGCACCAGTGACCACTACATCCTCAACGTTGACTAGAAGTATCACACCAGTGACCACTACATCCTCAATGCTGACTACAAGTATCACACCAGTGACCACCACATCCTCAACGCTGACTACAAGTGCCGCACCAGTGACCACTACATCCTCAACGTTGACTAGAAGTATCACACCAGTGACCACTACATCCTCAATGCTGACTACAAGTATCACACCAGTGACCACCACATCCTCAACGCTGACTACAAGTGCCACACCAATGACCACTACATCGCCAATGCTCACTACTAGCTCTACACTGATTACTACAAGTACCGCACCAGTGACCACTACATCGCCAATGCTCACTACTAGCTCTACACCGATTACTACAAGTACCACACCAGTGACCACTACATCGCCAATGCTCACTACTAGCTCTACACCGATTACTATAAGTGCCGCACCAGTGACTACTACATCCCCACTGCTGACTACAAGTACTGCACCAGTGACGACTACATCCCTAAGGCCGACTACAAGTACAACATCGGTGACTACAAGCACCACACCAGTGACTACTACATCTCCATTGACGACCACAAGCACCGCACCGGTAACTACTACATCCCCAATGCCAACTACAAGCACTACATCCATCACTACAAGTGCTACATCGGTGACTACAAGCATCACACCGGTAACTACTCCGTCCCCAACGCCAACTATAAATACTGTACCAGTAACTACAAGCACCACACTGGCAACTACTACATCACCAATGCCAGTTACAAGCACCTCACCAGCAAATGCGACATCACCAATGATGACTACAAGCACTACATCGGCGAATACAAACACTGGGACTACAACATCTTCAATGCCGACAACAAGCACTAGAGCAACAGCTACAAGCACTGCACCAGCGACTACTACATTATCAACTCCAACTACAAGCGTTGCGCCAGCAATAACAAGCACTGCACTGGCGACTACAAGTAAGTGATTTATAGAGCAAAGAATAAAATATTCATTCCTTTTCTCTAAGTACTACAGGAATGGTCTATAGTGCATCTAATGGTGACTTTATTAGTGATGTCGCCATCTCGATTTTTTTCTCTGCTGTATTTTAATGGAGGACTGAGCTCTATTTCTGAATTCCAAATGTCTGAGTGTTGGTTCTTGGCAGGGCAGCAATGAGTGTGAACTTTGCTTTTTATCACTTGTTTGCATCCCTTCTGCCCCCTTTGTTATGTCCTCTCCTATGGTTTCTGTGTTGTGTGTCTCCTGTGTTCTGTCTCCTCTCCTATGGTTTCTGTGTTGTGTGTCTCCTGTGTTCTGTCTCCTCTCCTATGGTCTCTGCCCCTTGTATTTTGTGTCCTTTTCTTTGCCCCCTCTTCTGTGTCCTCTCCTGTGGTCTCTTTCCCCAGTTTTCTATGTCTTCTCCTGTGAGCTCTGTCACCTGTATCCTCTCCTGTTGTCTCTGTCCCCTGTGTATTGTCCTTTCCTGTGGTCTTTGTGCCCTGTGTTGTCTCCTCTCCTGTGGTCTCTGCCCCCGTGTTCTATGTAATCACTTGTGCTCTCTGTCCCATGTCCTCTCCAGTGGTCTCTTTCCCCAGTCTTTTGTCTTCTCCTGTGCTCTCTTTCCCCAGTTTTTGTGTCCTCTTTCCTCTGTTTTCTGTCTCCTCTCCCTTAGTCTCTGCCCCCTGTCTTCTGTGTCCTCTAATGTTGTCTCTGTCTCCTGTGTTCTGTGTGCTCTCCTGTGGTCTTTGCCCCCTGTATTGTGTGTCCTCTCCCATAATGTCTGCTCCCTGTGTTCTGTGTCCCCTCCATTGGTCTCTGTCCATTTCTCTCTTGTTTTCTCTCTCCCCAGTCTTCTGTGTTATCGACTGTGGTCTCTTTCTCCAGTGTTCTGTCTCCTTTACTGTGGTCTCTGCCCCTAGGTTCTGTGTCCTCTCCTGTGGTATTTGCCCTCTGTGATCTTTACCTGTGGTCTCTTTCACTAGTGTTCTATGTCCTTTTCTGTGGTCTCTGCCCCTAGGTTCTGTGTCCTCTCCTGTGGTCTGTCTGCCCATGTCCTCTCTTGTGGTTTCTGCCCTGTGTCCTCTGCCCCCTGTGTTCTCTGTCCTCTATTGTGGTCTCTGCCCTGTGTCTTCTCCTGTGGTCTCTTCCCCCAGTGTTCTGAGTCCTCTCATGTGGTCTTTGTCTGCTGTGTTCTGTGTTCTCTCCTGTGGTCTCTGTGCGAAGTCTTCTCCTGTCATCTCTTTCCCCAATGTTCTGTATTCACTCCTGTGGTCTCTTTCCCTAGTGTTCTCACCTGTGGTCTCTGCTCACTGTGTTCTGTGTCCTCTCCTGTGGTCACTGTCCGTTTTCTCTCTTGTTGTCTCTTTCCCCAGTCTACTGTGTTCTCGCCCGTGGTCTCTTTTTCCAGTGTTTTGTGTCCCCACCTGTGGTATTTGCCCCCTGTGATCTGTGTCTTCTCCTGTGGTCTCTTTCCCAGTGTTCTATGTCCTCTTCTGTGTTCTCTTTCATCAGTATTCTGTGTCCTCTCTTCTTGTCTCTGCCCGATGTTCTCTCCTGTGATCTCTGCCCCTCTATTCTGTGTTTTCTCCTGTGGTTTCTGTCCATGTCCTCTCTTGTGGTCTCTGCCCTGTGTCCTCTGTCCCCTGTGTTCTCTGTCCTCTATTGTGGTCTCTGCCCTGTGTCCTCTTTCCCAGTGCTCTATGTCCTCTCCTGTGTTCTCTTTCATCAGGGTTCTGTGCCCTCTCTTCTTGTCTCTGCCCCATGTTCTCTCCTGTGGTCGCTGCCCCTCTATTCTATGTTTTCTCCTGTGGTTTCTGTCCATGTCCACTCCTGTGGTCTCTGCCCTGTATCCCCTGCCCCCTATGATCTCTGTTCTTTACACATACATAAGTCTCCACATAACAGTCAAACCAGTAAACAAGGTCAGCCTGGATGGCATAAATCATATGAGCTCACCCCATCCTAGTGCATAAATATTGAGGGAATTAATATATTGCACACTGCCAAAGCATTAGATGATCCTCCCTCAGAAACAAATGCCAGAATCAAAGTAGAAACCCGACAGTAACACTGCCAAACCACAAAATTACAAGGTTACAAGTATTAATATCAAAATGATATAAGCAAGAACCAATCCACAGAAATAAGAAGAGACATGCCAAAAGCAACCAGGTATATAGCAGAACGGATCCCAAGGATAGGGCGTCAGATAGGAGGCCCTTAGCTTAATAGCCAATAGGAAATACTCAGATAAAGAACACCTGAAAACAATGAGACTGAAACCCTATCTCACGCTATTAAGTGCCGAAATGCATAGACTTCATTGATAACACTTCAACACCACTGGGTTTCCACACCCTTCTTGCTGTGACTCTTCTGTTAAGCAGCACCCTTCCCCTTGTTGCTCTCATGGTAAATGATAGTTGATGCTCAGGTTCTACATCGCTTAAAAAGCACCAACCAGTTTTGACGCACTTCCTGTCACTACTAATTAGAAAAATACCAATACCTCTGTAAGGAGATAAAATATAACGATCAGACTTGGTTACATCAACTCCTGATGCAGTAATGTATGTGGATTCAGTGAAATTCCTTTACACTGCCTTTTGATAACCTAAACATTCTGACAATCCATATTTTTAAACACAACTACCGTATATGATAATCTATAATCTTTAAGTCAACTGATTAAGAGGCTCAAAAGGGTAATATGGCTTCTTCAAGACTCTTACTTATATCCTTGCTAGTAAATGTCTAATGCTTGGCCATCTCTATTCTCCGTCACGTCTGATTTCAGTACTAGTGTTGAGCAAAGCGAAACAGTCAAACCTGGTTTCAGGTCAAACTTTGCTATAAATTAGGCTTGACGTGAACCCAAACCTTGGGTGGTTCATCTTGGTCAAACCCACTAAAATGGCATCTGCCACATGGCAAAAAGGAGATGTAGGAAGGATCACATGACTCATTGTAGCCCATAATGCCAAACAGCTCTCCCAGGCAATCAGGAGGCAGTATAGGGGAGAGGTCAGAGCCACTATAAAAGGCTGTGCACCATAGCTCAAGCAACCATTTCAGCCTGGGATAGAGGTGTCAGAAGATCTCTGTGAGGGATAGATTTTAATTTAATTTTTTTCTTTCAAAAGTTGTGTAAAGTCATTGCAATGGAGTGCAACATAGTGATGGGGAGCAGTTGTGTGAGAACATTCAGCTCTCGGAGTGTGTTGTGGAGGTGAAGTGGTGGCTAAGATGCATAGCTGTGGTAGTGTGGTTGGTGGTAGTCGGGGTGGTAGTGGCAATTTTGAAGGTGGATATGTTGAGGGGGCATGAGACTGGAGAACAGACTGGGAGAAGTGACAGGGATGATGAGGACTATATTGATGTGGTTTAGACAGGATGTGGGAACCAGGTGATGAGAAGGTGATGACATTGACGTTGTCAAAGGAGGAGGGTAGTGAGGCACTGGCGATGATAAAGAGCCGAGGTAGGGCCAGATCATCTGCTAAATATCCCAGAGTAGGCCTATTGGTGTGATCAGCTCAAGAGCAGGTGAAAATAACCCTGCTGCTGCAAGTGTTTGCTCCAGAAGAAAGCCTACCAGAGGAGGGGCAAGCTTGGGTTGTGGTGGTAATACAAGCTCTTTCTGGTAATTTCCCATGTGGCAATTCTTCTGTACCTCCCTAGAGGAACCAAACATACCACTGTGCCGAATCTGCACATAGAAAGTAAGGGGTGGCTAGGGCCCAATTATAGGAACTACAGCTCTATGTATGCACATGGAGCGGCATCACAAGGCCACATGGGGCAATCAAATTACCCCACAATGTGATCAAGACCTTGCTGCTGCTCCAGATCTCTGTCACTGGTTTAGTCGCCTCATGCACCACACCGCATTACACCTGCTGAGCCTGGCTATAAAAGCCACACAGAACAAGGGCTGCTGCTGTGCATGAAGGAGGAAAACTCATACTGGCTGTCTCCTTGCAAACTCACACTGGGCAATGTAGTCGCTGACAATGGGAAGAGCAGTGTGGCTGTCCTGCGTCTTGGTCACACACTCCTTGCATGACATATGTGATCAATATGGCCGTAACATTTAACACATGTGTTGGTTTGAACCGTGTGCTGGCCATGTCCAGGAGAGTTTGCATTCGCCTTAGCTGTACTAATACATTTAGGCATGCCCTCCTAGACCTGCAGAGGCAGATCAGTCTCCCTAAACGCTCTTTGATATGTGACGTTCCAACGTGCTGTATTTCCATCTTTCACATGTTGGACCGTCTGTATGAACAGCGGAAAGCGGTGAATGATTTCCTCTTGCAGCAGGCGGGCAGCTTTTGGAGCCAGTGTAATATTCAGCTCAAGCATAGGCAGCCGATCAGAGATGCGTATCGCGTGCTGAGGCTTTTTGAAGAGGCGACAAGATTTGTCAGCGGGGACAATAGCAGAATGAACAACGTTATGCCACTGATATTCTTTCTGGAGCAAGCGCTCACAGCGATGATTCAGCAGGGGGTTGAAGATTTCATGTGGTTTTCAGCAGCGCTGTTGAGGAGGTGGATTTGAAGGTGGAGTCAGGAAGGGAAAGGGGACGACGCAGACACCCAACATGATGGCAGTGATGATGACGACAACAACCATGGCAGTATGGGGCAGAATTAGAACCAATTCTTAATTGTGGAGAGAAACTCTTGAGATGGATGCAGAAATAATCAGTTTGGTGACACTATATAATGGGTGATGTATAGATGATGATGATGATGATGATGATGGTTTCTTCTTTATAACAGAGAAGCAGTGCTGGTGCCTCCCTCCATATTGCTACTCACACATGTACTCCTTTCAGCCCTGCATTCCCATCCCATGTAAATGTATTGGTAAGTATGAATCCCCTCTATCATGGACTGTACACTGATTAAAAGCGTTGTACCAATAGTGCAAATTCTTCCCTGTATACAGGATAGGGGATAACTTGCTGATTGGTGGGGGTTTGAGGCTGAGACCCTTACCAATCTCAAGAATGGGGATATACGTCCACCGTCCTCATTGCAGGGTTACTGCACCCCTCTCAGTGAGGAGGAAACTGAATGGGGTGCTGGTCACGCTTGCCCATCCCTGTCAGTCCAAAAGGGCCAATTTATACTCAATTATAGTCAGAGGATAACTTGCTGATCATTGGGGGGGGCTATACACTGATTAATACCTACAGAGATCATTCATCGGGGGGTCTGAAGAGATAATGAGGAGCAATTATAATGGGAGGCTCCAGTCTTCTTTAGACATTCCCTTTAAGGGCGCCCACCCACTGGCGTTTGCGTTTTCCGCGGGAAAAAAACGCAGCGTTTTCGCCGCGTTTCCCGCGATTTTTCCGCGCGTTTTTCGCGGCGTTTTCGCAGCTTTTCCGTTAATTTCCATTGACATTCATACGTGCATTAGGAGAAAAATAAGGACACATATGCAACTGACAGTTCCTATGTTAAAAACGCAAACGCAACGCAAAAAAAACGCCAGTGGACAGGAACACATGTTATCTCTATGCCTGTGCAGGAAAAACGCAGGTAAAAAAACGCCAGTGGGTGCTCGCCCTAAAGCTGATATTACTCTAACACCCCGTGTACTTTTCGGTATGACAGCACCAGTATAAAGAGACTTTGAGGCGTCTTATGTCGTATTAAAGAGAAACAATGCCGTATGGAGACACAATTCAGTAGCATCTGCAGAGCCTTATAGGCTGCATGCAATGCCTTACAAGAGCAGTGAAGTGCCGGAGTCCCTCGCTAACCCAATATCAAGCAGTCTCCTATGTTGGTGCTGTGAAACACGCTCCCTTACTGTTGTTAAGCATTGTGACATATTGCACAGTTTATTATTGGACTGCTCTGTCCCATGTTTTCTACCCCATATATTAGGGGCATGGCAAGCGCATGCAGTAACAGATGGCGGACGGTTGCCTCTATGTTGCCGCCATTGCCTGTAATAGTTGATGACATTGCTGGTTGTCACTCAGAAGAGGACAAATTATAGAAAATATTGGTAGCCCCGCCTTTCTCAAAATGCCCCGCCTACTTTTCTAAAAATTAGCCAGAGTCATCTAAAAACAATAAAGTCGTGGTCCCTGGTACTCAACTATTTTCTCCAGGTAATCATACTGTCATTTAAAATGAATAATGGTCACCTTCTCTGTCTGGCACAGTCTTTCCTACACCGAAGCCCGTCCCTACAGCCCCTGCCATCCCTGTAACGACACGTAAGTACTTACAGGTTTCCATTTTTATGTGTCACTGATGACTGCATTATAATTAAAGAGCAATAAGCGATGATGATGATGATGATGATGATGTGTCTACTTTATAATAGAGAAGCAGTGCTGGTGCCCCCCTCCGGAATGCCACTCCCATATGTACTCCTTTCAGGCCTGCTTTCCCGTCCCATGTCCCTGTATTCGTAAGTACGATCCACCTCTATAATGGACTATACACTGAATAATGCTGCCTACAGAGATCATTCAACGGGGGGTCTGGAGGACTAATGAAGAGAGATTATAATGGGAAGATCCATTCTTGCTTGGACATTGCCCTTAAAGTGGATCTATAGATTTAGCAAAGTGTAACGGCATTGACACAAAGTTCTGGCTGCGGTGTGTTTGACTTCTCAGCTTCTTTTATAACTTGTTGCAGCAGGTTATAACAGTTCAGTTAGACTTTGCTACATCTGTACGGCTGACGCCTTGTACACTTGGCGGTATGATGGCACCAGTAGAAACAGATTTCCAACTGAGGCGTCTCATGTCGTATTACAGCGAAGCGTTGCTGTACGGAGACACAATTCCGTAGCATCTGGAGAACCTTATGGACTCCGTGTTGTTATACAGGGTCCACGTAACGGCCTGTGAGGGGGTGAAGTGTGATGCCCCTCGCTTACCCTAATATAGTCTATTGGTTGTGACATATTGCAGTTTATTATTTTTCTGCACTATTTGAGGTTTTGTACCAGCGGGTGCAGTAACAGATAATGATCCATTGTCTCAATAATGCCGCCATTTTCTGTGTTAGTCGATCATGTTCCCTATCAGTTCGAAAAGGTCAAATTATAGTCAATTTATAGTAAATCTGTCAGATCGCACGTGGCCCCGCACGCTACAATAAGCTCCACCCACTTTTTTGAACTCTTGGGTCCTTGTTATTTAGTTCCTTTCTCCAGGTGATCATACTGCCATTCACCATTGTCACCTTCTCTTTTCGGTACAGCTGTGCCTCCACCGATGCCTGTAACTACAGCCCCCGACATTCCTGTAACAACACGTGAGTACTTGCAGGCTTCTATTTTTATGTGCAATGCATGACTGTACTATAATTAAATGGCAGCAAAATATGTAAGCATAGCGGGGTAGCAGGCTGCCCCTACTGTAATTACTATAAAGCCAGCCCCATTAAAGTCAATGAACAGGGATGCAGACTGTAGTATTAAAGTTGGCCATCAGATGGACCTCCAAAACAGGCAGAAACTATTGCCAATAGAAGTGAATAGCAGCCATTATATACTATGGATTTGGTTGAGCATGGTCAATAGGAATGGAATAGGAACTTCTAGAAAGGGGGCTTTAAGGACTCATATAAGGAGGCTGAGCAGAGCAGTGGTTTTGTAGCTGGTGAAGAGTTCAGGGTAGAGCTCAATTCGATGGAAAAGGGGTAGACTGGTGGACACAGGATGCCAGAACTATGCCCAAGGCCTCCTTCAACCAATATTTCCAAGCACTAGTCCTGCCTGAGCAAGGAACTATGATGAAGTTAACAGACACATACCACCTACCCTAATCTGTATTAGGCATCACATGGATGAATGTGCGGCCAATATATCGGAAAAAAGACATTCTTATAATTATGCAAACCTTTCCAGGATGACGTAACCATCATTTTGGGACTGAATATTTTAAGAGATTAGGATCAGTTACTGTTCGTCGAGAAGGGCCTTAAAAATTGGAAGCAAGTGAAAGGTTTTTCAGCAAATGGTAGGACCCATGGGTTACAAAAGAGAACCTCTGAGTATTGAGCAGTGTTAAACATTTGAATATCCATTGAAGATGACTGTTACATTGCTCCCTAAGAAAGAGACCCTTTTGACTCTGCCTTGTCACGTCCACCCAAGATGCGCTGGATGCGTTAGCTTCAGATCTCACACAAATGCGCACCAAACAGTGACAAACCATGCAGAAAACCGCAATATGGAAAAAACAGTCCCTAAATAACTTAACCCAAGGAACAGATCTGCCTATATGCAGGTGACCCGTCCTGACAAGGACGAAGCTGGCCACGTACCTCGGCCACTAGCTGACCCTACGTGGAGTAGGAGAAAACCAACAAACAAGATGAAACGATAAACCACTGTGCTTAGCTTTGGAAGACACAGGTTAACAGGACCTCCAGCTTTTAGCTCTGACTACAGCCAAAGCTGGGGAGAGACTGAGATTAATGGACTTAGAACTCAGCACAAGACCAGGCAAAATAGACCTGCCAAATACCCACAGGTGAGGCCAAGCATGTCTCACCTAACAGCACTCCCACCAGGCCAGAAGGTAGAGAAACACACACAAAACCTGCACCAGACCACCTAGAAAGGAAGCGATCCCAGAACCACCGCAACATGCCTGTTGGATTTGGTACGTGCCTTGTGTTAAAGATCAAGCTGAAAAAATGTAATCTGTTTAAAAGGGAGATTAATAATTCAGGCCGGTCAGGCTAGGAAATCACCAAACTGCATCAAGATCCCTGTAGATATAGAGTTACAGTGCCACTTAGTTGGTGCATGAGCACCATCACCACCTCCAAACCATCAGACAGTTGGTGAATCAACGGTTGCAGGAAAAGACACATCCTATCAAGACCCAAGTCTAAGATTCCCCACAAGATCTATCCAACAATCATACCAGATAAATCCGAGGACTAGTTGGTTGTACCTGACGGCCTGGCGGGTCTCAGTAGTTCAACTGCCAAGGACTCTGGGAGAGGAGTGGAAGTACTAGAGACTCTAGAGTCACCAGAATTCAAGCCCACTCCAACTCTAGCTGTAGGGTCCACAAAAATCCTCTGTAGATCAACCAGGTCAAGCCCCACTGCTACGAAGCTAGTAATGAAGACTCGCTTGTGCTATACATCAACTTGGACAGAGTGGCCAGACATGTAAGAGACCGGTCTCTGACTAGCTAGTTGAGACACACTAATAGGAACAATAGCTTTACAGACTGTACAACTGACATGGGCCGGATTACTTTAGACTGACACAAATTAGAGAAGTTTCCTTAAAAGGGCAGCGCTTACATACCGTTTGGACAGTGTCATTCATGGCCACCAAGTTGTGAACTTCATCAACTGTTTAAAAGTTATTAAGGTGACATCTTTGATTTCTATGATGATGATGATGATGATGATGGTGTCTTCTTCATAACAGAGAAGCAGTGCTGGTGCCTCCCTCCGGAATGCCACTCACATATGTACTATTTTCAGCCTTGTCTTCCTGTCCGATGTGACTGTCCACGTAAGTACGTTCACCTTTATAATGGACTAAAAACTGATAAAAGGAGTTGTCCAGGGTTAGAGCTGATGTCCACGACCGTGTAGTCACAGCATATTACACGTGCGTTATACGGCTATGTGATACGCGGTGAATAGAGTCAATGATAGTCAAAGACTTTGCATATAGACACTGCGTATCGATGCACATGAGAAATAGATCGCAGCATGCTCTATGTCACAGCGTACCACGCAGCGTGAACCGTATACATTGGTTTTCGTTGTGATGAGATAACTTGTTGCAGCAGGTTCACAGTTCAGTTAGGCTCTGCTATATCTGTACGTCTGACGCCTCATACACTCGGCGGTATGACGGCGCCAGTAGAAAGAGATTTCCAACTAAGGCGTCTCATGTCGTATTACAGAGAAATATTTCAGTACAGAGACATAATTCATAAGCATCTGGAGAACCTTATGGACTTATATCAATCATGATCCCTATCAGTCCGAAGGGGCCAAATTAGACTCAATTATAGTAAATCTGTCAGGCCATTGTATTCAGCTATTTCCTCCGGGTGATCATGCTGCCATTCATATTGGATAATCGTCACCTTCTCTTTTTGGCACAGACATTCCTACACCGAAGCCCGTAACTACAGCCCCCGCCATCCCTGTAACGACACGTGAGTATTTGCAGGTTTCCATGTTTATGTGTCACTGATGACTGCATTATAATTAAAGGGCAGCGAAACATACAAATGTCAGTATGTACCTACAGCGGGGTGGCAGGATGCCCCTGCTACAAGGGGTCTTTGAGGCCTAAAGTTTGAGAAACACTGCACTAGAGGGGCAACTCAGGCAGAGACTAGAATTGAATATGAGCTTTTATACAGGGTTGTACAGCAAAAGTTTGAACACAAACATTTACCTAGTGTATTAATGAGAAAATTGGTTTCCAATGCATGAAAGTATTAATTGGATGGTAGGCTGCATTATTTGGTGGATGTTTGAACTCCACCATATTGAAATCAGCTCCGGTTTTTTAAATGGGAAGAAAGTCATGTGATATATCAATTTTGGCTAGAAATAAATCCACTTCTTGTACATTCTGCACTCAAACTGCCCCATTGGATTTCTAAAGTCCCTTCTATGAGCATCTCTCATCAGTAGGAGGATTTAGGTCTGGAAGCTGCAAGTAGAGATTTGTACATGATATAACTCAAAGCTTCTGGTATGGTCTATAACAGCCCCTGGGACATCATTTATACTACTAATGTCCTGTTATAGGACAAGGTACAGAGATGAGACCACCCCCTGCGCCCCCCAGGAGCCCCATCCCGGGTCGTCAGATAGGAACCTGCACCACAAATGTCCCAGATACAAAACAGGAGGAAAATAATCCACTGTGGAGAGAAACAATTGTCATGGATTCAGATATAATCAGTCTTGTGACACTATATAGTCGGTGACGTATAGAAGAGCGATGATGATGATGGTATCTTCTTTATAACAGAGAAGCAGTGCTGGTGCCCCCCTCCGGAATGCCACTCTAATATGTACTCCTTTCAGTTCTGCTTTCCCGTCCCATGTGACTGCATTCGTAAGTACGATTCACCTCTATAATGGACTATACGCTGATTAAAGGGGTTGTACCAATAGTGCAAATTCTTCCCTGTATACAGGATAGGGGATAGCATGCTGATTGGTGGGGGTTTGATGCTGAGACCATTACCAATCTTAAGAATGGGGATATACGTCCACCGTCCTCATTGCAGGGGTTCTGCACCGCTCTCAGTGAGGAGGAGACTGAATGGGGTGCTGGTCACGCTTGCCCATCCCTGTTAGTCCAAAGGGGCCAATTTATACTCAATTATAGTCAGAGGCGTAACTTAAGGCCTCTGGGCCCCAATGCAAAACCTGTAACAGGGCCCCCAACAATAATGCTTTATTCATAGTACTGGGCTCTCTATATTGAGAAGAGAGGCCTTATGGGCCCCTAAGGCTCCTGGGCCCGGGTGCAACCACATCCCCTATAGTTACGCCAGTGATTATAGCAAATCTCTCGGGCCGCCGATGGCCCGCACGCTCTAATAAGCCCCACCCACTTTCTTGAACTCTCGGGTTCTTGGTATTCCGCTATTACCTCCAGGTGATCATTCTGTCATTGATCTTGGATAATCGTCACTTTCTCTTTTTGGCACAGCCGCTCTTACACCGAAGCCTGTAACTACAGCCCCTGCCATCCCTGTAACGACACGTGAGTATTTGCAGGTTTCCATGTTTATGTGTCACTGATGACTGCATTATAATTAAAGGGCAGCGAAACATACAAATACCAATATATGAGTACGGTTCACATTATTACAGCTTAGTTTTGGTAAAAAGCCAAAATCCTATTCATGGAGAAGCTTGCAGAGCGAACCTGCCACAGGGTCACTACAGTATGCCAGCCTGAATAACTCCACTTGCTCTATGGTACCGCTCACAGTGCCCAGGTACTGCCCCGTACCAGTCTCCAAACCTTTGCCCTGCGGAAAACAAAACTGTAACCCTTTCACTGCTGTTCTGCCAGCAGCTGTACTGTCACCCTTATTGTTTTTGGCCTCTCTGCTTTTGCAGCTGCTCCACTATAGTATAACCTGAAGACTCCTGCATGCCCCTCTGTGTCCCCACTGACAGCATACATACCATACTGTATCGTATTACAGTAGTCCTTGGACCCCTAGAAAAAAATACAATGTACTGTACCTTCCCAATTACAGTAGTTACTGACCCATACAGTGCTAGAGCTGTAAGCAAAATGATGCAGCATGTGCAGTGCAGTACTATACAGTGATAGCGCACGGTAATGTACCACACTGCTCTGCGTAAGAAAGCTTCATGTGCCATCTGCTGGTAAAAGGGGGATATTACACCTTGCAAATTATTTTTTACAATGGGGAATAATGTGCTATGAATGATGTCTCTCTTCAATGAGCAATACCCTGGCACCCTGTTGGTTTATTGTGTTATACCACTCATGTTAATGCTTACCCCATTGGCATTGAGTGCATTTAAGGAATGCATCAGATTCTGTTTTTTTTTAAAATATATAAGATGGCCGACCCTCGTAACTGTAGATTTTGGATACAATCTAATTCAGTTTGTGCTGTCTGATTATTCTTTTTTGTGGACTTATGTCCATGCAGATTGCGCCCCCTAGAGGTGAGGTACTGTGAGTTTGGTTGAAACATACAAGAAAATCATCCACGTGTTTCGCATGACCATTCTAATACATGTAATTAAAGTTCGTACTATACAAAGACTGATGATGATGGTAATAATTATGTCTTCTCCCCACTACGCAGAAAAGAAGTTATGTTGGTGCCTCCCTCAAAACTGCAACCCAAATATGTACTACAATCATATGTGTTTCCTCATCCCATGTGACTGCCCCCGTAAGTACAATGCACTTGGTTCGTGCAGACAGTATAATCACTGTATACAAAATAATAATCTACTCCCCGAAACACCAAGTTATAGGTCCAAAGTGTGCAGATGCATCTCATATAGCTTTATGGAGGTAGGAGTGCCACCTTTTTTTATAAAGAGCTCCAAATCCCTTATATATCGATATTGGGGGAATTTATGTATAGCCATGCTTCGAAATTCTGGCATTAAAGGGGTTGTCCCGCGGCAGCAAGTGGGGTTATACACTTCTGTATGGCCATATTAATGCACTTTGTAATGTACATTGTGCATTAATTATGAGCCATACAGAAGTTATCAAAAGTTTTATACTTACCTGCTCCGTTGCTGGCGTCCTCGTCTCCATGGTGCCGACTAATTTTCGGCCTCCGATGGCCAAATTAGCCGCGCTTGCGCAGTCCGGGTCTTCTGCTTTCTTCAATGGAGCCTCTCGTGCAGGATGCCGGCTCCGTGTAGCTCCGCCCCGTCACGTGCCGATTCCAGCCAATCAGGAGGCTGGAATCGGCAATGGACCGCACAGAAGAGCTGCGGTCCACGGAGGGAGCAGACCCCGGCGGCCATCTTCACCGGTAAGTATAGAAGTCACCAGAGCGCGGGGATTCAGGTAAGCGCTGTGATGTTTTTTTTTTAAGTCCCTGCATCGGGGTTGTCTCGCGCCGAACGGGGGGGGGGGGGGGGGGGTTGAAAAAGAAAAAAAACCCGTTTCGGCGCGGGACAACCCCTTTAAACACATTTTGCTCAAGCCCCAGACACACTGGCCTTCCGCTGTGATAAACTAACTTTGTCTTTGTTTTTCCTGGGCCAGGTATTGCTAGTACACAACAGCCAACCACAACAACCAAGCTGCCTACTACTACTGGTATGTAACTATCCACCTTCAGTAGCTTGTTCATCTGACAGCTATTTCCTCCCAACTCTCCCCATATATAGTAATGCCTATTCTATGGGAACGCTTATTTCTCCCAACTTCTGCCATACACATGAACACTCGGCCAACAGCTATTTCCATGACTCCCCCAATACACATGAATGCTCATTCTGCTGACAGCTATTTCTCTGACTCCTCCCATACACATGAACACTCATTCTAATGACTGCTATTTCTCTGACTCCTCCCATACACATGAACACTTGTTCTACTGACAACTATTTCCCAAGTATTAATAACCAGTCTAACGCAGTTCTTAGAATAGCCAAGAAGAGAAAACATGTTCTTGTTGGTGATTCAACCAGGATAAGGGTTGATTAAAGATAGAATTTGTATGTGCTGAAAGAGGTGAGATGTCTTTCCCCAGTCAGTTAGACTGAAGTGGAGTATTGGTAACTCCAAAATATGGTGGCTAATTTTGGTGAGGGAATGAATGTAGTTGTTAAGAATCAAACAAAAAGTAATATTCTCCACATAATGTGTTCTAATGCCCATAGCTTAGGAAACAAGCTGGAATACAGTTAGGTTGTTCTTTAGGTTATCCAGTGTGATTGATCTGTAATGGAGTCATGGAGTTATAAAAGTCATACATCATTATTAGAGATGAGCGAGCGTACTCGGAAAAACACTACTCGCTCGAGTAATGTGCTTTATCCGAGTATCGCTGTGCTCGGGTCTGAAGATTCGGGTGCCGCTGAGGCTGACAGGTGAGTCGCAGGGGAGAGCGGGCGGGAGAGAGGGAGAGAAAGATCTTACCTCCGTTCCTCCCCGCTCTCCCCTGCAGCTCCCCGCTCCGTGCCGGCACCCGAATCTTCAGACCCGAGCACAGCGATACTCGGATAAAGCAAATTACTCGAGCGAGTAGTGCTTTTCCGAGTACGCTCGCTCATCTCTAATCATTATATGATAGAGCGACATAAGAAGCGCATTCTTAAAGCATACTTTATAAAAGAAATGCCGTCAATATTCAAATGAATACTTGAAATACAGATTCATCCCTTCTCCTACAAACGGACAGCTGCCCTTGTGCCTCGTTTGTGAAAAGGCATTTTCGAATGAAGCTATAAAGCCATTTTTCCAAGATTTAAAGTCAAAGTTTGAGAACCGCAGCACTGTAGGCAAGCTATTTGGAAATCGTCTCTCAATGCTGACAAAGGCCTCCTTGCTTCCTATAAAGTCTCTTTGTTAATAGTGCAATGTGATAAATCACATACTATTGGGGAAACACTCGTGTCCCCTGCAGTTAAAGAGATTGCCAGTACTATGCTGGGGTCCGACCCGTGTGCCATAGTGAAATCGATTTTTTTTGAGTAATGTTTCAAGAAGAATTGATGAGATGGCTACTGATGTGGAAGAAACACTTTTGGACACAGGATGTGTGATGGAAATTGATGATTCAATGGTTAGAGACAATGAAGCATTGCTGCTAGCTTACGTTCATTTCATTAATTGGAAAAAAGAGGTAGTGGAGAAACTGTTGTTTACCAGAAATTTAACCACCAACACGAAAGGCTCCTCTATATACAAAAGAGTGGAAGGATTTTTCCAAGAAAAAAAGCATTCCTTTAACAACTGTACTTGCTTGTGCAACTGACAGCGCCTCGATCTGCTATATCTGGCATAATGACAGTTCACTGTGTCCATCGGCAGCACCTTGTTGCTAAACATTTATGTGAGAGATTGCATGATTCTCTGTGCTATGTAATTAATGCTGTTAACAAGATAAAAGCGCTCTCTTTGAACGAACCTCTTTTTCGCAAGCTCTTTCAAGACCAAGACGAAGAATTTGAACGTCTACTCCTACACACCGAAGGGTTTCTTAAAGGGAATATCTGGACTTTAAGAAAGCAATCAGTATACATATGAGACCTCCTAGTCTTATCATTATATTAGCATAGATCTATTCTATCAATTTTATATTTCTTGTGGTTCCCTACAGTGAAATATACACACCGAAGGGAGGTGGCTGTCAAGAGGAAAGTGCTTACGACGCTTCTATGAACATTTTGACACAGTAGTTGAGTTTCTTCGGCCGATTGACCCAAGCCTTTGTGATGCAATCGAACTACGACATCTTGACGTTGCCTATCTCACAGACATATTTGACAAACTCACTGAGGTCAACACAAAGCTACAAGGAGACAAAATTAATTTCATTAAGGCTAAAGGTATAATCTCTTAATTCATTGCCAAACTGGACCTTCATACCAATAACCTGAGTGGACGCAAGCTCTGTCAGTTTCCGAGTCTTCAAGAAATTGCACACGAAGATGGGGACAAACTTCAAGATGCAGACTTAGATGTTTTTTACTCACACCTCAAACAGGCCAAAGAAGACATGCAAACTACGTTTCATGATCTATGTAATCTTGAAATACCAACATGGGTACTCAATCCAATTGCATCCCAGATTACAAGCACAGTTGGTTGACTTGAAACGTGATAGTGAAGCCCAAGCACTTTCCCAACAATGTGGCTATGAATGTTTTGGGTGAAAGGGAAGAATTCCTATCCTATCCTGTGGCGGGAAGTTAAGCTGCTTGTTGGCTTTTCCATCTATGTACTTAGTGGAGAGGGGCTTCAGCGCAGTTCAGCAGCTCCTGACAAAAGCAAGAAACAAATTTCAGATATGTGTAAGGGGCGACTTGAGACTGCGGTTTTCGAAGATGTAACCAGATATCGTGAAATTGGCGTCCGCTCATCAGGCTTAAGGCAGCCATTAATGACACAGATTGATTGTGGCAAACATTATTATTAGTCGAATTTCATTGTTCTTGCATTATAATTAGTCTTCTGACCAGTAAGGATTAAGGTGTATCTTGCATGCATGTTGCATGTTTCTGTAGAATGATAATTAAAGATGGTATTATTGCTTGCTTCCCCAAAAAATTATCTTCTGCAATAAAACCCATTTATTATTGTATCCACAATTAACCTGTTTTTATGTATTCAGCACCTACATTTTAGCAGATAAAATTTAGCTGACTAAAATACTTCTTTGGTAATTTGACATGCTTTCACAATTAATGCTAATCTGTTAAACACTGTCAAACTTTCCAAAAAAAGTATTCAGTATTTTAATTTGTAGATAAGGCTGTCACCATTCATCAATAACTATATTACTGGAGGTTAGGCCATTGCAGACGATTAATGACAACATTACTGGTGACGAGGCTGCCGCTGACGATTAATGACTATATTAAAAAATAATTTATTTGTATAGCGCCAACTTATTCCACAGAGCTTTTGAGGTCATTTATTTATTACCCCCCAACAAGCTGGGGACTTATTTTACCGACCTCGGAAGGATGCAAGGCTGAGTCAACCTTGAGCCGGCTACCTGAACCAAGTGGGGATTGAACTTCTATTCTTCCAAGGTTCAGTAAAATGAGCACCGAGCTTGGAGACAAGGATGACGCTGATAACTAATAATTTTATTACTGAAGATAAGTGTGTTGCTGACCATTAATTACTGTATCACTGAATATAAGACCATTGCTGATCATTAATTACTATTTTACTGCAGTTAAAGGGGTTGTCCGGCCACACAGGGTAAAATTTTTTATAATGCTGCTGCTTTCCTTTCAGTAAGGATAGTAACAGACAGCATACAGGGGCTCAAACCGGCCAGCAGATCAGCTGCAATGTCAGTTTCTTACCTTAGATTCTGATCTTCACTGCAGCTTTCAAAGATGGCGCCTCTCTGCGCTCTCCCTCCTCTGTGTGCGCGCTCCCGATGGTAGTAAGAGACATGAAAAGGCAGGATTTCATGGCCTCCCAAAGCTCACGTCCTAGCCCCGCCCACGACACGCCCACCTCTATTGAACTGCTCTACAGTCTCTCCCCGCCCAGGCCCCGCCCCCTGCTGCATACTATAATCAGAGGGGGTGTGGCCAGGGGAGACTGCGTTATACACTCATGTCAGGATAAAATCCTGGCATGACTGTAAACACTAGCACTGTGTATAGTGAATGGAGAGGGGCTGGGGATAGCCCAGAGAACTCTCCTGCAGCCCCCCACTGCAAGGCTACCTACTGCCCCCCCCACCCTGCTAAAGTGAAACAAAAAATTTCCCCACACACACATGCCCTCATAGTCCCCCTCCCACAGCGACCCCCCCCTCACAATGACCCCCCCCCCACAGTGCACTCTCCCACAGTGCCCCCCTAATGATCCCCCACAGTGCCACAAACAGTGCCCTCTACAGTACCCCCTACACATGCCTCCCAGTGTCACCCCTACAGTGCCCTCCAAAGTAGCCCCCCTCATTCCCCCAACCACAGCATTCTCCACAGTCCCCCCTCAACAGTGCCCCCCACAGTATTCCCCCCCCACAGTGCCCTCCGCAGTACCCCCCCTACACATGCCACCCCCCCCAGAGTCCCCCCCACTGCACTCCAAAGTAGCCCCCTCCACATGCCCCCCATCCACAGCGTCCCTATACAGTGCCCCCCCGTGACCTCCCCCACAGAGTCCCCCTTTACAGTGCCCACACACAAGTATACTAACAGCACCCCCCCCCTCCCCCCTCCCCCCGGGACTTCTGACAGCCGGGTCTCCTGGACATTGCACACACACACATCACTGCCGCTCGCTCGCTCCCGCCCCCCCCTCCCGGGACTTCTGACAGCCACTTGCACACACACATCCATCCATCCATCCATCCTCCCCCCTCCCTCCTCCCCCCCCCCCCACGAGAGCCCGCCCCTCCTCTCATTCTTACCTTGGAGTTGAAGAGCCAGCAGACACGCCTCCCCTGCAGGCAGCTTCCCAGGCTGAAGTTCTTCTGCACATGCGCAGAGCTGTGCTGGAGAGGCGCGTCCCCGGTCGTCCCAACAAGAAGAGGAGAAGAGACTTGTCGGAACCAGGAACCATGGCAACCGAGGAGCAACACGGGGGGGGGGGGCAGCCAAGAGGTAAGTGAATAACTTCTGTTTGCCTAATTTACAATGCACAATGTATATTACAAAGTGCATTGTATTGGGCAAACAGAAGTAATGAGACCTAATGTTTATGGCCGGACAACCCCTTTAAGGCTGTCGTTGATCGTTAATAGCTATATTACTGGAGATAAGGCCCTCACTGACTATTAATAACTATATTACTGGAACAAAGCCGCCGCACGGGGCAGAGCCGGATTCTACATGTTGAATCCCGTAGCAGAATCTGGGCCTTGCAGCAGCGGCGTACACGCTTACCTGCTTTTGCTTCCTCCAATCTGCACTGTGGATTGTCCGCACAGCTCATCATCAGACATGCGCAGTTTAGATTTTCTGTTTTAAACTCCTGCTTTTCCTGCGCCATCGCCTAGTGATGACGTGAAGTCCACAACCTTTCCGCAATATCAATTACAGAAGAGCCGCAGATCAGACGGCTTCCATTGACTTCAATGGAAGGCGTACATGTGGAATCCGTGTGAAAATTGAGCATGCTGCGATGTTTCATCTGCGAACGGAAACCGCAATTGGTTTCCGTTCATGTACATGAAAAATCTATTTTTCACAGCATGCTATGGAAGGTATTTGCCGCGGAATCCGGAGGCAGATGCTCGCTCTGGATGCCGCAATGCAAATCCGCCCGTGTGCATGAGGCCTTAAGGCTGTTGTGAACCATTAATGGCTATAGTACTGGAAGATAAAGCGGTGGCTGACTGATAATAAGAATGTTACTGGCGATAAAGTCGTTGCTGACCGCTAATAACTATATTACTGGAGATAAGGCCGTCACTGACCATGAATAAGTATATTTCCAGTGGTAAGTTAATGACTGTATTACTGAAGATAAGGCCACTGCTCACCATTAATAACTATATTTTTGGAGATAAAGAGTTGAATGACTACTTTTGTTCAGTATTTTCTAAAGCTGTTTTTCAGAATTATAATATGTTTGGGCCTGGTAGTACTTTGTGTTGTAAAGATTCAGATCTAGTGTTTTTGGAAGCTGATCTAATAGGCGAACTTGCACGTTTGTAGTTACATAAAGTGATGGGTCCAGATGGCGTCCACCCAAGTTCTTAAAGACCTCCAAGCTGTGACTGCCGCACTTCTGATTTATTTAACCAGTCCCTTCTAACAATGATGTTCCTGCGATTGGAGAATGGCCATTGTTGTACCCATTCAAAAGAAGGGTAGTAGAGAAAATGCTGGGACCTACATGCCAGTTGGTTCAACATCTGTAGTAGTTAAACTGATGAAAACTCCTGCAAAAGAAGATTTTTGATCACTTCTAAACCACCAACCCCTTAGACCCCAAGCAGTACGGCTTTACTTAGCCATCCCACATGAAAAACTCATAGATAGGTTATTACTAATTGGACTTAATCCTCTGATAGCCCAGTGGATTCACAACTGGTTAAAAGATATTATAGTTTATTCTGACCTGGACGAATTACAAGGGGCGACCCCAAGGGGGTCATAGTATGTGGGTAATTGAAATAGGAAAAGGTGTAACAGATGAGGTCTGTCTGTCAGCGGATGAGTGTATACTCCTGGTGGGGTCATCAACATGAAGAAAGACATTTTCTAGTTTAAGGAAAATCAGAAGCAACATTGGTAAATATTGTCAGGGGGGTACAGAGGGGTTTGGTTTAGGGAATATGGTATGCCTCCCTGAAGAGGTGCGTTTTTAGAGCATGCCTGAAGTTGTGTGTGTCAGGGATTGCCCAGATAGCTTTTGGTATTATTTTACTGAAAGAGTAGTAAATGCTTGAACAAACTTCCAGCAGACCTGCAAGTGATAAGCATAGATCCATCCTAAGAGAGGAATAAAAACTGAGTAAGATAAGGCCAGTTACGATGGACCATGGTTTTTTTTTCTACTGTCAATTGTCTATTTTTCTATAATAAATGTCTGCATCATATAAAGAATGATGATGATGGTAATAATTATGTCTTCTTCCCACTATGCAGAAAAGAAGTTGTGTTGGTGCCTCCCTCAAAACTGCAACCCAAATATGTACTACAATCATATGTGTTTCCTCATCCCATGTGACTGCCCCCGTAAGTACAATGCACCTGAGTATTGCTTCGTGCAGACAGTATAATCACTGTATGCAAAATAATAATAATCTTTATATAGCGCCAACATATTCCGCAGCGCTTACAAAACAGGGGGGAACGGATACAAAAAACAAAGATACAAAAACCACTGTTAAATGTAGTAATCGAATTAATGGTGAGGGTCCTGCTCCAGCAAGCTTACATACTACTGATAATGGGGGGCATACAGAAGGTAAAGGGGCTGGAGATGTGCACGGTATGGCGAGGTGGAGAGTGAGGGATGCTATACACATAGGCAATGGTCAGGCCGTATAGTGGCAGAATCTGTATGACTGCAGGGGGGCGGTTGATTGTGGCTAGCATAGATTGTAGTCAGTAGGACAGGGAGCATGTTATCAGGCGGAGTACAGAGGGGTTTGGTTTAGGAGATATGCTATGCCTCCCTGAGGAGGCGTTTTGAGAGCACGCCTGAAGTTTTTTTGTGTCAGGAATTGCCCAGATAGTTTTTGGTATCGCATTCCAGAGGACCGGTGCTGCTCTGGAGACGTCTTGGAGGCAGAAGAGAGGTTCAAATTAAAAGGGCACTCAGTCTGATTTAGTTAGCGGAGTGGAGGGCCCAGGCTGGGTGGTGGATTGAGGTGAGGGAGGCAATGTAGGACGGAGTGGTGTTAGAGGGAATGTGTCGACCCTGAACACCAAGTTTTAGGTCCAAAGTGTTCAGATTCATCTCATATAGCTTTTTAAAGGTAGGAGCACCATGTTTTTGATAAAGAGATCCAAATTCCTTATATATAGATTTTGGGGGAATTTATGTAGAGCCATGCTTCGAAATTCTGGCGTTAAACAAATTTTTCCACAAAGGAACGTAGGGGACATGATAGAAATCAATATACATAAAGATGAAAGCCCTCACTGACTCACTCACTCACTGATTGACTGACTCGCCACTAATTCTCCAACTTCCCGATGTCGTAGAAACATGAAATTTGGTACGAGCATAGATTATGTCCAAAATAGGAAAAGTAAATGGGTCCCAACTTGATTATTCAAATCTAGCGCAAAAGAACTAGCATCCAAATTTTACGTACGGAATCTAATTCTCTCACTTCCCGATGTCGTAGAAACATGTAATTTGGCATGAGCATTGATTATGTCATAAATAGGAAAAGTTAATGGGTCCCAAGTCGATTATTTAATTCTAAGCGCAAAAGAATTAGCGTCCAAATTTTACGTACGGAATGTAATTCTCTCACTTTCCGGTGTTATAGAAACGTGAAATTTGGAACAGGCATTGATTATGTCATAAATAGGAAAGGCTAATGGGTCCCAACTCGATTATTTAATTCTAAGCGCAAAAGAATTAGCATCCAAATTTTACGTACGGAATGTAATTCTCTCACTTTCCGGTGTCATAGAAACGTGAAATTTGGAACAGGCATTGATTATGTCATAAATAGGAAAAGCTAATGGGTCCCAACTCGATTATTTAATTCTATGTGCAAAAGAATTAGCATCCAAATTTTACGTACGGAATCTAATTCTCTCACTTCCCGGTGTCATAAGAACTTGAAATTTGGCACGAGCATTGATTATGTCATAAATAGGAAAAGTTAATAGGTCCCAACTCGATTATTTAATTCTAGCGCAAAAGAACTAGCGTCCAAATTTTATGTGCAGAATCTAATTCTCTCACTTCTTGGTGTAATAGAAACTTGAAATTTGGTACGAGCATTGATTGTGTCCAATACAGGAAAAGCTAATGGGTCGCAACTTGATTGTTCAATTCTAAGCGCAAAAGAATTAGCGTCCACATTTTACGTACGAAATCTAATTCTCTCACTTCTTGGTGTAATAGAAACTTGAAATTTGGCATGGGCATTGATTGTGTCATAAATAGGAAAAGTTAATGGGTCCCAACCTAATTATTCAATTCTAAGCGCAAAGGAACTAGCGTCCAAATTTTACTTACGGAATGTGATTCTCTTACTTCTTGGTGTAATAGAACATTGAAATTTGGTACGAGCATTGATTGTGTCCAAAATAGGAAAAGCTAATGGGTCCCAACTCGATTATTCAATTCTAAGCGCAAAAGAACTAGCGTCCAAATTTTACGTACGGAATGTAATTCTCTCACTTTCCGGTGTCATAGAAATGTGAAATTTGGAACGGGCATTTATTATGTCATAAATAGGAAAAATTTAATGGGTCCCACTTCGATTGTTCAATTCTAAGCGCAAAAGAATTAGCGTCCACATTTTACGTACGAAATCTAATTCTCTCACTTCCCGATGTCATAGAAACTTGAAATTTGGCACGGGCATTGATTGTGTCATAAATATGAAAAGCTAATGGGTCCCAACTCGATTATTCAATTCTAAGCGCAAAAGAATTAGCATCTAAATTTTACGTACGCAATCTAATTCTCTCACTTTCCAGTGTCATAGAAACGTGAAATTTGGCACGGGCATTGATTATGTCATAAATAGGAAAATTTAATGAGTCACAACTAGATTATTCAATTCTAAGCGCAAAAGAACTTGCGTCCAAATTTTACGCATGGATTCTAATTCTCTTACTTCCCGGTGTCATATAAACTTGAAATTTGGCACGTGCATTGATTATGTCATAAATTTGAAAAATTACTGGGTCCCAACTCGATTATTTAATTCTAAGCACAAAAGAATTAGCGTCCAAATTTTATGTACGTAATCTAATTCTCTCACCTCCCGATGTCATTTTATATAAATGAAACGTCACATGTTTACCTCCCCGTGGTGTTTCCTGGGTAACGCAAAGAACTATGCAAAATGGTGAACATATTTTTTTCCCGGTATCTCTAAAGTAACCATGACTTCATAAGATTTTCCGTGTGAACACCAGATAAACACCAATACCAAATTAACTCGGGCGAAGCCGGGTATATCAGCTAGTCTTTATATATGTTAAAGAAGGAAAGAAGGGAGAGGGAAGGCATGATGGAAAACTTTAAAAATGTTAAAGTAGGAGACGAGGGAGAGGAGGACATGATGGAAACCTTTATATGTTACAGGGGTAGAGAAAGGAGAGGAGGACATGATGGAAACCTTCGTACATGTTACAGGAGGAAAAAAGGGGGAGGGGGACGTGATGGAAATCTTCATATTTGTGTGTAACCTATAGGAATTGCACATAGATTTTATTTTTAGCTATTCTCAGTATAATTTTCCTCAGTATATATAACTTATTACTGTTGATTTGTAAATATTTGCAGCTCCTTCAAGTCCTTCAACAACCCCACCTTGTCCATGTACCTGCCTTGGTCAGGCTACGGGTTATTGTATCCGGTCATCCAACTGCTCTCCATGTCCATGTGAGAAACTTCTTTCTATTTTCCTGATATATCACTTTGTCTATGCTTGTGTTGTCAGTGGCCACTAGTGTCAAAACTGTGAAATAACTGAGCTATTTGCTTACTGTTGCTGCTAGTTTGGTAGGATAACACAATTCTAATGTTGTGCAGAAGATATTATGCCGCGAGCAGAAGTTGGCAGAAAGGTAGCTCGAGTGATTACAACTATTCTTATTCTGTCACGATGGTTTCTACTCTGCCTAGTGATTGTGGCTCGTGCCGCAAATGGATTGCAATAAGGCCCTTGCCGGGGCCATCTGTAATTAGTGTAAGTTCGATGTGATGCCAGTGCCTTTTAATGTTATGTGATGATGAAATAAAGAATCCAGTCCCAAGCGCTTTAGTGAAACCGAAGGCACACAGTTTACTTGCAACTTGGGAAACAGGTTAAAGTCCAACAATAACATTTACCTCTTAGTTCTTTACCGGAGACAGAAATGAAGTGGCTAGGTTAAGTTATCTGGTGGCTTAACTAGGAGGTTACTGGTGGAGGAATAGAGGGAGTAGTGCAGACTCTCTTGTAAACACTCTGGCTCTTGACTGAATGGGGACAAGCTAAACTCATGATTGTGGTGGCTGAATTCCTTCCCACTGACGAGCTGACCTTCCCTGGCAAGGTTGCAGACAACTATCAAAGACTTTCCCCTTTGTCCTGCTGATCTCCCCTCCTGCTGACTCCACATCTAGGCTATCTCCATGACTTGTTCTCAGGCTTAGGCCAGGCGCTCTCCAGGTCTGGGCTAGTCTAGCCTCCTCGCTCCTCTCTCCATTAACTTCTGGAGAGACTGAGCAAGTTCCCCTTAACCCCACCCACAAGCTGTCTCTTATGCCATCCCCACTAATCAATCCAGGGCTGAGTGGAAATCTCTCTACGGAATCCCAAACCAGGACAGTGATTGATAGATGACAGAGAGGGTTAGGGTGAAATCTGCAAAGTCATGCAGAGACAGTCAAAACAAACACCAGACATTACCAATGCACAAAGACAACTGTTAATACACATACACATACATTAAGACATGGACAAACATATACACACCACATGAGGTATCTAGACAAGTGCTGTGGGGCCCCAACTCTGGGGCACTACACTTACACATAGATTTTGTTCTTAGTTATTCTCAGTGTAATTTTCCTCAGTATATATAACTTATGACTATTTGTTTCCCGGTATCTCTAAAGTAACCATTACTTCATAAGATTTTCCGTGTGAACACCAGATAAACACCAGTACCAAATTAACTCGGGCGAAGCCGGGTATATCAGCTAGTCTTTATATATGTTAAAGAAGGAAAGAAGGGAGAGGGAAGGCATGATGGAAAGCTTTAAAAATGTTAAACTAGGAGACGAGGGAGAGGAGGACATGATGGAAACCTTTATATGTTACAGGGTTAGAGAAAGGAGAGGAGGACATGATGGAAACCTTCGTACATGTTACAGGAGGAAAAAAGAGGGAGGGGGACGTGATGGAAATCTTTATATTTGTGTGTAACCTATAGGAATGACACATAGATTTTATTTTTAGCTATTCTCAGTATAATTTTCCTCAGTATATATAACTTATTACTGTTGATTTGTAAATATTTGCAGCTCCTTCAAGTCCTTCAACAACCCCACCTTGTCCATGTACCTGCCTTGGTCAGGCTACGGGTTATTGCATCCGGTCATCCAACTGCTCTCCGTGTCCATGTGAGAAACTTCTGTCTATTTTCCTGATATATCACTTTGTCTATGCTTGTGTTGTCAGTGGCCACTAGTGTCAAAATTGTGAAATAACTGAGCTATTTGCTTACTGTTGCTGCTAGTTTGGTAGGATAACACAATTCCAATGTTGTGCAGAAGACGTTATGCAGCGAGCAGAAGTTGGCAGAATGGTAGCTTGAGTGGTTACACCAATTCTTATTCTGTCACGATGGTTGCTACTCTGCCTAGTGATTGTGGCTCGTGCCGCAGATGGATTGCAATAAGGCCCTTGCCGGGGCCATCTGTAATTAGTGTAATTTCGATGTGATGCCAGTGCCTTTTAGTGTTATGCAACGATGAAATAAATAATCCAGTCCCAAGCGCTTTAGTGAAACGGAAGGCACACAGTTTACTTGCAACTTGGGAAACAGGTTAAAGTCCAACAATAACATTTACTTCTTAGTTCTCTACCAGAGACAGAAATGAAGTGGCTAGGCTAAGTTATCTGGTTGCTGAACTAGGAGGTAACTGGTGGAGGAATGGAGGGAGTAGTGCAGACTCTCTCGTAAACACTCTGGCTCTTGACTGAATGGGGACAAGTTAAACTCATGATTGTGGTGGCTGAATTCCTTCCCACTGACAAGCTGACCTTCCCTGGCAAGGTTGCAGACAACTATTGGAGACGTTCCCCTTTGTCCCGCTGATCTCCCCTCCTGCTAACTTCACATCTAGGCTTCCTCCATGACTTGTTCTCAGGCTTAGGCCAGGCGCTCTCCAGGTCTGGGCTAGTCTAGCCTCCTCGCTCCTCTCTTACTAACTCCTGGAGAGACTGAACAAGTTCCCCTTAACCCCACCCACAAGCTGTCTCTTATGCCATTCCCACTAACCAATCCAGGGCTGAGTGGAAATCTCTCTACCGAATCCCAAACCAGGACAGTGATTGACAGATGACAGAGAGGGTTAGGGTGAAATCTGCAAAGTCATGCAGAGACAGTTAAAACAGACACCAGACATTACCAATGCACAAAGACACGTGTTACTACACATACACATTAGAGATGAGCGAACGTACTCGTAACGAGTACTTACGCACCCGAGTACCGCCATTTTCGAGTACTTCAGTACTCGGGCGTAAAGATTCGGGGGGCGCCGGGGGGCGGGGAGAGGCGCGGCGGTGCGGGGGGGAGCAGCGGGGAACAGGGGGGAGCCCTCTCTCTCTCCCTCTCCCCCACTCCCCACTGCTACCCCCCGTGCCGCCACGGCTCCCCCCGAATTTTTTCGCCCGAGTACGGAAGTACTCGGAAATCGCGGTATTCGGGCGAAAAAGGGGCGTGGCCGAGCACGTTCGCTCATCTCTAATACACATACATTAAGACATGGACAAACATATACACACCACATGAGGTTGCTAGACAAGTGCTGTGGGGCCCCAACTCTGGGGCACTACACCAACACATAGATTTTGTTCTTAGTTATTCTCAGTATAATTTTCCACAGAACATGTAACTTATTACTATTGTTTTGTAAATGTTTGCAGCTCCTTCAAGTCCTTCAACAACCTCCACAACCACAATGTCCACAACCATCAGCTCCACCACACCTTGTCTATGTACCTGCCTTGGTCAGGCTGTGGGTTATTGTATCCGGTCGTCCAACTGCTCTCCATGTCCATGTGAGAAGCTTTTTTTCCCCAGAATTATTACTTTGTCTATGCTTGTGTTGTTGTTGGCCACTAGTGTCATAATGATAAAATGACTGAGCTATTTGGTCCCCATTAAAGCTTGTCTGGTAGGATAACACAATGCTGATGCTGTGAAGACGACCTTACACATAGATTTTGTTCTTAGTTATTCTCAGTGTAATTTTCCTCAGTATATATAACTTATTACTATTGTTTTGTAAATGTTTGCAGCTCCTTCAAGTCCTTCAACAACCTTCACAACTACAATGTCCACAACCATCAGTTCCACCACACCTTGTCTATGTACCTGCCTTGGTCAGGCTATGGGTTATTGTATCCGCTCATCCAACTGCTCTTCGTGTCCATGTGAGAAACTTCTTTCTATTTTCCTGATATATCACTTTGTCTATGCTTGTGTTGTCAGTGGCCAGTAGTGTCAAAACTGTGAAATAACTGAGCTATTTGCTTACTGTTGCTGCTAGTTTGGTAGGATAACACAATTCCAATGTTGTGCAGAAGACGTTATGCAGCGAGCAGAAGTTGGCAGAATGGTAGCTTGAGTGGTTACACCAATTCTTATTCTGTCACGATGGTTGCTACTCTGCCTAGTGATTGTGGCTCATGCCGCAGATGGATTGCAATAAGGCCCTTGCTGGGGCCATCTGTAATTAGTGTAAGTTCGATGTGGCGCCAGTGCCTTTTAGTGTTATGCAACGATGAAATAAATAATCCAGTCCCAAGTGCTTTAGTGAAACCGAAGGCACACAGTTTACTTGCAACTTGGGAAACAGGTTAAAGTCCAACAAATAGTAACAATAAAATTTACCTCTTAGTTCTCTACCAGAGACAGAAATGAAGTGGCTAGGCTAAGTTATCTGGTGGCTGAACTAGGAGGTTACTGGTGGAGGAATGGAGGGAGTAGTGCAGACTCTCTTGTAAACACTCTGGCTCTTGACTGAATGGGGACAAGTTAAACTCATGATTGTGGTGGCTGAATTCCTTCCCACTGACAAGCTGGCCTTCCCTGGCAAGGTTGCAGACAACTATCAGAGGCTTTCCCCTTTGTCCTGGTGATCTCCCCTCCTGCTGACTCCACACCTAGGCTTCCTCCATGACTTGTTCTGAAGCTTAGGCCAGGCACTCTCCAGGTCTGGGCTAGTCTAGCCTCCTCGCTCCTCTCTCCGCTAACTCCTGAAGAGACTGAGCGAGTTCCCCTTAACCCCCCCCCCACACACACACACACACACACAAGCTGTCTCTTATGCCATCCCCACTAACCAGTCCAGGGCTGAGTGGAAATCTCCCTACCGAATCCCAGACCAGAACAGTGATTGACAGATGACAGAGAGGGTTAGGGTGAAATCTGCAAAGTCATGCAGAGACAGTCAAAACAGACACCAGACATTACCAATGCACAAAGACAAGTGTTAATACACATACACATACATTAAAACATGGACAAACATATACACACCACATGAGGTAGCTAGACAAGTGCTGTGGGGCCCCAACTCTGGGGCACTACACCAACACATAGATTTTGTTCTTAGCTATTCTCAGTACAATTTTCCTCAGAATATCTAACTTATTACTATTGTTTTGTAAATGTTTGCAGCTCCTTCAAGTCCTTCAACAACCTCCGCAACTACAATGTCCACAACCATCAACTCCACCACACCTTGTTCATGTACCTGCCTTGGTCAGGCTGTGGGTTATTGTATCCGGTCGTCCAACTGCTCTCCATGTCCATGTGAGAAACTTTTTTTCCCCAGAATTATTACTTTGTCCATGCTTGTGAGGTTTAGTGGCCACTACCGTCATAATGATAAAATGACTGAGCTATTTGGTCACCATTGAAGCTAGTCTGGTAGGATAACACAATACTGATGCTGTGGAGAAGAGCTTAGACATAGATTTTGTTCTTCGTTATTCTCAGTATAATTTTCCACAGAATATATAACTTATGACTATTATTTTGTAAATGTTTGCAGCTCCTTCAAGTCCTTCAACACCCTCCGCAACTACAATGTCCACAACCATCAGCTCCACCACACCTTGTTTATGTACCTGCCTTGGTCAGGCTGTAGGTTATTGTATCCGGTCGTCCAACTGCTCTCCATGTCCATGTGAGAAACTTTTTTTCCCCAGAATTATTACTTTGTCCATGCTTGTGAGGTTAGTGGCCACTACTGTCATAATGATAAAATGACTAAGCTATTTGGTCACCATTGAAGCTAGTCTGGTAGGATAACACAATACAGATGCTGTGGAGAAGAGCTTAGACATAGATTTTGTTCTTGGTTATTCTCAGTATAATTTTCCACAGAATATATAACTTATGACTATTATTTTGTAAATGTTTGCAGCTCCTTCAAGTCCTTCAACAACCTCCGCAACTACAATGTCCACAACCATCAGCTCCACCACACCTTGTTCATGTACCTGCCTTGGTCAGGCTGTGGGTTATTGTATCCGGTCGTCCAACTGCTCTCCATGTCCATGTGAGAAACTTTTTTCCCCAGAATTATTACTTTGTCCATGCTTGTGAGGTCAGTGGCCACTACTGTCATAATGATAAAATGACTGAGCTATTTGGTCACCATTGAAGCTAGTCTGGTAGGATAACACAATACTGATGCTGTGGAGAAGAGCTTAGACATAGATTTTGTTCTTAGTTATTCTCAGTATAATTTTCCTCAGAATATCTAACTTATTACTATTGTTTTGTAAATGTTTGCAGCTCCTTCAAGTCCTTCAGCAACCTCCGCAACTACAATGTCCACAACCATCAGCTCCACCACACCTTGTTCATGTACCTGCCTTGGTCAGGCGGTGGGTTATTGTATCCGGTCGTCCAACTGCTCTCCATGTCCATGTGAGAAACTTTTTTCCCCAGAATTATTACTTTGTCCATGCTTGTGAGGTCAGTGGCCACTACTGTCATAATGATAAAATGACTGAGCTATTTGGTCACCATTGAAGCTAGTCTGGTAGGATAACACAATACAGATGCTGTGGAGAAGAGCTTAGACATAGATTTTGTTCTTAGTTATTCTCAGTATAATTTTCCACAGAATATATAACGTATGACTATTATTTTGTAAATGTTTGCAGCTCCTTCCAGTCCTTCAACAACCTCCGCAACTACAATGTCCACAACCATCAGCTCCACCACACCTTGTTCATGTACCTGCCTTGGTCAGGCTGTGGGTTATTGTATCCGGTCGTCCAACTGCTCTCCATGTCCATGTGAGAAACTTTTTTTCCCCAGAATTATTACTTTGTCCATGCTTGTGAGGTCAGTGGCCACTACTGTCATAATTATAAAATGACTGAGCTATTTGGTCACCATTGAAGTTAGTCTGGTAGGATAATACAATGCCGATGCTGTGGAGAAGAGCTGAGACATAGATTTTGTTCTTAGCTATTCTCAGTATAATTTTCCTCAGTATATATAACTTATTACTATTGTTTTGTAAATGTTTGCAGCTCCTTCAGGTCCATGTGAGAAGTCTGCTATTTCTTATATATCGTGTTTATCCCATTGTTATGCTCAATGACCCCCTTGTACTTCAGATGTAAAACTGAAATGTGGTACAATGGATGAACCTTCCATGATAGAATCACTCATTCATAGTCTGATATCTTATCATTTTAGCCACAATGACATCATCGACGGCTTGAAAAGCAATAACAAAAGGAGAAAATTCAGCTCCTTAAAAGTACTTCGAAACTTGTCTGTGTGTTAGCATGGTATCACACGGTACCCATCATTTACAGTTTTATGGTTTTTTATTAAAGAAGAATAAAAGAAGTGTTTTAAGGAGATGTTTTTTTTACCTTTTGTTATTGCTATTCAAGCGGTTTGACTCACGGTCAGCCTGAGCACCTGAAAACCCTCAAGCCAAACCGGGGTAAATATTACCTACTAACCAGTTGAAGATAACGTTGAGTTATGTTGTTTGAAACTTAAAAATCTGTACACAACTTTACAGGTACCTACAAAAGTCACGTCCTGAGACTCCCTCTTAATACCTGACTTTCTTGGTTAACAACGTAAATGTAAAAAATTCTATGAAAACTTGATATCGCAGTTATCATGCTGATCCAGATAAGAAACTGATCATGTTATTTCTACTAAATGGAAAAAAGGATGATGGAACATTACCTCTGCAGCGCCACCTATTGGATGGCAGCATTCCTGCAAATCAATGTCAGACCCTTTACACAAGCCTTTATAACAATGATTGGGAATTGACCAAAAGCCAGAAAAGAAAAAAGATTCCTTATTTGTATAGTGCCAACTTATTCCGCACCTTTTTAGGTAATTTATTTGTTACCCTTGTTATTCTGTTGTCTATACATGACTATGGGGGGAGGGGGGGGATTATTCCTGAACTACATTTTATAGCATGAATAGCATTTAGAAGATATGCTTTACAGCAGCTTCATGGACCATTCACACAATGGGTGACTCTTCAAGACATGCCCTGTGCAGAGGTCACTGTGCGAGTAGATAGTCACAGCTGATCACCTACTGTGAATTGTGGATCCTGTGTTATCTACATATAGATGTCACCTTTCACTGTAATCCTTAGCTTTCTCTACAGATCAGGAAATGACAGACGAGTATTAGGCTCTGTGGTCAATGTCAAAAATGTAGGATTATAGATATAGATTGCAACAGCAACAACAAAAATTCTATAAAAATATATTTAACCCAAAAATGTGGTTTGTGTAATAGGTCATTTTCTGATGACACATTCGCTTGAAGGCACAAAATTGGCTTGTCACTAAAGAATTAATATGGGGTCATTGTAATTTACCTCACAGGGGTTTTACTTTCCTCTGGATCAATATGGTAGAATTAGGTGGGACTTGATGGAGTTGGACTATTTAAATCTTATTATCTGTTTAACTAGGTAGTAATTACAGAAGGAATCTTCTGAGAAAGTTCTTAGCACACAAGTTTGGGAAGAACGGAAACAATCATGAAAGGCTTGGTGTACACTAGTCATGTGTTTGAGTTGCAAGAGCAACTTACATTGGACAACACTATGACACAAGTCTGCATGCTGTCCTTGCATTGACTTGTTCTATTTCTCATCCATGGACTGGAATAGGACATGCCATGAGGTTGATGACACAGACAATTGATCTTCTGATGGCGTCATAGTCTCTACCACCCCTTTGCTAGAACTGTTAAATATGATCAAGTGTTACCTTTACCATCACCACTGTCATTAAACTCTTCCACAACTTTACTATTTTCAGCCTCGACACCAGTAACCAATATTATGACCACGACGTCAACCACCTCCACATCTAGTGAGTACAGCGAGTTCATGTTCTCAAGAAACTTTGATGTGATTGTTTAAGATCTTCAAGGTAATGACATCGTCTAGATACGTAAACCGAGATGTGAAGGAAGTCTAGACTGATAACCCAGATGATGTGAGGCTTTCGTGATGTCTGTCGCTGATGTATAAACAAGGTGTATTTGTAGAGTTATTAACAAAACACAAGAGACTGTAGGATGTCCTATCGGGCCTCGGGACAGGAGTGGTTGGTTCGCCCCAGGGTTTTTACCTTCCTCTGGATCAATTGGCTAGAATTAGGTTAGACTTGATGAACCTGGGCTTTTTTAATCTTATTAGCTGTATAACCAGGTATCAATTATAGAAAGAATATTCGGAGAAAGTCCTTAGTACACAAGTCTGGGAAGAACTGAAACAAGTATGAAAAGCTAGGTGCACACTAGTCATGTGCTTGGGTTGCAAGAGCAATTTATATTGGACAATACTAAGACACAAGTCTGCATGCTGTCCATACATTGAGTTGTCCTATTACTCATCCATGAAATAGACAGGAATAGGGCATGCCATGAGTTTTTTCACACAGATCGTTGGGCCATATGAAAAAATGTCAATGTGCATTTCCTCATAGGCATATATTGGGGCTCACAGCCCAAAATACGCTAGTGTGCGGAGCCAAATCGAGAGGTTTCTTCTATAATCTGTTAATTCCATAACCCAGGAAGAGTTTACTTCTGATAGTGTCATAGTCTCTACCACCCCATTGCTAGAACTGTTAAATATGATCAAGTTTCACCTTTACCATCACTACTGTCATTAAACTCTTCCACAACTTTACAATTTTCAGCCACGACACCGGTAACCAGTATTCCGACCACGATGTCTACCACCTCCACACCTGGTGAGTACAGCGAGTCCATGTTCTCAAGAAGCTTTGATGTGATTGTATAAGATCTTCAAGGTAATGACATCATCTAGATACATAAACTGAGATGTGAAGGAAGTCTAGACTGATAACCCAGATGACGTGAGTTATTAACAGAGCGTAAGAGACTGTAGGATGTCCTATCGGGCCTCGGGACAGGAGTGCTGTCCCTCTGTGCTTCTATTAGATTTGGGGTGGGGGTGGATTGGGGGGGTGGGTTGAGGGATGTAATGTTTACCTTAAAGGGAGACTATCATGAAAATGACATCCTCCAAACCACAAAGGTCTGTAGAGCACGTAAACACAAGAGACCTCTGATACTATTCATAAACCCATCATTGCCGGGAAAATAAACTGTAATCGGATATGTGTATTAGCTGGGACATGCTCTTGTGCTTTGGTCCTCACCACATAGTCCCACCCAGAGCTCCTTCTTCCGCTGAGTAACAGTGCTGCAGTCAGAAAACCTTCATGGCGTCATCTAATTCCACAGAAATGTCATGCATGTACTATCTGTTCGAAGTTTAGAACATGTGTAGTACATCCATGACCAAGCAGTCTGCAGCAGGGAACATACTGCACATGCACCAGGCTGTGAATGGGAGGCGCACATCCAAGAGTTCTATGAGCAGTTAGATGACATCATGAAGGTCTTCTGACTGTGGGGCTGTCAGAGGTAAGGGGGAGGCGAGGGGCAAAGATCAAAGCACTTGGTGCTATTGAGAAGACCTAAAAAAAATTTGTTTTCTCAACAATGAAGAGTGTCTGAATAGGATAAAAAGTATGTCTTTTGTAAGTGCAAACTCTTTGGAGTGGCTTGGAGGGCATCTTTTTGGTGAAAGCATTCATTTGAGATGCTCCTCACGGGGTTTGGACTACATTCAGGGACTTTTGCATTTTAGGAGTAGTCTCCAATACCACTAGCAGCTTTCTGATAGCATTTCTGAAGTGAGATTCATACAACATAAGACTAATACAGGTCAAGGCAGACAGCCGGCTTAAGGCAGGAAATGGGCAATGTCAAATCCATAAAAGCGAAAGCCACCTAATTATCAGAGGCCTGTCCAGAGGCCTGTCCCTTTAAGATTAAGTAGAGCCTGCATGGTATTAATTGTAACTATTCTCATAATTATTATGTTGCTAACTAAGGATGAGCGAGTATACTCGCTAAGGCACTACTCGCTCGAGTAATGTGCCTTAGCCGAGTATCTCCCCGCTTGTCCCTAAAGATTTGGGGGCCGGTGCGGGGCGGGGAGCTGCGGGGGAGAGCGGGGAGGAACGGAGGGGAGATCTCTCTCTCCCTCTCTCCCGCCCGCTCTCCCCTGCTCCCCGCCGCAACTCACCTGTCAGCTGCGGCGGCTCCCGAATCTTCAGGGACGAGCGGGGAGATACTCGTCTAAAGCACATTACTCGAGCGAGTAGTGCCTCAGCGAGTATACTCGCTCATCCCTATTGCTAACCCATCGCTAATTAACTTATGTTATAAACCTTTAACTTTCTTTTTTATATATCTTTGGTGTTTCTTTATCATTTAAACCTTCCTCATAATATCCATATTATGGGAGGTCCTTCACTAATCCTGATTAGTGAAAGACCTCTTTGTAAACCACTTTGGTAGTATTACCAGACTGCTAGCGGGACTCACTCTAGAACAGGCTACCTAGAACTGGCACTGTGAAAAACAGTCTTCCCTCAAGTCTATTCCGGCTATGAAATGTCTGAACTGACTAACTCTTCACCTCAGGGCCGAAACTACTGAAGTTAGGAACATGAAATTTAGACAGGGGTTTTTTTGTATAACATAGAGATCCACTAAGAAAGGGTTGTTTGAAATTCATCCCCTATGAGGGGGAAAAAGGGGTGGGGGGACACAGCTTCTCTGTTTCCATGACTACCATAAAAGTCAATGGGAAATACGCTAACCGCCTTGTGGCACATTGTTCATGTAACTCCCATTCGCTTCTATGAGAGTGACGAAAACAGTCGTCAAGCCACAGTCGCCCGTCTCCATCTTCCGGACCACCTGATTCACCCTGGCTGGGCAGTGGGGCCATAACTGAAGATAGAATCGGGTCCCAGAGGTGTATAGGTCATGTGGATATAGGAATACCCCTTTAATAACTTTGCCTTTTTTTGAAACAGCTCCTACTACATCGACAGCTGTGATTACAACCACCGAACCTCCGACCACAAGTAGGTGCCTTATACCCTTATTATAGGAAGATAGCTGTCTCCATCAAAGAGAGAAAAAAGACTATGTAGGGTGAAAAATAATAAGTAATGGTCAGCACTGCCTCATTGGAGCGGTGTGTAGGGTCTTAGACTATATGCAACGAAGGGAGATGGAACAATACCTCTGCAGCGCCACCTATTGGATGGCAGCATTCCTGCAAATCAATGTACGACCCTTTATACAAGTCTATGTAACAATGACTGGGAATTGGGAACCAAGCCAGAATCCATACAGACAGCTGACTTCAATGGTTTCCTTTTCCCTACCGGGATTCTCGAGCATTATTACTAGAAAAGATTGGGCAGGATCTATCTTCCGCCTTTTTTTACCTGCGGGCAATTGCACGAAATTTGAACAGTAAAAGGAAAAAAAGGATTTTGACTGGTTCATGAGCAAATACGCTCCGTAGCATCAAGCATATTAGCGCACGCACCCATAGGTTTAAGCCCTAAATTCTGCTGCGGAATTACTGACGTCTTGTGGAATTGTGGTTTCGGATTTCTAACAGACAGGAGATGGAATTCAACAATTGAAGTCTGCGGAAAAAAATGCAGGACATTCAGCAGAACGCAATCCGCATTTAAAAATGCAGCAAAATCTGCATCTTCGCTGCATCCTGTGGTCAATTCCATCCCGTGTGAAAAGTCTGTTAACCCCTTAATGACCGCTGATATGCCTTTTGACGGCCTCCCGAGCTGGGCCTTATTCCACGCAGCCATCATTTGATGGCCTCATTAGAAATAGAGCCACCAGGCCATGGGGTGTCACAGCTCCAGGCTCTCACCTACCGTAAGTAGATGGGAGTCTGAAGCGCACACTGAGGGCTGCGGATTGCAGTCCCCCAGTCATCCAATCACCGATACCTAACAAATATCGGCTACCAAATGAAAGCAAATGATGGAGCATGAAGGGTGACCGCTTCAGCTCCCCATAGCAATCGGATCGCTTTGAGGGACTGAAACAACTTACCTGCAGCCTGCCGTAGTCCCCCACCACCATCTTCCTTCTCAGCGTCCCATCTCCATGCGCCATGCCTGCCAACCAAAATGGTGGGTGCAAGCGCAATAGAGGGAGAGACTCTGGAAATGCATATTATGTTCCAGAGGAAGGCAAAAAACCTCCGATAAAGCAGGAGCCAATTTGGGGAAAAAAGTTCCTTCCTGACTCCATAATGGCAGTCTGAATAATCCTTGGCACAACGTTTTGATAGTTCCTACCAGTCTATAGACCCGCATCAACAACCCCGCTGGCTGTTTAATGTCTATATCCTGTAATATCATAGCACTCTAAAAAGACGTCTAGTCCCCTCTTAAACTCCTCTATCAATTTTGCCATCACCACGTTCTTAGGCAGAGAGTTTCTGAGGACTTGCAGTACCAGTGCGATGTGACAGCACAGAGAGCCGGAGGAAGCCGGATGTGTGTGAATGACCTACCATCAGGATAAGAGCAGGTCTAGAACATCCACAGTAGTATCAATCGCTTGGAGAATATTTATGAACAGCCCGATGATAGAGGGGATGAATTTGTGTAGGTTCTACAGCCGGACGAACATGTAGAATGCTGAGTGCTGATACAATAATGTGTATAATGACCCAGTGCTGAGCATCTTGGAGAGAGTTGGAATAGGAAGGAACTAGTGGACTTTGAGTCCCTCTAGCTCCCCTTAAAGGCTGCAGTGTTCCTTTATGTTTCCAGCCTTCCCGGCATACGAAACCCATTCAGAACTTCAAGAAGATCCTGACCACTGGAAATCTCCAACATAAAATTCTAAGTACGCGGGAATTCAAATCAGTAGAGTTTTGCTTCAAATGTTGCATCAAGAGATTTCCAGTAACCAAAATCCTAGACAAAAGGGGTTCGGACTCTGTATAGCGCTGCAGTCACTTCATTCTGGAAATCGCACACATTACAACACTCAGGTTATATAATATCCCTCTGTTTATATTTATGTATTAGAAGTAATTAGATGTTTCAAGCCGTGTGATAGCTGTGATCCATGCAGTGGTATAGCTGAAGTCCTTTTTCAACCAAATGGCGTACCACCAACATAAACATAACATTGCAGCCATTTGTCTTCCTGGGTGAATTTTCTCTCCATGCGTTCTCCACCTGATACTTCTGTTAGATAGTCAAAGGGATTATCCAGGCTTTTAAAATCGACAGCCTATCTTTTACACCTGTGCAGGGCTTAGTGTACCTGGCCAACACGGACGTAAAATATAATATCCTAAAAGAATTTACTAATGAAAATAGCAAAATATATATGTAAAGAAACCAAAAAGGGGGAAACAAGAGAAACTGACCCCGACCAACTAAGAGAGTCCTGCCTATAAGTGGGGCAATCGTCCTAATCAGGTCGGCCCCACATCAGGAATCTGAAAGTGACCCTGACTTTCTCTAGTTTGGAACAGGGAATGTGGCAGAGAATAGTTGAGATATATATGTAGAAACCACAGATGCACAGGAATGAGATGTAACCACACTCCAGATAAAGCTATAAGCAGATATAAGCAGAGGTCACTGAAAGACCAGGAACTGCCACCAACTGAACGAGAAATATTTCCAGCAGAGGATCTCAGACAGGTGTAGCCATGTGTCAGACAGGAGTCAGGCCCCCTGTCCACGACCGTGAATTCGCTGGCGGTAAATCGCCAGTGACTCACGCAGGCTAAAGCTTTCCATAGCATTGCTATGGAAAGCGCCGGCCCCGTGTCCACGAGCGGAGAATCATGGCGATTCTCCGCTTGCTGCGGGCAATTCGCAGCATGCTGCGAATTGCCCCGATTCTCCACAGTCAGCCTATCTATTAGATTAGTCTGACCGGCAGAGATTCGTGTGTGGCTCCTGCTCCCGGGCGGTGGCTCCCGCGACAGAGATCTGCTGCGGGACTTTGCAACGCCCATGGACAGCTGGCCTCAGACAAAATTTTTATACAGAAGTCAGACATGTACTGTATCAAATAGTAGTCAGGAAGACATCAAACAGGAAGACCATAGAGAGCTGAGACAGCAAGTCAAACCAGAGTAACATAGTAACATAGTTCATAAGGCTGAATGAAGACAATGTCCATCCAGTCCAGCCTGTCTAGCCTCCTGTTTTGTTGATCCAGAGGAAGGCAAAAAACCCCAAGAGCAGAAGCCAATAGCCCTTTTGGGGAAAAAATTCCTTCCCGACTCCCTAATGGCAATCAGACTGTTCCCTGGATCAACCCCTAATAGTTCCTACCTGCCTGTATACCCGGATTAACAATTAAACTAGGATTTATAACCTATAATATCCTTCCTCTCCAGAAAGACATCAAGTCCCCTTTTAAACTCCTTTAAGGATTTTGCCATCACTACGTCCTCGAGCAGAGAGTTCCACAGTCTAACTGCTCTTACAGTAAAGAACCCCTTTCTATGTTGGTGATGAAACCTGCTATCCTCTAAACGTAGCGGATACCCTCTCATTACCGTCGCAGTCCTGGGTATAAACAGATCCTGGGAGAGATCCTTGTATTGTCCCCTCATGTACTTATACATGGTTATTTGGTCGCCTCTTAACCTTCTTTTTTCTAGAGTAAATAGTCCCAATTTTGATGCCTCTCTGGTATTCCAGTCCCGTCATTCCATATATTAGTTTAGTTGCCCTTCTTTGAACCCCCTCCAATACCGTAACATCTTTCCTGAGCTCCGGTGACCAGAACTGTGCGCAGTATTCCATGTGAGGCCTGACAAGTGCCTTATATAATGGAAGGATAATGTTCTCGTCCTTCGCCCCTATACCTCTTTTAATGCATCCCAAAACTTTATTTGCCTTTGCAGCAGCTGATTGGCATTGGTTACTCCAGTTTAGTCAATAGTCCACTAGTACCCCTAGGTCTTTTTCCATATCACTTTTCCCTAGCGGTACCCCATTAAGCGAATATTGGTAACATCCATTCTTGCTGCCCATGTGCATAACCTTACATTTATCAACATTGAATTTCATTTGCCATTTTTCTGCCCAAGCCCCCAGCTTATCTAGGTCCGTTTGTAGCCGCACATTGTCCTCCATTGCATTAATTATATTGTATAATTTTGTGTCATCTGCAAATATTGATATTTTGCTGTGCAGCCCCTCTATCAGGTCGTTGATAAATATATTGAACAGAATGGGGCCCAATACTGAACCTTGTGGCACCCCACTAGTGACTGTGGCCCAATCGGAGTATAAGCCATTTATTACCACCCTCTGCTTTCTATCATTTAGCCAATTTTTAACCCAATTACACACATTTTCACCCAATACAAGCTGTCTCATTTTGTATATTAGCCTATTATGTGGCACGGTGTCAAAGGCTTTAGAGAAGTCCAGATATACGAGATCAATAGACTCTCCCAGGTCCAGCTTAGAGCTCACTTCATCGTAGAAACTGATCAGATTTGTCTGACATGAGCGACCCTTCATGAATCCATGCTGGTGAGGAGTTATTCCCTTGTTCTCCTTGAGGAAGTTGGAAATGCGCCAATCCAATGGTACAACACCGGTCTTGATAGTGTCTAGAAATATTAGGTATAGTAGCCTAGCTAACTCATCACTTAGTTCCCTTAGTATCCTTGGGTGTATTCCATCTGGGCCTGGCGATTTATCGATTTTAATCTTCTTTAACCTGTTCCGCACTTCCTCCTGCGTTAGGTATGACATATTTTGTGAGGGGTTTATTTTATTCCCCTGTATCTCGTGTGGCATTTCCTTTTCGTTTGCGAATACGCTTGAAAAGAAACTATTTAATAGATTTGCCTTCCCTCCATCATCTTCAATGATTTCCCCTGCATTATTTGTTAAAGGGCCAGTGCTCTCCCTGCAAATCCTTTTGCTGTTAATATAGTTGAAAAATAGGTTTGCGTTGTTTTTGCTCTCTTTGGCAATCAGTCTTTCCGCCTCCTCCTTGGCAATTTTGATCGTATCTTTGCATATTTTGTTTTTTTCCCTGTACGATTTTAGCGCTTCTTCGCTGCCTTGTTGCTTTAGTAGTTTGAACGCTTTCTTTTTTTCGTTTATTGCCCCTGTTACCGTCTTGTCGAGCCACATTGGTTTCCTTTTGGTTGAGATTCTTTTATTTTTAAAGGGAATGAACTGTTCACATGAAGTGATTAGGATCCTTTTGAACTTTTCCCATTTGTCCTCCGTACTGCATTTTTGAGGATGTTGTCCCATTTAATGTTACCGATAGTAGTTCTAAGCTGATCAAATTTTGCTTTACTAAAGTTTAGTTTGTTTGTCGCTCCCTGATAAGGCTTCTTATTGAATAGCCGGCATTCTCTGAGAGGAGGGGCTGAAATAACTATACACAAACTAATGGCAATTGACTGGCTAGGAAATCCTACCTCCCAGCCAACCAATCTGCCTATAAACAGTAGATGAGGTGTCACTGTCAGCACTCAGCACCAAAAATTCAGTTATGAAGACGCAGTGGACTAGGCCTTACGACATGAGGTCCCTGAGTACCTAACCTCACTCTGCAGCTGGCGCAATGACACTAGCCTTAGAATAGGTCATCAATTTCAGATAAGTGGGGGGTCTGATTCCTTGCACACAACCATCATCTTCACCACACCTTGTCTACGTACCTGCCTTAGTCAGGCTACTAATTATTGTGTCCGACCATCCTACTGTTCTCCATGTTCATGTAAGAAGCATTCAATTTCCCATATCCCGTTGATCGTGTTTATGTCATCATTATGATCAATGACCCCATTGTGCTTCAGATATGAAACTGAAATGTGGTACAACGGATGAACCTTCCATGATACAATCACTCATCCATAGCCTGATATCTTATTTTATTAGCCACAATGACATCATCGACCAGTGCGACTTCCTCAACAACCCCCCCGATGACCAGCTCTTCGACTATGAGCACTGACAGTACTTCACCCTCCTGTAAGTAGAACACCATTGAAAGCTGCGATTACAGAGTAGCGCTAACTCTCTGAAAGTTTCTATCACTCACTACTGAATAAATGCAGATAGGAAGACTTTATGCAGAAGGAAAATGGGAAAATAAGTGTTAAGCCCTTTATACGGATGAAGACTGTCTTTACACTGCTATTCAAATGGCTACCTTCTGGTTAATGTCTCCTTCCAGAGGGAGCGATATAACATGACTCTGTTAGTAACTAAATAAAGATAGTCATTATGGTACATGAACATCACTGAGAGAGGTCTTTTATGAGGAAATTTCCTTCTATCAGCCAGAGAGACTGTATTATAATAAGTCACTCTTGCTGCGGGAGACTCTGCTCTACCGTGTATTACCATTATTCTCTCATTGTAATGGGTGCCATGTAATACCACATTTGTCCTGCAGTGGCCAATACATTACAAGCGACCAGCCAACCACGGCTTTCGCTGGCAATATCGGCTGATCATCCTGGAGTTAAGCTATGAGATTTGTCAGTCAGCTGATTACTAGCCATGTCTAATTTGAGAAGGGTGTTGGGACAAACAAAACATTGGAAATCTGTTCATAAGTCTCTAGTTACTTACAAACCCACCGACACCTTTGGACATACCAGCTGATCATCGTGGAGTTCAGCTACAAGACCTGTGATGGTCAGCTGATTACTAGCCATTCCTCATTTACGAAAGGTGTTGGGACGAATAAAATTTTGGAAATCTGTCCATACATTTCTAGTTATCTAAAAAAGCCATGTCTCAAGGCTCCTTATTAATACTTTGACTTTCTGGGTTAACAATGTGAATGTAAAAAATTCTATATAAACTGGGTATCGCAGTAATCATGCTGATCCATATAAGAAACCGATCATGTTATTTTTACCAAATGATGAACGCTGTAACACAAACCCCCAAAATAATGGCAGAATTTCTGGACAAAAGAGAAACGTTGTCAATTTTTGCTTGTGAGTTCAGTGGCCACTACTGTATAATGAACAAATCACTGAGCTATTTGATCACTATTAAGTAGAGATGAGCGAACATACTCGGTAAGGCCGATTTCGCAATCGAGCACCGCGATTTTCGAGTACTTCACTACTCGGGTGAAAAGTACTCGGGTGCGCTGTGGGGCGGGGGGTTGCAGAGGGGAGTGGGGGGTAGCAGCGGGGAACCGGGGGGAGCCCTCTCTCTCTCCCTCTCCCCCCCACTCCCCGCTGCAACCCCCCGCTCACCCACAGCGCACCCGAGTACTTTTCACTCGCGTAGTGAAGTCCGCGAAAATCGCGGTGCTCGATTGCGAAATCGCCCTTACCGAGTACGTTCGCTCATCTCTACTATTAAGCTAGTTTAGTAGGATGACAATACTAATGCTGTGGAGAAGACTTTACACATAGATTCTGTTCTTAGTTATTCTCAGTATAATTTTCTTTAGAATATCTAACTTATTACTATTGTTTTGTAAATGTTTGCAGCTCCTTCAAGTCCTTCATCAACCTCCACAACTACAATGTCCACCACACCTTGTCTATGTACCTGCCTTGGTCAGGCTGTGGGTTATTGTATTCGGTCGTCCAGCTGCTCTCCATGTCCATGTGAGAAGCCTTCTACTTCTTATATTCCATTTAACTTGTTTGTCTCATCATTATAATCGATGACCCCCTTATGGATCCGATAGAAAACTAAAATGTGGTACAAGGGATGAACCTTCCATGATACAATAACTTATCCATAGCTTAATATGTTATTTTTGTAGCCACAACGACATCAACGACCAGTGTGACTTCCTCAACCAGCCCCCCGATGACCAGCTCTCCGACTATGACAATTGAAAGTACTTCATCTTCCTGTAAGTAGAACACCATTGAAAGCTGTGATTACAGAGTAGCACTAACTCTCTAAATAAGTGTAAGTAGGAAGACTTCATGCAGAGCTCCATTGGATAATAAGCCCTTTATGAGAATGAAGACTGTCTTAACGTTACTCTTCACATGGCTACCCTCTGGTTAATGTATCCTTCCAGAGGAAGTGATATGTCTGATATCTTGTTTCTTTAGCAGCAACAACATCATCGACCAGTGCGACTTCCTCAACAGCCCCCCCGATGACCAGCTCTTCGACCATGAGCACTGCGAGTACTTCCCCCTCCTGTAAGTAGAACACCATTGAAAGCTGTGATTACAGAGTAGCGCTAACTCTCGGAAAGCTTCTATCCTTTACTACTGAACAAATACAGGTAGGAAGACTTCATGCAGAGCTGCATTGGAAAATTAGTGTTTAACCTTTTATGAGGATGAAGACTGTCTTTACAGTGCTCTTCATATGGCTACCCTCTGGTTAATGTCTCCTTCCAGAGGGAGCAATATAACATGACTCTGTTAGTAACTAAACTAAGATAGTCATTAGGATACATGAACATCACTGAGAGAGGTCTTCTATGAGAAAATTTCCTTCTATCAGCAAATAGAGTCAGTATTACAATAAGACACTCCTGTTGCGGGAGACTCTGCTCTACCGTGTGTTACCATTAAGGATGAGCGAGTATACTCGCTAAGGCACTACTCGTCCGAGTAATGTGCCTTAGACGAGTATCTCCCTACTCGTCCTTAAAGATTCGGGGGCCGCCGCGGAGCGGGGAGCTGCGGGGGAGAGCGGGGAGGAACGGAGGGGAGATCTCTCTCTCCTTCTCTCCCGCCCACTCTCCCCTGCTCCCCGCCGCAACTCACCTCTCAGCCGCAGCGGTCCCCAAATCTTTAAGGACGAGCAGGGAGATACTCGGCTAAGGCACATTACTCGGACGAGTAGTGCCTTAGCGAGTATACTCGCTCATCCTTAATTATCATTATTCACTCATTGTAATGGGTGCCATGTATTACCACATTTCTCCTGCAGTGGCCACTACATTACAAGCGACCAGCCAACCACGGCTTTCTCTGGCAATATCAGCTGATCATCATTGAGTTAAGCTATGAGATTTGTGTCAGTCAGCTGATTACTAGCCATGTCTAATTTGAGAAAGGTGTTGGGACAAACAAAACATTGATCTGTTCATAAGTCTCTAGTTACTTACAACACCCACCGACACCTTTGGACATACCAGCTGATCATTGTGGAGTTCAGCTGCAAGACCTGTGATGGTCAGCTGATTACTAGCCATTCCTCATTTACGAAAGGTGTTGGGACAAAGAAAATCTTGGAAATCTGTCCATACATTTGTAGTTACCTAAAAAAGTCATGTCTCAAGGCACCTTCTTAATACTTTGACTTTCTGGGTTAACAATGTGAATGTAAAAAATTCTATATAAACTGGGTATCGCAGTAATCATGCTGATCCATATAAGAAAGTTATCATGTTATTTTTACCAAATGGTGAACGCTGTAACAAAAAAAACCAAAACAATAGCCGAATTTCTGGACAAAAGAGAAAAGTTGTCAATTTTTGCTTGTGAGGTCAGGGGCCACTACTGTCATAATGAACAAATCGCTGAGCTATTTGATCACTAATAAGCTAGTTTAGTAGGATGACACAATACTGATGCTGTGGAGAAGACCTTACACATAGATTCTGTTATTCTCAGTATAATTTTCTTTAGAATATCTAACTTATTACTATTGTTTTGTAAATGTTTGCAGCTCCTTCAAGTCCTTCATCAACCTCCACAACTACAATGTCCACCACACCTTGTCTATGTACCTGCCTTGGTCAGGCTGTGGGTTATTGTATTCGGTCGTCCAGCTGCTCTCCATGTCCATGTGAGAAGCCTTCTACTTCTTATATTCCATTTAACTTGTTTGTCTCATCATTATAATCGATGACCCCCTTATGGATCCGATATAAAACTAAAATGTGGTACAAGGGATGAACCTTCCATGATACAATAACTTATCCATAGCTTAATATGTTATTTTTGTAGCCACAACGACATCAACGACCAGTGTGACTTCCTCAACCAGCCCCCCGATGACCAGCTCTCCGACTATGACAATTGAAAGTACTTCATCTTCCTGTAAGTAGAACACCATTGAAAGCTGTGATTACAGAGTAGCACTAACTCTCTAAATAAGTGTAAGTAGGAAGACTTCATGCAGAGCTCCATTGGATAATAAGCCCTTTATGAGAATGAAGACTGTCTTTACGTTACTCTTCACATGGCTACCCTCTGGTTAATGTCTCCTTCCAGAGGGAGTGATATGTCTGATATCTTGTTTCTTTAGCAGCAACAACATCATCGACCAGTGCGACTTCCTCAACAGCCCCCCCGATGACCAGCTCTTCGACCATGAGCACTGCGAGTACTTCCCCCTCCTGTAAGTAGAACACAATTGAAAGCTGTGATTACAGAGTAGCGCTAACTCTCTGAAAGCGTCTATCCTTTACTACTGAACAAATACAGGTAGGAAGACTTCATGCAGAGCTGCATTGGAAAATTAGTGTTTAACCTTTTATGAGGATGAAGACTGTCTTTACACTGCTCTTCATATGGCTACCCTCTGGTTAATGTCTCCTTCCAGAGGGAGCAATATAACATGACTCTGTTAGTAACTAAACTAAGATAGTCATTAGGATACATGAACATCACTGAGAGAGGTCTTCTATGAGAAAATTTCCTTCTATCAGCAAATAGAGTCAGTATTACAATAAGACACTCCTGCTGCGGGAGACTCTGCTCTACCGTGTTACCATTAAGGATGAGCGAGTATACTCGCTAAGGCACTACTCGTCTGAGTAATGTGCCTTAGACAAGTATCTCCCTGCTCGTCCTTAAAGATTCGGGGGCCACCGCGGAGCGGGGAGCTGCGGGGGAGAGCGGGGAGGAACGGAGGGGAGATCTCTCTCTCCTTCTCTCCCGCCCACTCTCCCCTGCTCCCCGCCGCAACTCACCTGTCAGCCGCAGCGGTCCCCGAATCTTTAAGGACGAGCAGGGAGATACTCGGCTAAGGCACATTACTCGGACGAGTAGTGCCTTAGCGAGTATACTCGCTCATCCTTAATTATCATTATTCACTCATTGTAATGGGTGCCATGTAATACCACATTTCTCCTGCAGTGGCCACTACATTACAAGCGACCAGCCAACCACGGCTTTCTCTGGCAATATCAGCTGATCATCATGGAGTTAAGCTTTGAGATTTGTGTCAGTCAGCTGATTACTAGCCATGTCTAATTTGAGAAAGGTGTTGGGACAAACAAAACATTGATCTGTTCATAAGTCTCTAGTTACTTACAACACCCACCGACACCTTTGGACATACCAGCTGATCATTGTGGAGTTCAGCTGCAAGACCTGTGATGGTCAGCTGATTACTAGCCATTCCTCATTTACGAAAGGTGTTGGGACGAACAAAATTTTGGAAATCTGTCCATACATTTGTAGTTACCTAAAAAAGTCATGTCTCAAGGCTCCTTCTTAATACTTTGACTTTCTGGGTTAACAATGTGAATGTAAAAAATTCTATATAAACTGGGTATCGCAGTAATCATGCTGATCCATATAAGAAAGTTATCATGTTATTTTTACCAAATGGTGAACGCTGTAACAAAAAAACCAAAACAATAGCCGAATTTCTGGACAAAAGAGAAAAGTTGTCAATTTTTGCTTGTGAGGTCAGGGGCCACTACTGTCATAATGAACAAATCGCTGAGCTATTTGATCACTAATAAGCTAGTTTAGTAGGATGACACAATACTAATGCTGTGGAGAAGACCTTACACATAGATTCTGTTATTCTCAGTATAATTTTCTTTAGAATATCTAACTTATTACTATTGTTTTGTAAATGTTTGCAGCTCCTTCAAGTCCTTCATCAACCTCCACAACTACAATGTCCACCACACCTTGTCTATGTACCTGCCTTGGTCAGGCTGTGGGTTATTGTATTCGGTCGTCCAGCTGCTCTCCATGTCCATGTGAGAAGCCTTCTACTTCTTATATTCCATTTAACTTGTTTGTCTCATCATTATAATCGATGACCCCCTTATGGATCCGATATAAAACTAAAATGTGGTACAAGGGATGAACCTTCCATGATACAATAACTTATCCATAGCTTAATATGTTATTTTTGTAGCCACAACGACATCAACGACCAGTGTGACTTCCTCAACCAGCCCCCCGATGACCAGCTCTCCGACTATGACAATTGAAAGTACTTCATCTTCCTGTAAGTAGAACACCATTGAAAGCTGTGATTACAGAGTAGCACTAACTCTCTAAATAAGTGTAAGTAGGAAGACTTCATGCAGAGCTCCATTGGATAATAAGCCCTTTATGAGAATGAAGACTGTCTTTACGTTACTCTTCACATGGCTACCCTCTGGTTAATGTCTCCTTCCAGAGGGAGTGATATGTCTGATATCTTGTTTCTTTAGCAGCAACAACATCATCGACCAGTGCGACTTCCTCAACAACCCCCCCGATGACCAGCTCTTCGACCATGAGCACTGCGAGTACTTCCCCCTCCTGTAAGTAGAACACCATTGAAAGCTGTGATTACAGAGTAGCGCTAACTCTCTGAAAGCTTCTATCCTTTACTACTGAACAAATACAGGTAGGAAGACTTCATGCAGAGCTGCATTGGAAAATTAGTGTTTAACCTTTTATGAGGATGAAGACTGTCTTTACACTGCTTTTCATATGGCTACCCTCTGGTTAATGTCTCCTTCCAGAGGGAGCAATATAACATGACTCTGTTAGTAACTAAACTAAGATAGTCATTAGGATACATGAACATCACTGAGAGAGGTCTTCTATGAGAAAATTTCCTTCTATCAGCAAATAGAGTCAGCATTACAATAAGACACTCCTGCTCTGGGAGACTCTGCTCTACCGTGTGTTACCATTAAGGATGAGCGAGTATACTCGCTAAGGCACTACTCGTCCGAGTAATGTGCCTTAGACGAGTATCTCCCTGCTCGTCCTTAAAGATTCGGGGGCCGCCGCAGAGCGGGGAGCAGCGGGGGAGAGCGGGGAGGAACGGAGGGGAGATCTCTCTCTCCTTCTCTCCCGCCCACTCTCCCCTGCTCCCCGCCGCAACTCACCTGTCAGCCGCAGCGGTCCCCGAATCTTTAAGGACGAGCAGGGAGATACTCGGCTAAGGCACATTACTCGGACGAGTAGTGCCTTAGCGAGTATACTCGCTCATCCTTAATTATCATTATTCACTCATTGTAATGGGTGCCATGTAATACCACATTTCTCCTGCAGTGGCCACTACATTACAAGCGACCAGCCAACCACGGCTTTCTCTGGCAATATCAGCTGATCATCATGGAGTTAAGCTATGAGATTTGTGTCAGTCAGCTGATTACTAGCCATGTCTAATTTGAGAAAGGTGTTGGGACAAACAAAACATTGATCTGTTCATAAGTCTCTAGTTACTTACAGCACCCACTGACACTTTTGGACATACCAGCTGATCATTGTGGAGTTCAGCTGCAAGACCTGTGATGGTCAGCTGATTACTAGCCATTCCTCATTTACGAAAGGTGTTGGGACAAAGAAAATCTTGGAAATCTGTCCATACATTTGTAGTTACCTAAAAAAGCCATGTCTCAAGGCTCCTTCTTAATACTTTGACTTTCTGGGTTAACAATGTGAATGTAAAAAATTCTATATAAACTGGGTATCGCAGTAATCATGCTGATCCATATAAGAAAGTTATCATGTTATTTTTACCAAATGGTGAACGCTGTAACAAAAAAACCCAAAACAATAGCCGAATTTCTGGACAAAAGAGAAAAGTTGTCAATTTTTGCTTGTGAGGTCAGGGGCCACTACTGTCATAATGAACAAATCACTGAGCTATTTGATCACTAATAAGCTAGTTTAGTAGGATAACACAATACTGATGCTGTGGAGAAGACCTTACACATAGATTCTGTTCTTAGTTATTCTCAGTGTAATTTTCCTCAGTTTTCCTCAGGAAAATAAGCCCTTTATAATATAAAATAATTAAAAATAACTTATTACTATTGTTTTGTAAATGTTGCAGCTCCTTCAAGTCCTTTAACAACCTCCACAACTACAATGTCCACAACCATCAGTTCCACCACACCTTGTCTATGTACCTGCCTTGGTCAGGCTATGGGTTATTGTATCCGGTCGTCCAGCTGCTCTCCATGTCCATGTGAGAAGCCTTCTACTTCTTATATCCCGTTTATCTTGTTTGTCTCATCATTATAATCGATGACCCCTTATGGATCCGATATAAAACTAAAATGTGGTACAAGGGATGAACCTTCCATGATACAATCACTCATTCATAGCCTAATATGTTATTTTTGTAGCCACAACAACATCAACGACCAGTGCGACTTCCTCTACAACCCCCCCGATGACCAGCTCTACAACTATGAGCACTGAAAGTACTTCACTTTCCTGTAAGTAGAACAACATTGGAAGCTGTGATTACAGAGTAGCACTAACTCTCCTAATAGATGCAAGTAGGAAGACTTCATGCAGAGCTCCATTGGAAAATAAGCCCTTTATGGGGATGAAGACTGTCTTTACAGTGCTCTTCACATGGCTACCCTCTGGTTAATGTCTCCTTCCAGATGGAGCGATATAACTGTCTGATATCTTGTTTCTTTAGCAACAACATCATCGACCAGTGCGGCTTCCTCAACAACCCCCCCGATGACCAGCTCTTCGACCATGAGAACTGAAAGTACTTCACCTTCCTGTAAGTAGAACACCATTGAAAGCTGTGATTACAGAGTAGCGCTAACTCTCTGAAAGCTTCTATCCTTTACTACTGAACAAATACAGGTAGGAAGACTTCATGCAGAGCTGCATTGGAAAATAAGTGTTTAACCCTTTATGAGGATGAAGAATGTCTTTATACTGCTCTTCATATGGCTACCCTCTGATTAATGTCTCCTTCCAGAGGGAGCAATATAACATGACTCTGTTAGTAACTAAACTGAGATAGTCATTAGGATACATGAACATCACTGAGAGAGGTTTTCTATGAGAAAATTTCCTTCTATCAGCAAATAGAGTCAGTATTACAATAAGTCACTCCTGCTCTGGGAGACTCTGCTCTACCGTGTATTACCATTATTCACTCATTGTAATGGGTGCCATGTAATACCACATTTCTCCTGCAGTGGCCACGACATTACAAGCGACCAGCCAACCACAGCTTTCTCTGACACTATCGGCTGATCATCGTGGAGTTAAGCTATGAGATTTGTGTCAGTCAGCTGATTACTAGCCATGCCTAATTTGAGAAATGTGTTGGAACAAACAAAGCATTGGAAATCTGTTTATAAGTCTCTAGTTACTTACAACACCCACCGACACCTTTGGACATACCAGCTGATCATCGTGGAGTTCAGCTACAAGACCTGTGATGGTCAGCTGATTACTAGCCATTCCTCATTTACGAAAGGTGTTGGGACGAACAAAATTTTGGAAATCTGTTCACAAGTTTCTAGTTATCTAAAAAAGTCATGTCCTAAGGTACCTTATTAATTCTTTGACTTTCTGGGTTAACAATGTGAAAGTAAAAAATTCTATATAAACTGGGTATCGCAGTAATCATGCTGATCCATATAAGAAAGTTATCATGTTATTTTTACCAAATTGCGAATGCTGTAACAAAAAAACCCAAAACAATAGCCGAATTTCTGGACAAAAGAGAAAAGTTGTCAATTTTTGCTTGTGAGGTCAGTGGCCACTACTGTCATAATGAACAAATCGCTGAGCTATTTGATCACTATTAAGCTAGTTCAGTAGGATGACACAATACTGATGCTGTGGAGAAGACCTTACACATAGATTCTGTTCTTAGTTATTCTCAGTATAATTTTCCTCAGAAAATATAACTTATTACTATTGTTTTGTGAATGTTTGCAGCTCCTTCAAATCCTACCACAACCTCCACAACTACAATGTCCACAACCATCAGTTCCACCACACCTTGTCTATGTACCTGCCTTGGTCAGGCTATGGGTTATTGTATCCGGTCGTCCAGCTGCTCTCCATGTCCATGTGAGAAGCCTTCTACTTCTTATATCCCGTTTAACTTGTTTGTCTCATCATTATAATCGATGACCCCTTATGGATCCAATATAAAACTAAAATGTGGTACAAGGGATGAACCTTCCATGACAGAATCACTCATTCATAGCCTAATATGTTATTTTTGTAGCCACAACGACATCAACGACCAGTGCGACTTCCTCAACAACCCCCCCGATGACCAGCTCTACAACTATGAGCACTGAAAGTACTTCACCTTCCTGTAAGTAGAACACCATTGAAAGATGTGATTACAGAGTAGCACTAACTCTCCTAATAGATGCAAGTAGGAAGACTTCATGCAGAGCTCCATTGGAAAATAAGCCCTTTTTGAGGATGAAGACTGTCTTTACAATGCTCTTCACATGGCTACCCTCTGGTTAATGTCTCCTTCCAGATGGAGCGATATAACTGTCTGATATCTTGTTTCTTTAGCAACAACATCATCGACCAGTGCGACTTCCTCAACAACCCCCCCGATGACCAGCTCTTCGACCATGAGAACTGAGAGTACTTCACCTTCCTGTAAGTAGAACACCATTGAAAGCTGTGATTACAGAGTAGCGCTAACTCTCTGAAAGCTTCTATCCTTTACTACTGAACAAATACAGGTAGGAAGACTTCATGCAGAGCTGCATTGGAAAATAAGTGTTTAACCCTTCATGAGGATGAAGACTGTCTTTACAGTGCTCTTCATATGGCTACTCTCTGGTTAATGTCTCTTTCCAGAGGGAGCAATATAACATGACTCTGTTAGTAACTAAACTAAGATAGTCATTAGGATACATGAACATCACTGAGAGAGGTCTTCTATGAGAAAATTTCCTTCTATCAGCAAATAGAGTCAGTATTACAATAAGTCACTCCTGCTCTGGGAGACTCTGCTCTACCGTGTATTACCATTATTCACTCATTGTAATGGGTGCCATGTAATACCACATTTCTCCTGCAGTGGCCACTACATTACAAGCGACCAGCCAACCACGGCTTTCTCTGGCACTATCGGCTGATCATCGTGGAGTTAAGCTATGAGATTTGTGTCAGTCAGCTGATTACTAGCCATGCCTAATTTGAGAAAGGTGTTGGAACAAACAAAGCATTGGAAATCTGTTTATAAGTCTCTAGTTACTTACAACACCCACCGACACCTTTGGACATACTAGCTGATCATCGTGGAGTTCAGCTACAAGACCAGCGATGGTCAGCTGATTACTAGCCATTCCTCATTTACGAAAGGTGTTGGGACGAACAAAATTTTGGAAATCTGTTCTCAAGTTTCTAGTTATCTAAAAAAGTCATGTCTCAAGGCTCCTTAATAATACTTTGACTTTCTGGGTTAACAATGTGAAAGGAAAAAATTCTATATAAACTGGGTATCGCAGTAATCATGCTGATCCATATAAGAAAGTTATCATGTTATTTTTACCAAATGGCGAACGCTGTAACAAAAAAACCCAAAACAATAGCCGAATTTCTGGACAAAAGAGAAAAGTTGTCAATTTTTGCTTGTGAGGTCAGGGGCCACTACTGTCATAATGAACAAATCACTGAGCTATTTGATCACTATTAAGCTAGTTTAGTAGGATGACACAATACTAATGCTGTGGGGAAGACCTTACACATAGATTCTGTTCTTAGTTATTCTCAGTATAATTTTCCTCAGAATATATAACTTATTACTATTGTTTTGTAAATGTTTGCAGCTCCTTCAAGTCCTTCAACAACCTCCACAACTACAATGTCCACAACCATCAGCTCCACCACACCTTGTCTATGTACCTGCCTTGGTCAGGCTATGGGTTATTGTATCCGGTCGTCCAGCTGCTCTCCATGTCCATGTAAGAAGCCTTCTACTTCTTATATTCCATTTAACTTGTTTGTCCCATCATTATAATCAAACATTGGAAAATAAGTGTTTAACCTTTTATGAGGATGAAGAATGTCTTTACACTGCTCTTCATATGGCTACCCTCTGGTTAATGTCTACTTCCAGAGGGAGCAATATAACATGACTGTGTTAGTAACTAAACTAAGATAGTCATTAGGATACATGAACATCACTGAGAGAGGTCTTCTATGAGAAAATTTCCTTCTATCAGCAAATAGAGTCTGTATTACAATAAGTCACTCCTGCTCCGGGAGACTCTGCTCTACCATGTATTACCATTATTCACTCATTGTAATGGGTGCCATGTAATACCACATTTCTCCTGCAGTGGCCACCACAATACAATCGACCAGCCAACCACGGCTTTCTCTGGCAATATCGGCTGGTCATCGTGGAGTAAAGCTATGAGACCTGTGTCGGTCAGCTGCATACTAGCCATTTCTAATTTGAGGAAGGTGTTGGGACAAACAAAACATTGGAAATCTGTTCATAAGTCTCTAGTTACTTACAAAAGGCATGTCCTAAGACTCCTACTCAATAATTTGACTTTCTGGCTTAACAATGCAAATGCTTAAAATTCTATATAACCTTGGTATCGCAGTAATAATGCTGATCCAGGTAAGAAAGTTATCGTTATTTCTACCAAGTGGTGAACGCTGTAAAAAACAAATCCCAAAACAATGGCAGAATTTCTGGATAATATAAAAATATTGTCCATTTTTGCTTGTGAGGTCAGTGGCCACTACTGTCATAATGGTAAAATACCTGAGCTATTCGGTCACCATTGAAGCTAGACTGGTAGGATGACACAATGCCAATGCTGTGGAGAAGACCTTACATACAGATTTTGTTCTTAGTTATTCTCAGTATAATTTTCCTCAGAATATATAACTTATGACTATTGTTTTGTAAATGTTTGCAGCTCCTTCAAGTCCTTCAACAACCTCCACAACTACAATGATCACAACCATCAGCTCCACCACACCTTGTCTATGTACCTGCCTTGGTCAGGCTATGGGTTATTGTATCCGGTCGTCCAGCTGCTCTCCATGTCCATGTGAGAAGCCTTTTATTTCTTCTATCCCGTTGATCGTGTTTGTCCCATCATTATAATCGATGACCTTGTTGTGCTTCAAATATTAAACTGAAATGTGGTACAACGGATGAGCCTTCCATGATGCAATCACTCATCCATCATCTAATTTCTTATCTTTTTAGCCACAACGACATCATTGACCAGTGCGACTTCCTCAAAACCCCCCCCGATGACCAGCTCTTCGACTATGAGCACTGAGAGTACTTCACTCTCCTGTAAGTAGAACACCATTGAAAGCTGTGATTACAGAGGGATTAACTAGTTATTGCGCATTTTACTAAAGGTGTTGGGACAAACAAAGCATTGGAAAGCTTTGCATAAGCTTTGAGTTACCTACAAAAGTCATGTCCTAAGACTCCTTTTCAATACTTTGACTTTCTGAGTTAACAATGTAAATGTAAAAAACTCTATATAAACTCGGTATCGCAGTAATCATGCTAATCCAGATAATATCATCTTATTTTTACTAAATAGTAAACGCTTAAAAAAAAAAAAAAAACAATGGAGGAACTTTCCAACCAAATTTTTGTTTACTTCATAGATTGTTGATGTTTCTGCCACCTATTTTTACCCAGATTTCCAATTTGCCTAGGTCCATTTTCTGCATGATCACTTCCACATATTGGTTAAACAAGAAGGATGAGAGGATGCAGCCATGTCGGACACCATTGCCGATCCCAAACCAATCTGTGTCCCCATACTGTGTTCTCACAGTGGCTTCTTGATTCGTATAAAGTGATTTTATTAGCTTGACTAGATGTGCCGATACGCTCAGCTCTTCTAGGGCCTGCTATAGCTTGTCATGGTCAATGCAATCAAAGGCCTTGATGTAGTCGACGAAGCACATGTAGATATTCTTTTAGTATTCTCAAGCTTTTTCCATGGTCCATCGCAGGTTTGCAATATTGTCGTCGGTGCCGCGTCCTTCGACTACTGACCTCAATTTTTTTCTGTATAATTTTGAGAAGGATCTTGCTTGCATGTGGAATGAGGGCTATTGTTCGGCAATTGGAGCAATTCTGGGAGTTGCCTTTCTTTGGTAGAGGGAGGAAGACTGATCTTTTCCAGTCCTGTGGTCATTGTATGGATGCCCACACTGCCTGGCACAGCGCTGTGATGGTCTTCTCTGGTACTGGCAGCAATAGCTCTGCCAGTGTGTTATTTGTGTCTGGAGCTTTATTTTTGGCTACTTGTTTCATTGCCATAACCACTTCTGACTCCATAATGGAGGCTCCAAGTCTGCAGGCTCCACATCAATAGTCCAGGTATGTGGTTGCAGGCATATAGTTCCTCTGAGTATTCCCTCCACCTATCCTTGATACTCTGTTGGTCATTCAGTTCCTTCCCATTTTTGCTTTTGATTGTGCCATTGAGTGACAAGAAAGGTTTTCGGGCCATCTTGATCTGTGAGAATAGGCCTCGCATATGGCCTTTCATGGCTTCTGCTTTGAGTTGTTTGCATTGCTTATTCCAGTCCATTTCCTTACCTTTCCGCTCACTGAAAATCAGCATTTAGTTGCCGAACTTTGTTTTTGTTGCCGGCCGTCTTTGGTGCTCTTCTTTTATCGGCTGTTCTGAGGGTTTGCCCGGACAACCAATAGCGTTGTTTTTCCTGCTTCTTATAAGTTAGATGCTTACTGGCTGTTTCCATAACTGTGGACTGTATATCGTGCCATAGGTCCTCTGGGTGCGTTTCTGATGTGTCAAGTAGTTCAAATCTGTTTGCTACCTCAATAGTGTATGATTGGGGGATTTTAGGGGTGTAGAATTTTCTCAGTGGAGCGCCTTTCTTAATGCTATGGAATTTGATCTTAGCTGCAAGGCGTTCATGATCAGTGCCGCAGTCGGCATGTCTTTAGGGGCAGCCATCTTTCCTGAAGTGCATTTAATAGCATTAAGAGCATCTAGAAGATATGCTTTACGGCTGACTCATGGGCCATTCACACAGTAGACAGGAGGTGACCCATTGACTTGTATGGGAAACTCTTCTAGACATGCTCAGCAGGGAGGTCAGTAGATAATCACACTTTATACCTCTTTGAAATGGTGGCTCCTGTATTATCTACATAGATGTGTCATCTTTCAGGGTAATCCTTACTACCTGTGAGTGAGATAACTGCTGCCATGCTTTCTCTACTGATCTGGAAGAGTCAGACTGTTATTAGGCTCGGTGGTCAATGTGAAAATGCAGGATTCTGGGCTTTTTTTTAAGACACAAATTGCGACCGAAAATGTAAAAGCAGATCATTAAAAGTTCTTTAAAAATATGTTTAACACAAAAATGTAGTTTGTATAATAGGACATTTTCCTAAGGGTCATTACCCTAAGGCACAAAATAGGCTTGTCACTAAAGAGTTAAGATTGGGCAATTTCCATCCACATTGTTGGGGGTTTTACCTTTCTCTGGATCAATATGGTAGGATTAGGTGGGACTTGATGAACCTGGGTTTTTTAAGTCTTATCATCTGTATAACCAGGTGTCAGCTACAGAAGGAATCTTCTGAGAAAGTTCTTAGTACACAAGTCTAGGAAGAACTGAAACAATTATGAAAATCTAGTTGCACACTAGTCATGTGTTCGCGTTGTGCCCGAGGGCTTAAGAGCAACTTACATTGGATAATACTATGACACAAGTCTGCATGCTGTCCATACATTGACTTGTCCTATTTATCACCCATGGACTGGAATAGGACATGCCATGAGATTTATCACACAGACCATTGGTCCATGTGAAAAAATGTCAGCATGCATGTCTGCATAGGCATATAATCTTCTGATGACGTCATAGTTTCTACCACCCATTTTCTAGAACTGTTAAATATGATCAAGTGTTACCTTCACGATCACTACTGTCATTAAACTCTTCTACAACTTTACTATTTTCAGCCACGACACCGGTAACCAATACTCTGACCATGACGTCAACCACGTCCACATCTGGTGAGTACAGCGAGTCCATGTTCTCAAGAAGCTTTGATGTGATTGTATAAGATCTTCAAGGTAAATATCGTCTAGATATGTAAACTGGGATGTGAAGGAAGTCTAGACTGATAACCAAGATGACGTGAGGCCTTTGTGATGTCCGTGGCTGATGTATAAACAAGATGTATTTGTAGAGTTATTAACAGAGCACAAGAGACTGTAGGATGTCCTATCGGGCCTCGGGACAGGAGTGCCGTCCCTCTGTGCTGATATTAGATTTGGCTAGGGCTAAACCAGGGGGGGAGTGTGAGGGATGCAATGTTCACCTTTAAGGGAGTCTATCATGAAAATGACGTCCTCCAAACCGCAAAGGTCTGTAGAGCACTGATGCTATTCATAAACCCTTCATTGCCAAAAAAATAAACTTTATTCGTATATATAAATGTTATGCATGTACAATACATTCGAAGCCCAGCACATGCGTAGTACACCCATGACCAAGCAGTCTGCAGCAGGGAACATACTGCACATGCACCAGGCTGTGAATGAGAAGCGCTCGTCCAAGAGTTCTGTGAGCAGTTAGATGACGTCATGAAGGTCTTCTGACTACGGGGCTGTCAGAGGAAAGGGGGTGGTGAGGGACGAGGATCAAAGCACTTGGAGCTATTGAGAAGGCCTCAAAAAACTTTGTTTTCTCAACAATGAAGAGTTTCTGATTAGGATGAAATGAATGTCTTTTGTAAGTGCAAAATCTTTGGGGATGGCTTGGGGGGCATCTTTTTAGTGACAGCATTCATTTGAGATGCTCCTCACGGGGGTTGGACTACATTTAGGGAATCCTCAGGTTGCATTTTAGGAGTAGTCTCTAATACCACTGGCGGCTTTCAGATGGCATTTTTGAACAGAGATTTATGCAACTAAGACTAATACAGATCAAGGCAGACAGCTGGCCTAAGGCAAGAAACGGGCAATGTCAAATTCATAAAAGTTGAAGCCACCCAATTATCAGAGCTCATCAGTGACAAGCTAAGCACTAACCCACTAACATAGGCCTGTCCCTTTAGGATTAAGTTAAGCCTGCATGGTGATGCCAGTGGTGACAGTGGGGACACAAGACATTATATATATATATATATATATATATATATATATATGTATATATATATATATATATATATATATATATATATCTATATATATAACATGAGATACTTCATAATCCAAAAAGGTGGTTTCCCACTTGAACTAGTACGAAATACATAGGATTTTAATTAATTAGCACAGAGCTGCTCTTTTGACCCCTGCATGGCTGAGAGCTTCCCAACCATATTTGTGTTTACTTCACCTCTTGCTCTGCTCTGGGTAGTTTTTGGAGCCAGCTAGTAGCAGCAGCTAAGTGGCTCAAACCCATGGCCAATGCACTCCTGTTGCTTAGGAAGATGTTCATTATTGTCCGGTAGCATCTGTGTCATTTTACCTCCACTTAAAATAGTTCTATACATGTCGTCTTAAAGTATGATTAATAATTCCATGTAACCAAAAGCATGCATTCCGTACAGTGTTTCAATAGGTTCGTCCACACCCTGTATATGTAGATAGTCTGACATGTACTGTATCAACTAGTAGTCAGACAGTAGTCAGGTAAAAATCAAACAGGAAGCCAATGAAGAGCTGAGAAAGAAGGTGAAACCAGACCACTAAAGCAGGAGTATAAAAGGCACTTTCTAAGAGAAGGGAGTCTGGAATAACTATACACAGAGTAATGGCGATTGGCTGGCTAGGCTATCCATTCTACCTCCCGGCCAACCAATCCACCCATAAATAGCGAATGATGTGTCACTGCTGGCACTCTGGACCAAAATTAAAGTAAGCATGCACTGCCATGAGGATGCAGTTGTAGAGGCCTAACAACATGATGTCACCCCATACCCAACCTTACTCTTCTATCCTGTTGATCATGTTTTTGTCATCATTATGATCAATGACCCTCCTATGCTTCAAATATGAATCTGAATTGTGGTACAGATGGCCCTTCCATGATACAATCATTCATCCATAGTCTGATATCTTATTTCTTTAGCAACAATGACATCATCGACCAATGCGACTTCCTCAACAACCCCAATGACCAGCTCTCCGACTATGAGCATTGAGAGCACTTCATCTTCCTGTAAGTAGAACACCATTGAAAGCTGCGATTACAGAGTAGCGCTAACTCTCTAAATAGGTGCAAGTAGGAAGACTTCATGCAGAGCTCCATTGGAAAATAAGCCCTTTATGAGGCTGAAGACTGTCTTTACACTACTCTTCACATAGTTACCCTCTGGTTAATGTTTCCTTCTAGAGGGAGCGATATAACTGTCTGATATCTTGTTTCTTTAGCAACAATGACATCATCAACCAGTGCGACTTCCTCAGCAACCCCCCCGATGACCAGCTTTCCAACCATGAGCTCTGAGAGTACTTCATCTTACTGTAAGTAGAACACCATTGGAAGCTGTGATTACAGATTTTCCACATTTAGGAAAGGTGTTGGGACAAACAAAACAAAATCTGTCCATAAGTTTCTAGTTACCTACAAAAGTAAAGTCCTAAGACTCCTTCTCGATACTTTGACATTCTGCATTAACAATATAAATGTAACAAATTCTATATACACTTGGTATCGTAGAAACCGTGGTGATTATCATGTTAATTTTACTAAATGGTGAACACTGTAAAAATAAAACCCCGAAATAATGGCAGAATTTCTGGACAATAGAGAAAAGTTGTCTATTTTTGCTTGTGAGGTCAGTGGCCACTACTGTCATAATGGTAAAATAACTGAGCTATTTGGTCACCATTCATGTCAGTTTGGTAGGATGACACAGTACTAATGCTGTGGAGAAGACCTTAGACATAGATTTTGTTTTTAGTTATTCTCAGTGTAATTTTCATTAGAATATATAACTTATTACTATTGATTTGTAAATGTTTGCAGCTCCTTCAAGTCCTTCAACAACCTCCACAACTACAATGTCCACAACCATCAGCTCCACCACACCTTGTCTATGTACCTGCCTTGGTCAGGCTATGGGTTATTGTATCCGGTCGTCCAGCTGCTCTCCATGTCCATGTGAGAAGCCTTCTATTTCTTCTCTCCCATTGATCATGTTTGTCCCATCATTATATTCAATGACCCCTAAAGCTTCAAATATGAAACTGAAATGTGGTACAACGAATGAACCTTCCATGATACAATCACTCATCCATAGTGTGATATCTTGTTTCTTTAGCCACAACTACATCATCGACCAGTGCGACTTCCTCAACAATAACCCCTCCGATGACCAGCTCTCCAACTATGAGCACTAAGAGTACTTCACCCTCCTGTAAGTAGAACACCATTGAAAGCTGTGATTACAGAGTAGCGCTAACTCTCTTAATAAATGTAAGTAGGAAGACTTCATGCAGAGCTCTATTGGAATATAAGCTCTTTATATATGGCTACCCTCTAGTTAATGTCTCCTTCCAGAGGGAGCAATATAACAAGACATGTTTGTAACTAAATAGAGATAGTCATTAGGGTACATGAACATCATTGGGAGAGGTTTCCTACTTCATGCAGAGTTCCATTGGAAAATAAGTGTATAGCCCTTTGAGAAGGAAGACTGTCTTTACAGTGCTCTTCATATGGCTACCCTCTGGTTAATGTCTCCTTCCAGAGGGAGCGATATAACATGACTGTGTTAGTAAAAAAATAAAAGATTGTCATTAGGGTACATGAACATCATTCCGAGAGGTCTTCCACAAGAAAATTTTCCTTTATCAGCCATAGAGTCAGTATTACAATGAGCCACTTCTGCTGCGGGAAACTCTGCTTTACCGTGTATTACCATTATTCACTCATTGCAATGGGCACCATGTAATACCACATTTATAATAATAATAATCTTTATTTGTATAGCGCCAACTTATTCCGCAGCGCTTTCAGGCATGGATAAATGCAAAACAATACAACATTTCTCCGCTAGTGGCCACTACAATACAATTGAGCAGTCACCTACCACCTTCCCTGGACATACCAGCTGATTATCGTTGAGTTCAGTTACAAGACCTGTGATAATCAGCTGATTACTAGCCATTCCTCATTTACGAAAGGTGTTGGGACAAACAAAATCTTGGAAATCTGTCCATTAGTTTCTAGTTACCTACAAAAGTCATGTCAAGGCTCCTTCTCAAAACTTTGACTTTCTGGCTTAACAATGTAAATGTGAAAAATTCTATATAAATTCGGTATCATAGTGATCATGCTGATCCATATAAGAAAGTTATCATGTTATTTTTACCAAATGGTGAACGCTGTAACAAAAAAACCCCAAAACAATGGTTTCTCTATTTTTGTTATGATGTTAATAGCCACTACTGTCATAATGATGAAATGGCTGAGCTATTTAGTCACTATTGAAGCTCGTTTTATAGGATAACACAATACTGATGCTGTGGTACAACGAATGAACCTTCCATGATACAATCACTCATTCATTGCCTGATATCTTATTTCTTTAGCAACAACCACATCATCAACCAGTGCGACTTCCTCAACAACAACTCCCCCGATGACCAGCTCTCCGACTATGAGCATTGAGAGTACTTCATCTTCCTGTAAGTAGAACACCATTGAAAGCTGTGATTACAGAGTGATTACTAGCTATTCCTCATTAAGGAAGATGTTGGGACAAACAAAACATTGGAAATTGGTCAAAAGTTTCTAGTTACATACAAGAGTCACATCCTAAGACTGCTTCTCGATACTTTGACATCCTGAATTAACAATGTGAATATAAAACATTGTATATACACTTGGTATCGCAGTAATCGTGGTGATTATCATGTTAATTTTACCAAATGGTGAATGCTGTAAAAACAAAACCGGAAAACAATAGCAACATTTCTGGACGATAGAGAGGCCACTACTGTCATGATGGTAAAATGACTGAGCTATTAGGTTACTATTGAAGCCTGTTTGGTAGGATAATACAATACTGATGCTGTGGAGAAGACAATACCCATAGATTTAGCTTTTAGTTATTCTCAGTGTAATTTTTCTCAAAATATATAGTCCTTCAACAACCTCCACAACTACAATGTCCACAGCCATCAGCTCCACCACACCTTGTCTATGTACCTGTCTTGGTCAGGCTATGGATTATGGTGTCCAGTCGTCCAATTGCTCTCCATGTTCATCTGAGAAGCCTTCTGTTTCTTCTCTCCCGTTGATCGTGTTTGTCCCATCATTATGATCGATGATCCCCTTATGCTTCAAATATGAAACTGAAATGTGGTACAACGAATGAACCTTCCATGATACAATCACTCATCCATAGTCTGATATCTTGTTTCTTTAGCAACAACGACATCATCGACCAGTGCGACTTCCTCAACAACTCCCCCGATGACCAGCTCTCCGACTATGAGCGCTGAAAGTACTTCACCCTCCTGTAAGTAGAACACCATTGGAAGCTGTGATTACAGAGTAGCGCTACCTCTCTTAATAAATGCAAGTAGGAAGACTTCATGCAGAGCTCCATTGCAAAATAAGCCCTTTATGAGGATGAAGACTGTCTTTACAGTGCTCTTCACATGGCTATCTTCCGGTTAATGTCTACTTCCAGAGGGAGCAATATAACTGTCTGATATCTTGTTTCTTTAGCCATAACGACATCATCAACCAGTGCGACTTCCTCAACAACCCGCCCGATGACCAGCTCTTCGACTATGGGCACTAAGAGTACTTCACCGTCCTGTAAGTAGAACACCATTGAAAGCTGCGATTACAGAGTAGCGCTAACTCTCTGAAAGCTTCCATCACTCACTACTGAATAAATGCAGATCGGAAGACTTCATGCAGAGCTGCATTGCAAAATAAGTGTATAGCCCTTCATGTGGATGAAGACTCTTTACACTGCTCTTCGCATGGCTACCCACTGGTTAATGTCTCCTTCCAGAGGGAGCAATATAACATGATGGTGTTAGTAAAAAAATAAAGATGGTCATTATGGTACATGAACATCACTGAGAGAGGTCTTCCACAAGAAAATTTCCTTCTATCAGCCATAGAGTCAGTATTACAATAAGCCACTCTTGCTGCGGGAGACTCTGCTCTACCGTGTATTACTCTTATTCACTTATTGCAATGGGTGCCATGTAATACCGCATTTCTCCTAGAGTGGCCACTACAATACAATTGAGCAGCCACTCACCGTCTTCCCTGGTGATAACAGCTGATCATCGTGGAGTTCAGTCACAAGACCTGTGATGGTCAGCTGATTACTATCCATTCCTCATTTACAAAAGGTGTTGGGACAAACAAAATCTTGGAAATCTGTTTATAAGTTTCCAGTTAGTTACAAAAGTCATTAGAAAAAGTAGGAAAGTCCCGCAGCACATCTAACACATGCACTTAAGTGCTGAGGTTCCAATCTGTGTATGCCAAGCCACCTGTGGGGTCAAGAACCCAACCCCAAGTAAATGCAATGGTATCCAAGGAGGCGGCAGATTCAACGGTGTAGAAATGGTAAAAAAAAGGTTTTATTGCTCCATGAAATGGCGACGTTTCAACTTAATCTAAGTCTTTTTCAAGCCAGGCTTGAAAAAGACTTAGATTAAGTCGAAACGTCGCCATGTCCTAAGACTCCTTCTCAAAACTTTGACTCTGGCTTAACAATGTAAATGAAAAAAAATTCTATATAAACTCTGCATCGTAGTGATCATGCTGATCCATATAAGAAAGTTATCATGTTATTTTTACCAAATGTTGAACGCTGTAACAAAAAAACAATGGTTTCTCTATTTTTGTTATGATATAAATGGCCATTACTGTGATAATGATGAAATGGCTGAGCTATTTAGTCACTATTGAAGCTACTACTACTGTGCTCTGTGTCTATTTGAGAAGCCTTCTATTTCTTATATCTCGTGTTTGTCCCATCATTCTGCTTAAGATATGAAATTGAATGTTGTACAACGGATGAACCTTCCATGATACAATCACTCATCCATAGTCTGATATTTTATTTCTTTAGCCACAATGACATCATCGACCAGTGTGACTTTCTCAACAATAACCCCCCCCATGACCAGCTCTCCGACTATGAGCACTCAAAGTACTTCACCTTTCTGTAAGTAGAACACCTTTGATAGCTGTGATTACAGAGTAGGGCTAACTCTCCTAATTAATGCAAGTTGTAAGACTTCATGCAGAGCTCCATTGGATAATAAGCGTATAACCCTTTGAGGATGAAGACTTTACTTACATTGCTCTTCCAATGGCTACCCTCTGGTTAATGTCTCCTTCCAGAGGGAGCGATATAAGATGACTGTAAGTAATTTAGTTAGATGAACATCACTGAGAGAGGTCTTCCACCAGAAAATTACCATCTATCAACCAAAAATACAGTTTTGTCAATAAGCCACTCCTGCTGCGGGAGACTGCTCTACCGTGTGTTACTATTATTCACTCATTGTAATGGATAACATGTAATACCACATTTCTCCTGCAGTGGCTACTACAATACAATCGAACAATCACACACTGCCTTCCCTGGGGACATTAGCTGATCATCATGTAGTTCAGCTACAAGACCGGTGTTGGTCAGCTGATTACTAGACATTTATCATTTAGGAAAGGTGTTGGGGCAAACAAAATCTTGGATATCAGTCCACAAGTTTCTAGTTACCAAGAGAAGTCACGTCCTAAGACTCCTGCTTGTGAGGTCAGTGGCCACTACTGTCATAATGGTAAAATGACTAAGCTGTTTGGTCACTATTCATGTTAGTTTGGTAGGATAATACAATGCCGATGCTGTGGAGAAGACCTTACACATAGATTTTCTTCTTTGTTATTCTCAGTATAATTTTCCTCAGAATATCTAACTTATTACTATTGTTTTGGAAATGTTTGCAGCTCCTTCAAGTCCTTCAACATCCTTCACAACTACAATGATCCCAACCATCAGCTCCACCACACCTTGTCCATGTACCTGCCTTGGTCAGGCTATGAAGTTTTGTAACCGGCCAACCTACTGTGCTCCATGTTCATGTACGAAGCCTTTTGTTTCTTCTATCCCTTCAATTGTGTTTGTCCCATCATTTTGATCGATGATCCCCTTATGCTTCAGATATAAAACTGAAATGTGGTACAATGGACGAACCTTCCATGATACAATCTCTCATCCATAGTCTGATATCTTGTTTCTTTAGCCACAACGACATCATCGACCACTGTGACTTCCTCAACAACTCCCTCGATGACGAGCTCTCCGACTATGGACGCTAAGAGTATTTCACCTTTCTGTAAGTGGAACACCATTGAAAGCTGTGATTACGGAGTAGCACTAACTCTCTAAATAAGTGCAAGTAGGAAGACTTCATGCAGAGCTCCATTGCAAAATAACCCCTTTATGAGGATGAAGACTGTCTTTACAGTGCTCTTCACATGGCTACCCTCTGGTTAATGTCTCCTTCCAGAGGGAGCAATATAATTGTCTGATTGTCTGATATCTTGTTTCTTTAGCAACAACGACATCATCAACCAGTGAGACTTCCTCAACAACCCCCCCGATGACCAGCTCCCCGACTATGAGCCCTGAGAGTACTTCACCCTCCTGTAAGTAGAACACCATTGAAAGCTGTGATTACAGAGTAGCGCTAACTCTTTGAAAGCTTCCATCATTCACTACTAAATAAATGCAGATAGGAAGACTTCATACAGAAGGAAAATTGGAACATAAGTGTATAGCACTTTGAGAAGGAAGACTGTCTTTATAGTGCTCTTCACATGGCTACCCTCTGGTTAATGTCACCTTCCAGAGGGAGCAATATAATATGATGGTGTTAGCAAAAAAATAAAGATTGTCATTAGTGTACATGAACATCACTGAGAGAGGTCTTCCACAAGACAATTTCCTTCTATCAGCCAGAGAATCAGTATTACAATAAGTCACTCCTGCTGCGGGAGACTCTGCTCTACCGTATATTACTTTTATTCACTCATTGCAATGGGCACCATGTAATACCGCATTTCTCCTGCAGTGGCCACTACAATACAATTGAGCAGCCAGTCACTGTCTTCCCTGGTGATACCAGCTGATCATCGTGGAGTTCAGTTACAAGACCTGTGATAATCAGCTGATTACTAGCCATTCCTCATTTACAAAAGGTGTTGGGACAAACAAAATCTTGGAAATCTGTTCATAAGTTTCCAGTTAGCTACAAAAGTCATGTCCTAAGACTCCTTCTCAAAACTTTGACTCTCTGGCTTAACAATGTAAATGTAAAAAAATTCTATATAAACTCTGCATCGTAGTGATCATGCTGATGCATATAAGAAAGTTATCATATTATTTTTACCAAATGTTGAACGCTGTAACACAAAACCCCAAAACAATGGTTTCTCTATTTTTGTTATGATGTTAGTGGCCATTACTGTCATAATGATGAAATGGCTGAGCTATTTAGTCACTATTGAAGCTACTACTACTGTGCTCTGTGTCCATGTGAGAAGCCTTCTATTTTTATATCCCGTGTTATATCTCGTGTTTGTCCCATCATTATGCTTCAGATATGAAATTGAATGTTGTACAACTAGAGATGAGCGAACGCGTTCGTCCGAGCTTGATATTCGTGCGAATATTAGGGTGTTCGGGATGTTCGTTATTCGTAACGAACACCATGCGGTGTTCTGGTTACTTTCACTTCCTTCCCTGAGACGTTAGCGCGCTTTTCTGGCCAATTGAAAGACAGGGAAGGCATTACAACTTCCCCCTGCAACGTTTAAGCCCTATACCACCCCCCTGCTGTGAGTGGCTGGCGAGATCAGGTGTTCGCCTAATATAAAAGTCGGCCCCTCCCGCGGCTCGCCTCAGATGCGGTGTGAGTTAGATGAGGGACAGTGCTGTTTATACCGGAGCTGCTGTAGGGAAAGAATTGGTAGTTAGTGTAGGCTTCAAGACCCCCCAAAGGTCCTTATTAGGGCCACTGATAGCTGTGTGTTGGCTGCTGTTAGCAGTGGCATTTTTTTTTTCTCAAAATCGGCTCTGCAGAGCGTTGCACCTGGCATTAGGGACAGAAGTGCTGCATAGGCAGGGAGAGTGTTAGGAGTGAGTGTAGCCTTCAAGAACCTCAACGGTCCTTTCTAGGGCCATATTTATCCGTGTGCAGTACTGTTCAGGCTGCTGTTAGCTGTGCTGCATTTTTTTTGGGCTTCTCAAAATCGCCTCTGCAGAGCATTCCACCCTCCATTGATACTGCAGGGAAAGAATTGTATAGGCAGGGCCACAACAAAGTTATTATTCATAGAATATACGCAGTGCTGCCTTTTGGTGGAAAAACAAGTGGAAACAAATCTATTTGTCCAGCCTGTGTCCGTCCTTACGGGCGGTGGACACGTGTGAGCTGCGTGAAAAACATTGCTAAATCATACGCACCCAGCTACGCTTTACTGCTGGCTTCGCCATTTGCTTTCCTTAATTGGGAAAAAAAATACCTGCTCTGCCAGAGTTATAATAACTCTGCTACCCTCACGTTCTGTGACACATAAGCAGGGACACAGCACAGTTATTAAACTTCTCATGTTCATAGAATATACGCAGTGCTGCCTTTTGGTGGGAAAAAACTGAAAACAAATCTATTTGTCCAGCCTCTGTCCGTCCTAACGCCTGTGGACACGTGTGAGCTGCGTGAAAAACATTGCTAAATCATACGCACCCAGCTACGCTTTACTGCTGGCTTCGCCATTTGCTTTCCTTAATTGGGAAAAAAAATACCTGCTCTGCCAGAGTTATAATAACTCTGCTACCCTCACGTTCTGTGACACATAAGCAGGGACACAGCACAGTTATTAAACTTCTCATGTTCATAGAATATACGCAGTGCTGCCTTTTGGTGGGAAAAAACTGAAAACAAATCTATTTGTCCAGCCTCTGTCCGTCCTAACGCCTGTGGACACGTGTGAGCTGCGTGAAAAACATTGCTAAATCATACGCACCCAGCTACGCTTTACTGCTGGCTTCGCCATTTGCTTTCCTTAATTGGGAAAAAAAATACCTGCTCTGCCAGAGTTATAATAACTCTGCTACCCTCACGTTCTGTGACACATAAGCAGGGACACAGCACAGTTATTAAACTTCTCATGTTCATAGAATATACGCAGTGCTGCCTTTTGGTGGGAAAAAACTGAAAACAAATCTATTTGTCCAGCCTCTGTCCGTCCTAACGCCTGTGGACACGTGTGAGCTGCGTGAAAAACATTGCTAAATCATACGCACCCAGCTACGCTTTACTGCTGGCTTCGCCATTTGCTTTCCTTAATTGGGAAAAAAAATACCTGCTCTGCCAGAGTTATAATAACTCTGCTACCCTCACGTTCTGTGACACATAAGCAGGGACACAGCACAGTTATTAAACTTCTCATGTTCATAGAATATACGCAGTGCTGCCTTTTGGTGGGAAAAAACTGAAAACAAATCTATTTGTCCAGCCTGTGTCCGTCCTTACGGGCGGTGGACACGTGTGAGCTGCGTGAAAAACATTGCTAAATCATACGCACCCAGCTACGCTTTACTGCTGGCTTCGCCATTTGCTTTCCTTAATTGGGAAAAAAAATACCTGCTCTGCCAGAGTTATAATAACTCTGCTACCCTCACGTTCTGTGACACATAAGCAGGGACACAGCACAGTTATTAAACTTCTCATGTTCATTGAATATACGCAGTGCTGCCTTTTGGTGGGAAAAAACTGAAAACAAATCTATTTGTCCAGCCTGTGTCCGTCCTTACGGGCGGTGGACACGTGTGAGCTGCGTGAAAAACATTGCTAAATCATACGCACCCAGCTACGCTTTACTGCTGGCTTCGCCATTTGCTTTCCTTAATTGGGAAAAAAAATACCTGCTCTGCCAGAGTTATAATAACTCTGCTACCCTCACGTTCTGTGACACATAAGCAGGGACACAGCACAGTTATTAAACTTAGATTATTCATTCACTAGAGGCAGTGGGGCCTTTCGTTTTCCAAAAAGGGCAAAAATTATATTTGGCCTGCAGTCTTGCGCCAATTTATTTCCTGCCTGTGAAATCAAATCACTGGTAATACAGCATGCTGAGGGGTAGGGGTAGGCCTAGAGGACGTGGACGCGGCCGAGGACGCGGAGGGCCAAGTCAGGGTGTGGGCACAGGCCGAGCTCCTGATCCCGGTGTGTCGCAGCCGACTGCTGCGCGATTAGGAGAGAGGCACGTTTCTGGCGTCCCCACATTCATCGCCCAATTAATGGGTCCACGCGGGAGACGGTTATTAGAAAATGAGCAGTGTGAGCAGGTCCTGTCCTGGATGGCAGAAAGTGCTTCGAGCAACCTATCGTCAACACGCAGTTCTGCGCCGTCCACTGCTGCAAATCCGAATCCTCTGTCTGCTGCTCCTCCTTCCTCCCAGCCTCCTCACTCCACTACAATGACACCTGCTCAGGAGCGGGAACACTCCCAGGAACTGTTCTCGGGCCCCTGCTCAGATTGGGCAGCAGCGGTTCCTCTCCCACCAGAGGAGTTTATAGTCACTGATGCCCAACCATTCGAAAGTTCCCGGGGTCCGGGGGATGAGGCTGGGGACTTCCGCCAACTGTCTCAACAACTTTCTGTGGGTGAGGAGGACGATGACGATCATACACAGTTGTCTTGCAGTGAGGTAGTAGTAAGGGCAGTAAGTCCGAGGGAGCAGCGCACAGAGGATTCGGAGGAAGAGCAGCAGGACGATGAGGTGACTGACCCCACCTGGTGTGCAACGCTTACTCAGGAGGACAGGTCTTCAGAGGGGGAGTCAAGGGCATCAGCAGGGCAGGTTGCAAGAGGCAGTGCGGTGGCCAGGGGTAGAGGCAGGGGTAGAGGCAGGGCCAGACCGAATAATCCACCAAGTGTTTCCCAAAGCGCCCCCTCGCGCCATGCCACCCTGCAGAGGCCGAGGTGCTCTAAGGTCTGGCAGTTTTTCACAGAGACGCCTGACGACCGACGAACAGTGGTGTGCAACCTTTGTTGCGCAAAGCTCAGCCGGGGAGCCAACACCAACAGCCTCACCACCACCACCATGCGCAGGCATATGATGGCCAAGCACCCCACAAGGTGGGACGAAGGCCGTTCAGCGCCTCCGGTTTGCACCCCTGCCTCTCCCCCTGTGCCCCAACCTGCCACTGAGATGCAACCCCCCTCTCAGGACACAGGCACTACCGCCTCATGGCCTGCACCCACACCCTCATCTCCGCTGTCCTCGGCCCCATCCAGCAGTGTAGTTCAGCGCACCGTCCAGCCGTCGCTTGCGCAAGTGTTCGAGCGCAAGCGCAAGTACGCCGCCACGCACCCGCACGCTCAAACGTTAACCGTCCGCATCGCAAAATTCATCAGCCTTGAGATGCTGCCGTATAGGGTTGTGGAAACGGAGTCCTTCAAAAGTATCATGGAGGCGGCGGCCCCGCGCTACTCAGTTCCCAGTCGCCACTACTTTTCCCGATGTGCCGTCCCAGCCCTGCACGACCACGTCTCCCGCAACATTGTACGCGCCCTCACCAACGCGGTTACTGCCACGGTCCACTTAACTACGGACACGTGGACAAGCACAGGCGGGCAGGGCCACTACATCTCCCTGACGGCACATTGGGTGAATTTAGTGGAGGCTGGGACCGAGTCAGAGCCTGGGACCGCTCACGTCCTACCCACCCCCAGAATTGCGGGCCCCAGCTCGGTGCTGGTATCTGCGGAGGTGTATGCTTCCTCCACTAAAGCACCCTCCTCCTCCTCCTCCTCCTCCTCTGTCTCGCAATCAAGATGTGTTAGCAGCAGCATGTCGCCAGCAGTCGGTGTCGCGCGGTGTGGCAGCACAGCGGTGGGCAAGCGTCAGCAGGCCGTGCTGAAACTACTCAGCTTAGGCGATAAGAGGCACACGGCCCACGAACTGCTGCAGGGTCTGACACAGCAGACCGACCGCTGGCTTGCGCCGCTGAGCCTCCAACCGGGCATGGTCGTGTGTGACAACGGCCGTAACCTGGTGGCGGCTCTGCAGCTCGGCAGCCTCACGCACGTGCCATGCCTGGCCCACGTCTTTAATTTGGTGGTTCAGCGGTTTCTGAAAAGCTACCCACGCTTGTCAGACCTGCTCGTAAAGGCGCGCCGGCTCTGCGCACATTTCCGCAAGTCCCACACGGACGCTGCCACCCTGCGCACCCTGCAACATCACTTTAAGCTGCCAGTGCACCGACTGCTGTGCGACGTGCCCACACGGTGGAACTCTACGCTCCACATGTTGGCCAGGCTCTATGAACAACGTAGAGCTATAGTCGAATACCAACTCCAACATGGGCGGCGCAGTGGGAGTCAGCCTCCTCAATTCCTTTCAGAAGAGTGGGCCTGGTTGGCAGACATCTGCCATGTCCTTGGTAATTTTGAGGAGTCTACCCAGGTGGTGAGCGGCGATGCTACAATCATTAGCGTCACCATTCCTCTGCTATGCATCTTGAGAAATTCCCTGCAAACCATAAAGGCAGCTGCTTTGCGCTCGGAAACGGGGGCGGGGGAAGACAGTATGCCGCTGGATAGTCAGGGCACCCTCCTGTCTATTTCTCAGCGCGTACAGGAGGAGGAGGAGGAGCATGAGGAGGATGAGGAGGAGGGGGAAGAGACAGCTTGGGCCGCTGCTGACGGTACACCGGCTGATTGCCTGTCATCCTTTCAGCGTGTATGGCCTGAGGAGGAGGAGGAGGAGGAGGAGGAGGATCCTGAAAGTGATCTTCCTAGTGAGGACAGCCATGTTTTGCGTACTGGTACCCTGGCACACATGGCTGACTTCATGTTAGGATGCCTTTCTCGTGACCCTCGCGTTGCACGCATTCTGGCCACGACGGATTACTGGGTGTACACACTGCTCGATCCACGGTATAAGGAGAACCTGCCCACTCTGATTCCCGAAGAGGAAAGGGGTTCGAGAGTGTTGCTATACCACAGGACCCTTGCGGACAAGCTGATGGTAAAATTCCCAGCCGACAGCGCTAGTGGCAGAAGGCGCAGTACCGAGGGCAAGGTAGCAGGGGATGTGCGTAGATCGAGCAGCATGTACATCCCAGGCAGTGCAACAGTCTTTAAGGGCCTGGCCAGCTTTATGGCTCCCCACCAAGACTGTGTCACCGCTCCCCAGTCACGGCTGAGTCGGCGGGAGCACTGTAAAAGGATGGTGAGGGAGTACGTAGCGGATCGCACGACCATCCTTGGTGACGCCTCTGCCCCCTACAACTACTGGGTGTCGAAGCTGGACACGTGGCCTGAACTAGCGCTGTATGCCCTGGAGGTGCTTGCTTGTCCTGCGGCTAGCGTCTTGTCGGAAAGGGTGTTTAGTGCGGCTGGGGGAATCATCACAGATAAGCGTAGCCGCTTGTCAACCGACAGTGCCGACAGGCTAACACTCATCAAGATGAACAAAGGCTGGATTTCCCCAGACTTCTGTTTCCACCATCGGACAGCAGCGATACGTAAGCAATACGTAGGCTGCACCCGCGGATGGAAGCATCGTTCTCTCTCACCATCCAAAACGGGGACATTTCTGCTTCATCAATCTGTGTCTAATATTCCTCCTCCTCCTCCTCCTGCTCCTCCTCCTGAAACCTCACGTAATCACGCTGAACGGGCAATTTTTCTTAGGGCCACAAGGCTCACTCAAATAATTTTTCAGAACAATTTTTATAAGTTTCAATGCGCTTAAAAGCATTGGAACTTTAACTTGAACCAATTTTTCGTTACACTGGGCTGCCTCCAGGCCTAGTTACCACTTAAGCCACATTAACCAAAGCGATTAATGGGTTTCACCTGCCCTCTTGGCTGGCCATGGCCAATTTTTGGGATGTACATTAGTACTGTTGATACAGCAATTTTTGTGGGCCCTCGCCTACAGTGTAATCAAATTAATTTTTAGCCCACCTGCATTACAGCTGACGTAACCTCAGCTGTGTTGGGCAATGCAATGGGATATTTTTATGTACCGCCGGTGGGTTCCAGGGAGCCACCCATGCTGTAGGTGCACACGGAGTTTTTAATACATCTGTACACTTCTAAAGAACCCCAGTCTGACTGGGGCATGCAGTGTGGGCCGAAGCCCACCTGTATTACGCACAACATTACTACCTCAGCTGTGTTGGGCAATGCAATGGGATATTTCTATGTACCGCCGGTGGCTTCCTGGCACCCACCCAGGCAGTGGGTCCACAGGGAATTATAAATGCATCTGTTTCCACTTATAAAGAAACCCAGTCTGACTGGGGCATGCAGTGTGGGCCGAAACCCACCTGCATTAACCCTTTCCAGTCCACTGTGTGACCTGTGAAGACATTAGGGTTTAAGGCTGTACAGCTCCGTTGTTGGTAGACGTCCGTCGGGGTTCTCTTACTGTATATTGCCAGCCTCTCTGCTGTCGGAGCCTATCCTACGTGTCAGCTCATGCAGTACTGGCTTTAGCCAGCATATAGCGCCGTTGTATAACGGCAGAAAAAGAGTAAGCCCCCTAGGAAAACCATATACAAATTGGATTGGAAAGGGTTAAGCACAACATTACTACCTCAGCTGTGTTGGGCAATGCAATGGGATATTTCTATGTACCGCCGGTGGCTTCCTGGCACCCACCCATGCTGTAGGTGCACACGGAGTTTTTACTACATCTGTACACTTCTAAAGAACCCCAGTCTGACTGGGGCATGCAGTGTGGGCCGAAGCCCACCTGCATTAAGCACGACATTACTACCTCAGCTGTGTTGGGCAATGCAATGGGATATTTCTGTGTACCGCCGGTGGGTTCCAGGGAGCCACCCATGCTGTGGGTCGACAGGGACTTCACAATAGGGAGTTGTACCTGCCTGTGTCTATGAATTAAAAAGCCCGGTCTGACTGGGGCATGCAGACACCTTGACAGAATGAATAGTGTGTGGCACATAGGTTCCCCATTGCTATGCCCACGTGTGCAGCTCCTGATGGCGGTGGCACAGGATTCTATTTCTCATTGCTTCTGTACAGCATTGTGGGCTATCGCTCCGCCACTTTTAAAGAGGGTCGCTGCCTAGCCGTGCCAACCTCTGCAGTGTGTGCCTGCGGTCCCTCGTCATGGCAGACGCAATTCTAAATTGACATGAGCGTGGTGTGGCATGAGGGCAGCTGAAGGCTGCCCAGGGACACTTTGGTGTGCGCTGTGGGGGGGAGGGGGGGCGGTTGGGCAGCATGTAACCCAGGAGAAGTGTCAGTGGAGTGTCATGCAGGCAGTGATTGTGCTTTGTTGGAGGTAGTGTGGTGCTTAGCAAAGGTATGCCATGCTAATGAGCGCTTTTCAGAAGTAAAAGTTGTTGGGAGGGGGGGGGCCCACTCTTGCCGCTATTGTGGCTTAATAGTGGGACCTGTGAACTTAGGATGCAGCCCAACATGTAGCCCCTCGCCTGCCCTATCCGTCACTGTGTCATTCCCATCACTTTCCTGAATTGCCCAGATTTTCACACATGAAAACCTTAGCGAGCATCGGCGAAATACAAAAATGTTCTGGTCGCCCATTGACTTCAATGGGGTTCGTTGTTCGAAACGAACCCTCGAGCATCACGGGAAGTTCGTTACGAATAACGAACACCCGAACATTTTGGTGTTCGCTCATCTCTATGTACAACCGATGAACTTTCCATGATAAAATCACTCATCCATAGTTTGATATCTTATTTCTTTAGCAACAACGACATCATCGACCAGTGCGACTTCCTCAACAATAACCCCCCCGATGACCAACTCTCCGACTATGAGCATTATAAGTACTTCACCTTCTTGTAAGTAGAATTCCATTGAAAGATGTGATTACAGAGTAGCACTAACTCTCTTAATAAGTGCAAGTCGGAAGCCTTCATGCAGAGCTTCATTGCAAAATAAGCCCCTTATGAGGATGAAGACTGTCTTTACAGTGCTCTTCACATGGCTATCCTCTTGTTAATTTCTCCTTCTAGAGGGAGCGATATAACTGTCTGATATCTTGTTTCTTTAGCAACAACATCATCGACCAGTGCGACTTCCTCAACAACTCCCCCGATGACCAGCTCTCCGACTATGAGCGCTGAAAGTACTTCACCCTCCTGTAAGTAGAACACCATTGAAAGCTGTGATTACAGAGTAGCGCTAACTCTCTAAAAGGTTTACTACTGAACAAATACAGGTAGGAAGACTTCATGCAGAGCTCCACTCCTGCTCCGGGAGACTCTGCTCTAACATGTATTACCGTGATTCACTCATTGTAATGGGCACCATGTAGTTCCACATTTCTCCTGCAGTGGCCACTACAATACAATTGAGCAACCACCCAGCTCCTTCCCTGGAGATATCAGCTGATTATCGTGGAGTTCGTCTATAAGACCTGTGATGGTCAGCTAATTACTAGTCATTCCTCGTTTAGCAAAGATGTTCGCACAACAAAACTTTGGACATCTCTCTATAGGTTTCTAGTTACCTACAAAACTCATATCCTTTCCAGGTTAACAATGTTCCTATTAAAAAATATTCTATATAAACTTGGTATCACAATAATTGTGCTGATTAGAGTTGAGCGAATATACTCTGCCGAGCTTGATGCTCGTTCGAGTATTAGCGTACTCAATGGTGCTCATTACTCGAACGAGCATGAAATCGTGTTCGACCCTGCCCCAGCTTTTGGCTCCTCCCCGCTGTGACGTGCCTGTTTTGGCCCCTTCCCCACATGACGCAGTGCGCGTCATTGACAAAAATGCATGTCCACATAGGCATATAATCTTTTGATGGCGTCATAGTTTCTACCACCCCATTGCTAGAACTGTTAAATAGGATCAAGTGTTACCTTTACCATCACTACTGTCATTAAACTCTTCCACAACTTTACTATTTTCAGCCACGACACCGGTAACCAATATTCCGGCCACGACGTCAACCACCTCCACATCTGGTGAGTACAGCGAGTCCATGTTCTCAAGAAACTTTGATGTGATTGTATAAGATCTTCAAGGTAATGACATCGTCTGGATACGTAAACTGAGATGTGAAGGAAGTCTAGACTGATAACCCAGATGAAATGAGGCCTTTGTGATGTCTGTGGTTGATGTATAAACAATGTGTATTTGTAGAGTTATTAACAGAGCACAAGAGACAGTAGGATGTCCTATTGGGCCTCGGGACAAGAGTGCCGTCCCTCTGTGCTTCTATTAGATTTGGCTGGGGCTAAACCAGGGGCGACGTGTGAGGGATGCAATGTTCGAGGAAGTCTATCATGAAAATGACGTCCTCCAAACCACAAAAGTCTGTGGAGCACGTAAACACAAGAGACCGACCTCTGATGGTATTCATAAACCCATCATTGCCGGGAAAATAAACTGTAATTGGATATGTATATTAGCTGGGACATGCTCTTGGGGAGTTCCTGATAGTCCCACCCAGAGCTCATTCTTCCGTTGAGTGACAGTGCTGCAGTCAGAAAACCTTCATGGCGTCACATAATTCCACAGACGTGTCATGCATGTACTATCCATTCGAAGCCCAGCTTTTGCCTACAACTTCGTTCTCCTGAAATTTGTTTTACCCTTTCACTGGGTTCCCACGGGACAGAAATCATGCGGAAATCTCGTGGAATGTCCACACCCTGACCGCATGGAAATTCCGCAAGATTTCGCAGCAGAAAGGCAGCTCTAAATCCCACGTCATCGGCGTGGGTCTGAAGTGGTTTGTCCATCTGTTTCCCACTGCGGCTGTCTCTCCCCATAGAGAAGAGCCCGCAGAGTAAACGGTGATACAATTGACATGCCGCGACTTTAAATTCCGCGCATCATGTCATTTTCAGCAGGACTTGGCTGCAACGAACTGTCCACAGCATGTGGACGATACTTTTGCAAATCTCGTGCACTTTGCTGCTTAGTCTTGGTCTTAAGAATTGCCAGCGGAATTTCCGTAGAGAGTGCGCACAAAAAATTCCGTGGCAATTCCGCCCCGTGTGAACCCAGCCTATGGGTGAGGTCACATCTGCAAAATAGTCAGCAGGACTGTTATAATTATTCCCATCACTATCAGGAGATAAAATGGCCAAATCATCCCAGTGATTCAGCACGTGCTCCAATATCTCCTCACGCAGCTCTCTGGCCATGACTTGAGTATAGTACAAAGTACAGAATATTGCTCTAAACAGGCAGCACCATCACCAATAGTAGGCACGACGGCATGAGGCACCATTGTGCTGTTTATGTTTAGAACTTCAACAACCATTATAGATGAAATATATGAAAGCTGTCTGAAATAAAATCTGTCTTTGTTGCCTGTAGCAACCAATCACAGCACAGCTTTCATTTTACCAGTATAAGAAATGAACGTTGTGCTGTGATTGGTTGCTATAATACTGAGGTAAAGTGAAAACTGTGCTGTGATTGGGTGCTATGGACAACAAAGACAGATTTTATTTTTGACAGCTTTCATAAGAGCGTGGTGCCGGCCTACTTTTCCAGGGCCGCCCTGTATTATCAGTCATACATATGTATGGAAATATGATTTTTTTGCTATCTCACTACAGTCATCTTCTCCTCATTCTGAAATGGCTGATAACAGGGTGCAATAGATAACAGCAGGAGATATCGGAGCACGTGGTGAGCACTGGGATGATTCCACCATTTTATCTTATGATCGTGATGGGAATAATTATACCACTTCTGCTGACTATTTTGTTGATATGTCGCTACCGCACACTAAGGCCCAATGTCCACGGGCGGATTTGAATTGCGGAGTCCATGCGGGGCACCTGTGTGGATGATCCACAGTTCAAGCTGCCCATAGGGAAGCATGGGCGTCAACAACTGAATTAAAGCATGCACATTTGTTTTGCGGACCTTGGGTGCAGAAATCAAATCCCAGCATGCTCCATTTCACTTCAGTTCCCGCACGGACGGCTTCCATTAAAGTCAATGGAAGCTGTCCGATCCACGGCCCGTCCACAATTGTCATTGCTTCCACACACATCCGCGGTACAGAGAAAAGAAGACCGGGACAGATATGCACGGTCCTCGGCCGCGGGCAGGGTCAGATTCCACTATGTGCTCCCGCATGCAGAATCTGACCCGCCCGTGGACATGAGCCCTTATGGTGGTTTGTGTGAATGAGTAGCAGCTGAGCAAATGTTTAGGTCAATGTTTTCGACAATCAGTAAAATACATGTTTAATTTGTCCCATAGATTATTTTTGCCAAGTTTCAAGTTTGTAGGTGCGTTAGATATCGTTTTCCCATAAAACTTTAACCCCCTTGTCACCCACTTGAGGGGTTGAATTTCAAACAGTCCTTTCTTAGTGGATCTCTACATTATAGAAAGAAGCTGCTGCCCAAATGTCATGTTTCTAGCTTCAGTAGTTTTGGTTCTGCGGTGAGGAGTCAGTCGGTCAGTCAGGACATTTCATCTTATGTACCATATATAGATATATTCATGTAAAGCGCTGACATAAATATAGATATATGCAGTCGGCTCCTAAGCTTAGTCACACAGGTTGCCGGTTTTCTTTATGAACTAGCCGTGATGATGTGGCGTGTATAATACGGCGTGTAAGATGGTAGGCCAGATGTAGGATGTGGTGTATATGATGTGGCATATAAGATAGTCAGCCAGTTGTAGGATGTGACTTGTAGGGTGGTAGACCACATGCATGATATGGCATGTATGATCTGGAATATAAGAGAGTCAGCCGGTTATAGGATGGGGTATGTAGGATGGTATGCCAAATGTAAGATGTAGTATGACAGGCCGGATGTAGGATGGGGCATATAAGATAGTCATTCAGTTGAAGGATTGCGCTTGCAGGATGGTATGGCGTATGTAGTGTATAGGAAGATAGGCCAGATGAACAAATGTAGTGTGGTTGGCCAGATGTATGAAGTGGTGTGTAGTATGCTTGGCCAGATATACGGAGTGGTGTGTAGTATGGTTGGCCAGGTTTATTATGTGGTGTGTAGTATGGTTGGCCGGATGTATTATGTGGTGTGTAGTATGGTTGGCCGGATGAATGATGTGGTGTGTAGGGTTGAAAGCCTGATATAGAATGTGGCGTGTAGTATGTCAGGCCAAATGTAGAATTAGGTGTGCCACAACATTGGCCAGAATATAGAGTATTTAAGTACTCGATCCAAAGGGGCTCAGCAGGACATATCCAATCAGTGCCAATGATGTCACAGCACAGAGAGCCGGTGCCACCCACCATCACTTCTTTAACGATGGCATGTAACCAAACCAGCCAATAGGATGCAATTCCAGTAAACTATTGAAAACCAGTGAAAATAGTAGGATGTGCTTTGCGATACAGGATGTCTATATTGCTATGGTGACTGGTCAACATTTTGTATTCAGTACCGCACATCTCGCTGCATCAAAAAGGAGTATAATTACACAAAAGACAAAAATCATTAAACTGCACTTACTGCAGTCAAAAATAGCAGCAGCATCCTGTACCCCATCTATTATAATGGCGGGGGGTGGGGTAGGGGGATCTGAACAGGAAACTTCGGCAGAAGGAAGCCGGATGTGTGTGAATGACCTACTATCAGGATAAGAGCAGAGCAAGAACATCCACAGTAGTATCAATCGCTTGGAGAATATTTTTGAACAGCCTGATGATAGAGTGGATGGATTTGTGTAGGTTCTACAGCCGGACAAACATGTAGAATGCTGAGTGCTGATACAATAATGTGTATAATGACCCAGCGCTGAGCATCTTGGAGGGAGTTGGAATAGGAAGGAACTGGCGGATTTTGAGTCCCTCTAGCTCCCCCTAAAGGCTGCAGTGTTCCTTTATGTTTCCAGCCTGAATGCAGAGCTGTTTACTAACTAATTAAAACTGCTGCATTAATAAAGAAAACAAGTGTAACTAAACTTGGAAGCTGACTGCATATATCTGTATTCCTCGTCAGAAATCTGGAGTTTACCCTGACTTTCTCTAGCTGGTAACAGGGAATCCCGGACTGGACCCGAAGCACTTCCAGCAGAGGAAGTCAGACAGGAGTAGCCATGTGTCAGACAGGAGTCAGACAATATTCAGACAGATGTTAGAACTGTACTGTATCAAATAGTAGTCAGACTGGTATTAGACAGTAGGTGGCAGAAGTCAGATAGGCATTCAATGGAGAGCTGAGACAGCAAGTCAAACTAGACCAATTAAGGCAGGAGTATAAGCGGCACCCTCTGAGAGGAGGTTGGAATATCCTACCTCCCAGGCAACCAATCAGCCTATAAACAGCAGATGTTGTGTCACTGTCAGCACTCCACACCTAAAATTAAAGTGAGCATGCACTGGCATGAGGATGCAGTGGGCTAGGACTGAGAACATGGCGTCACTGCATTCCCAACCTCACTCTGCAGCTGACACCGTGACACTATCCTTAGAATAGGCCATCAATTTCTGATCATTGGGGGGAAAGTCTGATTCTCTGCCGAGTAGCAACTGCTGCAGCCTCTTCAAAATTTAGCACTACTTTTCCTAGCTGCTGGTCTGATTATTGCTGCTTTGTTCCATTCAAACAGCTGATTAATGGGGTGTGCCAGGGTTCGGACCGCCGCTGATCTAATATTGATGGCCTATCCTAAGAATACACCATGAATTTTAAAAGCTTGTATAAAAACTTCAATTTAACTATCAAGGGAAATCCAAGAGCAGGCCTTATGTTATAATTTGTCCAATTGAAGTGATGAAATGAATAATTTTACAAGTTAATGTTTAGCCACAGGAATGCTCTCTGGGCCAAATCTTAGTGTTTATTTGATGCTCTCCTCAGAAGATGTTGCTGGTCAACCACCAGAGATAAATTCTGACTTCACATCTAACTAGAGGGACTACTGTATTCCACCAGCATAGTGTACCCACCCAACAGGGAGCAGGTTAAAAATCACCATCTCATTGGCTAAAAATCCATTATTACTACAGAAAACCTTCTCAGCACCAGTCCAGAATTCACTACATCAAAGACCCTTACAACCACTTCAGCATTTACAGACTTTACAACGGACTCTTCAACACATGGGACAAAGCAAGGAACCATCATCACAGAGTTCAGTACTGGAATGACCACTGGGATTAATACAAAGACCAATCCAAAACCTACTACATTAACCCCTACTGAATCAACCTCCAAGGAAACTGTATCTACTTCTATCATGGGTATCACTACAGAAACCACCACAAGAGGAACTAACATTACAGATATTACTATAGGATCTTCTACCTTCATAAGTAGTGGAGGCTTTACTGATAAAACCATTAATGCTACCAGAGTCACTACTCCAATAGTTTCCATGACTAGGACTACTAAAAATGATACCATTACAGGGACTAATGCAATATCTGAAACCACACAAACTTCTGGGACAAGTAATAATATAAATTCTACTCCTACAACGTCTACTATTGGATCCTCCACAACAAAGATGACCACGGAAATAATCAATGGAGAATCTACCACAAAAACATCTACAGCAGAAAGCAAAATTACAGAAACTCTGATAATAAATATGACAAAAACAATTCCTTCAACAAGCACTGATTACCATACTAGTGTGGTCTCCGCTATTAGTGGGACCAGTACAGAATTCATACCTACAATGCAGAATACTGGCAGTACCACAACAATACTCCCTACCACAATGCTACAGTTTAGTAGTAGCATGAAAACTACTGAAGAGATCAAAACAGCAACTGATACTTCATCTACTATCTGGAAGACTAGTAAAGACTTATCTCCTGTCACAGAGGTCACTAGGCTAACATCTACTAACAGAACAACCAATCCAACAGCTACAACAAGCAACCCAACTACTACACAAAGTGGAGGAACGTCCTCTACCTCCCAAAATAATGCTGGCTCTAAAACAACACTGAGCCCAAATGACTTCAAGAATACATCTTATATTATCACATCCATTATCTCTAACACTCCAACAAACAGGAATTCATCAACTAGTTCAATCTCTATCACTAAAGCAGACACAACAAGGCCAACTGCAATGACAAATAACACACAAGATAGAGGAGTGTCAACTTCCACTCAAAGTAATGATGGTCCTAAAACAACATTGAGCCCAAATGACTTCAAAAATACATCCTACTTCATCACATCCATTGCTTCTAACACTCCAACAAATAATTACCCATTAAATAGTTCAGTCTCCACAACTGGGGCAAGTAAAACAAGTCTAACTGCTACATCAAATAAATCAACTATTGCACAAAGGGAAGGAACATCCTCTACCACACAAACTAATGGTGGATCCAAAACAACGCTAAGCCAAAATGAATTAAAAAATACTTCTTATATTAGCACATCCATTGTTTCTAATACTCCAACAACTAGTTCCGACTTCACGATTAGAGCAGATACAACAAAGCCAACTGCTACAACAAATAACACAACTACCACAAAATACAGAATGTCCCCTACTACCCAAACTAATGATAGATCTAAAACAACATTGAGTTTAATCGACTTCAAGAATACAACTTACATTATTACATCGATTACTCATAACACTCCAACAAATAGGAATTCATCAACTAGTTCAGCTTTCATCACTAAAGCAGATACAACAAGGCCAACTGCAATGGCAAATAGCACGGCTACCACACAAAGTAGAGGAACATCTGCTTACACTCAAAGTAATGGTGGTCCTAAAACAACATTGAGCCCAAACGACTTCAAAAATACATCTTACGTTATCACTCCAACAAATAATAATACATTAACTAGTTCAGTCTCCACAACTGGAATAAATATCACAAGTTTACCTGTTATAACAAATAAGTCAACTATGGCACAAAGTGAAGGGGCATCCTCTACCACCCAAAATAATGGTGGATCCAAAACAACATTGAATTCAAGTGATTTCAAGAATACATCTTACATTATCACATCCATTATTTCTAACACTGCAACAAATAGGAATCACCCAACTAGTTCAGTATTCCACACTATAGCAGACACAACAAAGCCAACAGCAATGCCAAATAGCACAACTACCACACAAGACACAGGAATGTCCATTTTCACTCAAAGTAATGGTGGTGCTAAAACAACATTGAGTTCAAATGACTTCAGGAATACATCCTACATTATCACATCCATTGTTTCTAACAGTTCTAGTAATAGTAATCCATCACCTAGTTTAGTTTTCACAACTAGACCAGATACAATAAGGTCAACTGCCATGACAAATAATCCAACAACCACAGAAGGTAGCAGCACATTCTCTACAAACTTTACAAATGGTGGACTTAAAACAACCTTGAGCACAAATGACTTGAATACAACATACATTATCACATCCGTTGCTTTTAAAACTCCAACAAATACGACTTTGACAACTAGAGCAGATATTACAAGTCCAACTGCTACAACAAATAGAACTACCACACAAAATAGAACATCCACGATTATCCCAAATAATGGTGGCTATGAAACAACACTGAGCCCAAATGATTTCAAAAATACATCTTATATTAGCACATCCATTGTTTCTACCAATCCAACAAATATGACTTCATCAAGTAGTTCAATCTTGACAGATACAGTAGACACAACAAGGCCAACTGCAACGACATATAACACAATTACCACACCAGGTAGAGGGATGTCCACGTCCCCTCAAAGCAGTGGTGGTCCTAAGACAACATTGAGCCCAAATGATTTCAAAAATACATCCTACTTCATCACATCCATTGTTTCTAGTACTCCAACAAATAATATTCCATTAACTAGTTTAGTCTCCACAACTGGAGCAGATAAAACAACTGCTACAAGAAATAACTCAACTACCACACAAAGTGGAGGAATCTCCTCTAATACCCAAACAAATGGTGGAGAGAAAACAACGCTGAGCCCATATGACTTCAAAAACACATCTTATATTAGCACATCCATGATGACTAATACTCCAACACATAAGAATCCACCAACTAGTGCAGTTTTTACAACTAGAACAGATATAACAAAGTCAAATGGCACTACAAATAACCTAACCACCTTACAAAGTGGAGGAATGTCCTTTACTACCCAAACTAATGGTGGATCCAAAACAACGTTGACTTCAAATAACTTCAAGAATACATCTTACATTACTACATCCATTTTTCCTAACAATCCAACAAATATGAATACATCAACTAGTTCATTCTTCATCACTAAAGCAGATACAACAGCGCCAACTGCAAATGCAAATAACACAGCTACCACACGAGGTAGAGGAATGTCCACTTTCACTCAAAGTAATGGTGGTGCTAAAACAACACTGAGCCCGAATGACATCAAAAATACATCATACATTATTACATCCATGATTTCTAAGACTCCAATAACCAATAATCCATTAACTAGTTCTGTCTCTACAACTGGAGCAGATACAAGAAAGCCAGCTGTTACAAAAAATAACTTAACCACCTTACAAAGTGAAGGAACATCCTCTGCCACCCAAAATACTGGTGAATCCAAAACAACATTGAGTTCAAGTGTCTTCAAGAATACATCTTACATAATTACATCTATTGTTTCTAACACTCCTACTAATAGGAATCCACCAACTATTTCAGTCTTCACAACTAAGGCAGCTACAACAAGGTCAACTGCCATGACATATATTCCAACTACCACAAAAGGTAGAAGCATGTCCTCTACCAGCCTAACAAATGGTGGTCCTGAAACAACGTTGAGCCCAAATGGTTTGAACACGACCTACATTTTCTCATCCATTGTTTATAACACTCCAACAAATAGGAATCCATTAACTAATTCAGTCTTTACAACTAGAACAGATACAACAAAGCTAACTGCTATGACAAATAACACAACCACCACACAAAGTAGAACCTCCTCTAACACCCAAAACAATGCTGAATATAAAACAACATTGAGTTTAAGTAATTTCAAGAATACATCTTACATTCCCACATCTATTATTCCTAACACTCCAACAAATAGGAATCCTTCAACTAATTCAGTCTTCACCACTATAGCAGACACAACAAGGCCAATTGCAGTGACAAACAACACAACTACCACACAAAGTAGAGGAATGTCCACTTCCACTCAAAATAATGGTGGTGCTAATACAACATTAGGCCCAAATGACTTCAAAAATACATCTTACATTATCACATCCATTTTTTCTAACACTCCAATAAATAATAATCCACTAACTACTTTAGTCTCCACAACCGGAGCAGATAACAGAAGTCCAACTGCAACAACAAATAACTCAACTACCACACAAAGTGGAGGAACATCCACTACCATCCAAACTAATGGTGAATCCAAAACAACATTGAGTTCAAGTGACTTTAAGAATACATCCTATATTATCACATCCAGTATTCCTAACACTCCAACAATCAGGAATTCATCAATGAGTTCAGTCTTCACTACAACAGATAAAACAAGTATAAGTGCTGCAACAAATAACACAACTACCACACAAAGTAGAATATCCTCTACTACCCAAAATAATGATGTCTCTATAACAACACTGAGCTCAAATGACTTAAAGAATACATCTTATATTTTCACATCCATTATTTCTAACACTCTCAGTAATAGGAATCCATCCACTAATTCAGTCTTCCCCACTAGAGCAGATACAACAAGGCCAACTGCGACTACAAATAACACAGCTACCACACAAGGTAGAGGAATATCCACACCAAGTAATGATGGTGCTAAAACAACAATGAGCCCAAATAACTTTAATAATACATCCTATATCCATACATCCATTGTTTCTAGCACTCCGACTAATAGGAATCCATCAAGTAGTTCAATCTTCACAGCTAGGGTAGATACAACAAGGTCAACTGCCATGACAAATAACCCAACTACCACAGAACATAGGACGTTATTTTCTATCCAAACTAATGGCAGATCTAAAACAACGTTGAGCCCAAATGACTTGAATACATCATATGTTATCACATCCAGCATCTCTAACACTCCATCAAAAAGGAACCCATCAACTAGTTCAGTCTTCCCAAATAGAGCAGATACAACAAGGTCAACTGCCATGACAAATAACCCAACTAACACAGAACATAGAACAGCCTTTTCTATCCAAACTAATGGCGAATCTAAACCAACGTTGAGCCCAAATGACTTGAATACATCAAATATAATCACATCCAGCATTTTTAACACTCCCACAAATAGGAATACATCAAGTACTTCGATCTTCACAACTACAGCAGATAGAATAAGTCCAACTGCTGCAACAAATAACACAACTACCGCACAAAGTAGAACATCCTCAATGACCCAAAATAATGGTGGATCGAAAACAACGCAGAGCTCAAATGACTTCAAGAATACATCTTACATTAGTACATCTATTACTTATAGCACCCCAACAAATTCATCGGCACAACAGACCAACACTACAGCCAACGAGAACAGTAAGTGGAACATGAAATGAACAACTAACTCAGTTCATTAACGACCACATGGTGAATTTGATGGATTTCATGGATGAACACTATGGGATGTATCTCTGGTCTAATAAAACTAACATCAAATCACCCAAGCCTTTGTAGAGTTAAGATTTTGGTTTTTGGACTAACTTTACCATTAACTAAATGAAGATATGTTGAATAACAACCACTATGTGACTACAACCTAATAACCGCTATAAGCATCCAACACTTTCTCTATTCTAACAAGTTTACAGATATGTTAACATCTTATGTTCAGTTTAGACTAATATGTAACAATTAATATTATTTAACTAACAGATGTCTTTATTCTAACACCATTTTGTTTTTGAAACTCATTAACATTTGTTTAAAGGGATTGTCCAGGTATTTAAAATAGACAATGGGGTTTGACCTCAGGACTTCTACCAATCATCAGTATGAAGGGGCTGTATCTCTCCAGAAGGTGATGGGGCTGAGATGCAGTAACAGTATAGCCACATACTACTGAGCCTGTATATATAATGGGGGGCCCCACAGTGTACTATGGAGAGCCATGACTCCTTTGTTGTTTTAAGCAGTTAGGGTCCCAGAGGTCGGCCTTCCACTAATTACATATTATTGAAAATGTTGTTTTCCCCAAAAAATACTTAATAGCTTTTTTTACAATGAGTTTCCAACAATTGGGAAAATGTGACATACTCACCAGTCAGATCCTCCCCAGGTCTATCACCTCCACTACCTTCCTCTGCTGCTCTGGAATCAGGAAGTTGCTGCCACGATCACGTACTGTTTATTGTGCATGTGACTGCTCGGCCAATCACAATCTTCAATAGTCACATATTATTCATGGATGACTTGTTGCTGAAGCCTATGATTGGCTTAGTGGTCATGTGTACAATGAATGACACGTGACTCCTGCAACTTTCTTGTTCCAGAGCAGCGGGGACCAGAGTGATTGTGATGGACCCGGAGCGCATTTGACTTGAGAGTATGCCTTAGTATATTTTTGGTGCCTCTCCAGCCCATGGCCACTGTTTCCCAAGTGTTGGAAAACCCCTTTAAGAGAACTAAATTTATTTATCCATAAAACTGTTAGTGGGAAAAAATTCTACCACTAGTTTAATTTCTCCAATCACCTAACTTTCACAGATTTAGTAGTTGAAGATATTAGCAGATATACCTTGATTTACTTTATGTATAGTAAACCTTCTCCAGCTCTTTGAGAAGACCACCCATGATGTAGACCAGGTTGTTCTGGGACTCAGATTTTCAGTTCCCTCATATTCTATGTCTATTGGCGCTCTTCTTTGAGAAGACCCCTCTTGAAGAACTCTTTTGGAAATTTTGAGTAGTCATCTCAAACCTGCAAAAACAATGGTATGACTGTGCCATAAATGAAAGTCTACAACATTCCCCGGGATGCCAATCACTGACATTCACAATGTTCTGCAAAAAAATACTGAAAGCAGAAGACCTTTCATTGGGTGTTGTTGGGGGCTTTATACTAACTTCTTAGAATTAGTCTTACTAGAATTTACAAATTTGGTGAGAGGAACCATCCAATATTCCAGTTTATGTTGACCTCAAGTACTAATCTGTGTTTGCTCTACACAGAACCTGGGAATCCCATTGTGCCATGGTATGGAAACCTTCTTATCGCATTGGGGGCTGCAATCATTGCACCTGCCCTGCTGTATACATACTTCATGGTAAGTCTTCTATAGGCTTTATATTATTATATCTAAAAATGACTTGGATTTAAACATACAATTCATACACTGAATGCCCGCATTATTAGAGCCCCCCATCTAGTATAGTATTGGACTATGTTCTCTGTCACAACTGCAGCAATTCAATTCCATCACAGCCTTTACCATAAGCTGAAACCCACAGTTGGGTCACAATTAAACCCTAGTGGACCTCTGAGCTCCCCAAATTTCCTTTCACAAATGCAGTGATTCATCATGGCATAGATTCCCAGATGAAATCATTCTCCAGGAATATCCTCCCCTGCGGACAGGAAGCTTCTTGTAGTTGCCACAGATTAGATGGAGGTCTGACATGCTCCAACTAGCTGTCAGGAAGGGGTCATCGATTCATGCTGCTTGCGCTAAATTCTGACCTCCCATCAGCACGCTGCAACAGAAATCTGGATCCATCTGACCAGGTGATGTTTTTCCGCTTTTCAGTGATACAAATTTTGTGCTCTTTTGCCCACTTGAGTCTTGCCTTTCTGTTTCTCTTAGTCACAATGGCGCTGGAACTGGTCATCTGCTGTTATAGTCCATTCATGCTAAAGAAAGGCGAGCTGTGTGTTCTGACACATTAGTTAGAGCACCAGCATTGTACGAGCAGCATTGTATTTGGCTGCTCCTGACTGTGCAGCGCCTGTTGGTCACAACGATTCCTAACATCCTCCTCTGACCTCCTTTGATCATAGATTGTTTCAGTCCACAGAATTCCTTTTTTGCTGGATGTTTTTCCTCGATCATGCTATTCTCAGTATACTCTCCACACCGTTACACAAGAAAACCTCATAAGGTTGGCAGTGAATTCAGGCCCGGCTAGTCTAGCATGTGATTTTATGCTGCACTCTGGAGCCACAGCTCTCATTTCCATACAGAGTAGCTCCAATCATGGGAGAGATGGAGGCTCTAGTAAAGGGCTGGGTTGTAAGGGGTTAAACCCCTTTAATATGCCAGCCTTTATATGGTTAAACTTGTATGTGTTTAAAGGGGTTGTCTCGCGAAAGCAAGTGGGGTTAAGTACTTCTGTATGGCCATATTAATGCACTTTGTAATATACATCGTGCATTAAATATGAGCCATACAGAAGTTATTCACTTACCTGCTCCGTTGCTGGCGTCCCCGTCTCCATGGCTCCGTCTAATTTCGGTGTCTTCTTGCTTTTTTAGACGCGCTTGCGCAGATGGGTCTTCTCCCTTCGGCTCGGCAGCAGCGGTATTTTGGATCCGCCCCTTGCACGCGTCATCGCGTAGCTCCGCCCCATCACATGTGCTGATTCCAGCCAACCAGGAGGCTGGAATCGGCACACGTGACGGGGGCGGAGCTACGCGATGACGCGTACAAGGGGGCGGAGCCAAAACGCCGCTGCTGCCGAGCCGAGCCGAAGGGAGAAGACCCATCTGCGCAAGCGCGTCTAAAAAAGCAAGAAGACACCGAAATTAGACGGAGCCATGGAGACGGGGACGCCAGCAACGGAGCAGGTAAGTGAATAACTTCTGTATGGCTCATATTTAATGCACGATGTATATTACAAAGTGCATTAATATGGCCATACAGAAGTACTTAACCCCACTTGCTTTCGCGCGACAACCCCTTTAAGCACTTTCAGAAGGGGGTCACATGAATGTGTTCACTCCAATTTTGTTGCTATGGAGTGACAGAACCTAAGATGCACTCTGATTGGCTGAAGGGCTGCTTATAAAAGGCAGGTTCTTTGGACACTGGTGTGCCTCAGCAGTTTTAGAAAGTGCAAAGAGGAGAGAGACCTATGAAGTTACCAGCCTATTGAAGTGGTTGAGGCTGCCGCCACCACAGAGTGTTTTTCGTCTATCCTGTGAAGTGAAAAGACCAAGTGCTGCCAAAACCAATGCCGAAAGTGAACTGCCCAAAGTTTCACATGAGTTGCCACAAGTGCCTATTACCAAGAGCTGTGCTAAACATGATATGCTGAGAGAGAAAGGACTATTTCGGCAGCCAGGAGTGTCCTGCCAGACAATCAGCTTGGGAACTGCTACAAAAGAGTGCACTCTCCCACCCAGGTCTGCCATATACTAAAATCCCTGCCTAGAGTGGAGTTCTTGGGCCTTATGGGACTACCTGAAAGGGTTGATGCTACCATACAGCAGTGGATATGGCGCCATCTGTAGTTGGGTAGTGGGATGATGCAATGGTTATTTATTTATTGCAGTTATTATGGCTCAGCAAGGCACTTGATGTATGATATGGAAGTAAAGACTGATTGTGAGCAGCATTACATATTTTGAGTTATATGTGACACAGCGATAAAGGCACAGATAGCGATATACCAGACAAGTAGAGATGAGCAAGCATACTCCCTAAGGCAAACTACTCAAGCGAGTAGTGCCTTATTCAAGTACCTGCCCGCTCGTCTCTAAAGATTCGGCTGCCGGCGCGGGTGAGAGGTGAGTTGCGGCGGTGAGCAGGGGGGAGCGGGGGTGAGAGAGGGAGAGAGAGATCTCCCCTCCGTTCCTCCCCACTCTCCCCGGCCGCTCCCCGCCCCCCGCCGGCAGTCGAATCTTTAGACACGAGCGGGCAGGTACTCGAATAAGGCACTACTTGCTCGAGTAGTTTGCCTAAGCAAGTATGCTCGCTCATCTCTACAGACAAGGCTTCCACACATTTACCAAAGGTGTTCTGATGTTATGATTCTGAGAAGTGTTGGCTGAATGAGTCAACCAAAATAAGTCACAAGAAGTGCATGTTAGTGATGGCTTCGGTGCATTTCTTGTGTGCTAAGTGTGCGTAGCTATCCAGCTTCCACACAGCATGGGCAGAAGGCGGCTGGATGCGGAATCCCAGCAGCTGCCAGTCTGATTACCTGAACCTATAGTCAACACAGTGCCATCAAACATCCATCCTAATTTAGGGGGCTCTAATAAAGTGGCTAAACAGCGTAATAGTATAGGTTTTTTACAGAAACTTGTGTTGTATTACAAGCTTTACCCAAGATATGTCAACTAATGCAAGTAAGTCCTTTACAGTCCTTATAGAGCACATGGTAGTCTGTTCATTCTGCCCTACGTTATAGCTGAAGACCCACTGAACCAGGAGGTGTACTTATTTTCGTAGAAACAGTTGGTTGATTTTCTTCAAAAACAGGCAACACAGTGATCGCTCTCTGAAGTTCAGAGTATTCAAGAGAATAGGGGTCAGCTCTATGGCCACCATTGCTTAAAGCATACTTCAACAATTTAAAAAACACCAGGTTCCCTTATCCTCGTTTGCTGCTGTTTGCACTGTTTCACATCTGTAAGTTCTGACTTGCCTGCTGTTGTGTTCTTTGACATTCACTTTCAGGCTGGGGAGGGGGGGGGGGGGGGTTGCAAGAATAGCGGATTGTGGATTGCAGAGAAGCTTGGAGACCCCTAGTGGGAGCCACTTCAAATGTGATTTACAGTGGTAGAGCAACAAAATGTTTAATAAAAGTATATTACAGAAATGATGAGACTAACACAAGCTAGTGGCTGAGCAGAAGTTGTCTGAAAAGTTACTGCCCCTTTAAGGGCCCATTCACATGGGTGTATTTTCTGTCCATATTCAGTTGATATTTTTTACTGATTGGATACAGACCCATTGGTGTATTCATGCATGTGCATTTTTATGTGTGTAAAAAATAAACAAAACTGCAGTATGTCCTATTTTGAACCGCATCAAACTTGCCCATCAAACTATGTAGGAGTGTAAACGTACCGAAAACAGATGTTACATGTGTATTCACTGCAGGGTTTTTACATGTCGCCAGGCGACAGTGGAAACAAAAGTTGACATCAGTTGTGCCTTTTTGCATTTTTGTTTTGCGCAGGGTCAAGCTTGGACTATGAGTTGCCTCTTGGAAAGAAAAGACATGACACAGAATTAGTCCTTGTTAGTTATGGAACATCCTGACATTCTCCTTTCTTTTGACAGATACATAAGTGTATTAAATGCCAAAGGTCCGTCAACCTCATGAAAGCAAGGAATCTAAATTCATCATACCCAGGGACGTGGACGAGAGACGACCCAACAATAGTAGACGTAGCAACAGAAGCAGCAGCTACTGCTGAGATCTCATAGTCTCGGAATCACCATCTATCTGCTGGTGCAAGCTAAAATAAAGACTCTTAAAGGGGTTTTCCAGGATATGGGAGCGTCACCCCTACGGTCTCCCTCCACTGAGCTGCAGTATCAGGCATAGCTACACACCGATGTACCACTGCTGCAATGACAGGGCCGCGACCCTCCGAGGTGATGGTTCCCGGGGTCAGACCACCGGTCGCATACTGAAGACGTTAGGCAAAAGAACATCAATGTATACTCCCAGAAAAGCATCTTAGAAGAATCTTCAAATGTTTGTCTTCTGACAAGTTTCTTGAACGGAAAGTTACTAAAGTGTTATCTTCACATTAATTCAATGTCTAGAAAATGGTACTTGAATATTTAAGGGTTAAAGTAAAAACTACAATTTGTAAAAAAAAAAAAAGAAAAATCTGTTTTAAAAAAGAAATGCAGAATATTTTATATAAATACTTCAAAATGAAGAGCCGGCCGGGCTTTAGGGGATACTGGGCAGTCTGTGGGGAAATCCTAATTTATTTACTAGAGTGTATGTGAGAGCTGTAGATGTGAAGACGCTATTATGCGCATTTCGACTCAACGTTTTTGTTGTACATTTTGTATATTTATTGTTTTTTCTTTTTTTGTAATTAGAATATATTTAATAAAAATGAATATCTTATGAAACGCTTGCTGTACTTTTTCTGTTTGCAAAGATATTTATAGCTTAAATGAGTCTGCAGCTCAGGGCCTTTGCTGATTCTTTTGCCAAGTCAGTGCAGTCATGCATTAAACTGATTTCTGCAGGAAGCAGACAGCTCCATACATTGAACAGTGGCCTAGGTCGGTACTGCAGAAACAGCTTACATTCACTTTAATAGAACTCAGCCTGCAGTACCAACCCGGTCCACTGCATAAAGTACGGAGCAGTCTGCTTCCTGAAGCCAAACATCTAGAAGGACGATGCGTAGTTTGGTAGTTAAGAACACAAAGATATTTAGGGATTTTCATCTCCGCTTTTCAAAAGCCATAACTTTTTTATGTTTCCCCTGCTGTGGCTGCAATTGGTACCACTTTGGGGTAATTATGGTGTATTTATGCGGGGCTGGGTGAAAGAATATATCAATTCTGTCATTGTTCTTTTTTTTTTTACTCTTTCTTTTATGGTGTTCACTTTGTGGTATAAGGGCTCATGCCCACGGCCGTAACAGACTCCGCCAGCGGAATATCGCAGTGAAGTCCACCATGGCGCCCCCCAAAACCCCTATACTTAGCACGCCGGATCCGCCGTAAGTGTCCCACATAGAGGGCCGGCGTGCATGCCTAGTACAACGCATGTCGCGCCGGCAGTGTCAGATGACGCGGACGGCAGTGAGGGGGGCCGCGTATTCACGCGATACTTCTACTGTACTACAGCGGAAGTATAGCGTGATGGCCGGCTTCCATCAACTACAATGGAAGCCGGCCGCGCTTATTCCTGTGGCATTTAGAACATAGCGCGATTTATTTCACGCTGCGGAATTCCCGCAATTTTGGGAAAGCAGGTGCACATTTGCGCACCCCCGTAGACTCCTATGGTGCCTTAGGTGCACAAATACACATAAAAATATAGCATGCTGCATTTTTTTTTTGCACGTGCAAAAGAGAATGAATCCATTGAAAACAATTGGTTCTATTTTCTGCGCAATGCTCTCGAAAACGCGCTCGTGTCAATCAGCCCTACAGAATAACTCCATATGCACATGTAAACTGACTGCATTTTAACCCCTTTCCTTCCCCGAGGTGTAAATGTGCACCCTGGGTGGTAACCAGTTCCCATGAATGGACATACATTTACGCCCTATGGTTGTGCCATATGCGGTGGGAGTCAGCAACCCACTGTTAACCGCTTGCATGCCACAATCAATGTTGATTGCTGCATGTAAAGGGTTCACAGCGGGAGGGCAAGCTTACTATATGAACAAGCATACCTGGCGCCAGCCTGCAGACCCAACACCCCAGGTTGGGGACCTTATTGCAGCCTAAGAGAAATCCCTGTTAACGCCGCGCTGTACATTCAGTGTCATTCGGTTTTCTCTCCATTGGGTGTCACTGTATGACCGCAGATATCTACTAGGCAACCGGCTGAGTCACATGGAATGTAAATGTGCACACGGCGAGTCCTTGAATGATGGTTATATATGTATCTGCAGGTGCTACACTACTTACCCTACGCACTGGTATATAACATGTCTCATCCAAGGACTCCGTTATAATGAACTATATCTGAGAAGAAGAAGAATATCATTTTATTATTCTTGACTGTTAACATTCTGTACATTGTACAATACCGAGATATACCACACACTGAACATATGCTATGCTGTACTATACATTGTACTATATGCTATAATATACCTAAGGTGACCAGACAGACAGTTTTAGGCTGGACAGTCCCACTTTAAGACTCTGTGTCCTGCTTTCCCCAGGGTCCCTAAGTTGAAAAGCCTTTTGTGGGACACCGGGTCACCATGAAGGTGATTACCAGTCAGGGTACCGCGGCTCCCCAGCTTGTAGTTACTCAGAAGCGCTGCTGCGGGATGCACATACTGACAGCAGTGTGTGCACCTGGGATCTTACTTCCCTGACCTTTCCTCGTTGGTTCCGCGAGAGGAGAGGGGAGAAGGACACACACTGCCGCCCGCAGCAGCGCCGAACCCTGAAACAGCTGTATGTGTATGGTTTTCTGGCTCTTGGTTTTAAATTTCCAATCAGTGTTATAAAGGGTTTGACATTGATTTGCAGGAATGCTGCCCTCCAATAGGTGGAGCTGCAGAGTTATTGTTCCATCTTCCTTATTTGCATATTTCGAAGAGAAGCATGCATGGCCTTATACGTCTTCTCACTCACTCCCCTTCTAGGTGCTCTCCCTAAGGAGCGAATAGTCTTCCCGACCCATGTCTCCATACACACACACTACATTACAAGTCTTGTAAACACATTACATGTCTATGCACTACATTACACATGTCTGTACACACTCACCACATTATATGTCTCCATACACAGTCACTAAATTACATGTCTTAGCACACATTTACATTACACGTCTGCATACACACATTACATGCCTATGCACAAACACTACATTACACATCTCCATACACACTCACTATATTACACGTATCTGTACACACTTACATTATATGTGTCCATACACACTCACTACATGGGATCTTACGCTTTATTAAAATCTTACCAAACTCTTATAAAAAACTGACACAGACACCAATATTGGATAAAGAAGGCCGCGGTGTTTATTAACGGGGTTGCAAACATTTGGGGGGAAATGTAACCAATAATAACCATAAGTCTTCCTGTAAACTCTGTTTTACAGACCCAAGTTTATTAACCAATCAGTAACCATAACAGTTCATGTAAACTCTGTCTTACAGACACGAGTTTACCACCACCAAACTCTCCCCAAGTTTACCTGCCCACCCGCCTAATGCGGGCGACAATCCCCCACCAGGCCATGGCATCCACTAATGACATGGCCCCCCCAACACCCGCAGCCTCCTCAATCATCTACACAACTCCATAATAAAAATATCCAACACAATCTCTGACAAGTATACTATAACACGCCTATGGAATCCTGGAACCAAACCTTCCATATCAGCATGTCTAAAAAGAAAACATCCACTCCTGGCATGAGCTCTTTACCACCTAGTTAACCCTTCTCCGAATTCTCACACTATATACAGACCTCGCCAATGACCATAATAATCGAGGAACAATATCTGAAAAAACTATCACTGTATCTGGAACCTTGTTCTAATGCTCCACATCTCCCTTTCAATGTCCCACGACATATCAATGTGTTCTCTTCTATGTCATTAACCCCTAAGTGTAAAATCAAAACATCTGGACAGGGCCCACGTGACTCTCCAAGCCCACGTGCCTCTTTATAGATCAGTTCAGCCATTAATCCACTCCACCTCATACATCTATTACCGCACCAAAAAATTTCAAACTGTGATCTGTACAATCCTAAATTTTCAGAACAACACTGATCCGCTGCCCTTCTCCAGGGCCAGTACACAAAGGAGGGTCCAACAATCCACGCAATACTTTTCTTAATTCCTAAAATGAAAAAAGAATTAGTACACCATATTATTCAGGCGCATGTACAACTTAAACCAAGATGAACCTCATCTGTTTACTTTTTCTTCAATAAAACCCCACCTGTAAATAATTAAGCACCATTATATATTAAAAGCAAGATAATGACTGTCCATCATCCCTGTCTCCCTGAAAAGAAGACAGGGTCTTCTACTAATTGCTCCATAAGATCTTACTTTTGCCATGTATAACTGCCTGGACACTATTTACATTGACTTTTTTTTTAATTAACTGCAACTAGGGCTTAATTTTGGAATAGGGCTTAAAGTTCAAGCATCCTGAAAAATCCTGCTAGGGTTTATTTTCGGGTAGGTTTTATCACCGGAGAAACAGGGTACATGGATCAACAAAGAACCTGGTGCTTGCGGGCACAGACACATAAACGCCTGCAAATTCCTAAGCAAGCATATATTCTCATGAAAATGAGCAAGCAAGCGAATTCACACCCCTTTACCCATTGTGTGGTTTTTTTAAAATTATTATTATTATAAAGCTCCCATGGTTAGACACATCCAAAGTCACATCTAAACAGCCATACCTCATATGCTGATCTACACACTTCAGGCAATACTTTCACCATCTTCCCTAGTAAGCTCAATGTGATAGCAGAGCGTTGATCAGCGGCATCAGCTACTGCCTTACAGCCCCTGATCAATCGCTCTACCTGAAAAACAATTAATAGGTACGAGGTTATACCATCTTTGAAAGAAAGCAATACCCAACATTACCTTCCAAACTGAGCTATATGAGCGCTGCATCCTAAATGTTGGACTCTTCTTCCCTGAATTGCTGCATCCGCAAACAAGACTATAAGATAGCAGCTGCATTAATCTCACACCGACCATCTCTAACCCTCAGTAAGAGGTTATATGTTAGACATAATCTGACTAGTATACGAACTAACTCCTGCCGACCAGCTCTTACCAACCATCACTCCATAACCATTACCCACTGATGTCAGCACCTCATGATAACTCATCTGCTTCCACAAGCTCCCATCACCAAGCTGACTGACCATTAAAGTCACAGATACCAACCATAGCACTAAATCCTGCTTTAGCTCCCTTGACATCTGCGCATGCGATGTATGGAACTTCCAACCGCTCGTCACCACACATGACCTGCGGGAATACCTGCGACCAATAATAATCACCTGTGAAGCCGAACAGGACAGACCTGCTAACCGCTGCAACTCCGTCCATGTAATCGTCCTTCATACATAATGTCTGACTAATTAAACCCATAACTATACACCCCTGACATTGGCAATTAGAACAACCATCACAATGCTATCAATTAAATACATAAAACTCCAACTGAGTACACGGCCATACCATTTTTTCCGTTCGCCAGCAGCATCCCAAAATCCACCATCCTGACCACATGCCCTCTAAAACTTGTGCATACCCTCATTACCCTGATGCCCCATAAACAAAATCATCTAAGTAGTGTATTATACCAACATCAGGGGATTCCTTCCTCACACCTACTCTAACAATGAGGATAGTCCTAAATAATAGCGGGATGCCTTAGATCCCATCGGTAACGCCAAACCGGAAACCAAAGGATTCAAACCCCAACCAATAAGAAGTTATCCGAATACTGCATCACATGACCGAAGGGCCATAATAAAGCCAATGTAGTCACATGATGCATATCTTACTGCCAGCAGCTCAGCAGCCCCTCAGCATTCAGAGAAGACTGCTTGGGGTAAGATAAATGATAAATCACTGAGAGGAGATAGACTACTTATGTGGCATCACCCTTAAAGGGGACAACCTCAAATTGAAAAAAGGGGGGTATCAAAATGACCGGCAACTTTGCCCTCAGCTATGTTCTAAGCAATTTAACTACCTCAGGATCATAAACAACTGAAATTAACTTATTAACCCCTTCACAGCTGAGTCCCTTTAACTCATGCACATATAGGCCATACCAGGAGCCTTCTTTAATGAGCCGGGCCTACTTCCAATATGAGAGCCTCACTGGAGTCTGGCCTTATTGCAGGAAACTCTCTATTTCCTGGATGCAAGGAATTTGTACTGATTTCTGACTAAAACAACCATAAATGGATGAGAGCGGCACAATATGAGCCCTCATGGCAGTACCCACAGCTCTTACCTCAGTACCCACAGCTCCCCATTACCTCGATCCCATAACTGTAACCACACATCCAGGTAGTGAGGCGCCCCAAGGATGTCTATAAACCACCTAACTAGTCACACCGAGGGAACATTAACATCCCGGTAACAATTATGAACCATCTCTGTTCCTCCGCTCATCATTAGATTCTGCTACTTTATATGAAAGTAACAGTTATAAAATAACAAGTAATTATAAACCAAATCTGATTACCAGCAGCAGCCGCCTCAACCACAGACTGCGGGCAGCAATTACCTCACAGCTGACAGGTGACCAATTACCTCACAGCTGACAGGTGACCAATTACCTCACAGCTGACAGATACCAAGCAGTGGTTAGAGCTGACAGTCTGCATACAGGGGTCACCTCAGAGCAGTCTCCTGCAGCGCTCAGCTACCTCAGAGCTCAGCCACCTCAGCGCAGCGCTCAGTCACCTCAGAGCTCAGTCACCTTAGTGCAGCATTCAGTTACCTCAGTGCAGCGCTCAGTTACCTTAGAGCTCAGCCACCTCAGCACAGCGTTCAGTTATCAGCTCAGACATGACACCATTAGTAAAACACAACTGTTTAGCAGACATACATTCCCCATCATCACCCTGACTCGCCCTTTCTTTACAGCCTAGTAAGGGTTAACACTAACACATTTAAAACTGACCAATCTAACTTAGGGGGCGCTCACACGACGGCCCCGATGCCCAGCACCCTGTGAGCCAAAGCCAGGAGCAGAGAGAAAGTATGATGGAAAGATTCACATGTCTTCCCTGTAATGGACCCGCTCCTGGCTCCGGCCCGCCAAAAACACACAAAAACCGCCATGCGAAATCACTCCCAACTGGTACACAAACTAAATCCTTGTATAAACAGATGCCAGTAACCAGGGGTACCACCTGGTAACCGGGGGTCTCACCACTTGTAGAGCTTCACCTGCACCCCGCAAATGCAGCAGCACAGGACTTGGCAGAGGGTCCGTCGCCATCTTGTAGAGCTTCACCCGTACCCTCCACCTGCAGCAGTACAGGACTTGGTGTTGGCATCTGCTGGGCACTGTTCCTGCTGCCAGGTTTCAGTCACGATCGGATGAAGGTAAAGGCAGCCCCCGCGTTCGCTTCGCTGGTAATTTTCTACTGACAAGTCCTCCTCAGATACAAGTGTTCACACAATGTCCTCTGCAGCTCCTCCTGACCGGCGCTTCTGACAAGTCCTAAGTGTGCAGCACAGGGGATTCCAGACATCTGCGCAGCTATTCCTCACCGTCCGCTTCATAAACGCCAACAATCAGCCGCTGCAGAAGGTCCTCCCTCTTCACAGAGGATCTGAAGCTGTGACAGGAATTGTGAGGGGAGCTGACAGGAACAGGGAGCTGACAGGAATTGTGAGGGGAGCTGACAGGAATTGTGAGGGGAGCTGACAGGAATTGTGAGGGGAGCTGACAGGAACAGGGAGCTGACAGGAATTGTGAGGGGAGCTGACAGGAATTGTGAGGGGAGCTGACAGGAATTGTGAGGGGAGCTGACAGGAATTGTGAGGGGAGCTGACAGGAACAGGGAGCTGTCACCGGGAGGCTGCTTGCTGCTTCCTTTCCAGATGATGATAGGCCACATCCCTGCACCTCCATATCTCACTGCTGCTCCTCTCAGCTTGTTCCTCTGGACCAATCACCAGCTACTGTCAGCCCACCAGATTCTGCCTGACAACCACAGGCATTTCCCGCCATTTTTTCAGCCAATCAGCTGCTGCTGCCAACCAGTCCATCACTGGGCAGAACTCACTCTCTTCCATCTCATCTGACCCAGTAATGACCTTTGTAACATATCATGGTTAACCAGAAAACCTTCTCCATAGAGGGTGACATATCATCCATCCATCATGTACATAAAGCTCCCAGATCACATGAGGCTCCATAGAAGGTGACATATCATCCATCCATCATGTACATAAAGCTCCCAGATCCCATGAGGCTCCATAGAGAGTGACATATCATCCATCCATCATGTACATAAAGCTCCCAGATCCCATGAGGCTCCATAGAAGGTGACATATCATCCATCCATCATGTACATAAACCTCCCAGATCCCATGAGGCTCCATAGACGGTGACATATCATCCATCCATCATGTACATAAAGCTCTCAGATCCCAGAGGCTCCATAGAAGGTGACATATCATCCATCCATCATGTACATAAAGCTCTCAGATCCCAGAGGCTCCATAGAAGGTGACATATCATCCATCCTGTACATAAAGCTCCCAGATCCCATGAGGCTCCATAGAAGGTGACATATCATCCATCCATCCTGTACATAAAGCTCCCAGATCCCATGAGGCTTTCCCTCCTAACTGTCCCTCAAGCCTTACATTACATGTCTATGTACACACTTAGATCACACGTTTCGGCACACACTCACTACATATAAGGCTCCGTACACGCATTACATTTCTATGCACACACACACACACACACTACATTGCACATCTCCATGCACACACAGTACATTACACGTCTCCAAACCCTCTCACAACATTATACGTATTGCACTCATATACACATTCGCTACATACAGAACACAGCATAAACACATAGACGTACACACTGACCACATACACAACACACTCGTATACACATTCACAAAATACAGAACATAGGGCTATAGCCCTGGTTGTTGTATCCCCTGAGGACGCCACAGCGTCACGTAGGGTGACTCAGGACACGGGGCACACGCTGAACAGCTGGGAGGGTAAAGCTATCACTTGTCACGGTGGCACTTACCAGACTCCTCCACAGAGGGACTCATGTAGCCTCGGTCAGAGTATCGCTGGGCCTCTTCCGGACTCCCCTAGGAGAGGGATGGCCAATATAGATGAAACAGGAACACATTTTTATCACGCGTGACGCCACCATTCCTATTACCCAGGGTATGACCCTCGGTGGTAATAAAGAGAATTCACACACAATGTAAGGTCGTAATACCTCAGTCCCTGGGAATGGTCAGGGCATGGAAAAACTTTACTTGGAAAATTTCAATATCACACAAATCAGGAACACACTAGTGCAGGTAAGAACAGACGGTTGGAGGTCAGGGAAGAAACTCAGGATGACACCGGTCCTGCAGGCCTGCGTTATCTGTCAGGTACCACTCTTGGAAGGGGAGCACTCCAGAGGAGGATAGGGGTAGGAACACTCCACAGACACTCTTGTAACACAGTACTTCTGCACAGTGGTCTTAGCCTTCTTTTCTCCCGCTCTCTCTTTCTCCTCACTCTTTATTCGATCCTGGCATTGGGATGCTCAGGATACCTTTCTTTCTCTTCCATTCTTCACCACATGAGGGTTAAAGGTACCCCCATGTGGCCGGCACTCTCACTCAGGAACCCAGAAGATGATGGACAGAACACCATTTCCGCTCTCACACACTAATCCTTATAGTTTCTAGCATACCACATAATAGGACATGAATTGATACATTTCCAGCCATATTACAGCCACATGCAGACATTAACCTCTCACTTGCTGCTGCTGTGCAATACACATTTTGCACAGTGCATCTACACCAGAGACATGACCTATATGACATTTAAAGAGGGTCCAGGAATAGACTTCTGTGTCACTACAACGCCACAAGGCGAAACATGTCTGGATGGCTATAGATTAGATTTGAATAGGGATTTGGTGGTGCTGACAGAAGGTGACTGGGCTCAGGACCCCCTGAACAGACCACCAGTAGAGAAGAGCGTCTGACCAGACTGTTAGGGGGTATTAGAACCAGTGGATGCATGAGACACACAAAACAACCGAGCTTAGGACACCCCAACAGACCACCAGTAGAGAGGAGCATTTGATCGTCCAACAAGCACCAGCAGCTTCAACTGTAGAGGGGGTACAACAGGGTGCTAAAGCCTCCATGCCTTCCCGTATCACATCTTGTATCCAAGCTAGAGGCAGTAGAACAGGGTACTAGAGCCTCCATGCTTGCCTGTTTCACATCTTGTGTGGACGAGGAGGAAAAAGAGGGGTGGAGCAAAACCCGTACAGTTGTATTTGTGGTGAAAATGATACTGTAAAAGTGGTGAAGAGAGTGAAATGGTAACTTCAATAGTGGAGGTGCTGCCTGACCAGATGACGCACCGAATTTCTTCTGCTCCTGCCCTGGCTGACCCGCACCCCACAGGTAAACAGGATCTCATTATTAACCCTTTTGGGACCCTCCAATTACTTGTATGTTTTAAACAACAGCTGAACTGACAAAGGAGTTATCCCCAAAACGCGTTTTTATAAGCTGATCACGTACCTTATCAAACAAAAAGGAGAAGTTTCTCAAACCATTGGTCCCTTCCTATTTGCTTTAACCTGGCATATCAAATCTTGTATCTAAGCTAGAGGCGGCCCAACAGGGTACTAGAGCTTTCATGCACACACATATGACATCTTGCATCCAAGCTAAAGGCGGTACAACAAGGTACTAGAGCCTCCATGCCCACGTGTATCACTTCTTGTATCAAGGCTAGAGGTGGTAGAACACGGTACTAGAGCCTCCATGCCAGCCCATATCCCATCTTATATCCAAGCTAGAGGCTGCCCATCAGGGTACTACAGCTTCCATGCCCCCCATATCACATCTTGTATCCAAGATAGAGGCGGTACAACAGGGTACTAAAGCCTCCATGCCTGCCTGCATCACATCTTGTATCCAAGCTAGAGGCGGCCCAACAGTGTACTAGAGCTTTCTTGCGCACACATATGACATCTTGTATCCAAGCTAGAGGCGGAACAACAGGGTACTAGAGCCTCCGTGCCCACCCGTATCACTTCTTGTATCCAAGCTAGAGGTGGTAGAACAGGTTACTAGAGCCTCCATGCCCACCCATATCACATCTTGTATCCAAACTAGAAGCAATACTACAGTATACTAGAGCCTCCATGCCCCCCCTCCCATATCACATCTTGTATCCAAGCTACAGGCGGTACAACAGGGTACTAAAGCCTCCATATGCACCCGTATCACATCTTGTATCCAAGCTAGAGGTGGTACAATCGGTTACTAGAGCCTTTGTGCCCCCTCCCATATTACATCTAGTAAGCAAGCTAGAGGCAGGACAACATGGTACTAGAGCCTCTGTGCCCACCCGTATTACATCTTGTATACAAGCTAGAGGCGGTACAAAAGGAGAGTAGAGCCTTTGTGCCCCCCCTCCTCCATCCCGTATAACATCTTGCAACCAAGCTAGAGGCGGTACTACAGTGTACTAGAGCCTCCATGCCCACCCCTATCACATCTTGTATCCAAGCTAAAGGCGGTACAACAGGGTACTAGAGCCTCCATACCCACCTGTATCACATTTTGTATACAAGCTAGAGGCAGGACAACAGGGTACTAGAGCCTCCATACCTTCCAGTATCACATCTTGTGTCCAAGCTAGAGGTGGCCCAACAGGGTACTAGAGTCTCCATGCCCCCCATATCACATCTTGTGTTCAACTTAGAGGCGGTACAACAGGATACTATAGCCTCCATGCCCCTCCCCCATCCCGTATCACATCTTGTAACCAAGCTAGAGGCAGGACAACAGGGTACTAGAGCCTCCATACCTTCCAGTATCACATCTTGTGTCCAAGTTAGAGGTGGCCCAACAGCTTACTAGAGACTCTATGCCCCCAATATCACATCTTGTATCCTAGCTAGAGGCGGTACAACAGGGTACTAGAGCCTCCATGCCCACCCATATCACATCTTGAATCCAAGCTAGAGGCGGTACAACAGGGTACTAGAGCCTCCATGCCTGATTGTATCACATCTTGTATTAAAGCTAGAGGCAGGACAATAGGGTACTAGAGCCTCCACGCCTCTCCCCCCCATCCCGTATCACATCTTGAAACCAAGCTAGAGATTATAAAACAGGGTACTAGAACCCCCATATCCGCCCATATGACATCTTGTATCCAAGCTAGAGGTGGTACAACAGGATACTAGAGCCTCCATACCCACCCATATCACATCTTGTACCCAAGCCAGAGGTGGTACAACAGGGTACTAGAGCCTCTGTGCCCCCTCCCATATTACATCTTGTAACCAAGCTATAGGCAGGACAATAGGGTACTAGAGCCTCCAAGCCCCCTGCCCCCATCCCGTATCACATCTTTTAACCAAGCTAGAGATTATAAAACAGGGTACTAGAGCCCCCATGCCCCCCATATCACATCTTGTATCATAGCTAGAGGCGGTACTACAGTGTACTAGAGCCTCCATGCCCACCCCACCCCCCCTATATCACATCTTGTATCCAAGCTAGAGGTGATACAACAGGGTACTAGAGCCTCCATACCCACCCATATCACATCTTGTATCCAAGCCAGAGGCGGTACAACAGGGTATTAGAGCCTCTGTGCCCACCTGTATCACATCTTGTAACCAAGCCAGAGATTATAAAACGGGGTACTAGAGCCTCCGTGCCCGCCCATATGACATCTTGTATACAAGGTAGAGGCGGTACAACAGGGTACTAGAGCCTCCATGCCCCCCATATCACATCTTGTATCCTAGTTAGAGGCGGTTCTACAGTGTACTAGAGCCTCCATGCCCGCCCACCCCCATATCACATCTTGTATCCAAGCTAGAGGTGATACAACAGGGTACTAGAGCCTCCATACCCACCTGTATCACATCTTGTATCCAAGCTAGAAGCACTACAACAGGGTACTAGAGCCTCTGTTCCCCTCCCCCCATCCCGTATCACATGTTGTAACCAAGCTAGAGATTTAAAAACAGGGTACTAGAGCCTCCATGCCTACCCATATGACATCTTGTATCCAAGGTGGAGGCGGTTCTACAGTGTACTAGAGCCTCCATGCCCCCCCCCCCCCCCCATATCACATCTTGTATCAAAGCTAGAGGTGATACAACAGGGTACTAGAGCCTCCATACCCACCTGTATCACATTTTGTAACCCAGCTAGAAGCGGTGCAACAGGGTACTAGAACCTCCATGTCCACCCTCTGTGCTTGATGTGCAGGGGACCACAACACTTCAAGACAAGTCAGAGGACTGGTGGACCTGTAAAGGCTAAATGTGTTTGGTATGTCCACATTTGAGCAGTATTTCATGATTTAGGGCTCCTGCAGACCAGCGTAAGTGCTGATACATGTGCGATAGCGTGACCTTTACCGCTGTTGTGGACTGTCACACCGGTGTGTACCACCCCGAGATTGAAGAGGCTGTGCAGGCTAATTAGCCCTGGTGTTATCAATTTGCCTACGAAATTGTGTAGTTTATAGTGCAATTTGGGGAGGCAGGTGCACATTTGCGCGCCCCCATAAAATCCTATGGTGCTTTAGGTGCACAGATACACATAAAAATAGAGCGTGTTGCTTTTTTTTTTGCACGCGCAAAAGAGAAAGTGTCTATGAATCCATTGAAAACAATGGGTTCTATTTTTTGCGCAATGCTTGCGAAAACGCGCTTGTGTCAATCAGTCCTGCAGAATGACTCCAAATGCACATGTAAACTGACTGCATTTTAACCCCTTTCTTTCCCCGGGGTGTAAATGTGCACCCTGGGTGGTAACCAGTTCCCATGAATGGACATACATTTACGCCCTATGGTTGTGCCATATGCGGTGGGCGCCGGCAACCCGCTGTTGATCGCTTACATGCCACAATCAATGTGGATTGCGGCATGTAAAGGGTTCACAGAGGGAGGGCGAGCTTACTATATGAACAAGCAAATCCAAAGTCAGACGCCTGCAGCACCAATGAAGTACCCTTGCACAAGGGGAGGTTTTCACTGCACAGCCACTTCCAGAAGATGGATTCCAATCTTCCACTGTCACAAACCACGAAATCCAATATGAATGGCAGCAGACACGATTAGGTGCAGCAAAACAGGTTTTTTTCTCTTTATTCCATCCTCAGTAAAATACACACAACGTTTCGGCCATTGCAAACGGCCTTTGTCATGCATGTTTGCAATGGCCGAAACATTGCGTGTATTTTACTGAGGATGGAATAAAGAGAAAAAACCTGTTTTATTGCACCTAATCGTGTCTGCTGCCATTCATATTGGATTTCGTACTATATGAACAAGCATACCTGGCGCCAGCCTGCAGAGCCGACACCTCAGTTTGGGGACCTTATTGCAGCCTAAGAGAAATCCCTGTTAACGCCGCGCTGTATATTCAGTGTCATTCAGTTTTCTCTCCATTGGGTGTCACTGTATGACTGCGGATATCTACTAGGCAACCGGCTGAGTCACATGGAATGTAAATGTGCTCACGGCGAGTCCTTGGATGATGGTTATATATGTATCTGCAGGTGCTATGTTACTTACCCTACACACTGGTATATGGCATTTCTCACCCAAGGACTCCGTTATAATAAACTATAACCGAGAAGTAGAAGAATATCATTTTATTATTCTTCACTGTTAACATTCTGTACATTGTACAATACCGAGATATACCACACACTGTACATATGCTATACTGTACTATACTTTGTACTATATAATAAACCTAAGGTGACCAGACAGCCAGTTTTAGGCTGGACAATCCCACTTTAAGACTCTGTGTCCTGCTTTCCCCAGGGTCCCTAGGTTGGACAGCCTTTTGTCAGGACACCGGGTCACCATGAAGGTGATTACCAGTCAGGGTACTGCGGCTCCCCAGCTTGTAGTCACTCAGAAGCGCTGCTGCGGGATGCACAAATACTGACAGCAGTGTGTGCACCTGGGATCTTATTTCCCTGACCTCTCCTCGTTGGTTCCGCGAGAGGAGAGGGGAGAAGGACATACACTGACGCCCGCAGCACAACGAACCCTGAAACAGCTGTATGTGTATGGTTTTCTGGATTTTGGTTTTAAATTTCCAATCAGTGTTATAAAGGGTCTGACATTGATTTGCAGGAATGCTGCCCTCTAATAGGTGGAGCTGCAGAGGTATTGTTCCATCTTCCTTATTTGCATATTTCGAAGTGGAGCATGCATGGCCTTATACGTCTCCTCACTCACTCCCCTCCCCGTAAGGAGAGAATAGTCTTCCCGACCCATGTCTCCATACACACGCACTACATTACAAGTCTTGTAAACACATTACATGTCTATGCACACACACTACATTACATGTCTGTACACACTCACCACATCATATGTCTCCATACACAGTCACTAAATTACATGTCTTAGCACACATTTACATTACACGTCTGCATACACACATTACATGCCTATGTACAAACACTACATTACACATCTCCATACACACTCACTATATTACATGTATCTGTACACACTTACATTATATGTGTCCATACACACTCACTACATTACATGTCTATGTACACACTTAGATCACACGTTTCGGCACACACTCACTACATATAAGGCTCCGTACACGCATTACATTTCTATGCACACATACTACATTGCACATCTCCATGCACACAAAGTACATTACACGTCTCCAAACCCTCTCACAACATTATACGTATTGCACTCATATACACATTCGCTACATACAGAACACAGCATATACACATAGACGTACACACTGACCACATACACAACACACTCGTATACACATTCACAAAATACAGAACATAGGGCTATAGCCCTGGTTGTTGTTTCCCCTGAGGACGCCACAGCGTCCCGTAGGGTGACTCAGGAAATGGGGCAGACTCTGAAGAGCTGGGAGGGTAAAGCTGTCACTTGTCACAGTGGCACTTACTAGACTCATCCCCAGAAGGATCCATGTAGCCTCGGCCAGAGTATCGCTGGGCCTCTTCTGGACACCCCTAGGAGAGGGATGGCCAATATAGATGAAACAGGAACCCATCTTTGTGACGCATGACGACACCGTTCCTATTACCCACGGTATGACCCTCAGTGGTAATAAAGAGAATTTACACACAATGTTAGGTGGTAATACCTCAGTCCCACCTTGATACATTTCAGCCATATCACAGCCACATGCAGACATTAACCTCTCACTTGCTGCTGTGCAATACACATTTTGCACAGTGCATCTACACCAGAGACATGACATATATGACATTTATAGAGGGTCCAGGAATAGATTTCTGGGCCATTACAATGCCACAAGGCGAAACATGTCGGGATGGCTATAGATTAGATTTTAATAGGGTTTTGTGGTGCTGACATAAGGTGACTGGGCTCAGGACCACCTAAACAGACCACCGGTAGAGAGGAGCGTCTGACCAAACTGTTAGGGGGTGTTAAAACCAGTGCATGCGTCAGGCACATAAGACAACCGAGCTTAGGACACCCCGACAGACCGCCAGGAGAGAGGAGCGTCTGATCGTCCAGCAAGCACCAGCAGCTTCAACTGCAGAGGTGGTAAAACATGGTGCTAAAGCCTCCATGCCTGCCCATATCACATCTTGTATCCAAGCTAGAGGCGGACCAACAGGGTACTAGAGTTTTCATGCGCACATAATATGATATCTTGCATCCAAGCTAGAAGCGGTACAACAGGGTACTAGAGCCTCCATGCCCACCCGTATCACTTCTTGTATCCAAGCTAGAGGTAGCAGAACAGGGTACTAGAGCCTCTATGCCTGCCCATATCACATCTTGTATCCAAGCTAGAGGCTGCCCAACAGGGTACTACAGCCTCCATGCCGCCCATATCACATCTTGTAACCAAGCTAGAGGTGGTACAACAGGGTACTAGAGCCTCCATGCCTGCCCATATCACATCTTGTATCCAAGCTAGAGGCGGACCAACAGGGTACTAGAGTTTTCATGCGCACATAATATGATATCTTGCATCCAAGCTAGAAGCGGTACAACAGGGTACTAGAGCCTCCATGCCCACCCGTATCACTTCTTGTATCCAAGCTAGAGGTAGCAGAACAGGGTACTAGAGCCTCTATGCCTGCCCGTATCACATCTTGTATCCAAGCTAGAGGCTGCCCAACAGGGTACTACAGCCTCCATGCCGCCCATATCACATCTTGAATCCAAGCTAGAGGCGGTACAATTAGGTACTAGAGCCTCCATGCCTGACTGTATCACATCTTCTATTAAAGCTAGAGGCAGGACAATAGGGTACTAGAGCCTCCACACACCCTCCTCCCCATCCCGTATCACATCTTGTAACCAAGCTAGAGATTAAAAAACAGGGTACTAGAATCTCCATATCTGCCCATATGACATCTTGTATCCAAGGTAGAGGCGGTACAACAGGGTACTAGAGACTCCATGCCCCCCGTAGCACATCTTGTATCCTAGCTAGAGGCGGTACTACAGTGTACTAGAGCCTCCATGCCCACCCCCCCATATCACATCTTGTATCCAAGCTAGAGGTGGTACAACAGGGTACTAGAGCCTCCATACCCACCCATATCACATCTTGTATCCAAGCCAGAGGTGGTACAACAGGGTACTAGAGCCTCTGTGCCCCCTCCCATATTACATATTGTAACCAACCTAGAGGCAGGACAATAGGGTACTAGAGCCTCCACGCCCCCTGCCCCCATCCCGTATCACATCTTGTAACCAAGCTAGAGACTATAAAACAGGGTACTAGAGCCTCCATGCCCGCCCATATGACATCTTGTATCTAAGGTAGAGGTGGTACAACAGGGTACTAGAGCCCCCATGCCCCCCATATCACATCTTGTATCATAGCTAGAGGCAGTACTACAGTGTACTAGAGCCTCCATGCCCACCCACCCCCATATCACATCTTGTATCCAAGCTACAGGTAATACAACAGGGTACTAGAGCCTCCATACCCACCCATATCACATCTTGTATCCAAGCCAGAGGCGGTACAACAGGGTATTAGAGCCTCTGTGCCCGCCCGTATCACATCTTGTAACCAAGCTAGAGGTAGTAGAACAGGGTACTAGAGCCTCTATGCCTGCCCGTATCACATCTTGTATCTAAGCTAGAGGCTGCCCAACAGGGTACTACAGCCTCCACGCCCCCCATATCACATCTTGTATCCAAGATAGAGGTGGTACAACAGGGTACTAGAGCCTCCATGCCTAACCCGTATCGCATCTTGTATCCAAGCTAGAGGCAGCCCACCAGTGTACTAGAGCTTTCATGCGCACTCATATGACATCTTGCATCCAAGCTATAGGCAGTACAACAGGGTACTAGAGCCTCCGTGCCCACCCTTATCACTTCTTGTATCCAAGCTAGAGGTTAGAGGTGGTAGAACAGGGTACTAGAACCTCCATGCCCGCCCATATCACATTTGTATCCAAGCTAGAGGCAGTACTACAGTGTACTAGAGCCTCCATGCCCACCCGTATCACTTCTTGTATCCAAGCTAGAGGTAGAAGAACAGGGTACTAGAGCCTCTATGCCTGCCCGTATCACATCTTGTATCCAAGCTAGGGGCTGCCCAACAGGGTACAACAGCCTCCATGCCCCCCATATCACATCTTGTATCCAAGCTAGAGGTGGTACAACAGGGTACTAGAGCCTCCATGCCTAGCCCGTATCACATCTTGTATCCAAGCTAGAGGCAGCCCAACAGTGTACTAGAGCTTTCATGCGCACACATATGACATCTTGCATCCAAGCTATAGGCAGTACAACAGGGTACTAGAGCCTCCGTGCCCACCCGTATCACTTCTTGTATCCAAGCTAGAGGTGGTAGAACAGGGTACTAGAGCCTCCATGCCCGCCCATATCACATCTTGTATCCAGGCTAGAGGCAGTACTACAGTGTACTAGAGCCTCCCTGCCCCCCTCCCATATCACATCTTGTATCCAAGCTAGAGGCGGTACAACAGGGTACTAGAGCTTCTGTGCCCCCTCCCATATTGCTTCTAGTAACCAAGCTAGAGGCAGGACAACAGGGATCTAGAGCATCCGTGCTCACCCGTATCTCATCTTGCATCCAATCTAGAGGCGGTACAATAGGGTACTAGAGACTCCATACCCACCTGTATCACATCTTGTATCCAAGCTAGAGGCGGTACAACAGGGTACTATAGCCTCCCTGCCCCTTCCCCCATCCCGTATCACATCTTGTATCCAAGCTAGAGGCGGTACAACAGGGTACTAGAGCCTCCATGCCCTCTCCCCCCATCCTGTATCACGTGTTGTAACCAAGCTAGAGGCAGGACAACAGGGTACTAGGGCCTCCATGTCCACCGGTATCACATATTGTATCCAAGCTAGAGGTGGCCCAACAGGGTACTAGAGCCTCCGTGCCCCCATATCACATCTTGTATCCTAGCTAGAGGCGGTACAACATGGTACTAGAGCCTCCATACCCACCCGTATCACATCTTGTATCCAAGCTAGAGGCGATACAACAGGGTACTAGAGCTTCTGTGCCCACTCCCATATTACATCTAGTAACCAAGCTAGAGGCAGGACAACAGGGTTCTAGAGCCTCCGTGCTCACCGGTATCACATCTTGTATCCAAGCTAGAGGCCATACAACAGGGTACTGTAGCCTCCGTGCCCCCTCCCCCCATCCCGTATCACGTCTTGTAACCAAGCTAGAGGCAGTACAACAGGGTTCTATAGCCTCCATGTCCACCCGTATCACATCTTGTATCCAAGCTAGAGGCGGCCCAACAGGGTACTAGAGCCTCCATGCCCCCCATATCACATCTTGTATCCAAGCTAGAGGCGGTACAACAGGGTACTAGAGCCTCCATGCCCTCTCCCCCCATGCAGTATCACGTCGTGTAACCAAGCTAGAGGCAGGACAAGAGGGTACTAGAGCCTCCATACCTACCAGTATCACATCTTGTATCCAAGCTAGAGGCAGTACTACAGTGTACTGGAGCCTCCATGCCCCCCTCCCATATCACATCTTTTATGAAAGCTAGAGGTGGCCCAACAGGGTACTAGAGCCTCCATGCCTGCCAGTATCACATCTTGTATCCAAGCCAGAGGTGGCCCAACGGGGTACCAGAGCCTCCATGACTGCCAGTATCAGATCTTGTATCCAAGCCAGAGGTGGCCCAACAGGGTACTAGAGCCTCCATGCCCCACATATCACATCTTGTATCCAAGCTAGAATTGGTACAACAGGGTACTAGAGCCTCCAAGCCCCCCATATCACATCTTCAATCCTAGCCAGAGGCGGTACAACAGGGTACTAGAGCCTCCATGCCAACCAGTATCACATCTTGTATCCAAGCTTGAGGCGGTACAACTGGGTACTAGAGCCTCCCAGCCCCCCTCCCATATCACATCTTGTATCCAAGCTAGGCGCAGTACAACAGGGTACTAGAGCTTCTGAGCCCCTTCCCTTATTACATCTTGTAACCAAGCTAGAGGCAGGACAACAGGGTACTAGAGCCTCCATGCCCACCCGTATCAGATCTTGTATCTAAGCTAGAGGTGCTACAATAGGATACTAGAGCCTCTGCGACCCCCTAACCCCCATCCCGTAACACATCTTGTAACCAAGCTGGAGATGGTACAACAGGGTACTAGAGCCTCCATGCCTACCCATATGACATCTTGTATCCAAGGTAGAGGCGGTACTACAGTGTACTAGAGCCTCCATGCCCACCCATATCACATCTTGTATCCAAGCTAGAGGCGGTACAACGGGGTACTAGAGCCTCTATACCCACCCGAATCATATCTTGTATCCAAGCTAGAATTGGTACAAAAGGGTACTAGAGCCTCCATGCCCCCTCCCCCCCATCCCATACCACATCTTGTAACCAAGCTAGAGGCGGTACAACAGGGTACTAGAACCTCCATGTCGACCCATATCACATCTTGTATTTAAACTAGAGGCGGCCCAAACAAGGTACTAGAGCCTCCATGCCCCCCGTATCACATCTTGTATCCTAGCTAGAAGCAAAAGAACAGGGTACTAGAGCCTCCATGCCCCCCATATCACATCGTGTATCCTAGTTAGAGGCGGTACAACAGAGTACTTGAGCCTCCATACCTAACCCTTTCACATCTTGTATCCAAGCTTGAGACGGCCCAACAGTGTACTAGAGCTTTCATGCGCACACATATGACATCTCGCATCCAAGCTATAGGTGGTACAACTGGGTACTAGAGCCTCCGTGCCCACCCGTATCACATCTTGTATACAAGCTAGAGGTGGTAGAACAGGGTACTAGAGCCTCCATGCCCACCCATATCACATCTTGTATACAAGCTAGAGGCAGTACTACAGTGTACTCGAACCTCCATGCCCCCGCTCCAATATCACATCCTGAATCCAAGCTAGAGGCGGTACAGCAGGGTACTAGAGCCTCCATACCCACCCATATCACATCTTGTATCCAAGCTAGAGGTGGTATAGCAGGGTACTATAGCCTCCGTGCCCCCTCCCAGATTACATCTAGTAGCCAAGCTAGAGGCAGGACAACAGGGTTCTAGAGCCTCCGTGCTCACCCGTATCACATCTTGCATCCAAGCTACAGGCGGTACAATAGGGTACTAGACCCTCCGTGCCCCTCCCCCCATCCCGTATCACATCTTGTAACCAAGCTAGAGGTGGTACTACAATGTACTTGATGACTGCAAAGTCGAGAGGTGATTACTCTCTACTAATCCTCCTTGACCTCTGTGCTGCATTTGACACTGTCGACCATAATCTCCTTCTCACTATGCTCCATTCTATTGGTCTAAAGGATACTGCTCTCTCCTGGTTCTCCTCCTACCTCTCTGACCGCTCTTTCAGTGTTTCCTTTGCTGGTTCTATCTCTGCTCCACTTCCTCTCGCTGTCGGGGTACCCCAGGGCTCGGTCCTTGGTCCCCTTCTTTTCTCTATCTATACTGCCCCAATTGGACAAACAATCCACAGATTCGGCCTCCAATACCATCTCTATGCTGACGACACCCAACTATACACCTCCTCTCGTGAGATCTCTGGACCATTCCTCCAAAATATCACCGACTGTCTGTCCGCTGTCTCTAACACTATGTCCTCCCTTTTTCTCAAACTAAACCTCTCTAAAACTGACCTCCTTGTCTTTCCACCTTCTAACCGACCTCCCCTCAACATCTCCATTCCAGTGTCTGGCACCATCATAACCCCCCGACGGCATGCCCGATGCCTTGGGGTCACACTGAACTCTGACCTCTCCTTTGCCCCCCATATCCAATCTCTGGCCCAAACATGCCACCTGCACCTCAGAAATATTGCTAAAATACGTCCGTTCCTAACCACGGACACGCTAAAGACGCTCGTGGTTGCGCTCATCCACTCCCGGCTCGACTACTGCAACTCGCTACTCATTGGCCTCCCCCGCACTAGACTCGCTCCGCTCCAATCCATACTAAATGCAGCAGCTAGACTCATTTTACTATCCAGTCGTTATTCAGACGCCTCTGCATTATGCCAGTCACTGCATTGGCTGCCCATCCACTGCAGAACTAAATTTAAACTCCTCTACCTCACTCACAAAGCTCTGCATGGTGCTGCGCCAACATACATTGCCTCCCTACTGTCAGTACACCACCCAGCCCGCTCACTCCGATCGGCTAACACACTCAGACTAAACACCCCTGTAATACGGACCTCTCATGCTCGCCTACAGGACTTCACCAGAGCAGCACCCATCCTCTGGAACGCTCTACCCCAAGGCATCCGGACAATTCCCGATGCACGAAATTTCAGACGTGCCTTAAAAATGCACCTCTTCAGGGAAGCATACCAAATCTCCTGACCCAGTCCCTCGCCCCTCCCTATGGTGCTCCACCCTGTTTGCCTTCTGATAAATGATCTGTACATAAAATTTCCTATTGCCTGTGTTCCCCACCCCTGCACCTCCTGTACCACCCTCAACCCATTTGTGTCTAACCCAATGTACCTTATATTGTAATTGTTGTATTGTTTTGCATTTATCCATGCCTGAAAGCGCTGCGGAATAAGTTGGCGCTATACAAATAAAGATTATTATTATTATATTACTTGAGCCTCCATGCCCACCCCCATATCACATCTTGTATCCAAGTTAGAGGCAGTACAACAGGGTACTAGAGCCTCCATACCCAGCTGTATCACATCTTGTATCCAAGCTAGAGGCAGTACAACAGGGTACTATAGCCTCCTTGTCCCCTCCCCCATCCCGTATCACATCTTGTAACCAAGATAGAGGCTGTACTACAGTGTACTAGAGCCTCCATGTCCACCCGTATCACATCTTGTATCCAAGCTAGAGGCGGCCCAACAGGGTACTAGAGCCTCCATACCTGCCAGTATCACATCTTGTATCCAAGCTAGAGGTGGCCCAACAGGGTACTAAAGTCTCCATGCCCCCCATATCACATCTTGTATCCAAGCTAGAGGCGGTACAACAGGGTACTAGAGCCTCCATGCCCTCTCCCCCCATCCTGTATCACGTCTTGTAACCAAGCTAGAGGCAGGACAACAGGGTACTAGAGCCTCCATGTCCACCCGTATCACATCTTGTATCCAAGCTAGAGGTAGCCCAACAGGGTACTAGAGCCTCCGTGCCCCCATATCACATCTTATATCCTAGCTAGAGGCAGTACAACAAGGTAGTAGAGCCTCCATGCATGCCAGTATCACATCTTGTATCCAAGATAGAGGCAGTACAACTGGGTACTAGAGCCTCCCTGCCTGACTGTATCACATCTTGTATTCAAGTTAGAGGCGGTACAACAAGGTACTAGAGCTTCCATGCCCGCCCATATCACATCTTGTATCCAAGCTAGAGGCAGTACTACAGTGTACTAGAACCTCCATGCCCCCCCCCTCCCATATCACATCTTGTATCCAAGCTAGAGGCGGTACAACAGGGTACTAGAGCCTCCATACCCACCCATATCGCATCTTGTATCCAAGCTAGAGGCGATACAACAGGGTACTAGAGCTTCTTTGCCCACTCCCATATTACATCTAGTAACCAAGCTAGAGGCAGGACAACAGGGTTCTAGAGCCTCCGTGCTCACCCGTATCACATCTTGTATCCAAGCTAGAGGCCGTATAACAGGGTACTGTAGCCTCCGTGCCCCCTCCCCCCATCCCGTATCACGTCTTGTAACCAAGCTAGAGGCAGGACAACAGGGTTCTATAGCCTCCATGTCCACCCGTATCACATCTTGTATCCAAGCTAGAGGCGGCCCAACAGGGTGCTAGAGCCTCCATGCCCCCCATATCACATCTTGTATCCAAGCTAAAGGCGGTACAACAGGGTACTAGAGCCTCCATGCCCTCTCCCCCATCCAGTATCACATCGTGTAACCAAGCTAGAGGCAGGACAACAGGGTACTAGAGCCTCCATACCTACCAGTATCACATCTTGTGTCCAAGCTAGAGGCAGTACTACAGTGTACTGGAGCCTCCATGCCCCCCTCCCATATCACATCTTGTATCCCAGCTAGAGGTGGCCCAACAGGGTACCAGAGCCTCCATGCCTGCCAGTATCACATCTTGTATCCAAGCCAGAGGCGGTACAACTGGGTACTAGAGCTTCTGTGCCCCCTCCCATATTACATCTAGTAACCAAGCTAGAGGCAGGACAACAGGGTTCTAGAGCCTCCATGCCCCCCTCCCATATCACATCTTGTATCCAAGCTAGAGGCAGTACTACAGTGTACTAGAGCCTCCATGCCCACCCCCTCCCATATCACATCTTGTATCTAAGCTAGAGGTGGTACAACAGGGTACTAGAGCCTCCATACCCACCCATATCACATCTTGTATCCAAGCTAGAGGCAGTACAACAGGGTACTAGAGCTTCTGTGCCCCTTCCCTTATTACATCTTTTAACCAAGCTAGAGGCAGGACAACAGGGTTCTAGAGCCTCCATGCCCACCCGTATCACATCTTGTATCTAAGCTAGAGTTGCTACAATAGGGTACTAGAGCCTCTGCGACCCCCTACCCCCCATCCCGTATCACATCTTGTAACCAAGCTGGAGATGGTACAACAGGATACTAGAGCCTCCATGCCCACCCATATGACATCTTGTCGCTCAGTATCAGCCTGCATAAAAATCATGTGCGGCTCGTTCGCTTCTCGCTACGTTTTGATCGCCCCCGCTCAGTGTGTACATAGGGGTGTGACGAGCTGAGCGATCAGTGAATAATTCTCAACCATGATCTGCGTGTCTAAACATTCTGCATGAGCGCGGACAACTGCGAATGAATTAGCGATGATGTAGCTCGCACTCGTTCTAACCAGAAATGGCTCATGTAAAAGGGCCATAGAGAGATGAACTAAGCACTTCATTCTATGGATGTTTAGGCTGGCTGATGAACTGTGCCGTATGGGTTGATGGGCGGGGGGCCAACTGCTGGCTCCGGGCCCCCCAGGTGAGCCACCTGTTCACCTATGGACCCGTCCAACCTGCTCACCACATCCATAGCCCTCTCTCTTACCACACGCTCAAGCGTGAGCTAGCCACTGTTGCTATGATGATGGCGTGTGACAGAAAGTGTGGCAGCGCCCTGTGTGCTGAGAGGACTGAGGCAAAGGGAGGGGAAGTTGTGGCTGCCCCCTGCTGGAGATACATGAGCCTTCGCTTCACAAATTTGTTGAAATTTAGAACTTGGAATGTAAGGAGTATGAATCTAGGCAAGATGGACATCATCCGAAGAGAAATGATCAGGCTAAACATTGCATTACTTGGAATAAGTGAAATAAACTGGACAGACAATGGTTTCTTCAGCTCGGATAACTTTATGGTCCATTCAGTTATTAGTAAAGTAGCAAAACGCCACGTGCCATATAAACAGTCAGTGAAAGCACCCAGGGGGCTTACTGAGGAGACAATCAACATTGTAAATCAAAAGCGAAAAGCCAAGGCTGCAGGAAAGAAAGAAGAAGTAACGTTGGGCTAACACAAACGGATCAGATTCTGTGAACAGATATCCACAGCGGAAGACCTACGGAAGATCATGGAAGTGAATTGCGCATGGTGACGTACTGGTTCAGTTTTGCGTGTGGATGTACAGCGTTTGACAGCATAATCTGCACGGAAGAGTGAACGCAAGCAGCAGAAAGTTGCCCAACTCCCTGAAAACCCCCTTCTATCGTTTAGGTGACGGCCCAGGCGACATCCTCTTGTGCTGTCGTGGTGAGATGTTCTCAGAGCCTTCAGAGCTGGACACTGCTCTCATGGCTGCTTTCATACTTTTTCTGGAAGTAGTATAAACCACTTTAAAAAAAAACCCACTTGTTCAGAGCCCAGAACAAGCGGAGGTTGCAGATGGGGGTGTTGGTCCCCAGACTCCGTCCTGCATTGTCTGCACACAAATTCCTGCTTTCTTTATTCCATTTGCTATCTGGTCTCCTTGCAACATGCGTACAAATCCACATCCATACCCAATGTAATTGTGTATGCACTGTGGTTCGAACGCATCCATAGAGTAATGGAGCTCATACACGAGGAATCAGCAGTAAAATAGAGCATGCTGCGATTTTTCTTGGCGGAATCTACAATTTCTACCCACTAGTGTGAGCGAATCAGCAAAAGTCAATGTCTTGCAATGCCCACGTATTACCATGTATCATGTGCAATTCAAATCCGTTCATGTGAGACCAACCTACAGAAGCGAAGTGCTGATTTCCAATGAGCAGCTAGACATGACAAAGAACAATACTGGGAAACTGCAAGGAATTAGAAGAAGCTAATATCACAGGGCATATCAGGGATCTACTGCCAATAAAAAAGACCAGAACTACTTTTACTGTCAAAAAGGGAACAATCAAAGGTAAAGATGGGAAATAATTGCAGGATCAGGAATCGATGGCGTAAGTATACAGAAGAACTTCATGTTGGAATCAACCACTCTCTGCCGAATGCAGATGAGATTATGGCAGAGCAAGAGCCTAAGATCACAGAAACAGAATGGGCATCAAAACAACTTAGAAAGCAGCAGGAACTGACAATGTCCCAGCAGAATTGGTCCAAGCCGTCCCTAAAAGGATACTACTAGCTCTATGTCAGAAGGTCTGGCCAACAAATGCTTAGCCAAAAGAGTATGTGAGATTCGTGTTCATCGCAATACCCCAAAAAAATGATGCACGTGACGGCTCCAATTTCCGAACAATCGCACTGACACCGCATGCAAGCAAAGTTCTGCTAGAGATCATTCAGACACAATTAGCAGCAATCATGGCATGCAATATGCTGCCGGATGTGCAAGCTGGTTTTCAAAAAGGTAGAGGCACACGTGAACATATCTCAAACCTGAGACTGATCACGGAGAAAGCAAGAGAATAGCAAAAAGACCTCTACCTCTGTTTTATTGACCACACCAAGGCTTTCAGTTGTGTAGACCATGAGAAGATCTGGACTTGCCTCAAACAAATGGGTGTCCCGACACATCTCATTGAGCTCATAAGATCACTAAATCAGGAATCAACGGTCAGAACACCATTTGGGAACACAGAATGGTTCAAAATCGGAAGAGGAGTGCGACAAGGGTACATTGTATCACAATTTCTTTTCAGGATGTATGCTGAGCCAGTTGTGAGGAAACTTGGCTTGGCTGAGTCAGAAATTGGTGTGAAAATAGGAGGGCGGAACATAAACAATCTGCGATATGCTGATGTCACCACCCTTCTTGCAGAAAGTCAAGATGATCTAGAACAGTTTACAATGGCAGTTAAAGAAAGAAGTGAGCTAAAAGGTCTCTTTTTAAACATCAAAAAGACCAAGACCAGCTGGACAACTGCTGGAAATGGTAGAACCACCATCACAATGAACGATGGAGAGATTGATGAGGCACCAGATTACATATTTCTCGGGTCCGAGTTAAATCGCAATGGAGAATGCAGTGCAGAATTTATATGAAGAATAGCGCTGGGTCGTGTGGCTTGGCTAGGAATGGACAAGATCTGGAGAAGTAGAGACATCCGTTTCAGAAGCAAGTGCTGCCTGGTAAATGCAATTATTCTTCCCATTACAGCTTATGCTTGTGAAAGCGGAACACTTAAAAAGGATGACAGGAGGAAGTTAGATGCTTTGGAATTATGGTTCTGGAGAAGAAGGCTGCGGATTCAATGGACGGCGATAATCACTAACTAGGAAGACTCTAGATCATGTCAAGCTAAAAAGCTATCTGATTTTGGACACATCAAGTGAGTAAATCGACTGGAGAGGGATATTGTGCTGGGACTGTCAGTGGTTCACTAAATCTTCCTCCAGTTGTCAGACCCAGGAGTTGCATCTAAATGCAGGACTGTCCACCTTCCTGCGTGCTCCTTGCCGCAGGACTATTTGGAACAACTTCATAGACGGGTATTTTCTATTATTTTATTCCCTTTTTTTATTTTCCTACTGCCTTGTATGTATTTGTAGCTCCTTAGCTTTTGTAAATATCTCTTTTTGTATATTTTTACCTGAGCACTGCTAACTCTTTTTAGAATAAAGCTTTAAACTTTATTAGTTCATCCTTGAATGCTTTAAGCAATCCATAACCCCAAAGTGCGTTAATTGTATGTCGGCTAATGGAAACCGAGGTGGCTGACCTACCTGTCAGAAACGGTCAGTGGTGGCAGTGAAGTGTGTTGCCAGGCCATGCAGGGTGTTATTTGGCTCCATCTTGCATGGGTATATGATCCAGGGAGCTGGAAATAAGTTGACCCTATGGTCTGTCCCTGGGGGCTATACATCACAGGGTGGTGACTGTCAGACCCGTAAACCCCATTACCGTGACAGGGATTTCATTGTTTTGTTGAGTAAGTATAGTCATGGTGTGAAGCTGGCCTCTAGGAGTAGCCCTCTACTATGTATGAGCCTGTGGGTCCTCGTAGTGTTGGCCATAACTGGCAAATACATGAATGACACCAAATTATTTTAGATAATTTATTATGAGATCATTTTAAAATACAAGAAATAAATACAAATCAGAGGTTTGCGGATTATCCGACTGTTCATGGCGCAAGATCAAACGTGACCAGAAGCAATATGGTGGATGAAAACATGCACCGTCATGACCTAGGTCTTATAATACTGTGTCATGGCACCTCCGCTGATTCCATCGACATTATATCCAGGGGCTGTGGTAAAATGAGGGTCTTCCATGCCGGTTCTCTGCTTCCAGAGTCGTCACTTATCCTCTAAAGTAGAAAAACTGCAAAGAATACAATACATGGTTAGATAATGGTGGTGTGGGGTGAGCCAAGTGTTGCAGTTAGCAAGTAAAGGGCTATATGGTCATGCTTTCCTTCAGAGTGGGCATTGCTCCTAATAGTGTCTTTTTGCCCTGACTAATATAAAGGGGTCCTGAGTTGGGTTGCCCTCTTGATATGCCATCAATAAACCTTAATCTGGAAGTAGTAGGGTAACGTAGATGCAGCTTTGTAAAGACGTTGTCAGCATTGGAGAATGCCTTACCTCTAAAAGAAAGCTTAACCACCAGCAATCAACGTGAGCGGGACCTTGATAGCAAGTGTACACTCTTTCAGCAGCGCCCCCACAGGGAAAATGAAGCATTACACTGTTCTTTTAGAAATCAATGACTGTTGATGCCAATATGTGATCACATTGGGTCCTCCAGACAAAGAAAGATGCTCTTTGTAGCTGTTTTCTGTCCTGACTAGTAGAAGAATAAGGGACTCCACTCTATTAATGTAGTGGCATGACCTGAATCTCCCAAACCTTAATTCAAAATCTGTAGGAAGACCCCTTTACTACCCCCTCAGTCATAGTTGTGGTCTCCTTCCATGAGGCAGAAGGACTTTTGAGCCCAATAAGGTTCCTGGGCCAAACTACAACCAAAACCTCTGCAACTGTGCAACACCTATAGTTACACCCCTAGGTGCTGTCTTCCCCATCAGTCTCTGAGAGTTTTACAGTTAACCCCTTAGCAATGCAACCAGTTTTGGACCTAAGGATGCAACGATTTGAGGGGGATTTTCATGCCCTGATAATCTTGTATTGGTGACCTCATTGTAACAAATCTGATACAATATGGATACAGTATCTTATATCTACTTACAAACAAACAGGGCATCAGAAGTATGAAGAAGAGGATGAGTGAAGCCAAGACAATGATGGCGATTTCTGCACCACTGATTGCTACAAAAAGACGAAATGCAAAATTACAACACAACACATCATTTTACTAGAAAATGTGGTCCTGGGTAACAAGTAATGTAGGGCCTATTCTGCTTTCTATTTACAGTCCACAAACTGCCATATAGGATAATGCTGCCATATAGCTCTAAGATAATATTACCATATAATGCTAGGATAATTCTTCCATATAGTTGAATGACAATGCTAACAAGTAGGGTTAAGAAAATACTGTGGTCTACTGCTAGAATAATGCTGCCACATAATAGCTCAAGCTTAGAAAAAATGAGAAAAAGTGAAGAAAAAATGAGAACATGTTATGGAATACATCATGGGATATACTATATATCAATGCTGAGACACATGTGGCGGCTATAAGTGTTGAGGCATGAATACATACGTGGTTCTGTTGTAGCTGCTGTTGTTGAAGCTGATGTTGAAGCTGTTGAATCAGTTGTTGAATTACCTGTAATGGAGAACATGAATGGAAGACTTAGTTGTCACTATACACTGAGTGCATAAAGATAGTTATATATATAGTGAGTGACTACCGTCTGTACTGCACTACAGAATATGCTGCTCCCAAAGCTGGCCATACTAATCAAAAATTTTTCGAGCAAATATGCCAATTTCGACAGATCCGACCAATCACCTAATCTGTGTAAAAGCCTCCCAACGCTCCCCTGATAGGAAAGATAAGGATTGGATTTCAACTATCCGATCCTTTTGTTCTGACTTTCTGCCTTCACTCCGCGACCCGAGTCGAGCATGTGTATGGAGGGATTGGGCAAGACGGCCGTTGGCCGAGCAAGCATTTAACTGCCAGCTATCTCACAGACGGGTTGCCCCACCATAGCGAGTTATCCCCTATTCCTCTATATACCCCTAGGAGTCCCCTTCCCATCACTCTAGTTGCAGTGAGTCCAGAGATGTATCTTGAAGCTTCGGAGATCCAATGCAAGATCTGCCCCCCGCCCACCAGTTGTCATTTACTGCTGTGAACGTAAAGAGGCTTTCTGATTTAGACAATGCCTTTTAGGGAGAAGGGTAAAGGTTGGTATTGTATATGCTAAAATCCAATTTGCCTGTTTCCTCAGAAGTCCCCAGATGTCCAGTGACATATAAAAAGTGCGCAAAAAGAATAACCATTTCAGATCTGCAATAACCATTTCAGATCTGCTACAACTTAACATGTAGATGCAAAGGTGGAAGATATAGATAGGTATATAAATATACACTTACCTTGGCAAAACACTGTAAGGGAGGAAAAAGAAGAAAGCCATTAATTAATATACAAATCATATCTGATGTCAGCGATTGCATTAATTACTTATTAACATGGGATTTCATATCCATCACGTCTTTGGCAATTACTGGGAACATGACCCATGCTGCTGGGATTGAAGGAGTCAGTGCCAATGACCCTGGAGGTCTAGGGCAGTGAAAAGGATATCTACATCACTGGTGGTCTAGGATATTGAAGGAGTCAGTGTCAATGACCCTGGAGATCTAGGGCAGTGAATAAGATAATATCAGTATTCCTGGTGATCTAGGATAGTGAAGAGAATAATATCTGTGTCTCTGATGGTCTAGAATAGTTAAAAGGATAATATTGTATCCTTGATGGCTTAGGGCAGAGAAAACGATAATTTCAGCATCTCTGATAGTCTAGGATACTGAATAGATTAATTTCAGCATTACTAATAGTTATGGTCGACATCACTGATGGTCTAGGGCAGGAAATAGGATAATATCACATGACTGAAGAATCAGACTACATAAAGGATTTATTTGTAGTCTGTTACCATGGGAACACATAAGACTGCAGAGGAACTGTATATGCAGAATGATAGGGGATTATTTGTAAAGCATTTCCCATGTTTTAAATGTTTCCCAATATAAGGACCAGGAGAAAAATAAGTAATTAGAAAAGAAATTCTAGAGTAGCCTTCAGTTAGCTCTTAGCTGTACACTATTGTCTTTGCCCCCTTTACGATGTCTTGGTTGCATGCTTACCTTGTGCTTGTAAGGTGAGGAACACCAGGAGGATGAGACCCCGGGACACGACTTTAGAAACCATGTTGATGCCTTTGTTGGTCTGGGAGTAGTTGGAGAATGGTTGCTGTACAGTGCAGTGATGACTCCGGACACCTTGTGGGCTCTATATATACTGAGCTCAACGCCTCCTCTTCCTCTATTGTTTGTGTTATTGTTGACATCACCCTCGACAAAGAATGCTGAGTGTAAAGAGAAATACTGGCATCCCAAATATCTGAACGTGATGCCCTATATTTCTCAATACCTGCTAATTGTAGGTTCAATCAGTATCTATATGACATGAGGATATAGATATGTAAGAGATATGTTACAGAGTATCTATTCCCAGCATCAATCTCATTCATGTACTATCTATCCATCAATCTATCCATTTCAGATAGGAAGAGAAGAAGTATCATAGTCCAATTCTGATGAAGGTCCTAGGACTGGAAAAATGTACTACCTTCTATTATGGCAGCTAGTCGCTGCCGATGTCGTCACCTACTTCCTCTTGCTGTTAGTTGCACCCAGTGCCATGTCCCCCAGGTGCTGTGCGGCAAACATTGCACCAGCTGTCACTCTTCTGACACATATGGTCCTTATGGCTGGACAATGTCTTATAGGGCCAGTGTGTACACTCAGCTTCTCACTCCTCAGGCAATCCAGACAAGCCTCGTACTATTTAAGGCATTGTCCCCCATTAGAAGGTGTCTGAGCAATTAATCCTATCTGCAAAGGAAAGGAGCTTTCTGATTAATTCCTATTTTGATCTTTGCCTGCTCCACCCAACTTTTCCAACTTCTCCATTCCTGACCTTGGCTTATTTTGGACCATACTATACCTGTCTGCTGCCTGCAACTACCATTATTGTTACTCAAGAGTCCTACCTGTCTTGACCTCGGCTTTGTATTGTGACCATAGCCATGCCTGTTCCTCCCATACTGCACTTCGGTAACCCTGACCAGTTTGTGCCAGTCACCACAATACTGGGGTAACGGCCTGAGGTTCCTGCAGTGAAGACCAGAGCCCGGAAGAGCCCCAATTGATTTGGGGTATGGTGGGTCACCTGCTGTGTTTGAGTTGTCTAAGTCATATGAAAATAAAAAGCCCCATGCTGGTGCAGAGGTTTTCTGACTACTACTTCTATAATGCCTTTCGGATGGTATATCTATCCTTACTTTACTCATAGACCCTACAAATCTGAATATCCATCACAAGATCTGTTAGACTCTTTCCAAACTGCACCTTTGCCTCCTCCACCCCAATCAATGTATTGGGTTTCTGTCTTACATGCCACAATTAGAATAGAAAAGGGAACTGGACAAAACAATTACTGAAAACAAATTTGCACTTTCCCTGACCCTTTTACATTGCGGTTCATGGATCCAGCAGTATTTTTAAGGTCCTCGGATGGGGCAAATCCCCTCCGTCCCTGATGACTGTCTCTTTGAGAATAGCTCTCATTATTGTAATTCCATATTACAGGATATTTTAAGCTTCGCCCCATTCAAGAATGCCCCCTAAATCTCATTATATGCAAATTTATATAAAGCCCCACCCCTTTTCGGTCTTTTTGAGGGTGCAGGCCCACAAAAATGGGACAGCGGTCGGTATGTTTGGAAGTTTGGGGTTTTTATTGTGGAGGGTCAACCCCTTAATACATTGTGGCCCATACGTATGATTCTTGTTTTATGGGTTATATTTTGATCTATTGTGTGAAGTATTATATTCCCCCTCACATTACAACAGCCATTAAAGTCCAGGACAAAAAGCGGAGAGGAGCGCAGATTAATTATCTATAAATGGATAATTACAGGGGAATTATAGGCAGAGTAATGAGCAGGGCCATAAATCACTTGTGATCTATACCATCCTAGATATGCATGCTGAACCACTGGGCAGTCCTCCAGCTCCACCAATGCATAGGTCATTCCTCGCTACCTGTGCTGCCAGCCACCTACAGCACTCCCACCACAACAGCAGCAGCCGCCTGGACAGCCGCGGTCACTCACATAGTAAGATGCCCCCTTTGGCATGGTGGCATGTAATCTGTGAGGTTGGAGCGTGCTGCACATTTATGTGTGTCCAGGGCAATAAATATTACATTTATGATCTTGTTAAACATCACTGATGAACAATAAAATACGGACTTTAATATCCAGGGGCAATTACAGCTGCGTTATTAGTGTAGTACATGGCACAGCGTATAGTATTATATCTATCTGTCTATATATCTATCTCATATCTATCTATCTCCTATCTGTCTATCTATCTCATATCTATCTGTCTCATATCTATTTATATCTATCAATCTCATATCTATCTATCTATCTCATATCTATCTATCTCTCTATATATCTATCTCATATCTGTCTATCTATCTCATATCTATCTATCTATCTATCTATCTCTCTCTCTCTCTCATATCTATCTATCTATTCTATCTATCTCATATCTGTCTATCTATCTCATATCTATCTATGTCTCTCTCATATCTATCTATCTCATATTTATCTATCTATCTATCTATCTCATATCTATTTATATCTATCTATCTCATATCTGTCTATATATCTATCTCATATCTATCTATCTATCTATCTATTTATCTATCTATCTATCTAGCTTATATCTATCTCATATTTATCTATCTCATATTTCTCTTTCTATCTATCTATCTATCTATCTATCTATCTATCTATCTATCTCATATCTATCTATCTATCTATCTATCTCATATCTATCTGTCTATCTCATATCTATCTATCTATCTATCTATCTATCTATCTATCTATCCATCTCATATTTCTATCTATCTATCCATCTCATATTTCTATCTATCTATTTATCTATCTATCTATCTCATATCTATCTCTCTATCTATCTCATATCTGTCTATCTATCTCATATCTATCTCTCATATCTATCTATCTATCTATCTCTCTCATATCTATCTATCTATCTATCTATCTCATATCTGTCTATCTATCTCTCTCTCATATCTATCTATCTATCTATCTATCTATCTATCTATCTATCTATCTATCTATCTCATATCTATTCATATCTATCTATCTCATATCTGTCTATATATCTATCTCATATCTATCTATCTATCTCGTATCTATCTCATATTTATCTATCTATCTCATATCTCTCTTTCTATCTATCTATATAAGTATCTCATATTTATTTATCTATCTCATATTTCTCTATCTCATATCTATCTATCTATCTATCTATCTATCTATCTATCTATCTATCTATCTATCTATCTATCTATCTATCTATCTATCTATCCATATCATATTTCTATCTATCTATCTATCTATCTATCTATCTATCTATCTATCTATCTATCTATCTATCTATCTATCTATCTATCTATCCATCCATCCATCCATCCATCCATCCATCTCATATTTCTATCTATCTATCTATCTATCTATCTATCTATCTATCTATCTCATATCTATCAAATTCCGAGAGGCTTCAGTGACATGACTAAATAGACATTAATGTTGTCAAAGCAAGTGGAGAATACTGTATGAGGGATTGTGGAGGGTAGAGAAGTCCATGCCATATGATGCTCCTTTCAGTCTATGGGAGGCCCTGACTTATTGTGCTGTTGTGGCTCCTGTCTTTTATTCTGCAGTCTTGAAAATAGGTCCAAGTATATCTATATCTTTAATATGAACGGTTTAGATAGATATGAGATAGATAGATAGAAAATTCCACTTGATAAATTGCTTATCTAAAGGGAAGCATATATTCTATACAGTAACTAATTTTAAATAATTAGGAATGCCTTGTCACTCCTCATGATATTTAGATAATGAGTGTTAAATGAAAACACACAGAATTGGGAAGAGGCACAAAATATCTTCTCTATGAGCTGGAGGAAGGTTCCGGACATTCCTGGGCAGAATGTGAGCACATGGCCTATAATTCATTTTCTATAGGAGACATTATTATGATGAGCGCAGACCTCTCCACCCCTACAATCTGGTTCTCCTGGTTCGATGATGGTTGGACGGGTCTCAGCTTGACGAGGTCATAATAACACATCCACCCAAATAACAAATCTTTCTATAGATTGATGATTGTGATGATACAGGAGATAATTACAGATAATCTACAGGAAGTCAGTGAGACGAGAACCAGGCAGCTTTGTGTACCACTGAATACCTCAACTCCATCATGGCTTCCTAGCAGGACCTCCATCAGGGCGATCGGTGGTCTTCTGTCCCAGCACTTCAGTTTCATTGGTTTCTCGCCGCAGTGTTATTAGGTGATTAGAAGGCTCAACTACAGCTATAAGAGAAGCCCAAGCTGCCCTACTGCTCCAAGGGGGGGACAGAACTTCACTCTCCCCTTCCAAAGTCCACGTACCAATACAAACAAGGCTTCCACCGACCTTGGGTGGTAGGGTCCTCCTGCCCTATAGTGGGGGCATAAACCAGTATATAGAAGAGGTTGGATTGTAATCTGTATGTTCTTCCCGGACACTGTGATCAATGTCAGAAATGAAACAGAGCAGCCGCCATAATACAGCTTTGCTAAAGGCTGATACTTCATAAGTCACCATTAATAAAGGAACAGGAAGATGGTGCGAGACCTTCTTACCCAGAACCCCTCAATATATGTATGTGTGAATATGAATATATATATATATATATATATATAGCAAATGACAAAAAATGGCTCCAGATGTCATTTATAACAAAATCCATTGCCCAGCAAGCTCTGGGGAACGTGGTGCCCACTGCCGCTGGTGTTCAATATAGTGACCATACCTCTTATCCTACTCAAGCCTCCACATAGCAGAACCCTAAGGGCTCACTCACAGGCTTATGTTGCCTGCTTATTACATGCCTGATAAAAAAAACACAGCATATCCTATATTGGGGGACGTAATATGCACCATTATAGTCTATGGGTGCATAAAACACGCTGTGAATACGCATATTACATGTGTATTTGCTGCGAACGGCGTGCTGTGCGTGTAAAAGATAAGTGTGTAATACACAGAGAACATCCGTCTGCGTGAGTGAGCTCTACAGAGACGTCATAATCACGGTACACTTGAGCTAAAGCGTTGGCCCTCTGGGGTTCAATAGCAGGTAAAATTAACCTGCAGATCAAAATCTGTCCATAATTTAGCCTTTCTATGGCACAGTTTAATTAATGTTTATAAACAGGTGCTTAGCAACAAAGTAAAAACCAACCTTCACATCACCGCCATTAATACCAACCCCACTCCCACCACCACTACGACTACCAGCACCATGATCAATAGAATCTCCACTCTCATTACCTCAACCAGCACCGCCATCAATACCATCCCCACTCCCAGCACCTCTATAACTACCAGCACCATGATCAATACCCTCCCCAATCCCACCACCACTACGACTTCCAGCACCATGATCAATACCATCTCCACTCTCATGACCTCAACCAGCACCGCCATCAATACCATCCCCACTCCCACCTCCATTACGACTACCAGCACCATGATCAATACCATCCCCACTCCCATCACCACTACGACTTCCAGCACCATGATCAATACCATCTCCACTCTCATGACCTCAACCAGGACCGCCATCAATACCATCCCCACTCCCACCACCTCTATAACTACCAGCACCATGATCAGTACCCTCCCCACTCCCACCACCACTACGACTTCCAGCACCATGATCAATACCATCTCCACTCTCATGACCTCAACCAGCACCGCCATTAATACCATCCCCACTCCCACCACCACTATGACTACCAGCACCATGATTAATAGAATCTCCACTCTCATGACCTCAACCAGCAACACCATCAATACCATCCCCACTCCCACCATCACTACGACTTCCAGCACCATGATCAATACCATCTCCACTCTCATGACCTCAACCAGCACCGCCATCAATACCATCCCCACTCCCACCACCTCTATAACTACCAGCACCATGATCAATACCCTCCCCACGCCCACCACTACTACGACTTCCAGCACCATGATCAATACCATCTCCACTCTCATGACCTCAACCAGCACCGCCATCAATACCATCCCCACTCCCACCACCACTATGACTACCAGCACCATGATTAATACCATCTCCCCTCTCATAACCTCAACCAGCACCGCCATCAATACCATCTCCACTCCCACCACCACTACGACTTCCAGCACCATGATCAATACCATCTTCACTCTCATCATCTCAACCAGCACCGCCATCAATACCATCCCTACTCCCACCACCTCTATAACTACCAGCACCATGATCAATCCCCTCGCCACTCCCACCACCACTACGACTTCCAGCACCATGATCAATACCATCTCCACTCTCATGACCTCAACCAGCACCGCCATCAATACCATCCCCACTCCCACAACCACTATGACTACCAGCACCATGATTAATACCATCACCACTCTCATGATCTCAACCAGCACCGCCATCAATACCATCCCCACTCCCACCACCACAATCACTACAAGCACTATGATCAATACCATCTCCACTCTCATGACCTCAACCAGCACCGCCATCAATACCATCCCCACTCCCACCATGGCTACTGCTACCAGCACCATGATTAATACCATCTCCCCTCTCATAACCTCAACCAGCATCGCCATCAATACCATCCCCACTCCCACCTCTACTACGACTACCAGCACCATGATCAATACCATCCCCACTCCCACCACCACTACGACTTCCAGCACCATGATCAATCCCATCTCCACTCTCATGACCTCAACCAGCACCGCCATCAATACCATCCCTACTCCCACCACCTCTATAACTACCAGCACCATGATCAATCCCCTCGCCACTCCCACCACCACTACGACTTCCAGCACCATGATCAATACCATCTCCACTCTCATGACCTCAACCAGCACCGCCATCAATACCATCCCCACTCCCACAACCACTATGACTACCAGCACCATGATTAATTCCATCACCACTCTCATGATCTCAACCAGCACCGCCATCAATACCATCCCCACTCCCACCACCACAATCACTACAAGCACTATGATCAATACCATCTCCACTCTCATGACCTCAACCAGCACCGCCATCAATACCATCCCCACTCCCACCATGGCTACTGCTACCAGCACCATGATCAATACCACTTCTAGTCTCATCACCACTACTATCACTGCCATCAATACCACAGCCACTTCCACTACCACCAGTACTACCACCAATGCCATCCCCACTGCCACTATTGCTACTACTACCAGCACTATTATCAAAATTACTTCTAGTGTCACCACTCCCACTAGCACTGCCATCAATACCACAGCCACTTCCACTACCACCAGTATCACTACCAATACTATTTCCACTCCCACCATGGCTACTGCTACCAGCACCATGATCGATATCATTTCTAGTCTCATCACCACTACTAGCTTAACCCCCCCCCACCCCCCCACCCACCCACCCATTGCTGCTGGCCGGTCCTCCTACAGCGCAGTTGCGGTCATTCTGCGGGTTCCTTGAGCTCTGGTTTCTCGGCCTCCTATCTTAGGTGTGGTGTAGCTGCAGGCACAGTCTTCGCTCTGCAATATTACTTACTAATCTTTCCATCAGACAATTAAGGAACTCAGTCAGATTCGTTCTGCATAATGCGTCAAATTAATTCATGGCATTTCGTTGCCCTTGAGGTTCAATTTATAAAATGATTTTTATCAGACAGCACTGCAGCTGGGTGGAATAGTGATGTAGCAGAGCTGAAGATGCTTCACACTGTGATTACTATGTATAGACTCCCTCCTGTGGAGGACTGTTTATCGGAGGTGTAATATATCGCTGCTGGACCGCTGGGCAAAATGGTAATGAGTCCCCCCCCAAAAATAGAAAAAAATGTGTGTACTTTTTCCTCTTTGTTTAAAAATATGTATATATTCACAAGTTTGGTGTTGTCGCATATGTAACGATCTATATAAATCCGAGTTCATGCCTGCACTGGAACCAAAAGAAACGCTTTTTCTTCCGGTAAAATGCCAAGCAGCTAAGCGGAAACCTAACGGACCCCATTGTAATTTGGCGTTGTTCGGTTTCAGCATTAGACGGATCCGTTCAGCCAGGGAATTCCCCTGAATGGAGCAGGAAAACAGACGCCCCGACGCAGATGTGATCGCAGCCTCATAAATTGAGCACACTTTTTATCCCGCACGGTAAATGCTATAAGAAAAAAACGAACTGAACCAAAATGCTTTTTTTCTGCATTTAGCCTCCATTAAAAACGCAATAAAGCTAGCTTCACTTGGGCGAGTGCGATATTAGGCAGTGAATCATGGCCCGATATCGCGCTCGCCAACATGCCATTTCCCCGTGGATGCAAGGCGTTGTTATCTCAAAATTGCTGCTTATCCTTACGGAGGAAGTAGCGATCCTCTGGCGCGGCTGATAGCCACGCACAAATCTTGCATGATTTTGTCGGCCGTGTGAAAACGGCCTAACAGTGATCAAAAAAGCCATAAGAGACCCATAAAACCTACAGGTCGTCCCGCGAAACACACGACCTCACAGAGCTCCACCCATGGAAAAATAAGAAAATTATGGGAGTTTGGATGCAGCGATGCAAAAAGTAGATACATTTTTGAAGTTGTGTTGTGCAAAAGTGAATACACTATATATATATATGTCTGATTGTAATTGCACCAGCCTGCAGGAAACATCACAGCATGCAAAAAATGGCAGAATTGATGTGTTTTCTCACTGCCCTCCAAAAATATGTATAAAAGTTTTACAATACATTAAGTACCTAAAAATGGTGCCAAAAAAACTACGTAACGTAAAATCACAAGCCTGATACCGCCACGTCTACAGAGAAACAAAAAAAAGTTATGGCTGTTGAAAAGTGGAGACGAAAATCCCCCAAAGTCGTTGCGTCCTTAGGCTCAAAATAGGCCACATTAAAAGGGTTAAAGAGATAATCCAGTTCTAAAGACATTGTGCCGATTGATGATGTCTCTGAGGTTGGGTCGCCACTGATTTCCGGAATTAAATCGCTCTATAGAGAAATGAAACCCCTTTGGCGCGGCTCAGAGCTTTCTGTTACTAGAACACTGCTATGGATTTGCTGTTCCGTAATGTCGGCCATATTGGTTATCGGCGCGTTATCTGTAGCCGATGGAGCAACAAACAGCAAGATTTATCACAAAAGCAGAAACTTGTAGACCTTTGATATTGTATATCTGCACTTACTGCTGCAGCCTGTAGTTCTTATAAGTGGCCAGCAGGTGTCACCATGTATATATCATATATGTGATACTATATATATAGGTGACACAATGGAATGGAATGAAGACGGGGTATAAAGTACCTTCCTGTAATTAGTGATGATCACCGACAACCATTACACAGAATTTCAGCTTGCAGGTTGTAATTATTATCATAAAGGGTCAGATGATGCGTCACGGCCGCGCCGGAGCGCAGGTTGTAGGCTGCACCAGTTTTATATTTCCTGTTATTTGTATAGCACTACCATCCTCCACAGCGCTGTCCATGGGATATCCTCCCAGCAGCCTCTCCGCCACAGACCACAATCTAATTGACTTCCAACAATAATTTGTATAAATCTTGTGTTTTCCTCGGATGGGCCAGTGCTGTATACGAATTCATGCATATATTCAAGGGGCGGCTTATAGGTGGGCACAGGGGAGCCTAATATTTAAACCAGCAGCCATACAAAAGTGTGTAGTGGGCCCAGTATTTACCAGCTATTACCCTGGCAGTGTATATGTAGTGGCCCAGTACATGCTTTCCTGGCCCCCTCCATAATGTCATACATGTATGTCTTATGCAGATGCTCTGTGCAAAACTGTCTTGTCATTCTGTTAGGTGTATTGCACAGCTGCAGCAAATGAGAGTTAATGTCTGCAAAGTGTGAGCAGACTGTCTGTAGATGTATCAATTTCTAACCTGTCCGTGGTATGAGTGAAGGTATAAGGCCTCATGTCCACTTGTAAATTATTATTTAAAATCTGCAGCGTTTTTCCTGCACACAGATCCGCGCCCCATAGGGATGCATTAGACATCCGCAGGTAGTTAAATACCTGCGGATGTCATTTTTCCCTGCAGACATGGATCCGCGTGCAGGAAAAAATCTGGACCATGCTCCATTTGGTGCAGGTCTCCCGTGCGGACGGCTCCCGCAGGCTTCTATTGAAGCCTATGGAAGCCGTCCGATCCGCCGAGACCTAAAATCAGAATATACTCACCTGCTGCGGGCCGTGCGTGTCTTCCTTTCTTCCCGGCCGGATCTTCTTGCTTCGGCCCGGCGCATGCGCGCGGCACGCAGCCGGCGTGCCGAGCACATCCGCCCGGCCGAAGAAGGAAGACCCGGCCGGGAAGAAAGGAAGACACGCACGGCCCGCAGCAGGTGAGTATATTCTATTTTCAGTGCTCATGTCCGCGGGGCATGAGGGACCCGCTACGGATTCTACATGGAGAATCCGTAGTGGGCCTGATTTTCCCCGTGGACATGAGGCCTAAAGCCTAATGCAGCATTTCGCCACAGCTATTAGGTTATATTGAACCTAATAGCTGAATGTACACGCTGCGTGAAATTACCCGCGGCATGTTCTATTTGCCGCGGGCATACGCGCAGACGGCTTCCATTGTAGTCAATGGAAGCTGCCTGTCGTGCTATACTTCCGTTGTAGCACAGTGGAAGTATAGCGTAAATACGTCATGTGACACCGCCGGCGCATCATGCGCTGTAATGCGCATGTGCGCCGGAGCGTTATGCGGGACTTCACGCAGCAGATCCGGAGGTAAGCATGGGGTCCGCTGCGGTATTCCGCTTGCAGAGCCTGTCACGTCCGTCTGCATAAGGGCTCCCACCCACTGGCGATATTTTCTTTCTTGCGCTGCGAGAGCACGAAAAAAATCTCGCATTGCAGCGCAAGAAAGAGGCCGGTATAGAACCGGCATATCGCAAATGGTTTCAATGGGGCTAGCGACAGCAGCGCTAGCCCCATTGAAAGCATAGGGAGAATGCTGCGGACTTCTGTCACAGCTGTGACAGCTGTAACAGCTGTGGCAGGAGTTTCCTTCATCCCCGTGGGGACCGCGGGGTTGAAGGAATCCTCTGCCACAGCTGTCACAGCTGTGGCAGAAGTCTGCGGCATTCTTTTCTATTGCTCTCAATGAGCCCTCAGCCAATCTGCACAGCCCTTTCCGGAGCCGGGGATTTTTAATTCCCCGCCTGCAGATAGAGCTTCATAGCAGTGTTGGGGAGCTAGCAGGAGGATGTGGCTGAGCGCAGGAGAGGTGAGTATAATTTTTTTTTTTTTTTTTTCACACTTTTGGTAGATTATCGGTGAAGGGCTTATATTTCAAGCCCTTCCCCAATATTGCACGGGGCTTGCCAAATCAGTGCTTTCAATGAAAGCAATGGAATAAAATGCCAGGGACTTCTGCCACAGCTGTTACAGCTGTGGCAGAAGTCCCTGGCATTCTCCATCTCTTTTCAATGGGGCTAGCGCTGCTGCCGCTGGCCCCATTGAAAAGACTGCCGATATCCCGGCGTCATGCCGATTTTTTTCTTGCACTGCGATGCGAGACTTTAACTTTAGAATCGCATCGCAATAGAGAAAATATCGCCAGTGGGTGGGAGCCCTGAGGCCTAAATGTGAGTGCTTGAAAGCAGGAAAGGAGTTCCATGTCCTCTGGGTTCCTGCTAAAGAGTGTCAGCTACATGGGGGCATCTTCAGCCCTCATGTAGTGAAGAATGGAGGAGGAGGAGAGATTTCCCGAGCGCAAAGATCAGCATGATGAGTAAGTGAGCCCCCAGAGAGAGAGCGTGAGTCAGTCCTAAGTTTTTACTACGCAAGGCCCAGTGCAGAGGTACTCTTTCTTTCCCTCAATTGTTCACGCCCTGGCGTCCTGAAGTGTGTGAGCGCTAGGTGGAGGTACGCGTCTACAATTGTCACACACACAGGCATCTTGAAGTCTGGGACCGCTGGGTGGAGGTACTCATCGTCAAGTCTGTCTGTATTTATATCTATAATTCTATCGGCACTTGGAATACTGTCTATTTTTGCCTTGGACCGTTGGAGTTGTTACCCAGTAAAGTTATTTCCAGGCCCTGACCGTTCCCAGGGACCTGAGATACTCTATCACTGTGTATAGCTCAATTATTTTCTCGCTGATGTTCATGTCGGTGGGTGCCGGAACGGTGGCGTCACCCGTGACAACCTCATCACCTGTTCAAATGTTTATTGGGTATCCCCATCCCGGGGGATTTTCACACCTGTAAAACAAGACAAAATGCCGGTTGTCCGTTTAGGCTCTTACATGCATATAACTTATCTACCCCCTACACATACATGCATGTGGCTTCTCTACTCCCTTAAAGCAGCCTAAGACGGGCGTGTGCGCAAAAACGCACACGATGCCACAACTTTTGTGCAGTGAAGGTCGCACTGTCGCGCACATACCTGCAGATTCCACTGTACTTTTGCGCTGCCGGGGACCGTTCATACCCACGCCATGAGGGTGTGCAGCCTAATTAGTCCTCAATGTTTACGGTTCCCTTGTGAAATTGTGCAGTTCATTGTGCAATTATGTGGATGTCAAGCACACCTTATGGAGCCGAGCCTTTGGTGTGCGAATGCGCAGCAAAATAGAGTATATTGCGTCTTTTTTTGCGCACGAGAAATGCCTGCGCTAAAGTGAAAGTGAACACATTGAAAGCAATGGGTTCTACTCTCAGCGCACTGATCACGCAAACACGTCAGTGTGAGGCCACTCTTAGAGGCACATGCATATGACTCCTCTCCTCCCATACTGATGCATGTATGGGCTCCCCTGCTTGCTCTACTCACATTTCATCTACAGTGACCACATTTTTGCAGAAGGATTACGATGGCTGTAGTACATGTTTCTTGACTTTACTCCTGTATATAGCACATACATATTCTGCAGCGCTGTACACAGATTGTCATCCCTTACATCTGTCCCTATCTCCATTGCAGTGTGAATATATTATATCTCATTTGTGCTCTCTCACAATATCCAGTTAGAGAAAAGGCTGGATGGCAGTGCAAAGCATGGAGGACAGAGAGAGCAGGAGATAATGCAGCTCAGCTTGTATTGTTATAGTGGTTCAGAACTCCAACTGTATGGACTTAGGTGTTGGAGAAGGCCAGGTGACTGTCAAGTTTCCTGGCAGAGAAGGTGGTTATTATGATGACAAGTGACACTAAAGAAGACTTGAAGCTGCTTCTAGTGAACCCAGACAGGTCTCACCAGTTCAGTTACCTTTGACAGGACAATTAATCTGTTGGGTGTGAAGTTATGGGAGTCATATGTGGGTCAGTTCTAAACTCTGTCACCAATTCTAAATGGACCCCCCAGATCCAGACAGAAGAGCGTCTCTCCCCTTATACTCCTGACACACAGTAAGCATATTCTGACTTCTGCAGCTCAGCTTTGCTGTGTAGATTAGGACAGAGTGAGCACAATCACCTCATTATCATCAGAGGACAGGAGATTAGTAACAGATTCTTGTGGAGGTGAAGCAGGTGAGTGGTGGTGTATAGAGGAGGAGGCGGCACATATTTTTAATCAAATATAAACTTTACTGAACAACAGTATTTACAATATAACTCTACATGTGAGGATTTGTGTGCTTAAATGTTAAGTGATAACTTGTCATAAACTCTTTAAAAGTGACTACTCTAAATATCAACTGTGACCCAAAATGTCATTTTTCTTCAACTGGCGTCTCTCACTGACACATACATCGCCTTCATTTTATCTTGTTACCAGGGGCGTACCTTAAGGCTCAGGGGCCTTTTTCCCCTACGCCTCATACCTATGCCTGGGGGCCAATGTCCACGTGCGTCTTGCTGCCCATAGGGATGCATTAGCATCAGTAGGGCAGCTAAAAGCATGCAGATGGGATTCCTTCCCATGGTGCGGGTCACACGCACAGGAAGAAATCGCTCTGGCGGCTTCCATTGAAGTCTATGGAAGCCGTTCATAGCCAAAGCTGTTTTGTGCTGTGCTGCGGATACGTGGGAGAGCAGGAGATTTTTAAAAATATTGGTGCGCATGCATGCGGCACGCTTCCGGTGTGCCGGGCACATCCGCTGACTGGAAGAAAGAAAATCCGGCCAGCACAGAATGGAGCCCCGCAGCGTCCGGAGAGGTGAGTATAATGTATTTTCCCTCTCCATGTCCGCAGGTATGCAAGGATTTCACTGCGGGATTCAGCACCATGCGTGCAAGTGGGCATGAAGCCTAATAGAGAGAGATAGATAGACAGATATGAGATAGACAGATATGACATAGATAGATAGATATGAGATAGATAGATATGAGATAGATTCAGAGATTCATAGATAGATAGGAGATAGAGAGATAGATAAATAGATAGATAGGAGATAGATATGAGATAGATGGATAGATATGAGATAGATGGATAGATAGATAGATATGAGATAGATAGATAGATAGATAGATAGATAGATAGATAGATAGATAGATAGATAGATAGATACGAGATAGATGGATGGATAGATAGATATGAAATAGATAGATAGATATGAGATAGATATTAAATAGATAGATAGATATGAGATAGATAGATAGATACGAGATAGATATGAAATAGATAGATATGAGATAGATAGATATTAAATAGATAGATAGATATGAGATAGATAGATAGATAGATAGGAAATAGATATGAGATAGATAGATAGATACGAGATAGATAGATATGAAATAGATAGATAGATATGAGATAGATAGACATGAAAAAGATAGATAGATATGAGATAGATAGATAGATAGATAGAAATGAGATAGATAGATAGATGTGAGATAGATAGATAGAAATGAGATAGATAGGAGATGGATATATAGATAGATAGATAGATATATAGACACATAGAAAGACATACAGACAAGCAGATAAATAGATACATACCCCCAGTGGCCGTACCTCTTCTTTGGTGGGGAGAGCAGCTGTGTCAGCAGGAGGCAAGCAGCAGGGAGATGACATCATCATCCCTGGTCCACTCCATGCTGTGCTATGCTGAGCCAGTGAGTCTGTGTCCTATCTGCCCCTTCCCCCCACCTCCTCTTCTCCTGTCGTCTCTCCAAAGTCTTCCACCCTCCCATCTCCTACTCTTCTCTCTGGCTCGTGCTGTCGGCTTGACCGCACTAAGCACGCGGCAGCCGACAGTGCAGTGCGAGGGTGGCCTCTGGGCCCCCTCAAGCGCAGTGGCCGGATCGCCGTTGCAACCCCGGCACCCCCTGCCGGTACGTCTATGCTTGTTACACTATTCATAGGCCGACCCCTTCTTGCCCTGCAGACCCGACCTCTTCCACTCTGTAGGAGCCCCATCCTTTTCACACAAAAACACACAACATTGTTGACGCCATATATATCCAGGGGTCTTCTGCACAATAAAATGTGGCACTACTCCCTGGTCACATCAGGCTCACGTACCTCCTTGTTAGGTACCTTGCTGCTCCATTACAATCAGCATAACCATTTCACATAAAATCATATATATAACATTACATTCTTCAAACAACTACCCTGCAAGGCTTTGCATAACGAATGGCAGCATTACTTTACTAGGCTAACATGGAACCATCCCAGTAAACCTGCATCCCCCACACCCTGGCCACGGATTTAAAATTATGCAGTCCCGGGGAATTGTTACAATCATGCTTGCTTGAAACCCCTTTTGGAAGATGACCTTCATCTTCACCTGTGCCTTGTCCATCACGCATACCTTGTAACCACCTGTTGCATCTCTGTCTCTAGGTGTTTGCGATGCCCTTCACCCCAATGGTCCGTTTTTTTCTCCATCAGGTGTCACTTTTGGGCCCCTAAGTCGTCGGAGTCCTTGGTGGTCTCGGCACTGCTTTCTTGGCTGCTCCCTAGCATGGGCAAACAGCTTCTGCCATTGCATCACATTACTGCTTTGCTGCATCCCTATCTTGTAGTGCATCTGTAATTCCTTTAGATAAGGTGGCTGAGGCGCCAAGAGCATTTTCCAGCTGTTAGGGACTTATCTCTCCACTGTCCCTACCAAGGGGCGTCTTTTCTCAGTGGTGATGGGCTGAGAAGACCAGTATACAGCTCTTCTGTCACCACGGGGTCTCTGTGAGAGGGGGCTGTACTCCATAATCACCTGGAGACTATATTGGACTATGGACACTTCTGTGGTCATTAATTCTCATTCATTACAGCTTCCATAAAACTGCAGCAGCCATTACATATGATACCGGAAGGAAACATGTTCTCCAATATGGCTGCCAGTAGACATTTTTAAAAATAAATACTTGGAATGACGTTCATACACCGTTCTAAGTATGCGCTGACATCAGTGTGACAGACATATTAAGATGCGCAAGACTGAATCTTACATCAGATATGAGCTGGCGCAGGTTTCAACTATGATTACGCCAGTTTAATAATAGCAAATGTGATGGGCCACAAATGGCTGCGCCACCTAATGCTAGGCCACGTCCACTTTTTGAAAAAGTGCTGGGACCCTGTGTGAAGTCTCCAAAGTCACAATTTTGTGATTTTTGGATGCCAGAAAACTGTTGTACAAAGTATCATAGATATGTGCCATTATTTAATTTAGGACATTTGTAAGAAACGCCTGGAAATCAAAAAACATTATTTCAAATGTAGAGCTATTGATAAAATGCAAAAATAAAAGTGTGACGTGTTCGCAGCTTTCTCTTCCCACATCATACCCACAACACTACCTCTCCGCTGTTTACACTGCATGATGTTCATGTCGCACAGACCTCAGTTTCCTGAGGACAGGCCATCAATATCACAGTGCCACAAAGTCTGTGTAATAAAGTTAAGATAAAAAACCCGGATACGTGAGGGGCGCCACTGATCTAGGAAAATGTCCAATAAGATAAAGAAAAAGATGGAGCCATAACATATTTCAGTGCCGGATGTGCGCCGTCATCAGGTCCGAGAGTAGTACACCTGTATGTCCTGATGAAGTCACCCATTCAGAGCTGGAATGCTCTACCTCCATTATGGCATCCCCCGTGAGCAATGGATTTGTAATAAAGTTGTCAGGTGGCGCGTTTCACTCTGCATCATTCCACTTGATGAATCACTTCTGTTCCACTTTCAGTAACAACAAACGTCTCAACTGCAGCGTAAACCACAAATGACACGTAATGACTTCACTTCTTCTGTCCGTAATTAATGCAACTCGTAAAAGGTTTTATAGGGAAGGAGGAAGATCCGGATGGAGAACCTCAGTGTAAGTATCTCACTTCTACAAGGATTGGCAAGAGGTAAAAGCACGACAGCGGTACTTCTACTGAGCTCTTTTGATATCAGGGGAGACTCTGTAGCTTCAAAAGCAGCTGCTCGGCACCCAATGGATCCCTCCACATACCCAGGAGAGAAGCAAGCATGTGCAAGACCGCATGCAAGACTGAGCGTGTGCATGACCACCCTGAAATAGTTACTGAAATGGACACAGAAAATAAACAGCAGGTGGCGCTATTTTAACATTAGTCCTGGAATATCTTAGTAACATAGTATGCAAGGCTGCAATAACACATACATTCTGCCTATTATTCTGCAATATTGATCTAGAGAAAGGCAACCCCCCCTTCCCACTTTTCCTCATTTGAGGAGAAAAAATTCCTTCCAAATCTGGAAATTAGAATAATCCCCGGATCACATACTATACTCCCCGTCCCTCTTGTACTCTATTAGTGAGTTTGCCATCACCACGTCCTCCGGCAGACAGCTCCATAGTCGCACTGCTCTTGCTGCCGTTGATGGTATGTGACGCGGCTTCCAGGATATAAGGCGGACAACAGATTTACAAAATTAAGACATTTTATGTTGTGAACAATTGGAACAGTTACATAAGGCTCGCATTTCCTTTTCTAAGCCCATGTCGGACTGGGGTGCCCAGAGCCCACCAGTAGAATTTTTTCAAGGGGCTCATTGTACAGCTACATGCAAATATTACCTGACTACATGATTCCAGTTCACAAATTGCATGCTGTTGCATTCTCTATATACGTCTGTAGAAAAGTGATTGCATTTGCATATGGCCCTGTGACCACTGAAGTGTATGGAGAATGCAACAGGCAGCAATTGGTAGACTGCCATTTACACATTGTGGACCGATCTTGTGTTTGAGGTCGGAGGCTGGTGGCCCTCCCTGACTCAGGGCCCACTATGGGATTCACCTGCTCCCTAGTCTGAGTCTGTTTACACTTGACTATCCCTAACTAGAAGTAGTAAGGGCTTTGATATATATGAAGTAGTGTAACAGTTATCTATCACAAAGTCAGTAATTCAACTAAAGTAAACAATATTGCTTCAGTAAGTGACGACCTGTTAACTGCGGCTTGCCACACCAAGTCTGACTATAACAAAAGAATTTCCAGAAAATGTGCCCGCAATTGGGCGATAGGTACTCCTAAAGCAAAGTTTCAGAAGGGCTGGAGTGGAGGCCCACAGGACCGTGGGCAGAGGCCACTCATGACAGGGTTACCGGGAGTGGGAAGGAAGGGGTTAACAGAGGGGGAGATGGCTGAGTACAAAGTGTGGGAAAGAAAAGAGGAGGAGCTATGCAAGAGCGGGAGCAACACTTGGAGAGAAGAAGACAGAGGAGAAGAACAATGAGGAGAGTGAGGAAGTCCCACCCGCCCGTTCTATGGAATATATAATTAGGGTTTAGAATGGTTAATGTTATTAATTTAAATGGGGAGTGGGGGAATGTGTTGCCTTGTCATAGCAGCGGCAGATGGGGGGTCTTTGGAGTCGGCATAAAAGTGGCCTTTTTTGATTAATGGTTATGGTGGGTCTGTCGTCTCTTGGCTCTGACAGGGAGGAGTCCTTGCAGAGACGGTGGAGTGTCTAGCCTGGTAATGGCTAGCGTGCCTCTGAGTCGGGCGGCTGTGGACAATTGGTGATATTGGGTCTCCCGAGTCAGTTGGCTTGCGGCGGGAGGCAACTTGGAAATTTGGGTCTGCCGAGTCAGTTGGCGTGCAGCGGGAGGCACTACGTTTTTTTTTCTCAAATGGTGGGGTGACAGGTTTTTGTGGGGCTCAAAGGACCTTCTCTCTCTCTTTTGTTTATGGTTAAATTGGGGTTAAAGATATGTTATTTCTATGTAAAGTTATTTTTGTAATAAAATGGCTGCTGTGGCCAAATTATCCAAAATTAATGGGAGTCATTATTTGGGCATTTAAGGGGAGATTGGTCATGTAAGACTCTGACTCCACCCCAGCATCGTCTCTATTAGAGATGAGCGAGCAAATTCGCTAAGGACAATTACTCGATTGAGCATCGTCCTTAGTGAGTGTCTCCCTGCTCGAAAGAAAAGGTTCGGCTGCCGGCGCGAGTGACAGGTGAGTTGCGGCCATGAGCAGGGGGGAGCGGGGGGAGAGAGGGAGAGAGATCTCCCCTCCGTTCCTCCCCACTCTCCCCCGCTGCTCCCCGCCCACCGCCGGCAGCCGAATCTTTGCTCCCGAGCAGGCAGGTACTCGCTAAGGGCAATGCTCGATCGAGCAATTGCCCTTAGCGAGTATGCTCGCATATCTCTAGTCTCTATCCTTTCCACATGTGCACGAGCCAACAATTTTACTAGGGTCCAACAGAATAACATAGTGTGACTAGCAGACCTCTGACGTCTCTATCAGTGTCTCTACTCGTGTTTTTTTTTACCGAGGTCCACTCTCACTTAAGAACTCTTTAAGGTCATTGCACTGTAGCACTGCTGAAGCAACTAATAACGGTGACCCCTCCAATGCTGCCCCCTGTGATACAACACTAATAACGGTGACCCTATCAGAAAATGTACCATTTATAACCCCCCTCTGCTTTCTATCACTGACCAGTTACTTACCCACTTACACACATTCTCACCCAGACCAAGCATTCTCATTTTATATACCAACCTTTTATGCGGCACAGTATCAAACGCTTTGGAAAAGCCCAGATAGACAAGATCCAGTGACTCTCTGGGTCCAGTCTAGAACTTACCTCCTCGTAGAAGCTGATCAGATTGGTGTGCCCGGAGCAATCTCTCATAAACCCGTGCTGATACAGAGTTATATGGCTATTCTCCTTGAAGTACTCAAGTCGGTTGTTAATCGTCCAATTCTCTGCTTGTTCTGATGGTGGATTTCTGAATATTTCATGTGACACTTTCACGGACGCTTCACAGTTTCCATGTATACTGGTGGACAGTTGGATGACTTTCGCTTACAGATGCAACCTTTGTCTTTAAAATTGGAGTACCGCTTACGAATTATGCGCCCATTGGGCATATAATCACCAAACTCTGCTAGAAAATGACATTGCTCACTAATAACAGACTGGTAGACGTGAACATCAAAGACACAAATGTTCTCTTGTCTTCGTTGGCAGCCATTTAGTCTCACATCCCCCTAGCGACGACTATGTCAGAATAAAACTTTTTGGCCCTCATTTAGCAAACCAATCTACCATAAGACGATCCTAATTGCCCATACCAAGCAATCACAGGGCAGCTTTCATTTTACCTCCGCAGCTTGAGAAATGAAAGCTGCGCTGTGATTGGTTATTGTGAGCACTAAGGACGTCTTATGGTAGACAGTTTGGCTAGATGAAAATTGAGTTTCTGTTTCCATTGATATCAAATTTCTGCATCTGAGTGTCATTACATGTGAATTATGGGGGTCTCACCTTGGGAAGATCATTTGTAATAACCCTGCACAACACCCCAGAAGACCAAGCAGTGGTTCCTCAGCACTTTGACCCGACACAGTTAGGGATTTAAAGTGCGAAGAATTACACTCTGCGCTAAATCAGTCTTTACTATGTGGACCGAGTGTCTGAGCCATGCGTGGATTAAAGAATGCCTATAATTAGAGAATTACGGCGCGTTATTCCACAACGTGTATTTATCGTCTTATAATTAAATTGTACATTTATTACTGAAGAACTCACAAAGACATAAAAACCTAAATATGCCACGAATTCCCCGTTTGGAATGCCAACGACTCCTCTCTCTCATAAAGCTTTGTTATATTTGTCCAGCAGATTATGAATGTGCGCACGCCGCTGCATTAAGGTGAATTCCTCATGAATACCCCATAAACGTGCCAGCTCCAGGGCAGCGCTCCTCCCACGTATATAGTCAGAGCCCTGTGGCAAGTGCAAGCAGCATACAGTGGAGTCAGTATCAAAGTTTTGCTCCTTTGCTGCATTCTGCCTCTTCATGGATGCCCACAGCTCATATCCAAAAGCCTCAGCGCTGCTCGTTGGAGCCTTGGTGCTGCTCAGTCTTCAGGATGCAGGTAAAGCTGGAAAAATAGCGCCATTTAGACTTGTCTATTACTAATATTATTACTATATTATTTATTGTTATCGTGTCATTATGGAAGCAAAAGTTCAAATTTCTTTCTAAACTAAGCTGTAGGCATACACAAAATGTCTTAGATACACTGGCTGCCCTCCATTACAACCCTCAGCTCTTTATCAGAGCCCTCAACACTTATATTAGATCCATCAGCCCCTTATTGGATCCCCAGTCCTCTCACGATTGGCGCTTCCCTGTATGGGGATTCTCCCTGTGACCACGGACTGCAGCATAAAATCACGGGATTCCATGAATTAGTTTCAGTGTGAATTCACATTAGATGGGAAAATCCAGCAATCTGAGTGACTTCCAACAAGGCCCGGTCATCGGTGCTAAATTAGCCGGGGACAGGATTTCACTACCAACCACATGTGGTTTTTCATGTAACGGTGTGGAGAGTATACAGAGAAAGGTGTGATCGAGCAAAACATCCAGCGGATCCTATGGATAAAAACAACTCGTCACCAAAAGGGGTCGGAGGAGGATGTCAGGAATTGGTCTGCCCAACAGGTGCTGCACAGACAGCTGGAGCTCCAACTCATATATCCAAATGCACAACTCGCTGTTCCTTAGCACAGATGGGCTATTACAGCAGATGACCAGTTCCAGTGCCATTGTGTTGAAGAGAAACAGAAAGGCAAGACTCCAGTGGGTAAAAGAGCTAAAAAATTGTATCACTGAACAGCAGAAAAACATCGCCTGGACAGATGGATCCAAATTTCTTTTGCACCGTGCTGATGAGGGGGTGACAGAATATGGCACAAGCAGCATGAATAGATGACCCCTTCCTGTCAGCTGGTGGAGGAGCAGTAATGGTGGGGGAAGGCTTTCTTGACGCACCCTGGGCCCTCTGATACTTGTGGCTGGACGCCATAATGAATTGCTGCAATTCGGAAGACTGTTGATGCTGCAGTGCATGACTAGATGGGGGCTGTAAGGATGGTCTCACATCTGTGTTGGAGCCCCCGGATGGAGGTTCTGCCGCACACCTGGCTCATAATACCGGAAGAAAAAGCCCTGCATGCAGCCTAAAAGCCGGGCAGCCTCGCGAAAACCATACGGAGCCCATTAAAGCCAAAGGGGTCCGTTCGGTGCTGTTTGGTTCTGTCCTGAGACGTAGCCGTTAAGCTGTGGGTATTGGTGTGAGACCCCCCTAATAAAGGGGCTGTTCAGTGTAGATGTACTGTAGTAGCAGAAGTAACTCTTATCACTATTAGTACATTTAGATTTTGTTACTATTATTATGAGGACATGTAATAATAATCTACCTGTAGAGTAATAATATTATTAGCACTTGTGATATCGGCCGGTGTGTGAGGGGTTTGTCGTATTCCTGAAAAAAGGAGATCTCAAATATTTAAATTTAAAAGAACAATCCCCACAGATGCAGCGCAGGTGCTCCGGGGGTCCCTGGTGGTCTTTGTTTACTAGCTGCAGTCAGTCCGTGGCCCGCTGCTGAGCCGTGATGACTGATTGTACACAAGGAGCAGGGGGGCATCACCGGCGGACTGAAGACGTGAGGAGGGGCTTATTGTATTCTAGAACATTTCCAACAGCTTTTTTTTAGAAACAAAACAACCCCTTTACTTCAACTGATAGCTGGGGTGTAATATAGTGTAGTGTAATGCATAGTATAAAGGGGTGTAATAAAGTATAGTATAAAGGGGTGTAAGATAGGATAGTACTAGTATAATATACAGTATAATAAAGTATAAAGGGGTGTAATATAATGTAATACTAGTATATGGTATAATATAGTGTAAAAGGGTGTAATGCAATATAGTACTGGTATATACAGTAGTATAATATAGTACAACATGGTGTAATATAGTGTAGTTTAGTATAAGAGTGTATAATATAGTATAGTGAAAAGGGGTGTAATATAGTTTAGTATAATATATAGAATGAAGGGGTGTAATATAGTATAGTCTAAAGGCACATAATATAGCAATAGTATAATATACAGTATCATATAGTATAAAGGGGTGTAATAAAGTATAGTACTAGCATATAGTATAAAAGGATGTAATAAAGTATAGTATAAAGGGGTGTAAAATAGGATAGTACTAGTATAATATACAGTATAATAAAGTATAAAGGGGTGTAATATAATGTAATACTAGTATATAGTATAATATAGTGTAAAAGGGTGTAATGCAGCCTAGTACTGGTATATACAGTAGTATAATATAGTATAACATGGTGTAATATAGTGTAGTTTAGTATAAGAGTGTATAATATAGTATAGTGTAAAGAGATGTAATATAGTATTGTATAATATATAGAATAAAGGGCTGTAATATAGTATAGTCTAAAGGCACATAATATAGCACTAGTATAATATACAGTATCATGTAGTATTAAGCGGATGTAATATAGTATACTACTAGTATATAGTATAAAGGGGTGTAATATAAGGTAGTACTAGCATATAGTCTAAGGGGTGTAATATAATGTAGCACTTGTATATAGTATAATATGGAATAAAGAGGTGTAACATAATGTAGTAGTAGTATATAGTATAATATGAAGGGGTGTGATAGTACTAGTATATAGTCCCAGGAAAGAGCTGCATTAGGGGCATATGTAGCACAACATCTGATAGATTAAACGGGCTACATCTTTTTGTTGCACATAAGCCTAACAACGTTTCGGCTGTTGCGGCAGCCTTGGTCTAGTCTGGACAAAGGCTGTTGCGACAGCCAAAACGTTGTCAGGCTTATGTGCAACAAAATGATGTAGCCCTTTTAATCTATCAGACGTTGTGCTTGTGGTACCCATAATGCGGCTCTTTCCTGGGACTGTTTACTGGTATATGTAGGGGTTATGGATCCAGACCCATTGCTCTGAGCCTGCGTTACACTTTGGAAGCCTCCCTCTATAATTTTCAGGTATGTTCAAGTGCTGTTGTCTACCAGCTTTGTATATACTTACGTAGTATACAGGGGGTGTAATAATATAGTGTAGTACTAGTATATAGTATAATATAGTATAAAGCGATGTAATATAATATAGTACTAGTATATAGTATCATATAGTATAAGGGCTTAGTCACACAAGCGGAGATCCGCGCGTTTCTCCGCGCGAAAAACACACCGCGTGCAGGCGAAAATCCGCATGACCACGTCCATTGCCACCCATATGTTCTTTCTTTGGCAGATGCTGATTTTTGTCCGCACCTGCGGTGCGTTTTTTTTTCCGTGTAGAAATACCCGCAGATCTCCGCTCGTGTGACTGAGCCCTAAAGGAGTGTAATATAATATAGTGCTAGTATATAGAATCATATAGTATAAAGGGGTGTAATATAATATAGTGCTAGTATATAGAATCATATAGTATAAAGGGGTGTAATATAATATAGTGCTAGTATATAGAATCATATAGTATAAAGGGGTGTAATATAATATAGTGCTAGTATATAGAATCATATAGTATAAAGGGGTGTAATATAATATAGTGCTAGTATATAGAATCATATAGTATAAAGGGGTGTAATATAATATAGTGCTAGTATATAGAATCATATAGTATAAAGGGGTGTAATATAATATAGTGCTAGTATATAGAATCATATAGTATAAAGGGGTGTAATATAGTGCAGTATACTATAGTAATGTAAGTCTTAGTATTGTTATTATTACCACTTCTTATATTTACCTCTTTTCTCCACCAGGTGCGCAGACAACACAAACCACAGGTAAATACAATGTGAAGGAATTAACCCTGAGCTGTCCGTGATGCTCCTGCAGGTTCTGATGTCAGACTGTTTATGAGACCAGGTTCACACGGGCATATTTGAGTCGCGCAAATTTTAAACACATAATACGTAGTGAATAGAACCCATTGATCTCAGTAGGTTTGTTCACATGCTCTATTTTCGAGCCTATTATGCATGAAAATAGCATATATGAAACTAATTAAAATTATCCATTGAAATTAATGGAAGCATGTTTGTGGTTATTTTGCGTGCACAAATACGCATGCGAAAAAAAAATTAAAAGCAAAATGCAAACACACGAGGGTAAGCGTGCACACGTAAAATGCGCTCACATCCATGTGAACCCTTAGACACATCAGTAATATTATATCAGGCACTGAGGGATGCTGAAAGTATTTCTTACATACTTGAGTAAGTCTATAAATTATCTGCCCCTCCCAGCATTCTGCATCAGCTGTGCCTGTAGGGCGTGACATTTAGAGGGTCAAAAATAATTTTTCACAAATTTTTGAAATTGGGGCTGTAAAAAAAGAGCAATTTTTTATTTCTTCTTGGCAATCTGCCATTATTTTTTTCATTGTACAACATTTAGCTCGGTAAATCAGTACTTGAACAGCAGGCATTTTCACTACTTTCACAAAAATGGATATAATACAAGAAAAACGTATTTTCCGTTGTATAAAACATCCATGGGCACATTTAGAAAACACTTTACACCAGTTTCTGGTGTTAAAAAAGTGGTAAATTGTGGCACAAGCAGGCACTTGAGCAAAAATTTGCAACTTTTCTTCATTTGAAAAAAACTCGTATAGATAAGTGCCCCCCCCCCCCGGTCCTCCCCGCACGCACTATTCACTATGTGCAGGGGATAGGACAGGTCTGATCTTTTCTCACCCATACAATTAACGGGCGAGAATCCTGATAGTAAAAACCAAACTACTGAAATCCATTGATATCAGTGGTTTGGTTTTGTCCCATTCTATGGCTGTGATTATCGGGGCCGTACAAGGGGGGTAAATTCACGCTCATCTGAATCCGCACTAACCCTGCTAGCAATCAGGAAGACTGTAAGGCCCAGTCTGCACTGGCCAAGTAACTGGGCCCAGTTTACTAGGCTCAGTAACTGGGGTCAGCACTTGACTTGCCCTCACATTTACGTGCTTGTGTTAGTCAAGTAACTGGTCCTTGTGAACCGGACCCAGAAAAATACAATCCCTTCTTCTATGGCTATTCTACTCACCTCTGCACTGTCCTGTCAGTTTATATAGGGAGAGTGCAAGGCAAGTGTACAGTAGAGCGGGCGAAGAGAGGGCAAGTGGGCAAGCAACTGGGATGCCCATTCTACCACTTGACTCTCCTCAGTGCTTACTTTACTGTTCAGTTGACTAATCCAGCAGCCATGCTTTTACTAACTTGCCTGCCTCCTTGACCATCTACTTGGCCAATGTTCACCAGGCCTAATCCCCAGACCAGCTCCATCTCTCTTTTATCCCATTCTGCACAATGTCTTCCAGAGTAGGCAGTACATGTGCTTACAACGGTTCTGGATCACTGAGGGTAACAGACAGTGGTCTTCTGCTTAGATTGGTTACATTTGTAGAATATTACATTATAGAAGCATGATATTACGGCTAGGCTCACATGCAGCGGTAGTGTCCAGCGCCGCTACCTTTCCGGTTACACACATTGTACTGCAAATTGCCGTGGTTTTCCAGGGTAGCCATCAGCGCAGCAGTTTTGGAGGTTAAACATGTTAGAGGATAAAAAGGGTTCCATATCAGACTGGTGGCTCGGGACCCCTACGAATAAGATGACCGAAGAGGCCGATGAGCTTGGATGCATGTCCGGTCCTTTGTTCTGTAGGACATAAGCTGCTATCAGAAGGGTCGGCAGCTGCTTATTCCCCTCTCCCCATTGAGAAAATATTCATGCTCCACAGCGCCACCTGTGAATATTTATGGTGGAGTTGGGAACATCAGTGGGTGTGGATTGGAAGAGAGATATCTCAAGTGTACGTTCGGCTTTACGTTGCGACTTTTTAGGGTGAAGATCAGCCACATAAATGCTAATCATGAGTTATTTCTCTTTCTACAGCAGACCCTCCGGTCCCGGGATGGGGAATCGCACTGTTAGTCATGCTGAGCCTTATGACGGCCCTTGCACTGGGCGGCCTCATCTTCTTAGTAAGTAGTATATATTATTCCGGAGCGCTTCTATTGTATATTCTAATGATGATAGTGATATTGCGGTAAATATTCCAGATGACAATAATAATAAGCAGATGTGCCAGGTCTCTTATCTGCATGTGATAGATGGGAGCGCTGAGCTGGGGGAGACGCAGCTTCCTAGCATTTCATTCTGCAACTGCATTTTAAAAGCTGCTTCACCCCTGAGGATGCAGTCCTGCTTCTCCATTGCCTCGCAATGCCCTCATACACAATAGCATATAGTTGTATGAACTCACCAAAAATGGTGGATCTGGACAATTTCTAATGTGTATGGTAGGTGCCTCAACTTTTCCCCAACAGGTGATGTCGGAGGGAAGGGAAGAAGCATGGGAGCATTGAATTTCAACTCCTGATCTCTCCTTTCCCTGGGAGATAAGCCACTGCTATATGACTGCAGGTTACCTTTATAAACACACAAACACTAAGCCAAACCAAACGTTCATGTGTATGGGTGAAGGGGAGGGACAGCTGTCGAATGACCAATCGTTTGGTCAACAGCTGTTGAAGGTGTATGGGCACCTTTAGAGAAAGTCTGAGTCCTGCTATTAGTGTGGGGGTACGTGGCAATGTATGGGTGTGTAGCAGTGTGGGAGGGGGGCGTAGTAGTGTGGAGGTACATGTTAGTGATTGGGGGGTGTAGTATTGTGAGGGTATGTGGTAGTGTGGGGGTATGTAGTAGTATGGGATATGGGGCAGTATGGGGTACATGACAGTATAGTAATGTAGGGGAACATGGCTATTTGGTGGTCTGTGGCAGTGTGAGAGTACATGACAGTGTGGTGGTCTATGGCAGTGTGGGGGGGTACATGGCATTGTGGGAATGTGTAGCAGTGTAGGGTACTTGGCAGTATGGAGTTATGTAGTAGTGTGGGGTGTGGGCAACATAGAAATAGTCTACAAAATGTAGTTAGGACAAATATTAAGAGACAGAAAGTTTACAGAATAGGAGATGATATTATGAGTCTAGGATCAGGTGCAGTAATGGGGTCCACATCCACCCCACAGAGCGTGAGTTTATAGAGAAGCTCATTCCCAATAAGAATTGATTCTTGTTATGGTTACTACATCTATGAGGCCTCATACATTATCCCAACTAGAGAAATTCACCAAATGTGTTCTGCTGTATCCTATAATTATCATCCATTGTGTCTGATGTATTGTAAATGATATCTTTGACTATTCTCTTTCAGCCATTGTGGTGCCGAAATACGCAGTATGATTCCCAAGATGGAATCGCCTTCTATTCTCCCCGCACCATGTGTCAGCAAGAAAACCTCTGTAATGTACAATGTACTATGCCATGTAATGATCCCTGTAATGATCCCTGCAATGCTCCCTGTAATGTGCCATGTAGTGTGCCGTGTAATACACCTTGTGATATTCCCTGTGATCCACCCTGTGATGCATCCTGTAGTGCACGATGTGAGCCATTGCCTGATGAGTGCCAGTCCCAGTCCCAGACCTCAAGCTATCGCATGTAGTAATGTCCTGTATATACATGTAATCGTAATGTGTTCTGCCGATTACTCTTGTGTGTTGACCCTCCCAATGGGATACAATGCCATTATTTATTCTTCAACTTTAACCCTTATCCCAGATCTGTATAGTTATCCCCAATTAAACTGCATCCATTGTGTTCAGTGACTCTAGATCCAGGCTCATCTCTTTCTACTGTAGCTCCTCCTTTCTGGAAATGTAGGTGGAGCATTGTGAGTGCCTCCTGTCTGCAAATTAGCAGAATTTTCTATTTTTTGACCAAAATCTAAAAGGTGAATTCCCCATGAATTTTGAAGTCTCTATACAGCACTGCACCCTTTTACTTTGGATCTATCCTCCAATTATTTTACAAACACAATTGGCGTAATCTGATGACAGGTATCCATAACATCTAGATCATTCTTGGTAGGAGTTCTTCCTTAATTAGAGATTAGAAAATGGTAACAGGTTCACCATAAATTAATGTAAAGGAGTTTTCCATGAATTCAACAAAATGACCTCTATCCATTGAGGTTGTGAGAAACCCATCCTTGGATGGGAGAATTATCTCTAGAAGAGGGGGAAAGTGGTGGGGGCCACAGGTGGAGGCAGAGCCCAATGCCACACTGTTCTTCCTGTTATGCTGAATGGTAAGCATGACAGCAATGAACAGCATGGTGTTAGGCTCCACCCCTGCCACCACAGACCTACCCCATTCCCCCTCCTGTCTAGAGATTCATTCTATCCTAGTATGAGTTTCTCATCGCCTTCATTGATGGTGGCCATTTTGTTAAACTCATGGACAACCCCTCTAACCTTTCTAAACTGTGTTATTTTAAGGTTCTAGACTCAGCTTTTGAAGGAAGCCTGTCAGCAGGAGCACCTTATAAAAAGAAGTCAGAAAGAGTCCCATGCCATATGGAAAATAGATCCTAAGTGTCTGCTGAGCATTATCAGACCATCCACACATTCTGTAGAGCCAACTCTGGTCCAATGATAGGCATGGGTGACTCTTTCAATGTCTTCTCTGCTTTGGATGGTGCGGTAGAGAACCTGGGCATGTGCATGCTTTCTCTTACGTGGGCGGGGAATTAATTTCTGTTCTGCGCATGCGCCAGTCTTGTTCTAATTTATGGATTATCTAAGAGAGTACTGGCACATTTCTGTTCTGTGCATTGGTCAGTACTTTCTCTGCTATCCCATAAGATAGAGCAGGACTGGCGCATGTGCAGAACAAAAATGACTTCTCTATCTACATAAGGGAAAACACACTGCGCATGCGCAAAGTCCCTTCTGCTCCACACAATGTGAGACATTATAGTGGACTGAATATAACGTACTGTAGAAAGTATTACTTGTATCACCCTACAGACTAGATGCTAGATCAACAACATGCTTGGCTGGCCTGGTAACACCCAGTAGACTCTTGGGACTCAATTTGCAAACAGCACAGGAGTGTTTATTACTTTTTTATATGAGGTATGCAGCACCACTGCAGAGTAATGGCTATCAGTTAAGAAAAGTCTCTTCCTAACGTATACCACATTTTATAGGGGGTAAAACCTGCTGGCAGGGTCCAGTTAAAAAGGTTGTACTAAAATCTAATATTTTACCCTATCCACAGGACAGAGAACAACTTTATGTTTGGTGAGGGACCGACTGCTGGGATCCCCAGAGTCCCAGGAATGGGGATCCTGACGGTCCCCACTTGCATGGAGCGGAGGATGTGCATGCACACCTCCGCTCTCTTTATTCCAGTGACAGCGCTGGTAATATGTAAGTGCTTGTACTCAGCAGTTTCTGGTGCTGTCATTGAAATGCGCTCCATTTATGATGCTGTTAGGATCCCCGTTCTTGGAGTTGTGAAGGTCTCAGCGGTAAGTCCTCCACCAGTCATGAAGTTATCCCTTGTCCGGTGGATGTCCCATGGATTACTTTAGATTTTGGTACAACCCCTTTAAAGTCAGTTGCTTATGACCACAAAGATGGAGACCGTTAAAGAACCAATACATATCCTTAGCCCTTTATAAAATCTGTAAATGCAGCAGAGCTGAGCTTGTAATTTCTCATAATATGCCATGAAATAAGTACCCAATGGGTTATAGAGGAGGAGGAGCCAAGCAGATTGATATATAGATTTATGGGAGAAGATGCAGTAGAACTTGTAATTGTTTCATTTTATTTTCTGCTCATTCTGGATTAGGAGTCCAGTGGGCGGAGCTATCAGTGTTTGGCAGCCTTCTTTGACTATGTATTAACAATAGCTGTCAATCACCGATAGGACCACCCACTGGACTGCTAATCCAGACTGATACACTGACATTTTATCTAGTGTTCTCCTGGCTCTTAGGCTCTGGCTCAGTCTCTTCTTCCCTCTACACGTTGCTTTATGATTGAAGCTCTGGGATTTTTTTACTGTGTTATAACTTATTACATTATTTTTTGAAAATAATTTTCTATTTTTGTGTTTTTTGCCCTTATGATAATATGCGTTCTGTATATTTATGTTTGTTGTACGCTAACACAATAAAAGCAATAAAATGTATTCTGTCGTTCACTTCGTTTATGTTATTTCTTAGCATGACTGTATGTTATGGGACCAGTTGTGTAAAGTACAGCTGCAAGTAACATGTCATCAATGATGATGTCACATCCCTCTGACTAAGGATATGAATAGAGATGAGCGAGCGTACTCGCTAAGGCAAACTACTCGAGCGAGTAGTACCTTATGCGAGTACCTGCCCGCTCGTCTCTAAAGATTTGGGTGCCGGCGGGGGAGAGCAGTGAGTTGCGGGAGTGAGCAGGGGGGAGCGGGGCGGGGGAGAGAGGGATCTCCCCCGTTCTTCCCTGCTCTCCCCCTCAATCCCTGCTGGCACCCGAATCTTTAGAGACGAGCGGGCAGGTACTCGCATAAGGCACTACTTGCTCGAGTAGTTTGCCTTAGCGAGTACACTCGCTCATCTCTAGATATGAACATCCAATGGCTCTAAAAAGGTGGAGCTACAGACTGCAGTCATGTGACTATATGATGTAACAGGCAATCCAGCTGATAGGTCTCCTGCCGCTGTATTATGCACAGATGGATCAAAGACCCGGACGCGATCCTTAAAAGAAACAAACGCTACGGGTATATTCACATGGCACAGATTTGTCTACGTGGATTTTAGTTCTAAAAACAACAGCAAAAATCTGTGGCTGAGATGCGTACTTGTTCTACGCATGCTGCCACAGATCTGCATGCAGATTTAATCCTGCAAATAGTTAAATTCGTGTGCAGAATTTTTAACGCAGATCTACTCAGGATGTTATTGGAAAATACACGGCAAAATAATTGGCACAAATGCGCAACTCAGACACTAAATCCGTGCAGAAAAATCCACATTGGATTTCACCAAGGAATGTACCACAACACAAGGTTACGTTCACAAGTCACAGAAAATGGTGCAGACTTTTTGCAGCAGAAAGTCTGCCCCAAAACCCGTATTATTTCTACGTAGAAAATGGCATCAAAATCCGCACTAATGGAGCAGAATTTGATGTGCATTTTGGTGCCGATCCACAACACACTTCTTCCCTTCTATTGAAAGTGTGAAAGCGGTGGTGAAGCCGCACCAAAATCTGCACTAATTATGTGGATTTTACGCAGTTTTTGGCACAGAAATTCTATGGATTTTCCTGCTGCAGAAACTGCACCAATTCCATCATATGAACGCACCCTAAGCCAGTTTTTCCCCAGTTTCATAATTCGGCATTTAAACTTCAAAGTGTAGGAACTTTGCAAAAACTCTAGTACAAAAAACTCCTTCCACATTGTGACTCCAGCTGCTATGCAGAATTATGTATCTCCATGGCTACAACTACAAAGGACTCTGTTACCCCTGTGGTGAACAACAATATATATATATATATATATATATATATATATATATATATATATATATATAATCCTGTGTGAGACGCCAGAAATTGTACACGGGGCCGAGGGATGAACTATGTACACACTTTTCTTGTTTCCTGGAATGGCAGGCAATGATGGGGGTCGCAGTTGTTAGTTTGTGACACCACCGTTCCATACGCCGACATTCATGCTCAGCGCATTAAATTACACTGGACAAGTGCATAGTACCTCGGGTCCTCCGGAACGGGGGAGGCCCGGTAAGACTTTACTAGTGACTTTTCTTGAAATTAGAGTAGACTTCAGTATGCAGAGTTTACAGTGCAGGAAAACTTAATACATATTCAGCAATTACTTGACATGAAAGTTAATGGCCACAAAATGGCTATAATGATCACCCCGCTCTCATAGACTTCAGCACACGTGGGTGTCAGTTACGGGTGTACCACTATACGGTGATCTATACTTCAGACGGCCGCATAGGAATCATCAATAAATTTTGTATTATCTTCAGAGGATCAGTAGACTTCTGCACTGATATATAACTGTACAACCTTCTTGTCACTGGCAAGGGTAATTACTCACTATGGCTCGCTCTTGTGGTAGGACTTTATGGGAAAAACATTTAGGCTCACTCACTCCCATGCGCTTCACATACGGTCCAGCGGTCTCTCTTTCTCCTCCATCTTCAGCAACACAAGGGCTGATGGTGCCCTCATGCACCTCTGTTGTAGCAAACACTCAGGTGTTAGATGGGCGCTCCTTAGCCAGGAAGATGGACTCTCAACTCTCTCCTGGAACCCAATCACTAATACCTTTAGATTCATGGACACCACGTCACATGACACTGTAAGATAGATACAATGTACATGCAACCAAACTTACAGCAATGATTTCAATGTAGTTAACACTTCAGACGCTGCAGCTGTGCAACACACATACAGAAAATAGACATGACAACTTTGCACAGTGCACCTACATAAGCCAAACATGTATGACAATTATGAAGGGGACCAGGATGATGTTCTGGGACACTACACCCCCTTTTAGCTGTCATACATTGACAGTTACCAGTTACACTAGTGCAGCGTCCGAGGAGCGGGCCCCAGCCTAGGAGACAGCAGGGATTAGGTGTAGGCCTTGTCACGGTGGCCCTACCGTCTCCCACCCGGAGGGTAACCAGGGACACATTCAACCGTCCAAGGGTAGGCTGTTAAAGTTAGGTTAACCTGGGAAGGGTTTGCCTTAGTTCACTGGTGTCACAGGTGACGCCACCATTCCTTCCTCCGCAGTGATCTCTTGTCGAATGAATAAACAGTCAACACACAGGGTAACGTTTTAAAGGCTGAACCAGAAACGGTCGGTAAAGCCGTTTACTGGGAACACAATTTGTAATAACTTCAATACAGTCCCCGTCTAACAGCCACTGGCAGGACAGGTAGTGCAGAAGAACACATGATGTAACAGGGAGGAAACAGACACTTTCTAATGAACAATTTTCGTGAACAACCTTGTTGACTCTCTACTGATACACACTCGAGGAGTAGTAGATCTGCACCCAACACTGCATGGCAGGAACTTGCGGCTTGTCACACTTCTAGCTCTCCATGAAGGGAAGAAGAAGGGGTTCACGGCACCAATAGTCCATCTGCTTAGCCTCCTCCAGAACTTCTACACACAGACTAAAGGTGTCTGTGTGCAGGCCAGCTTCTGTCAGGACAGACATGCAAATAGAACCAGCCAAGACAAACTCCAACAGCCACTCTCCTCACTCATGCACCTTGCGACAACATATATAAAACAAGGTCACATGACAAACAAATAGATAGTTTTCCAGACATAACCCAGACTGTAACCCATTCAGTGCTACAGCTATGCAGTACACATCATACTCACTCACATGGAACACATTGACAACACACATAGGCACAAGACTACATAGACCATCCAGAAACTTCCACACCTTAGCTTCTGTACACTACACTAGCAGAGGAAGTAATGAGTGTGAGTAGGTATTCGGCACATAAAACACTGACCCATCTGCTCCCGCCCAATAGATCTAGGTGGCCAGGGCCGGCAATAGTTTTCCGGTCTGGCCTTGGAAACTATAAAGACGTGGGAATGGTCCAACTAGGTCTGTTATAGGGGAAAGGCGCCCCCAATAATCCCTTTACTGTAGTAATTCAACAGAGAATCACCATCTACATCTTCACTGACCTGCACTGCCTGGGAGCATTATTTGGATGCTGCATGTTATTGAGCACTGTATGATGTTATGTGGGTACTTTATTGCAGTATTATGTGTCTACTATACGATACTATTACTTGGATAGTGCATGTTATTTGGACACTGTACAGTGGTATAATGTAGGCTGTTTATGGCCGTATTATTTTGGCATTATATGGGCATATCATATAGGGCTATATAATAGCATTAATTGTGTACTGTATGAAGTTATTATTAAAATATTGTATAGATGTATTATTTTGGCACTGTATTACGCTATAATTTGGTCCTATATAATCATATTATTTGTGTATTGTATGCAGGTGGTATTAAAGTGCTGTATAGTGGTATTATTTTGGCACAGTATGGTGGTATTATGTCTGTATGAAAGAATTGTTAATGTATTGTACAGTGGTTATATTTTGACACTATATGGCGGTATGATGTGGGCCTATGTAACCATATTATTTGTATATTGTATGGAGGTATTATTAAGGTGCTGTATAGGGGTATTATTTTGGCACTATATGGGGTATTATGTCTGTATGGAAGAGTTAAGGTATTGTATAGCTTTATTATTTTGACACTACATGGCAGTATAATGTGGGCCTATATAACCCTGCTATTGTGTATTGTATGGAGGTATAATTAAGGTACTGTAAAGTGGTATTATTTTGTCAGTACATGGTGGTATAGAATGAGCCTTTATAGCCATATTTGTGTATTGTATTGGAGGTATAATACCATTGTAAAGTGGTATTATTTTTTGGCACTATATGGTGGCATCATGTTTATATTGAGTCATCATTAAAGTATTATTTAGTGATATTATTTGGCCGCTGAATAAAACTATAATTTGGCATTATGTGTCAGTATTCAAGCAGAAACTGTCTAAAAATGAGCTGCAGGGCCTACTGCATTCTACGAAGCCATGACTGGCATGTGAGTAATGACCAGTCTTTAGGGTTCTATCTCATGACCCATACAGTTTCCCCGAGAACCACAGAACATTCCAGAAGAGATGAGAAAACATTGTAAAAGTTCTGAGAGTGCAATTTGCTGCCTAATTATTAATTATGTATCGTGATGAAATGGGCAGAAATTCGGGACGCGTCATTCACTCATAATGATACCATATCTCAGATTTCTATTTCAACATCTTTAAGATTATTATTTTTAGGTGACACTAAGTTTGTGGAGGCTCGCAGAACTCGCCAGGAGACGGTCAGGATGATAATTACGCCGCGTAATCCTATGCAAATCAGATGGGAGAAATTACAGTTAGGATCCTATATAAGGCTGCACTCCACAGAAAGCGTCCAGACAAGAGAGGATCCCGAGACCTTCCGAGATCACCACTCATCATGGCATCCGCACCCTGCAAGGCTCACCCATGGATTGTGGGCATCTTAGTGGCACTGTGCCTCCCAATGTCCGGTAAGCAGAAGAGACTGGAACTAGAAGGGACAAGTAGAGGCTGGTTACTTAGTTATTTTGTATTTTTTAAAAACTTTATAAAAGTTTAGTGAAACTCTTTCCGGTGGGGGATGGGGGGCATATGTGAAGAAGGTCTTGCAGTAATTGCCCTTTAGTTTATCCCTATAAAGGCTCATTTACATCTGTGTTTGTAGTCTCCATCACAGATTCCATTGCACTATTTCATATAGCATACCGGATCCTATTACAGTCAATGTAGTCTGTTCAGCACTGTTTGGTTCTGTCATGGGACGAATCAGTTCTGAGGAAGATTCCACTTTCCTTCTTCCATAGACGACGGTGTGAATGAGCTCTAATCTAGCCAACATACAGTTTGGCCAATGTAAATAGGGCCGATCTGTGTAACTATACTCACATCTGTGTTCGGGTTTCCGTTTTTAATGGATCCATCTAAAATCCCAGAAGCAGATTTTAATAAATGAATTCCAAGCTGAAACAAACGGAAAGAAGTTTTCTTTTGTGATGACTGTATCTAAAAATGAAACTACTACCCTCCGATTGTGTCATTTTAGAAACCGTTTGCGTCCGCTCTATTGGATTTGTTGTCTAGCGTAAATATTTTTCTTTCCATCTCCCTCGCACGTATGGAAGAAAAATGGATCCATTAAATTGAGCAAATAACAGATACAAGCGGGAGACTTCCGTTTGCGTCCATTCTCCATTGACAATCATGTAAAAAAAAACAGAAGGTGATTTTCCGCCAGTTTTTCGCTTTTTTGAATGAATGAAGTAGTGAAGCCAACTACTATATTGTTTACGTGGAAAGTGGAAATCTGACGGAATGGACACGAACTGAGGGCGCCTTCAGATGTGCGTGATTTTGTCCTGTTATGCAACCTTGATAATCACGGTCGCGTAATGGGATGAAACGAAACCATTGATTTTAATGGTTTTGTTTCACTAGTGATATTCTTGGACGTTAACACTACGTGCGGGAAAGAGAGGGCAGGATCTACCTTCCTGTTTTTTTTTTTCAAACTCGCGTGGAATTCGTATACTACGGACGGAAAGAAAATCTGTTTCATGCGCAACTACGCCAAAGTATTGATTGCCAAGTATTTGAACTCAGCAATCTCTGGCATTGTCATTGAAATGACTGGAGAGGCGGTCACCTGCGCAACCTTCGCTCCATTCACTCAAGGATCACCTACATGCCCATTATCCCTGGACTCCTTCTCTCGGGATCAGTGGGGGTCCCTGTCCTGTGGAGGGGGACAACGTTATAACTTAGCACAATCCCCTCTCAGCACTCGCTTACCCAGCACTCAAATGTTGAAAATCAAACTGATATTATGGCATCTTTACTAACGTCGTCATGTTTCATTTTTCACAGTGTTTGCGCAGAGCAACAGCACTAGTAAGTACATCAGTATATCATAGTGCACTTTATGAAGAGTTCTGTCAAATGACAAACACAGCTCTGCTGCACTGGGAGTTGTATTTCATCAGTGTTTATAGATGTAGATGTATATCTTCTAGGAATGTGGCTTAGTTGTTAGCACTGTAACTTTTCAGTGCTGGGGTCTTAGGCTCATATCCCATCAAAGATGACATCTGCAAGGACTTTTCCATCCAGATGTTACAAGTCAGTAGTGCAAACAACTGAGTCACCATACTTGTTTTTTCACCTCCATAGGAGGAGAACAAGCACAATAAACACAAGGAGACCATAAAAACTGCAAGCAGATATTTTACATAGTCAGGCGTGAACCTAGAATCAATGCACTGCAAGGCAACAGTGTTAGCCACTGAGCCACCCAGCCTCTGCCTTCTTCCTCCTCCTGGTTTATTCTTCTCTGGAGAAGGAAAAGATCTTCTTTTTCTCCTTCACTCTCATGCTTCTCTTCCTCCTCCTACTTGTCTATATTCTCCTTCAACTTTTTATTCTCTTTCTCCTCAGGAGGGGGAGGAGGAGGAGAAGGAAGAAGAAAGCGCAAGCATGGTTGCTCAGTCAACAGCACTGTTACATTATAGTGCTGGGGTTCTTAGTTCGCTTTGAACAAGGATAACATCTGGATTGACTCTGTTTGCTTTCTGATTGTTACTCCTTCTCCAGAGAAAGAAGACCAAGTATTACTAGTAATGTTACTTTGCAGGGCTGAAGTTCTAGGTTAACATATCCAATGACAACATCTGAATGGTGTTTTTATGTTCTTTTTGTGCTTATTCTTTTTGCTCTTTTCCTCCTCGGAAGCAGCAAGCACAAGAGTGGTGGCTCAGTGGTTAGCACTGTTAGTTTCCAGTGCTGGGGTTCTAGATTGTATTCTGTCCAAGGACAACATCAGGATGGGGTATTTTATGTTGTCTTTGTGTTTTTTCTTTTCCTCCTCTGGAAAAGAAATACCAAATGTGGTGGCTTAGTTCTCAGCACTGCTGTCTTGCAGTACTGGAGTTCTAGGTTCTCATCTGACCAAGGGCAGATATGTGCTGAAAATCAGGTAGGGATGACCTGGTCCGATTTTATCAGCCGGCCAATCGTGATGAGCACCACTACTCTTATTGATGATGACACTATTACCAATAACCATAAACTGCGGCTTCACTTTCACTCTCCATGTGGTATATTTGGCGCGCAGTAATCGCCCTGTGCAGCACAGAAATGCAATAGCGCCACCACCTTCTATAGTCATTCGCTTCTGTTTTAGTGCAGGATGACATCATGTTTTTCTACTATTATACATTCATTATTCTGTTTCTCACCTCTTTCTCTCCATTATTTACACCCTTACCTGTAATATCATGGCGTCTGTTTCTAACCTGTTTACTCTGTTATTATTTTTCCAGCTTCATCTACATCTAATGGTACGTATATACATTAAATAATAGATAGATATAAGATATATAGATAGATAGAGAAATAGTGAGACAGATAGATAAATAGATAGATATGAGATAGATAGATAGATAGATAGATAGAAGATAGATAGATAGATAGATAGATAGATAGATAGATAGATAAATAGATAGATATGAGATAGACAGACATATAGATAGATATGAAATAGATAAATAGATATGAGATAGATAGATAGATAAATAGATAGGAGATAGATATGAGATAGATAGATAGATAGATATGAAATAGATAAATAGATATGAGATAAATAGATAGATAAATAGATTTGAGATAGATAGATATGAAATAGATAAATATTTATGAGATGGATACATATAAGATAGATAGATAGATAGATAGATAGATAGATAGATAGATAGATAGATAGATAGATAGATAGATAGATAGATAGATAGATAGATAGATATGGGATAGATAGATATGAGATAGGTAGATATGAGATAGATAGATGTGAGATAAACAGATATGAGATAGATAGATAGATAGATAGATAGATAGATATGGGATAGATAGATATGAGATATATATAGATAGATAAATAGATAGATAGATAGATAGATAGATAGATAGATAGATAGATAGATAGATAGATAGCTTCTAGGACAGATCTTCAATGGAGGCCCTGAGCAGATCCTTTGACACAGATGTGTATGAGCCATAGCCTACACTTTGGAGGGAGGGGAGTGTAAGTATTGTAAATCAACCAATTTTTATTCTAATAACCACTTTTTCTTTCACAGATTTGATGACTCCGGTATCTGTTGCTATCTTGGTATTAGTCATTCTGATCTTTGTTTTTCTACTCGTTTTCATGTTTGCGGTAAGACTCCAAGAATCTATAGCTATATCACCGAGCCCTGTACAAAGACTATCTGTAAACCTTCAGGAACATCCTGACAGAAGAGGGTACAGAGGAGAAGTGAGAGGAGACAAGAGGAGAGGGGAGGGGAGGAGAGAGAGATGAGAGAACACAGGTGAGAGGAAAGATAAGAGGAGAGGGGAGAAGAGGAAGGAACAGAAGAGAGGAAAGAAGAGGTGAGGGGAAAAGGAAAGGAGAATAGATGTAAGAGGAGAGGCGAAGAAAGAGGAAAAGATATAGAGCAGAAGTGAGAGTAGAAGTAGGAGAGAAGAGAAAAGAAAGGTAAAGAGAGGGAGAAGAGAGAAGAATGGATAAAAGGAAAAGGGCAGGAAAGGTGAGAAGAGAAAGGAGATAGGAGAGAGAAGAGTGGAATGGATACAAGAGAGGAGGAGAGAGTAGATTGGGGGAGAGTGAGGAGAGGAGAGGTAAGAAGGGAGGGAAAAGTAGCAGAGAGGAAGAGGGAGAGAGGGAGAAGAGAAGAGAGGAGAGCAGAGGGGAGAGATGAAGGAAGAAGAGCAGAGAGGAATAGGGGGAAGAGGAGAGGATGACAGAGGAAGAAGTGGAGGAGGAGAGGGGAAGGGAAAAAGAGGAGAGTAAAGAAAATGAGATCGCATGAGAGGAGAGGGATCCAGAGACCTATACATTGCATAGAAAACCTCAGTGTTCATTAAACATTTCAAAAAGACAAATACAGATCTGTGTTAGCCAAGAAATGTCCACAGAATGTATCTGCATTTTAATATCCTGTAATTAAATGTACTGTAAAAACATACAAGACATCATAATTACTACTCATCACAATCTAAAGCATAGACATATATGAAATAGATAGATATGAGATGGATAGATGAATGGATAGATAGATAGATAGATAGATAGATAGATAGATATGAGATGGATAGATAGGAGATGGATAGACGTATATGAATGATAGATGTGAGCCAGATAGATATGAGATAGATATGAGATAGATAGATAGATAGATAGATAGATAGATAGATAGATAGATAGATAGATAGATAAATAGATAGATAGATAGATAGATAGATAGATAGATAGATAGATAGATAGATAGATAGGAGATAGATATTAGATGGATAGACAGATAGATCAATATGATATAGATAGATAGATAGATATGAGATAGATAGATAGATAGATAGATAGATAGATAGATAGATAGATATGAATGATAGATGTGAGCTAGATAGATATGAGATAGATTCTATCATTTCATTTGATCTCATACTGTGAATTGCTCTTAATTGTCTTTTTTGTATTTTCCAGGGCTTAATGTTTATAAAGAAGAGAAATTCTTGTTAGTCTCTTCTTCCTCCTCTGCTCTCCTTATAAAGGTAGGATGCTCTTCTGTGTATACTTTTCTATCACTCGGTGACTGCAGTCTCTGAGGACATTCATGGCACATTCTTACTGTCCACTTATCATTAGTCTTCTTAATTCTTTTTATTTTTCACAGATAAAAGTGTCCACCGCACCAAAGAATTCTCATCTCACCCTGAAGAGTTACACGGGATGATGGAACGTACAAGCCTTTGATTTCTATGTTCACAACAGTGTCTCATCCAACACTGAACATTCAAAAATATCAAGAACACATCCCAGTGTGAGAGAAGAAAAACATAAATTCATGTCTTTATATATCAATAAATTCTGGAAACTTTTTTGCTTTTTATTTATTAAAATGTGTAAATCAAAAGAAAATAAATAGCTGGGGGCCAAAACCTCCTGAGATGGGGAGTGTCGGATTTTATTATGGATTTTTACCTGTGAGACAAAAGTCCACAAATTCTATTTACAGATTCTTAGTGCATTTTGGGAACAAAAGCTCTTTGTTGTATAAAATAAATTCCTAAAATTTGCTAAAATGTTTAACCCTTGAGTCGTCCTCCATCAATTGTTGAAAAACTGTTTTAGGGAAAGGCTTAGTCACGTGCAGTGTGATCACCCTTACATCTTCTGAAAGTATGAGGAGACTTACAAGGTCATGCATGCTCCACTGGGAAAAATGTAAATAGGAAAATGGAAAATGCAAGCCTCCTCACACCTTCTAGGTGCTCTCCCTAAGGAGAAACCGTAGCCCTCTGACTCACATCATAGGCCTCTCACTAGCCAAGTTAGGAACCTACTACACACTGATGAGGGGAAAAAATCTAAAATAGTCTGTTTACGGGTATCTTTTCCTTCTAGCTTTGTTACAAGGCCTGTTAAAAAGTCAGACATTGACTTGCAGGAATACTGCCTTCCAATAGGTGGTGCTGTAGAGGCATTGTTCTCTTTTTGCATAATCTTCTGAAGGTTTGATACCCTATGTTTCTAGACTTCCGAATAGCAAAGATCAGAGGGAGGATATAAGGCTTCCATCTCCTTGAGGCCTCTGTAATGAAATGATACTGTTACCTATCTTTGCATGTCAACCACTTTGGGCGGCCTAAAACAGGTGTTAGTTTATATCCTGTATTCATTAAAACTGCTCTTCACATCTGTATAGGGGCCTTTTTTTCCATCTGTACCTTTTGGGACCAACCAGGAAGCCATTGCTAAATACTAATGAAAGTTGCAAGAGCTTCCCTTGTCCTGCTGTGCTTCCAGTACACACTCTCACAGACTAACTGTCTGCATCTCCAGCATCCAGATGAGACAAAGCAAAAATTAATAACTGGGATTATGAGAAATCTAAGAATTTTATCGGGAAACCAGGTATATCTTTGGGACTGCGAGCATCCCACGCATACTCCCATCGCTGTACGATTCCCAGGATACAAGGAATCGCACACCTGCAAGACTAATAATCCTTCTGATATGGTGTTTGGTATCTAATTGCTGGTAAATTCATAATATTAAAAATGTTGGCTATAGCTTCCATATAGGAGTTCCTCCTTGGGAAATATAGCCAAAATTTTAAATTTGCTTTTGGTCTGGAAGATCTGCGCACCTACTTAGCCAGGTTTCCTGTGATGTCATGGGGAAGACGGCAAAGGTTGGACCCAATGAAGGCTTACAAACTAAAGGCGGATCTACTCCCCACTCTCAGTAACAAAATCCAATGCAGGACTGTCCATCTTTAAGCACGCTCCTCCCAGCCAGGACTAAACTCTATTAGTTGTCCTTGAAGCCTTAAGCAGTCGATAAGCCTGAAGTGTGTTATGCGTTGGCTGGTGGAGACTGGGGAGGCTCGTATTCACACAGTGAGCAGAACCGAAATGACAGACCTACCTGTCACAGTCAGTGGTGACAGCAAAGTGTGTTGGAGCATGCTAAGCTGTGCAGAGTGTGATTCAGGCTCCAACTTGCATGAGTTCAGGATCTGGGAAGTTGGAATTAAGTTGACCCAGCATCACAGGTTGTGACCATTGGACCCCTTAACCCAGGGGTCCCCAGCCACCGGTCCGCGGACCGAGGCCAGGCCGTTAGGTGGTTAGCGCCGGTCCGCGGCACCGCCGGAACTTTTCTTCTAAACACAAGGCCCGCGGGCTGAATCCGGCCTGCTGCCTCGTGTTATGTGGTCTGCAGCATGCCGACGCCGCTCACCACTGAAGCGATTACCAGCGGGGGCGCCGCAGCTCCCTGCTGGTAATCGCGCTGATCCCGGCGCACACTAAGGTCTGTGTGCAGCCAGGATCCTCCTCCCCGAGTCCCCTGCTCATTAGTTCTGCAGGAGAGGACTCGGGGAGGAAGCGTGCCGGGCTACACACTGACGTCAGGGCAAGCAGAGAGAGAGCAACGCTGACAGCAGGGAGGAGGTAAGTTTATGGGTTGGGGGGGCTTTTTATTTCTGGGGGGGCTGCTTACTACTGGGGGGCTGGTTATTACTGGGGGGGCTGGTTATTACTGGGGGGACTGCCTATTACTGAGGGGTGGGGGCTGCCTGTTACTGGGGGGGCTGCTTACTACTGGGGGGGCTGCCTGTTACTGGGGGGGCTGCCTACTACTGGGGGAGGCTGCTTACTACTGGAGGGGGCTGCTTACTACTGGGGGTGGGCTGCTTACTACTGGAGGGCTGCCTGTTACTGGGGGGGCTGCTTACTACTGGGGGGAGGGCTGCTTATTACTGGGGGGAGGGGCTGCTTATTACTGGGGGGTGCTGCTTACTACTGGGGGGGCTGCTTACTACTGGGGGGCTGTCTGTTACTGGGGGGCTGCTTACAACTGGGGGGGCTGCTTACTACTGGGGGGGGCTGCTTACTACTGGGGGGGCTGCGTACTACGGGGGGGCTGCTAATTACTGGGGGTCTGCTTATTACTGGGGGTCTGCTTATTACTGGGGAGGGCTGCTTACTACTGGGGAGGCTGCTTATTACTGGGGGGGGCTGCTAATGACTGGGGGGTGGGCTGGTTATTACTGGGGGGGGCTGCCTATTACTGAGGGGTGGGGGCTGCCTATTACTGGGGGATGCCTATTACGGGGGGATGCCTATTACGGGGGGGGGCTGCTTATTACTGGTGGGGGGCCTGCTTATTACTGGGGGTGGGGGCTGCTAATTACTAGGGGGGCTGCTTATCACTGGGGAGGGCTGCTTATTACTGGGGAGGGCTGTCTTACTGGGAGGGAGATAAATTATATGCTGCCCTATGTGTGTGCTGGGGGGGGGGGGAGATAAATTATATGCTGCCCTATGTGTGTGCTGGGGGGGAATAGATTATATACTGCCCTATGTGTGTGCTGCCAGGCGGGGGGGGGGGGGATGTATTATACTGCCCTGTGTGTGTACTGCCAGGACATTCTAAATGTCATAATTGAATAAGTATGCACTAAACTCCAACCCCCTTCATAACCCCGCCCCATATAAACAAAGCCCTGCCCATGTCCCGCCCAACCCTGCTGGGCCTTGTAAAAATGTTCTTGCTTGAAGCCGGTCCCTGGTGCCAAAGAGGTTGGGGACCACTGCCTTAACCCCCGTATCTGTTAAAGTCTCTACCAACCATAATCCAGCCCTGATAACAAGTTGGCTAGGTCCTCCCACTGAATCATAGGAAGGTTTAGTCAGAGACCAGTGTGATCTGCAAGCATATCCTAATTGGTTAAGAAACAGATGTTTGATAAAGATGGGAGGGAAAGTCCAAAGAATATGGTGATGTAATTGCAGCACACAGCCAAGGAGATAGGGGGGAAAATTGCGGCCTTGTCACGGGGCTCTACCATTTCCTCCCCTGAGGGTAGCACAGGAGCTATCCATGTTACTGCTGGGGGAGTTTCACGCGGGTAACCCAATTCGTGGTTTACTTTAAGGTCTTTGTCACTTGTGACGCCACCATTCCATCCTCTGCGGTGAATCCAGACGTTGAAATTAGTAGTCCACACACTGAGAGAAACATTTCAAAGCAAAGCTGGGAACGGTCAGCAGTGCTCATTTTCTTGAGGAAACTATATACAGTCCAACAGTAGTATACACACGCCATCAGGAAAATGGTGCAGAACACAAAGGGGTGTGACAGGCAGGATTCACAGGATGACAGATGAATCCACAGGCTAAGTTATCTGCGAGGCTCTATTCCTGACCACCTGTATATCAATTTATCCTATTGTCTGTTCACGTATACACATATATTTTCCTCTAATATTTCAATTTGTTACCTAAGGCGATTTACTGGGTCATAGAATATATGTAATTCATGGCTTAGAATGTATAACCAGGTGCCTAGAGCCATTAGCATAGGTTTTGCATGCTAATAAGTAGGAGTCAGAGGTGAATTGTTTCACACGTTTTTAATTTATTTGAATTGCACTAGCTTCATAAGGAAGCAATGTCTCCACAAGAGTTCAGGTGACCAAGGTCTGCGGAAGACTGAGACCCGTCCTTCTTGTGATCTATGCTGTGACAATTCCCTAATAAAGGCTTTGTTTCTTCACACACAATCGGAGGCTTATATTTTTCGTATATATTCTCTATGAATCATTGTGAAGGACTGCACCACTATTTTGCCTCTGGATGTGAGGATCCAGCCAGCTATTAGAGCAGGGTTCAAAGGAGTAAGGTGGTGAGCATATTTTTTTTCTTTCTGTCATTATATATATACATACCCTGGGGCCCGGACCACTTCTCCATGTGATAGCAGCAGGACAGGCAGATGCAGCAGCCTCCGTCCAGCAGAAGGCAGGGGCAGCACATAATGATATCATCACGGTGCTCAAGTCCCTGCCGGCCCATGTGGCTGCCTCTTTCCTCCTCTCCCCTGCTGTTCTCTGTTTCCTCTCAGGCTGGCTGTAGTGTCTGCTGTGTGATCTGTGCTGTGCTGCAGACAGAGCGATCAGACAGAAATGCACTGAATGTACGTATGCATGGGGCAGAGGGCGGCCTCTTTTCCCCCTCAGAGCAGGGGTCAGGTCACCACTGTGACTCCAGCAACCCCTGACAGTATGCCTATAAAACCACCCTTAGGGCTCATGTCCACGTCCGTGTTTTCACTGCGTATTATGCGTGCGCTGCAAGGACATGTTATACGTGGTGAATTGACACCAGTGGACTCAGTAGTAATAGTGACCCCCACAGTAGCCCCAGTAGTAATAGTGACCCCTACAGTGAACTCAGTAGTAAGTGTGACCTCCCCACAATGGCCTCAGAAGTAATAATGTCTCCCACAGTGGACTTAGTAGTAATAGTGACCCCCACAGTGGACTCAATAGTAATAGTGACCCCCGGAGTGGCCCGAGTAGTAATAGTGACCCCCACAATGGCCTCAGTAGTAACAGTGAACCCCACAGTGGCTTCAGTAATAATACTATTGCCACTGGGGCTAATATGGAAAACACTATTACTAATAGTGTCCCCTATATTGACCCCAGTAGTAACAGTGGACCACTACAGTGGCTCTAGTAGTAACATAACTTGAAACCTATATACTTACCATTCTCCTGATCTTCATAGCGCCACTGCTCCTCTTCTCTCGCTGCTACAGATGGAAGTGTGTGCGCCCGGATGCCTCCTCTCCTCTTGTGGAACCAAGAAGGAGAGGTGAGTGGAGGGGGTGCTGAAGATGCCGGATGCACACACTGCCATCAGTGTGTGCATCCGGCTGCGGCGCCACTGAGTAATTACCGGCTGGGGAGTTGTGGCACCCTGACTGGTAATCAGTTTAATGGTGAAAACATGTCCCAAAAGCAAGACAAATGGCTGTTCCATCTGGAGTCCCGTCGGAAAGCAAGACACAGGGTCCCAAAGTGGCACTGTCCTGCCTAAATTGGGATGTCTAGTCACCTTAGCCTATGGTTACAAAATGGGTAAAACGCTGCACTGAGACCCACAGTGTTTTATGCATACACCCATATGAAAGTCACGGGCTGGAGCGGGAGGGGTCGTGGCCCCTTTAAGTGGAAGCCCGGCATGACGCGTGGGGCCAGATAGCCGTAGTCAGGAAGGGGTTAAAATTTGAGGAGGTGGGGGTAGAAATTGCTAGAAGATAGGTGGAAAGTGTCAGGATAGGTGGAAAGTTTAGTGGGAGGGAGGTTATATAAAGTGGGGGGCTTTGTGGGTGGTCACCTTTGAGAGGAGATAGCAGAGAGTAGAGAGTGAGAGAGTAGGGAGTGAAAAATCCAACCTGATAAAATGGAGAACGTGGAGAAGATGCTGGAGGAGCTTAGGACAGCGGCAAGCCGGTATGGTCCAGACTGGTTGCAGGCTCAGATGGCAGGAGTGCTGGGTAGCGGAGCAGCAGCGGCAGCAGCGGGGAGGCAGCGGGACCATGTGAGCTGGAGCGGAGGTCACGTCGGGCAAGACCACCTGAGAGACTGATAGAGGAGGACAGCGCTCCCAAGGCTCGCCGGCGGCTCCAGAGTCCCTCAGGGACCCTCGCAGTTCTGTTTCCCTCCCCAAGCCTCGGGGCAGGGAGGCGTGGCTGCGGAGGAGTCCATTACAGCGGCCGGTGAGCGCGGCGGGCAGGACCACTCGTTCCCGTCGGGGGGCGGGGCCTGCGGCGTCGGACATCGTACAGCAGAGTTCCAGGACGGATGTCTCCCCTGGTGATGTACCGGCTGGGGGAGCATCTTGCAGCAGTTCGGAGAGAGCAGGGACAGCTGTGAGAGCCGGAGGCAGCGGCAGGGAGAGGAGGAGAGTCACGGGGTGGCCCCTGTTGGTGAAGTGCCGGCCAGGGGGCGGACCGGGTCCAGCAATAGCTGACGACAGATCCAGGAGGGATCCGCTGGGACTGGCGCAGGCAGGCTTCGGTCAGTCGTGTTCGTTCCGCAGCGGGATGAAAGACACCAGGAGCAGGACGATTCGGATGGGACCAGTAGCAACGCGGATGTCCAGGACCTCGCAGGGCCGGCTAGAGGGGACACAGCCTCTACGCAGCCAGGTGAGCATGGCTCATTGTCTTGTCTGTCCAATGATGCATTTGTGGGACGGTTAAGGGGAGCAGGTGTTAATGTGGGGGAGGATAGTGTTTTAAGGGGGGTATTTGGGGGTGAGTTAAGGGAACTTATGGGTAATGTTCGGGAATTGTTACAGCGGTGTGAAGGGGGCATGGGGGCGGGGGTTGGGGCCCCGTCCCCGGTTGCGTCGTGGGTACCACAGGTCGCTAGAAATGAAGTGGGGGTCGGGGGTAGCTTTGGTGTTACTGAGGGCTCAGATAGCGTGCAGAATACTGGGGTTACTGTAGCGGTTCAGACTGAAAAGGACGGCGAGGCTATTCCTCCTTTGGGGGCGCACCTGAAGAAAGAGGTTAGGGAAAAAATATGGAGGGACGAGTACATTGAGATTTTTTCCTTGTTGCCTCTGGAGAAATTTAATTTGGAAAAGGGGAAGCGGACGGAGACTAAAAAAGATGAAGAGGAGAGGAAGCGTTGGCGGCTTATTCCTCAGACATTTGCAAATTGGCTACAAGCCTTTGCAATATTAGCGGGGGTGATTGGGGAGAAGGCGCCGGAGAATTGTTCTGCGCTTTTTTGTTATTTGGACTCCATCGGGGAGGCGTATAGGACTTATGGTGGTCAGGCATGGTTGAGGTATGACGAGCAGTTTCGTCAGCGTAAAGCGGTGCGTCCCAGTATCCGTTGGGATCATAAAGATATTGGGTTATGGCTGAAGGTTATGGCGCCAACACGTTTTGGGCAGTCCTTTCCCGGGTCCGCCGGCTCATCCGGCTCAGCTAGTGGAGGAGGTTCGGCAGGAAGTGCAGGGACGCTTGGGCAAAGGAAGGCAGGGTTTTGCTGGCAATATAATGAAGGCCAGTGCAAGTTTGGGGCAAGTTGTCGCTTAAAACATAATTGCTCCATTTGCAGTGGGTCGTCCCATGGGGCGTCCAAGTGTTTTCGACGAGGTAAGGGAAAGAGTGGGGGTACTGAAGGAAAAAGGGAGGACGCCGGTGAGAGTTCTCGAGATGGCCCCCTTTCTAAGTAGATATCCAGACACGGAAAAGGGCCGTTTGTTATTGCTGGTGTTTTTGGAAGGTTTTCGGATACCGGAGCCAGAGCATCGGGTCCCCCCTTCTGTTAAGAATCTGCGCTCAGCTAGGGAATTCCCATCAGTGGTAAGGGAGAAGTTGTTGAAAGAGGTTGCTTTGGGGCGCATGGCAGGGCCGTTTGCTACTCCGCCGGTTCCTAATTTAGTGGTTTCCCCGTTGGGAGTGGTCCCAAAAAGGGAACTGGGTAAGTTTCGGTTGATTCACCATCTTTCGTATCCGAGAGGTGAGTCGGCTAATGATGGAATAGCGCCAGAGTTGTGTTCAGTGGTTTACACGTCGTTTGACGCGGCTGTTAGGTGGGTTCAGAGATGTGGACAGGGGGCGTTGTTAGCCAAGACGGACGTGGAATCGGCGTTCCGATTGTTACTGGTTCACCTGGAGAGCATTCACCTGTTGGGATGCATTTGGGAAGGTGAATACTTTGTTGACCAATGTTTGCCAATGGGCTGTTCTATTTCATGCGCTTATTTTGAAGCGTTCAGTTCCTTTTTGGAGTGGGTCGTTAGGGATGTGTCCGGAGTGCAATCTATTTTGCATTATCTGGAAGATTTTTTGTGTATGGGTCCGGCAGGTTCCAGAGTGTACGTTACTGTTGTCCACGGTGCAATGGATCGCCAACAAGTTTGGTGTACCATTGGCATCGGAGAAGACTGAAGGTCCGGTGACCTGTCTGAGTTTCTTAGGAATTTTTATAGATACGGTCAGAATGGAATGCCGGTTGCCCGAGGACAAGTTGATGGGGTTGCGCCATGATTTGGGGAAGGCGAGTCAGGCAAAGAAGATTACCCTGTGCGACTTACAGTCGTTATTGGGAAAGTAGAATTTTGCCTGCAGAATCATGCCAATGGGTCGGGTTTTTTGTCGAAAAATGGCGGGAGCAACTGCAGGGGTAAAAGCAGGTCATCACTTTATACATGTTACCGCGGAGATGCGGGCAGATTTAGCAGTTTGGGTATCCTTTTTGGACCGGTACAACGGTCGGTCTTTGTTTATTGACCAGGAGGTCGATAATTTCGATTGGGAACTCTTTACAGACGCAGCAGGGGTGACAGGTTTTGGAGCTTATTTTAAGGGACAATGGTGCGCTGCTCCTTGGCCCGAGGTATGGCGGCAGAGTGGAGCAGTAAAAAATCTAGTTTTGTTAGAGTTGTTCCCTATTGTGGTTGCAGTCTCCATATGGGGAGAAAGTTTCAGGAACAGGAAGGTGCGCTTCCATTGTGACAACGTGGGAGTTGTACAAGCGATTAATGGGGTAACAGCTCAATCTCCGCCTGTGGTGAATTTACTGCGGTATCTGGTGTTGTCATGTTTGTCGTTGAACGCATGGATTGTGGCTGTTCACGTCCCCGGGACGGATAATGGTTTAGCTGATGCACTTTCTCGTTTCCAGTGGGAGCGGTTTCGGGCGTTGGCACCGGAGGCAGACAAGGAGGGCCGGATTTGTCCTCCGGAATTATGGAACGTGCCAGACGTGCTGCGCAACGTCTGATTGAGAGGTCGTTGGCACAGGGTACGTGGAAGGCGTATGAGTTGGCCTGGGGACAATGGCGGCAGTGGGTAACCGGGCTGGGAGGAATGGATTCGGAGAGTATCAACGTGGAAGCTTTGTTGACCTTTTTAGGGAATGCAATGGAAATGGGTTGGTCTGTGTCAAAGGTGGACCGTTTTATCGCTGGTTTGGTTTTTGGTTTGAAGCTTCGGGGGTTGAAAGACATTACCAAAAGTTTTTTGGTGCAGCAAGCCCTGCGGGGTTTTCGCAAGGGTCATTCGGTAAAAGATAGGAGGCGTCCAGTCACATTTTCAATTTTGGAGAGTATGGGGGTAGTTTTGAGGGAAATTTGTAGAGACGGCTTCGAAGAGGCTTTGTTCCGTTGCGTTTTTGCACTAGCCTTTTATGGAGCTTTTAGGTTGGGGGAAATGGTGTCACCCAACAGGGCGGTAAGAGGGGGTTTGCAGTTTGCGGATGTGTCTTCGGGCGAGGGGGCTCTGGAAATTGTGCTCAGGAAGTCGAAGACGGATCAGTTTGGGAGAGGAAAAAGCGTCCTTTTGGGTCGAGTGCCGGGGGCCAGGTTATGTCCAGTACAGTGTTTCGAGGTGTATAGAAAGTTGAGGACGGATAAGCCTGGCCCGCTGTTTATTCATGCAGATGGGTCCTTTTTGTCAAAATTTCAGTTTAACGCCGTTTTTAAGAAAGTCATGTTGAAGTTGGGTTTAGAGGGCAGGTATTCTTCCCATTCGTTCAGGACTGGAGCTGCAACGGAGGCGGCAAGTAGGGGGTTGGGGTCTGACATGGTAAAGAAGATAGGTGGATGGAACTCGAGACGGTTCCAGCTTTACGTTCGACCAGAGTTAATTGAGTGATTAATGTATAAATTTAAGAGATGAGCGAGCACAAAAATGCTCGGGTGCTCGTTACTCGGGACGAAATTATCGCGATGCTCGAGGTTTCGTTTCGAGTAACGAACCCCATTGAAGTCAATGGGCGACCGGAGCATTTTTGTATTTCGCCGATGCTCGCTAAGGTTTCCTTGTGTGAAAATCTGGGCAATTCAAGAAAGTGATGGGAACGACACAGCAACGGATAGGGCAGGCGAGGGGCTACATGTTGGGCTGCATCTCAAGTTCACAGGTCCCACTATTAAGCCACAATAGCGGCAAGAGTGGGCCCCCCCTCCCAAAAACTTTTACTTCTGAAAAGCCCTCATTAGCATGGCATACCTTTGCTAAGCACCACACTACCTCCAACAAAGCACAATCACTGCCTGCATGACACTCCGCTGCCACTTCTCCTGGGTTACATGCTGCCCAACCCCCCCCACCCTCCCCCCCACAGCGCACACCAAAGTGTCCCTGCGCAGCCTTCAGCTGCCCTCATGCCACACCACCCTCATGTCTATTTAGAAGTGCGTCTGCCATGACGAGGAACCGCAGGCACACACTGCAGAGGGTTGGCACGGCTAGGCAGCGACCCTCTTTAAAAGGGGCGGGGCGATAGCCCATAATGCTGTACATAAGCAATGAGAAATAGAATCCTGTGCCACCGCCATCAGGAGCTGCACATGTCGGCATAGTAATGGGGAACCTATGTGCCACACACTATTCATTCTGTCAAGGTGTCTCTGTATGCCCCAGTCAGACCGGGCTTTTTAATTCATAGACACAGGCAGGTACAACTCCCTATTGTGAAGTCCCTGTCGACCGACAGCATGGGTGGCTCCCTGGAACCCACCGGCGATACACAAAAATATCCCATTGCATTGCCCAACACAGCTGAGGTAGTAATGTCGTGCTTAATGCAGGTGGGCTTCGGCCCACACTGCATGCCCCAGTCTGACTGGGGTTCTTTACAAGTGGAATCAGATGCATTTATAATTCCGTGGACCCACAGCATGGGTGGGTGCCAGGAAGCCACCGGCGGTACATAGAAATATCCCATTGCATTGCCCAACACAGCTGAGGTAGTAATGTTGTGCTTAATACAGGTGGGCTTCGGCCCACACTGCATGCCCCAGTCAGACTGGGGTTCTTTACAAGTGGACAGATGTAGGTTAAACTCCGTGTGCACCTACAGCATGGGTGGCTCCCTGGAACCCTTCGGCGGTACATAAAAATATCCCATTGCATTGCCCAACACAGCTGAGGTAGTAATGTCGTGCTTAATGCAGGTGGGCTTCGGCCCACACTGCATGCCCCAGTCTGACTGGGGTTCTTTACAAGTGGAATCAGATGCATTTATAATTCCCTGTGGACCCACAGCATGGGTGGGTGCCAGGAAGCCACCGGCGGTACATAGAAATATCCCATTGCATTGCCCAACACAGCTGAGGTAGTAATGTTGTGCTTAATACAGGTGGGCTTCGGCCCACACTGCATGCCCCAGTCAGACTGGGGTTCTTTACAAGTGGACAGATGTAGGTTAAACTCCGTGTGCACCTACAGCATGGGTGGCTCCCTGGAACCCACCGGCGGTACATAAAAATATCCCATTGCATTGCCCAACACAGCTGAGGTAGTAATGTTGTGCTTAATACAGGTGGGCTTCGGCCCACACTGCATGCCCCAGTCAGACTGGGGTTCTTTACAAGTGGACAGATGTAGGTTAAACTCCGTGTGCACCTACAGCATGGGTGGCTCCCTGGAACCCACCGGCGGTACATAAAAATATCCCATTGCATTGCCCAACACAGCTGAGGTAGTAATGTTGTGCTTAATACAGGTGGGCTTCGGCCCACACTGCATGCCCCAGTCAGACTGGGGTTCTTCACAAATGGACAGATGTAGGTTAAACTCCGTGTGCACCTACAGCATGGGTGGCTCCCTGGAACCCACCGGCGGTACATAAAAATATCCCATTGCATTGCCCAACACAGCTGAGGTAGTAATGTCGTGTTTAATGCAGGTGGGCTTCGGCCCACACTGCATGCCCCAGTCTCAAAGTTTAGAAGGACCTGGCAGATGTCTGCCAACCAGGCCCACTCTTCTGAAAAGAATTGAGGAGGCTGATTCCCACTGCGCCGCCCATGTTGGAGTTGGTATTCCACTATAGCTCTACGCTGCTCATAGAGCCTAGCCAACATGTGGAGCGTAGAGTTCCACCGTGTGGGCACGTCGCACAGCAGTCGGTGCACTGGCAGATTAAAGCGATGTTGCAGGGTGCGCAGGGTGGCAGCGTCCGTGTGGGACTTGCGGAAATGTGCGCAGAGCCGGCGCACCTTTACGAGCAGGTCTGACAAGCGTGGGTAGCTTTTCAGAAAGCGCTGAACCACCAAATTAAAGACGTGGGCCAGGCATGGCACGTGCGTCAGGCTGCCGAGCTGCAGAGCCGCCACCAGGTTACGGCCGTTGTCACACACGACCATGCCCGGTTGGAGGCTCAGCGGCGCAAGCCAACGGTCGGTCTGCTCTGTCAGACCCTGCAGCAGTTCGTGGGCCGTGTGCCTCCTATCTCCTAAGCTGAGTAGTTTCAGCACGGCCTGCTGACGCTTGCCCACCGCTGTGCTGCCACGCCGCGCGACACCGACTGCTGGCGACGTGCTGCTGCTGCTGACACATCTAGATTGCGAGACAGAGGTTGAGGAGGAGGAGGAGGGTGCTTTAGTGGAAGAAGCATACACCGCCGAACATACCACCACCGAGCTGGGGCCCGCAATTCTGGGGGTGGGTAGGACGTGAGCGGTCCCAGGCTCTGACTCTGTCCCAGCCTCCACTAAATTCACCCAATGTGCCGTCAGGGAGATGTAGTGGCCCTGCCCGCCTGTGCTTGTCCACGTGTCCGTAGTTAAGTGGACCTTGCCACTAACCGCATTGGTGAGGGCGCGTACAATGTTGCGGGAGACGTGGTCGTGCAGGGCTGGGACGGCACATCGGGAAAAGTAGTGGCGACTGGGAACTGAGTAGCGCGGGGCCGCCGCCGCCATCATAGCTTTGAAGGACTCCGTTTCCACAACCCTATACGGCAGCATCTCAAGGCTGATAAATTTGGCTATGTGGACGGTTAACGCTTGAGCGTGCGGGTGCGTGGCGGCGTACTTGCGCTTGTGCTCCAACAGTTGCGCTAGCGACGGCTGGACTGTGCGGTGCGAGACATTGCTGGATGGGGCCGAGGACAGCGGAGGTGAGGGTGTGGGTGCAGGCCATGAGACGGTCGTGCCTGTGTCCTGAGAGGCGGGTTGGATCTCAGTGGCAGGTTGGGGCACAGGGGGAGAGGCAGCGGTGCAAACCGGAGGCGGTGAACGGCCTTCGTCCCACCTTGTGGGGTGCTTGGCCATCATATGTCTGCGCATGCTGGTGGTGGTGAGGCTGTTGGTGGGGGCTCCCCGGCTGATCTTGGCGCGACAAAGGTTGCACACCACTGTTCGTCGGTCGTCAGGCGTCTCGGTGAAAAACTGCCAGACCTTAGAGCACCTCGGCCTCTGCAGGGTGGCATGGCGCGAGGGTGCGCTTTGGGAAACAGTTGGTGGATTATTCGGTCTGGCCCTGCCTCTACCCCTGGCCACCGCACTGCCTCTTGCAACCTGCCCTGCTGCTGCCCGTGCCTCCCCCTCTGAAGACCTGTCCTGTGTAGGCGTTGCACACCAGGTGGGGTCAGTCACCTCATCGTCCTGCTGCTCTTCCTCCGAATCCTCTGTGCGCTGCTCCCTCGGACTTACTGCCCTTACTACTACCTCACTGCAAGACAACTGTGTCTCATCGTCATCGTCCTCCCCACCCACTGAAAGGTCTTGAGACAGTTGGCGGAAGTCCCCAGCCTCATCCCCCGGACCCTGGGAACTTTCCAATGGTTGGGCATCAGTGACGATAAACTCCTCTGGTGGTAGAGGAACCACTGCTGCCCAATCTGAGCAGGGGCCCAAGAAAAGTTCCTGGGAGTGTTCCCGCTCCTGAGCATGTGTCATTGTAGTGGAGTGAGGAGGCTGGGAGGAAGGAGGAGCAGCAGACAGAGGATTCGGATTTGCAGCAGTGGACGGCGCAGAACTGTGGCTGGACGATAGGTTGCTGGAAGCACTTTCTGCCATCCAGGACAGGACCTGCTCACACTGCTCATTTTCTAATAAAGGTCTCCCGCGTGGACCCATTAATTGGGCGATGAATGTGGGGACGCCAGAAACGTGCCTCTCTCCTAATCGCGCAGCAGTCGGCTGCGACACACCTGGATCAGGAGCTTGGCCTGTGCCCACACCCTCACTTGGCCCTCCGCGTCCTCGGCCGCGTCCACGTTCTCTAGGCCTACCCCTTACCCCTCAGCATGCTGTATTACAAGTGATTTGATTTCCCAGGCAGGAAATAAATGGGCGCAAGCCTGCAGGTCAAATATAATTTTTTCGCTTTTTTGCAAAGGGAAGTCCCCACTGCGTATATATTTAATGAACAATACGTTTAATAACTGTGGTGTGGCCCCGAAAAAGTGTCACACAACTTTAGTGTAGCAGAGTTATTAACTCTGGCAGAGCAGGTATTTGCCAGTCAGGAAAGACAATGGCGCAAGCCTGCAGTAAACCGTAGCTGGTTGCGTCTGATTTTTGTACGTTCTCCACGCAGCACACACGTACACGGAGAGCTTAGGACTGACACAGGCAGGCCAAATATAATTTTTTCGCTTTTTGCAAAGGGAAGGCCCCACTGCGTATATTCAATGAACAATACGTTTAATAACTGTGGTGTGGCCCTGAAAAAGTGTCACACAACTTTAGTGTAGCAGAGTTATTAACTCTGGCAGAGCAGGTATTTGCCAGTCAGGAAAGACAATGGCGCAAGCCTGCAGTAAACCGTAGCTGGTTGCGTCTGATTTTTGTACGTTCTCCACGCAGCACACACGTACACGGAGACCTTAGGACTGACACAGGCAGGCCAAATATAATTTTTTCGCTTTTTTGCAAAGGGAAGGCCCCACTGCGTATATTCAATGAACAATAACTGTGTTGTGGCCCTGCCTACACAATTCTGTCCCTGTAGTATCAATGGAGGGTGCAATGCTCTGCACAGACGATTTTTAGAAAAAAAAAATATGCAACACTGCTAACAGCAGCCAGCACAGTACTGCACACGGTTAAATTTGGCCCTAGAAAGGACCGTTGAGGTTCTTGAAGGCTACACTCACTCCTAACACTCTCCCTGCCTAAGCACCACTTCTGTCCCTAATACCGGGTGCAATGCTCTGCACTGCCGATTTTGAGAAAAAAAAAAAAATTTTCCACTGATAGCAGCCTGCACACACGTAGATGTGGCCCTAAGAAGGACCGTTGGGGTTCTTGAAGCCTACACTCACTACAAACACTCTCCCTACAGCAACTCCAATAGAACAGCACTTTCCCTCACTAACTCACACGGCATCTGAGCCGAGCCGCGGGAGGGGCCGACTTTTATACTCGGGTGACATCTGAGCACCCCAGCCACTCACAGCAGGGGGGTGGTATAGGGCTTGAACGTCACAGGGGGAAGTTGTAATGCCTTCCCTGTCTTTCAATTGGCCAGAAAAGCGCGCTAACGTCTCAGAGAGGAAACTGAAAGTAACCGGAACACCGCGTGGTACTCGTTACGAGTAACGAGCATCCCGAACACCGTAATATTCGCACGAATATCAAGCTCGGACGAGTACGTTCGCTCATCTCTAATAAATTTATAAAAAAAAAAAAATTTCTGTTATATAATTAAGTAAAGTGGGGGCGGGGGTTTACAATGGGAAATGATACGTGATTTCTATCCTTTTACAGGTCAGGAGCTACCGGCTCTGGTTTGGCTGCTTGGACACTCATATGTGTACTGGGCAGCAGAGCGTGCCAAGGTCCGACCAAACGGAAGGCAGTTGGGCTTTAGGAGGGAGGTAGCAGTGCTCCGGTGGTTGGGAATCAGGGGCATGAAGTGGTGCCAAGTACTGAAGGAGGTGGAGAGGTTTGGGCACGTTGACAGGAGTCCGGATATACTGGTATTACACGTGGGGGTCAATGATCTGGGAAGTCGCCCTGCTCGGGAATTAAGGCGGGATATTCAGTATGATTTCCTGCGACTTAGAAAATTATACCCAAACATGATTATCGTTTGGTCTGAGATTATCCCACGTAAGCAGTGGCGATTTGCCAGATCATTGGTAGCCATTAACAGGGCCAGGGTAAAAATTAATAGGCACATCTCTGCATTTATAGCACAGAACGGGGGGGTCTGCGTGAGACACACGGAGTTAGAAAAGGGGGTTGGAGAGTATTGGGCAGACGACGGAGTACACTTGAATGATGTGGGCATTGATATTTGGGCTGTGGGGGTGCAAGAGGGGATCGAAAGGGCTTTGAGTTTGTTGGGGGCGGCGCAGGCTGAGGTTTAAGCCGTGCTGGCTGTGGCGGGTGGGGGGGGGGGGTCCTTGGAGTCGGTGGAAATTGTGTAGGGGGGAGTTGGGTGAGCATGGTCCCACCCGTTAAGACTCCCTCCTCTGTAATCAGTGTAGTATCTGGTGCGGGGACTTGGCTGGTGGTGGGGGGCAGTAGACCCTCCACCGGCTGTAAGCCCCAAGTGTGGTAGCCACCTAAGGGCGGCTTGCGTTGCCCCTGAGCCTGTCTCCGGCTGTGGGGCAGCGTTATCAGTTTGATTGTGGTAGCACCAGATTGTGTGACTCTAAGGACTCCCCCCTCGTTATTTTTGGTAATCATTGTAGAGTTTTTGTTAATAAAGGCTGCTGTGGCCAAAATTATCCAAATAAAAGGTGTTTGTCCTTTTTGGGGAATTGGGGAAGGGTACAGAAAGAGGGCATTCTGGCCTCCAGGTGTCAAGTCACGGGCTGGGGCGGGAGAGGTCGTGGCCTCTTTAAGAGGAAGCCCGGCATGACGCGTGGGGCCAGATAGCCGTAGTCAGGAAGGGGTTAATATTGTGAGGACGTGGGGGTAGAAATTGCTAGAAGATAGGTGAAAAGTGTCAGGATAGGTGGAAAGTTTAGTGGGAGGGGGGTTATATAAAGTGGGGGGCTTCGTGGGTGGTCACCTTTGAGAGGAGATAGCAGAGAGTCCCGCCCGCCCGTATGATATTGGTGGGTAGGGGTGGTAATAGGTTCATTTGTCATGGCAGTGTCGGGCGTGTGGGGGTCCTTGGAGTCGGTGGAAATTGTGTAGGGGGGGAGTTGGGTGGGCACGGTCCCACCCGTTAAGACTCCCTCCTCTGTAATCAGTGTAGTATCTGGTGCAGGGACTTGGCTGGTGGTGGGGGGCAGTAGACCCTCCGCCGGCTGTAAGCCCCAAGTGTGGTAGCCACCTAAGGGCGGCTTGCGTTGCCCCTGAGCCTGTCTCCGGTTGTGGGGCAGCGTGTATCATTTTGATTGTGGTAGCACCAGATTGTGTGACTCTAAGGACTCCCCCCCGTTATTTTTGGTAATCATTGTAGAGTTTTTGTTAATAAAGGCTGCTGTGGCCAAAATTATCCAAATAAAAGGTGTTTGTCCTTTTTGGGGAATTGGGGAAGGGTACAGAAAGAGGGCATTCTGGCCTCCAGGCGTCATGAGCCTGTGTGCATGAGCTCTAATTGATGTGATACACTGTCTGCTGAGCTGGTGTATCTAATCCCATCATGTATGATACTGTCTGCTGAGCTGCTATATCTCATTTTATCCTGTGTGATACTGTCTGCTGAGGTGCTGTATCTAATCCTATCATACGTGATACAATCAAAGGTCCACACAGCACGACATCCCCATCATTCTAGTCTAGTACTGTCAGTCAGGTGTAGGGCCTTACCTGTGGCCGCACAGAGGGCGATCACCAGGAGGAGGCTTGTGTAAGCTGCCATTGTGCGCTGTGCTACCCAGGAGGCTTTTCCTCTCTCTCTTTTTTCTTTACAGGTATTTGTGCATTTATAAGGACATTTCCAGAAAAAACTGCATTTCCATCCGCCCCTCCGCCCCTAAAGGCAAGCAGTGATATGTAGATTGTAAACTGACCCACTACATGCAAGTGACTTTTAACAACCCGCCCGCGTTCGAAAAACACATGTCACTTATCTGTGGTTCCCATGATGAGACTGCTGCCGGTAACCCCTAACCCCGAAATCCCCGACCACTCTCCTCACTTCTATCCCGATTACATTCAAATCACCGACCACTCTCTTCACTTCTATCCTAATTACACCCAAATCACCGACCACCGTCCTCACTTCTAACCAGACTACAGACAAATCACCGACATCTCTCCTCACTTCTAACCGGGCTACACACAAATCACCGACAATTCTCCTCACTTCTAACAGAATTACAGCCAAATCATCAATCTCTCTCCTCACTTTTAACCCAATTACATCCAAATCACTACCATTACTACTAGGGTCATTACAGCAGGGGTCACTATTACTATTTGGGGCACTACAGGGGTCACTATTGCTACTAGGGTCATTACGGCAGTCACTATTATTACTGAGGCCACAACAGGGTTCACTATTACTACTAGGGCCACTACAGAGTTCACTATTACTACTGAGGCCACAACGGGGTACACTATTACTATTGGAGTGAGGAGGGAAATGGATGACATTTTCGCCAAATGGCCCCTCAGGATTCCACAGGAAGATCCTCCTCACTCACCTACGAAGAAGTTTTCTTCAATTAATAATATCTGGAACAAAGTTCCCAAATATAAGAACTCATGTCCACAGGCGGGTCAGGTTCCGTGGGTGGGAGCCCCGCCACGGGATCCCACCCTGCCTGCGGCATGAAGACATTATTTACGAGTCCTGATGCGTGCGGGTCGTCCGTCTTCTTCTCTCCTTTTTTGAATCTCCTGCTTTCTCCTGGGATCTGTGTAACACACGGAGTAACAGTTCCAGGTCTGCCGCGGCGGGGACAGCTTCCATTGACTTCAATAGAAGTAGTCCCTGCGGAATCTGCAGCACAATAGAGCATGCTGCGATTTGTTTTCCAGACTGGAGGGTCCGCAAAACAAATTCACAAGCTTTAATGATTTTCTATGGGCGGCTTGAACTCCAGATCATCTGGGCGGGTACACCACACAGATTCCGGAATTCACACCTGCCCGTGGATATGAGCCCTAAGTCTACATTATTGCATATCTAAAACAATATGGCCACAGAGTTTCTCTGAGGTAGATTCTCACGGAACTGTGATTCCAGATTGCCATTCAACAATTTCCACATTTAAGTGGTTATTGTCAGCTTCCTGGATATTAAGCAGTAACTTTCCTGCCTTGCGCACTTGTTTAGTTTGCAGTAATGTGACCTTGTTTTCAGATCCTACAGGTTTATTTAAGACTCTTAAGGCTGCCTATCCACGGGCGTTGCGGTATCCCGCGGCAGAGATCCACCGCGGGATACCGCCGCCCAGGATCAGTAGCCGGCAGGCAAATCTCCACCATCAGCCTATCTGACAGATAGGCTGACCGTGGAGAATCATGGTAAATTCGCAGCATGCTGCAAATTGCCGTCCACGAGCGGAGAATCGCAATGATTCTTTGCTTGTGGACAGGGGGTAAGCGCTCTCCATAGCAACGCTATGGAGAGCTTTTACTGCGTTCCACATGGCCGGAATATCGCCACGGGGAACGCAATGAAAACCCGCCCCTGGACAGGCAGTCTTACTAACAAGTTCAGATTTGGTTGCTGAAGAAAGGCTCAACAATGAGGAGAGGGATCAGCGGCCAAGAAGAAGTAAGCTGTCATAGAAGAGAGCGGCCACTTCCCACAGCTGTGCCGTAGAACATGATGCGGTGGCACATGTGCGAACACATGGAATAAAGGAAAATGTTCACAAAAAGAGCCCAAAGCACCTCAAACTGAATGTTGTGGCTATACTTTACAATATACTGTATAATAAAGAGTTTTCTCCGTACTTATCTGGTGTTACGTCTCATTATATGTCAAGTTGTTCATATGTGATGTCCATGATAATTGGGGTCATCACCTATACCTATATCATCCAAACGCTGTACAATTGTGAATATTAATGGGGGACCAAGAAATAAAACACAATGTTGCTTTATCCAAAACAAGACCTAAGAAAGACCATCTGTGAGACAAGAACCTACAGAAAAGATATAGAGCCAGGGCGTGCCGGGAAGAAGGCCTGATATTGGGACGACAGGCACGAGGCGAGTCCATATGTGCTCGTAGGAGGCTACAACAGATTAGACTGCTTTTTGGTCATTTAAAACTTTTAGGCTGCTCTCACACATACCGTTGGCAAAACGCTGTGATTTCGATTGCGGTGTTTTTCCAAGATTTTTACTATTGTTTTCGACAGTGGGTTTTAACGCACCCCATCATTGTGATGGGTGATGAGGTGCACTAAATGTTGAAAAATAGAGCAGATCACACACAAAAATCGAGGTGCTACAAAGTGCCTTACAGCATCGCAAACAGTAAAAGATGGACATGAGAGCCACCTTAGTTTAACCGAATTCACATGAGCGTATGCATATTTGCACGCGGATTTGCACCACGTTTTTTTCACATGGGCATTATGTACTTGCATGCACAGCTGCGGGTTTTTAACTGTACTTTTTGCCTGTGCAAATTGTTCGCATTTGAGCGCAAAACAAAACCCGCAGCCAGGGTCATGTGCATTAAAATGGCTTATTACGCTAATTAGTTTCATATGTTCTATTTCCCAGTGCAAATGCGCCAGTAAATAGGACATGCTTTGTACATGAACTGTGCTTGTGAATGAACTCATTGAAGTCAGTGGGTTCTAATCACTGCGCGCAAATATGAGCGCAAATGCGGTTTTCGTGAATTCGGCCTTACTGGTGGTCCATGAGCCTTTTTACTCAGCTCACAAATGAGTGTTAAACCTACACATCCATCTTTTTAAGGCCGCTTTCACATGGCTGAAAAAAGTGTGCAACATTTGTGCATCATGAGACGCACAAATCTTGCACACATATGAACCCCATTGTTTTGAATGAAGTCATATACACGAGCGATGCAGTGCAGGAAAAATATTCTGGCATATCCTATATTTTCGCATTCCTCGTATCGCATCGCGCATTGATTTCGATGGGGCAGGAAAATACATTGCGCAGAATGCGTTGTGAAAACAATGGGAAACGTGTGTCTACAGTCGACTTGTCTGTCTCCAGCTCTGATCTCCAGGTCTTTGGAGAATTGTAGACATTTGCACATAGGAGTGAAGTTGGTGGAATTCCGCAATCACTCACGGGCACTAGCGTACCCCGCTCCGTCCATGGGCATAAGCCTTAACCTTATGGACTGTTTTGTTTGTCAGATTAATCGGTCACATGTCCTGAAAGCGGCCCAGGCCCATTTAAGTCGATTAAGTTACTATACCAGGCGGAGGCGGAATACAATGCATGGTGCTGTGTTGGAAATGTACTGAAGTGTCCACGGTGCTCAATCAAGTGCTGCAGTCACTTCAAACAGCTGATTGGTGGGGGTCCAGAACACAGACCCCACTGATCTGATAATGATGGCCTGTCCTGAGGATAGGTCATTAGCATCTTATGGCCCTTCTACGTGGGCCAACAGTCATTTAACCCCTTGAGTGGCAGGTTTCCTACCACCCTGTCGTGCCCACCAGGGCAGGTTTTTTAAAATGGTCTAATCATTGAATTTCAACTAGTTTTGCAGTTGCGTCTCAAGAGCCATAACTTTTTCATTTTTCCATTGACATGGCCATATGAGGGCTTGTTTTTTGCGGGACAAGTTGTGATTTTTTAAACAGGGGGGAAGAAAAAAAGAAATGGGGAAAAAAGAAAAAAAGGGGCCATGTAATTAAGGGGTTAAATAATGTATTAACTTCCTTCTCTGGGTCATTACGACGCACACAGATACCACATGTGTGATTGTATTTTTGATTTTTTACAAAGTAAAGGGAGACAAGTGTTTTTTTTATTTTTTTTAATAATTTTTTTCCTTTCTTTTTTTTAATTTTTTTTTTATTTTTTTATTTTTTTTTGTCCCTTTAGGGGACTTCCACAGGGACCCATCAGGACCCCCTGATCACATTCCAGGGGTCTGATGGTGACAGCCCTTTACATGCTGCAGTGACAACCCTTTACATGCTGCAGTCACATAGACTGCAGCATGTAAAGGGTTAACACAGCAGAGATCGGAGGTTTTCTCTGATCTCTGCTGTAAGAGCAGGTACCTAAACCAGCTCTCCCTGCCACAGAGACCATCGGCTTGCTTCTGACAAGCCGATGGTCTCTATGGCAACTTGTAAACAAAGCAGGAGGTTGCCGACATGTCGGCAATATCTTCTGCTGGTTTTTCAAAGCCCTTGCACTGCTCTGTGTGGGTCTGTGCAGGCAGAGCACACTGTCACAGCTTGTGGCATTGTGCTCTGCAGCTCCCATAGTGATACATAGCCCGGAAATCTTCCGGGCTATGTTGCTATGAGCAGTGGAGCTCGTCCCCGGAAATTTTCCGGGCGTGCCACTCAAGGGGTTAAATGACTGCACAAGCGCTAATGTTACTGCTAAGGTCATCAGTGCTCGTGCAGAACGTTTACACAGAAAGACTTCAGCACTGAATCAGGGAGTGTGCAAGGCAAAACCTGTAAACACAGCTCCTCCCCCTGGTTACCCATGTGAATAAGGGATTAACCCACTCTTAGTTTTGTGTGACTAAAAGAAGTGTCATTTCTGCATGTGCACTATATTTATGACAGCGTGTAAAGGACTGTGACTTGCAAGTACATTTGTGAAAAACCTAATGGGCTGAACAGAATTCAGGAACACCAATATTACAATGGAGCTATTCGTAACTCTTTTCTCTAATAAATAGTGAATTTGACATAAGTGGAATGGCCATCACTTTCTCTGTAGTAGGAAACACACTGTAGGCCTATGCAATTAGAAAGGGTGACTGGCAGGAAAAAGACAAGGGTAGAATGGAACGACCATCACTCTCCCTGAGAGAGAAAAATCACCGGAGCAGTCAATAGCTTAAGTCAATACCGCTGTCCATGAGTGATTGAATGAGTGAAAGGAAGGCCCCGCTCACTGATACAGGCTGGAATGGGCCACAAAAACGAAGACAACTGGGCAGCACGCAGAACCGCCAATCATACACATATATCAATGATTCCATACCAATTGTCATACCGATCACACATACTGTGGCATTGTGAATATTTGCATGAATAAACTACAGTATTTTGGTATTATTGTACCTTGACGCCACCGGAAGCTAGGGGTTTGACAGGAGGAACAGCCCTCTCACACCCCTAGCTCCCAATAGTCACAAGGCAGGAAGGTCCTACTACTGTGTGGATACATTTCTGCCGGCTGTGGAGGGTAAGCCTGACAGTTACTGTTATTCTTCGGCTTACATAATTACCTGTAAAGGCTGCCATGTTACTGCTGTAACATGGCAGCATTTACACATAATAATGTACGCCTAAGAAGAACAGTAACCCTCAGGCTAACCTTCCACAGCCGGCAGAAATGTATCCACACAGTGCAGCGTCTCTGCTCAGTGCTGGACGGCATTTCAGGCATACGTGCCACCCACCTGCCTCACACCTTGGTCCCGGCCGCTGCCTCAGCCCTCCATCCTGGCCGCCACCTTAGCCCTCCGTCTAGCCCGCTGGCTGTCAGCTCCGTGCCGGTGGCCACATGTGTACTTCATGATGCCGGCTTCCCCGCTCACAGCTGGCAATCACCTTAGCTTTGGCATTCCTGATCCCGAGGCCGCACTGCGCTTCAACACTGACTGGGGTTCTGCCTCCTGCCCCGCCAAAGGGAAAGGTGCTTGCAGCTTTGGTGCGCGGCTGCAGCGCCGGCGGCCGCTGTATCCCTTCTCTAAAAATCTTTAGTTCCCTTCCAGGACCTTCTGCCGAAGAACTTGTGCAGCCAATCAGGTACAGGGGGCGTCACCCCCTGTAAATCTTGGCTTCACCAGAAATTCCTGGTGGCGTCAAGATACAATAATACCCAGTATTTTAAGCTAGACACATATATATATAGTGAATGAATAAATGAATTATGCATCAAAGACTTTGCATTTGTATGAGAGCGTCAGACAATGAGAGCCATTTATAACTCCTCTTTACTTTACCTCCAGCTCATTACTTGAACTTGTAAACGTTGCATAAACTTTTTCAATGATAAACTTTCACTATATTATGAAAAGAGAAAAGGTATTACTTTACAGTCTTTTGGGATAACGGGGAAAACAGTTCAGTAAATGTCTCTGGCATAGGGAGTCTCTTTTTATTGGGGATAGTGGAAGTCATTATGCGGGAAAGCTAACCTTCCCATCTCATACCATGGGTTACTCCCACCATTCACACCAGATGTAGATGGTTCCTCATCATCCTCAAGCTGTGAGGGACTTGTAGATGGGGACGCTGACAATGTACTTCCTTCTGACATTGGCATATGGAAGAGGAGATATGGCAGGACTCCTCAAAGGGGGCCACAAAAACATTCCCGGTGCGGCTTGTCTCTCCCCCATAAAATGGAAGCTGAAATTGACATCCCCATAAGTTAATACAAATGGCCGCAATAGCTCTGGTATGTACTCCTGGATGACTCCATTACCCTGGCGTATCAAAATCCAGACCAGGTGTCTCACTTGAGCCGTCACTCTATCTCTTTTAAAGATATAAGAGAGCTGCATAGGCCTTGCAATGTCCTCTGGCATTGGACTAGTAGTCAGCCAAGTGATTTGTGTGTCCTCCTCCCAGTATATTGGCAGCATCCTAGGATTTGGCCCCACAGCAGCAACTGGGACTTGGCGTAACCTCTGTCGCCTCCGTATAAGATCCATTCTCTCCATAGGACAGTTCAATATATTATGGCCTAAAGGGTCTATTGCTGTATGGAACTCCGCCCCTTTTAAGTCAGTCCAACTTAGACTATTGGGAGGTCTGCCCCCCCCCCCCCCCCCCCTACTTTGAGCCAGTCATTTTGGCGTGAATTGTTTGGCGGGAGTGAGCAGCTTGGAGAAGAGCATATCTTGATTCGCCCCATTGAAAATACACATCAATATTATACATTGTCCATTTGATAATAATGGCCCAACAGGCTCTCTCCTGTTCTTAGTGATGCCAGAAAAGGTTGGTTTACTGCAGCGTCCCAGAGGGCGACCCATGACACTTGACTTATGTGGGGAGCTGGGAGGGTATAACGCTGGCCCATCATGTTGGCACTTACCAGACTCCACATCCCAGAGGGACATATACAGCCAAGGCCTGAGTATCGCTGGCCCCATGCCTTGGACACCCCTAGGATAAGGATGGCCATTAATAGTGCAATCATACACCCGGGTTGTCCCACGTGATGCAACTGCTTCTATATTCACCGGCATGATCCTCGGCGTATAAGTAACTACAGACACAGACAGTCTATAGTAGCTCGGGTCCCTGGAAATGGTCAGCGCCCTGCTTTACCTTTACTGTAAAACTTGAGTGCAATATAACAAGGCAGTCAATTCAAATCACATACAGTGCAGGTAGAAGAATATACAGTCTCTGTAGAACAGTAGTACCTCCACACGGCTTCTTAACTGCTCGGAGAAATGTGCGTGTCCAGATAAAGTATTTACTTGAGAGTACCTCCACCCAGCCTTAGCAGCGCTTGTGCATGTGGCAATTGTAGTACCTGTGCACTGGCCTTGCTACGGAGCAAAGTGTCTGTAACTCACTGATGCTCTCTCCTGCTGAATGGGCTCACTCCTCTTACATCCAGGCTGCAGTCGCTGCGGGATACCTCTCCTCCGCCTCCATGCTTCAACATACGGGGACTGAAGGTGTCCCCATATGTCTGGAACTCCTGAAGACATGGACCTCTAGCATGAACTCCTTTCCCGTTCTCAGACACTTCCTTTTATCACCTCTGTCATACCACATAACAAGACACACGTGATATATTTACAGGCAGTCTCCAGGCATTGTAAACATTTAACCCTTCACTCACCGTAGCTGTGCAACACATAGAACAAAATGACAGGACACTTTGCACAGCACATCCACATAAGGGCTCCTGCACACTTGCGTTTTTCTTGCACGTTTTTTCACGCGATATCGCTGTGCTTTTTTAACGCGATTTTCAAGGGGACTTTCTAATGTTAAAAATGCATCGCACAAAAATGCAAGTGGGTGTGAGGCCTAAGACATACATGTATGACATTTATGGAGGGGACCAGTAAATGATATACTGGGACACTACAGGCATATATAAGTGATGGTTGTGGATTAGAGATGAGCGAACGTACTCGTCCGAGCTTGATATTCGTGCGAATATTAGGGTGTTCGGGATGCTCGTTACTCGTAACGAGTACCACGCGATGTTCCGGTTACTTTCAGTTTCCTCTCTGAGACGTTAGCGCGCTTTTCTGGCCAATTGAAAGACAGGGAAGGCATTACAACTTCCCCCTGTGACGTTCAAGCCCTATACCACCCCCCTGCTGTGAGTGGCTGGGGAGATCAGATGTCACCCGAATATAAAAGTCGGCCCCTCCCGCGGCTCGCCTCAGATGCCTTGTGAGTTAGCTGAGGGAAAGTGCTATCGTGCCGGAGCTGCTGTAGGGAGAGCGTTAGGAGTTAGTGTAGGCTTCAAGAACCCCAACGGCCCTTCTTAGGGCCACATCTACTAGTGTGCAGTACTGTGTTAGCATTGTATTTTTAATTTTTTTTTCAAAATTGGATCTGCAGAGCATTGCGCCCTGCAATAGGGACAGAAGTGGTGGTTAGGCAGGGAGAGTGTTAGCAGTGAGTGTAGGCTTCAAGTACCCCAACGGTCCTTTCTAGGGCCACATCTATCCGTGTGCAGTACTGTCCAGGCTGCTGTTAGCAGTGTTGCATTTTTTTTTTTTTCCTCAAAACCGGCTGTGCAGACCATTGCACCCGGCATTAATACTACAGGGATAGAATTGTGTAGGCAGGGCCAGAAGACATACATTATTCATTGAATAGACGCAGTGTGGCTTTTCCTTTGAAAAACAAGGGAAAAAATTCTATTTCGCCTGCCTCTGACAGTCCTCAGGGCTCTGGGTACGTGTGTGCTGCGTGCAGAACGTTAAAAAAAATCAAACGCAGCCAGCTACGTTTTACTGCAGGCTTGCGCCAATTTTTTTCCTGCATGGGAAATCCCTGATCTGCTGTAGCGAATAACTTTGCATCACTGCAGTTCTCTGACACATTTGCAGGGCCACAACACAGTTATTAAACTTAGTAGTATTCATTGAATACACGCAGTGTGGCTTGTCCTTTGAAAAACAAGGGAAAAAATTCTATTTTGGCTGCAGGCTTGCGCCAATTGTTTTCCTGCATGGGAAATCCCTGATCTGCTGTAGCGAATAACTTTGCATCACTGCAGTTCTCTGACACATTTGCAGGGCCACAACACAGTTATTAAACTTAGTAGTATTCATTGAATACACGCAGTGTGGCTTGTCCTTTGAAAAACAAGGGAAAAAATTCTATTTTGGCTGCAGGCTTGCGCCAATTTTTTTCCTGCATGGGAAATCCCTGATCTGCTGTAGCGAATAACTTTGCATCACTGCAGTTCTCTGACACATTTGCAGGGCCACAACACAGTTATTAAACTTAGTAGTATTCATTGAATACACGCAGTGTGGCTTGTCCTTTGAAGAACAAGGGAAAAAATTCTATTTTGGCTGTAGGCTTGCGCCAATTTTTTTCCTGCATGGGAAATCCCTGATCTGCTGTAGCGAATAACTTTGCATCACTGCAGTTCTCTGACACATTTGCAGGGCCACAACACAGTTATTAAACTTAGTAGTATTCATTGAATACACGCAGTGTGGCTTGTCCTTTGAAGAACAAGGGAAAAAATTCTATTTTGGCTGCAGGCTTGCGCCAATTTTTTTCCTGCATGGGAAATCCCTGATCTGCTGTAGCGAATAACTTTGCATCACTGCAGTTCTCTGACACATTTGCAGGGCCACAACACAGTTATTAAACTTAATAGTATTCATTGAATACACGCAGTGTGGCTTGTCCTTTGAAAAACAAGGGAAAAAATTCTATTTTGGCTGCAGGCTTGCGCCAATTTTTTTCCTGCATGGGAAATCCCTGATCTGCTGTAGCGAATAACTTTGCATCACTGCAGTTCTCTGACACATTTGCAGGGCCACAACACAGTTATTAAACTTAGTAGTATTCATTGAATACACGCAGTGTGGCTTGTCCTTTGAAAAACAAGGGAAAAAATTCTATTTTGGCTGCAGGCTTGCGCCAATTTTTTTCCTGCATGGGAAATCCCTGATCTGCTGTAGCGAATAACTTTGCATCACTGCAGTTCTCTGACACATTTGCAGGGCCACAACACAGTTATTAAACTTAGTAGTATTCATTGAATACACGCAGTGTGGCTTGTCCTTTGAAAAACAAGGGAAAAAATTCTATTTTGGCTGCAGGCTTGCGCCAATTTTTTCCTGCATGGGAAATCCCTGATCTGCTGTAGCGAATAACTTTGCATCACTGCAGTTCTCTGACACATTTGCAGGGCCACAATACAGTTATTAAACTTAGTAGTATTCATTGAATACACGCAGTGTGGCTTGTCCTTTGAAAAACAAGGGAAAAAATTCTATTTTGGCTGCAGGCTTGCGCCAATTTTTTTCCTGCATGGGAAATCCCTGATCTGCTGTAGCGAATAACTTTGCATCACTGCAGTTCTCTGACACATTTGCAGGGCCACAACACAGTTATTAAACTTAGTAGTATTCATTGAATACACGCAGTGTGGCTTGTCCTTTGAAAAACAAGGGAAAAAATTCTATTTTGGCTGCAGGCTTGCGCCAATTTTTTTCCTGCATGGGAAATCCCTGATCTGCTGTAGCGAATAACTTTGCATCACTGCAGTTCTCTGACACATTTGCAGGGCCACAACACAGTTATTAAACTTAGTAGTATTCATTGAATACACGCAGTGTGGCTTGTCCTTTGAAAAACAAGGGAAAAAATTCTATTTTGGCTACAGGCTTGCGCCAATTTTTTTCCTGCATGGGAAATCCCTGATCTGCTGTAGCGAATAACTTTGCATCACTGCAGTTCTCTGACACATTTGCAGGGCCACAACACAGTTATTAAACTTAATAGTATTCATTGAATACACGCAGTGTGGCTTGTCCTTTGAAAAACAAGGGAAAAAATTCTATTTTGGCTGCAGGCTTGCGCCAATTTCTTTCCTGGCTTAGAAATCACTGGTAATACAGCATGCTGAGGGGTAGTGTAGGCCTAGAGGACGTGGACGCGGCCGAGGACGCGTAGGCCCAAGTGAGGGTGTGGGCACAGGCCGAGCTCCTGATCCAGGTGTGTCGCAGCCGACTGCTGCGCGATTAGGAGAGAGGCACGTTTCTGGCGTCCCCACATTCATCGCCCAATTAATGGGTCCACGCGGGAGACCTTTATTAGAAAATGAGCAGTGTGAGCAGGTCCTGTCGTGGATGGCAGAAAGTGCTTCGAGCAAGCTATCATCCACCCAGAGTTCTGCGCCGTCCAGTGCTGCAAATCCGAATCCTCTGTCTGCTGCTCCTCCTTCCTCCCAGCCTCCTCACTCCACTACAATGACACATGCTCAGGAGCGGGAAGACTCCCAGGAACTGTTCTCGGGCCCCTGCTCAGATTGGGCAGCAGTGGTTCCTCTCCCACCAGAGGAGTTTATCGTCACTGATGCACAACCATTGGAAAGTTCCCGAGGTCCGGGGGATGAGGCTGGGGACTTCCGGCAACTGTCTCAAGACCTTTCAGTGGGTGAGGAGGACGATGATGATGAGACACAGTTGTCTTGCAGTGAGGTAGTAGTAAGGGCAGTAAGTCCGAGGGAGGAGCGCACAGAGGATTCGGAGGAAGAGCAGCAGGACGATGAGGTGACTGACCCCACCTGGTGTGCAACGCCTACTCAGGATAGGTCTTCAGAGGGGCAGGCAAGGGCAGCAGCAGGGCAGGTTGCAAGAGGCAGTGCGGTGGCCAGGGGTGGAGGCAGGGCCAGACCGAATAATCCACCAACTGTTTCCCAAAGCTCACCCTCGTGCCATGTCACCCTGCAGAGGCCGAGGTGCTCTAAGGTCTGGCAATTTTTCACAGAGACGCCTGACGACCGATGAACAGTGGTGTGCAACCTTTGTCGCGCCAAGATCAGCCGGGGAGCCACCACCAACAGCCTCACCACCACCAGCATGCACAGACATATGATGGCCAAGCACCCCACAAGGTGGGACGAAGGCCGTTCACCGCCTCCGGTTTGCACCGCTGCCTCTCCCCCTGTGCCCTAACCTGCCACTGAGATCCAACCCCCCTCTCAGTACACAGGCACTACCGTCTCCTGGCCTGCACCCACACCCTCACCTCCGCTGTCCTCGGCCCCATCCACCAATGTCTCGCACCGTACAGTCCAGCCGTCGCTAGCGCAAGTGTTGGAGCGCAAGCGCAAGTACGCTACCACGCACCCGCACGCTCAATCGTTAACCGTCCACATAGCCAAATTTATCAGCCTTGAGATGCTGCCGTATAGGGTTGTGGAAACGGAGGCTTTCAAAGCTATGATGGCGGCGGCGCTACTCAGTTCCCAGTCGCCACTACTTTTCCCGATGTGCCGTCCCAGCCCTGCAGGACCACGTCTCCCGCAACATTGTACGCGCCCTCACCAATGCGGTTAGTGGCAAGGTCCACTTAACTACGGACACGTGGACAAGCACAGGCGGGCAGGGCCACTATATCTCCCTGACGGCACATTGGGTGAATTTAGTGGAGGCTGGGACAGAGTCAGAGCCTGGGACCGCTCACATCCTACCCACCCCCAGAATTGCGGGCCCCAGCTCGGTGGTGGTATGTTCGGCGGTGTATGCTTCTTCCACTAAAGCACCCTCCTCCTCCTCCTCCTCAACCTCTGTCTCGCAATCTAGATGTGTCAGCAGCAGCAGGACGTCGCCAGCAGTCGGTGTCGCGCGGCGTGGCAGCACAGTGGTGGGCAAGCGTCAGCAGGCCGTGCTGAAACTACTCAGCTTAGGAGATAGGAGGCACACGGCCCACGAACTGCTGCAGGGTCTGACAGAGCAGACCGACCGTTGGCTTGCGCCGCTGAGCCTCCAACCGGGCATGGTCGTGTGTGACAACGGCCGTAACCTGGTGGCGGCTCTGCAGCTCGGCAGCCTCACGCACGTGCCATGCCTGGCCCACGTCTTTAATTTGGTGGTTCAGCGCTTTCTGAAAAGCTACCCACGCTTGTCAGACCTGCTCGGAAAGGTGCGCCGGCTCTGCACACATTTCCGCAAGTCCCACACGGACGCTGCCACCCTGCGCACCCTGCAACATCGCTTTAATCTGCCAGTGCACCGACTGCTGTGCGACGTGCCCACACGGTGGAACTCTACGCTCCACATGTTGGCTAGGCTCTATGAGCAGCGTAGAGCTATAGTGGAATACCAACTCCAACATGGGCGGCGCAGTGGGAGTCAGCCTCCTCAATTCTTTTCAGAAGAGTGGGCCTGGTTGGCAGACATCTGCCAGGTCCTTCGAAACTTTGAGCAGTCTACCCAGGTGGTGAGCGGCGATGCTGCAATCATTAGCGTCACCATTCCTCTGCTATGCATCTTGAGAACTTCCCTGCAAACCATAAAGGCAGCCGCTTTGCGCTCGGAAACAGAGCCGGGGGAAGACAGTATGTCGCTGGATAGTCAGAGCACCCTCCTGTCTATATCTCAGCGCGTTCAGGAGGAGGAGGAGGAGCATGAGGAGGATGAGGAGGAGGGGGAAGAGACAGCTTTGCCCACTGCTGACGGTACCCATGCTGCTTGCCTGTCATCATTTCAGCGTGTATGGCCTGAGGAGGAGGAGGAGGAGGATCCTGAAAGTGATCTTCCTAGTGCAGACAGCCATGTGTTGCGTACAGGTACCCTGGCACACATGGCTGACTTCATGTTAGGATGCCTTTCTCGTGACCCTCGTGTTACACGCATTCTGGCCACTACAGATTACTGGGTGTACACACTGCTCGACCCACGCTATAAGGAGAACCTTCCCACTCTCATTCCCGAAGAGGAAAGGGGTTCGAGAGTGTTGCTATACCACAGGACCCTGGTGGACAAGCTGATGGTAAAATTCCCATCCGACAGCGCTAGTAGCAGAAGGCGCAGTTCCGAGCGCCAGGTAGCAGGGGAGGTGCGGAGATCGAGCAGCATGTACAGCCCAGGCAGTGCAACAGTCTTTAAGGGCCTGGACAGCTTTATGGCTCCCCAGCAAGACTGTGTCACCGCTCCCCAGTCAATGCTGAGTCGGCGGGAGCACTGTAAAAGGATGGTGAGGAAGTACGTAGCCGATCGCACGACCGTCCTCCGTGACGCCTCTGCCCCCTACAACTACTGGGTGTCGAAGCTGGACACGTGGCCTGAACTCGCGCTGTATGCCCTGGAGGTGCTTGCTTGTCCTGCGGCTAGCGTCTTGTCGGAGAGGGTGTTTAGTGCGGCTGGGGGAATCATCACAGATAAGCGTACCCGCCTGTCAACCGACAGTGCCGACAGGCTAACACTCATCAAGATGAACAAAGCCTGGATTTCCCCAGACTTCTCTTCTCCACCAGCGGACAGCAGCGATACCTAAGCAATACGTAGGCTGCACCCGCGGATGGAAGCATCGTTCTCTCTCACCATCCAAAACGGGGACATTTCTGCTTCATCAATCTGTGTATAATATTCCTCCTCCTCCTCCTGCTCCTCCTCCTGAAACCTCACGTAATCACGCTGAACGGGCAATTTTTCTTAGGGCCACAAGGCTCACTCATGTAATTTTTCTAAAAATTTTTTATACGTTTCAATGCTCTTAAAAGTGTTGGAACTTTAACTTGAACCAATTTTTCGTTAAACTGGGCTGCCTCCAGGCCTAGTTACCACTTAAGCCACATTAACCAAAGCGATTAATGGGTTTCACCTGCCATCTTGGTTGGGCATGGCCAATTTTTACTGAGGTACATTAGTACTGTTGGTACACCAATTTTTTTGGGCCCTCACCTACAGTGTAATCATAGCAATTTCTATGTTCTTCGCCTGCACTCATGGTACAGAAAGGTGTGTGGGGTTGGCCTACACTTTAGCTACATAAATGTAACTTGGGCCTTGGCTATACTGCAGCTACTGAAATGGAACTAAGACTGCGCTCCCACTATACTGCTGCTTCGGAATTGTTGCTGGGGCCTGTGTAGGCTGCTACTATTACTTAAATGGAACTTAGACTATGCTCCTCCTATACTGCTGCTTCGGAATTGTTACTGGGGCCTGTCTTGAGTGCTACTATTACTGAAATGGAACTAATACTGTGCTCCCCCTATAATGCTGCTAGTGATATGTTAGTGGGGCCTGTCCTAATGCTACGGCTGAAATGTAATGAATTCTGGGCTCTGCCTATACCGCTGCTAATGGTATGTCTCTAGGGTGTGGAAACAGAGGCTTCCCAAAGACATGATGGCGGCGAGGCCATTTCCCACCAACGCGGTTACTGTTAAGGTGCATATAACCACGGACACATGGAGAGGACACGTAGTGCCTCAAAAACATCCCCCTCCTCCTCCAACAATGAAAACATTCTTGGCAAATGCCTTTGCATTGGTCCGTCTGGTGGCAGTCCAAGAATTTCACCTTTACCGACACAACAAGAGAGCCCCCCCACCATCCCCCCGCCATGGCCCACTTAATCCTGGCCACATTCCGAAAACCAACAAAATACAACTGTGCTACTAGGTCCGCAGTCACCACCACATTACCACCAACGCGGTTACTGTTAAGGTACATATTACCAGTCTGACTGGGGCATACAGACACCTTGACAGAATGAATAGTGTGTGGCACATAGGTTCCCCATTGCTATGCCCACATGTGCAGCTCCTGATGGAGGTGGCACAGGATTGGATTTCTCATTGCTTCTGTACAGCATTGTGGGCTATCGCCCCACCACTTTTAAAGAGGGTCGCTGCCTAGCCGTGCCAACCCTCTGCAGTGTGTGCCTGCAGTTCCTCCTCATGGCAGACGCACTTAAAAATAGACATGAGGGTGGTGTGGCATGAGGGCAGCTGAAGGCTGCGCAGGGACAGTTTGGTGTGCGCAGGGACACTGTGTCGTGCAGGGGGGAGGGGGGTTGGGCAGCATGTAACCCAGGAGAAGTGGCAGCGGAGTGTCATGCAGGCAGTGATTGTGCTTTGTTGTAGCTAGTGTGGTGCTTAGCTAAGGTATGCCATGCTAATGAGGGCTTTTCAGAAGTAAAAGTTGTTGGGAGGGGGGGGGCCCCACTCTTGCCGGTATTGTGGCTTAATAGTGGGACCTGTGAACTTGAGATGCAGCCCAACATGTAGCCCCTCGCCTGCCCTATCCGTTTCTGTGTCGTTCCCATCACTTTCTTGAATTGCCTAGATTTTCACACATGAAAACCTTAGCGAGCATCGGCGAAATACAAAAATGCTCCGGTCGCCCATTGACTTCAATGGGGTTCGTTACTCGAAACGAACCCTCGAGCATCGCGATAAATTCGTCCCAAGTAACGAGCACCCGAGCATTTTGGTGCTCGCTCATCTCTATTGTGGATCTATCAGTCTTACAATTACTAGAAATGACTACAAAATGACACTCTATGGAAATAATGACATTATCGTCCATTGTACAAGGTTTTTTTGGGGAGCTGGGGGTGAATTTAGAGACCATTTTATCTATATGAAATTTGATTGGCTGCTCGGCCTCATCTGGTGTCTAATGGTTACAGCATGCGATGTCACGGAATGTTACAGTTGTTGGCTCCTCCCCCTCCCATTATCACAATATGATATCACCCAGGTTATATAAGGAGCTGCAGCGCCAACATTCCGTAGAGTTGTAGTTGTCATTGGATGTAAGTACACTGTTTTTCCCCCCACTATCTTCTAATATGTCTCCTATTCTTCAGTTCTGATCTCTGCTTCACTCTTGTAGCAATATAAATATATATTGTGATGTGATGGGGTGCCGGTACAAGATGGTTGTAGGGATGTACCAAGTGTCATCATGTTGCATTTAATCAGTATATCAATGAGAATGATTTCAATTTGAAGTTCACTAGTGTGCATCATAAGGAAACAATATCGTTCTTGGATCTTACACTAAAAGGCAATTCCGATACACTAACAGTTGACACATGGTTACATAGAAAGCCGACGGCAGAAAATATCATTCTTCATGCAAGTAGTGCACATCCCAGGCACACAATAAATGCCATACCAGGAGGAGAACTAGTCAGAGCAAAAAGAGTTTGCTCCTCTATAGAAGATTATAAATAGAGATGAGCGAGCATGCTTGGATAAGGCAGTTACTTGAGCGAGCATTGCTCTCCTCGAGTGACTGCATTCTCGTCCACGTAGGTAGCTACCCCCCCCCCCCCCCGTTCACCCCTGCCACCCCGCCGAGCAAGCCCGAACGAGAGGGGGGTAGCTACCCCCGCTCACCCCCGCCACCCCGCCGAGCCTGCTCGGACGAGAATGCAGTTACTTAAGAAGAGCGATGCTCGCTCAAGTAACTGCGTTATCCGAGCAGGCTCGCTCATCTCTAATTATAATACATCAACGGATTTAATTTGTAATAGATTGAAAAAAAGAGGCTACAGTGAAACTTCTTTAAAAAAAAAAGCTATAGCTAAAGTTAATGAACATACTAGAATAGAATATATAAGTACAACTAATGATGTATCTTCTACTATGGTAATAAAAAAACAGTAATGGGCAAATTGTTTTTTTCTGCTCCATACAGTAGGGATTTTCAGAAAATAAGAAAATTATTTTTCCAATTTCTTCCTATTCTAAAACAAGATGCGTCTCTCAATACTATTTTGGAGAAAGGAGTTGTAAAAACAAGAATTTGGGAAACATTTTGTCTCCTAGTTTTTTTCAAAATCCTAAAAGAAAAAGTGATCCACAATAGATAAGCTGGAAAGGCTTTTACAGATGTGGAACTCAAAGGTTCGGAGTGTGTGAAAAGGTACAGAGGCTACAAGTTTCCAGAACAGCAGTAATTCCAAAGAATTTTCCATTGATAGCTACATTAATTGCAATTCGGATAACATTATTTATATCATAGAATGTAGAAAATAGAGTTTGAAGGGTGTGGGATGCAGGACTCGAAAAGTGAGAAGAAGAATTAATGAACATCTCATCTCAGACATTAAAAGGCTCAGGTGCGGCAAAGCACTTCATTCCAGAACACCAGGGTAAGGCCGCCTGCAGACGGGCGGGTCAGTTCTGGCGGCGAGAATTCTCGCTGCGGGACCCGACCGCAGCGCCTGCAGGGAGGAGCGCGTACTCACCCGCGCCTGGCGGCCCTGGCTTTTTCATGTGCTGGCTGCTGGGCAGCTGGCGCATGCGCAGACCGGAGCCAGCGGCCGGGTGAGTGACGTTTCTGTGCGAGGCTCTGCGAGCCCCGCACAGAAATAGGACATGCCGCGGTTTGTTTGCCGCGCTACATTTCGCGCGGCCAAACCGCGGCCGTCTGCATAGGAGTGCATATTGTAATGCACTCCTATGCAGGCTTTCAGTGGCGGAAATCCCGCGGATAATCCCGCCGCGGAATTTCCGCCCGTGTGCAGGCGGCCTAATACTGATCATTTGGTTTTTTATGTCATTGAGAAGGTTAGCTGTAGGTCAGGACCAAGTATTTAAGCGTGAGGCTTTCTGGATTATGATTTTGAATACTCAGTATCCAGAGGGCCTTAACCCCCTGCCCTCCATATATCTTGCGCTATCCAGCAGTGACATAGTGGTTAGAGATGAGCAAACACACTCGTCCGAGCTTGATGGTCGTTCGAGTATTAGGGTACTCGAGATGCTCGTACTTAAACTGGTCCTGCCCACGGCTCGCCTCAGACACATGCTGGTAGAGGTTACGGAAAGTGCTGCTGCTTATACAAGGATAGTGTTAGCGTAGGATCCTGTCTTCAAGAACCCCAACGGTCCTTCTTAGGGCTACTCCTCATCGTGTGCATTACTGTTTTGGCTGTCTTGGAGCAGTAGTGCACCAATTTTTTTTTTTTAAGCATCTAGGGCTGTGCACCAATTTTTTTTTAAGCATCTAGGGCTGTGCAGGCCATTTCAGCTGTAGCGTTCTCAGTCTGTAGTGCATTACGCAGAGTTTAGGGACAGAGCTGCCTATATAGGGAAAGTTTTACAGGACTCCTGATCCTCTGTGCAAGAACCCCAACGCTCCTTCTTAGGGCTACATCTGACCGTGTGCATTATAGTTGTGGCTGGCTGTGAGCAGTAGTGCACCAACTTTTGTATTACGCATCTAGGCCTGTTCCCAGCCTTGCAGTTATAGCGTTCTCAGCCTGCAGTGCCGTAGAGCCAGCTCCTAATATTTCCTGGGCCACTGCAAACTGTTTCAGCTCTGCCGCTGTACAGAGCTTGAGGGGGGTTGAGATAGTCGCAGTTACCAGCACTATCCACAGGCTTTGAAGGCTTCTCCCACTTCATGCAGCCTCTCTTATCTACAAGTTTCTGCGAGCGGTAAATAACCCCTAGGTATCAGCGCAAGACAGCGGGTTAATTTTTTCAAGTCACAGCATAGAGCCTCCGCTATCTACAAGTCTCTGTGTGCGGTGAATTAGCCACAGTTATCAGCGCTGTACAGTGGGGTAATTTATTTGGGCCCTGCTCTATTCCTAATCCGCCATGATGAGGAGTAGAGGTAAGGGTCAAGGACGTGGATGTGGACGCGAACACGGATGCGAGCGTCCAAATGAGGATGTGTGCACAGGCCGAGTTCCTGGGCGTGGTGAATCACAGCCGGCTGCTGAGGGATTAGGAGAGAGGCAAGTTTCTGGCCTCCCCAACTTCATATCACAATTTGCGTGGTAGACCTTTATTACAAACAGAGCAGTGCGAGCAGGTCCTGTCATGGATGGCAGAAAATGGGATCAGCAATGTATCAACCACCCAGTCTTCTACACAGTCCACTACTCCTGGCCTAGGGACTGCAATTCTGAATCCTCTGGCTGCTCCTCCTTCCTCCCAGCCTCCTCACTCTATGAAAATGACATATTCTGAGCAGGCAGACTCCCAGGAACTGTTCTCGGGTCCCCGCCCTGAGTGGGAAAAAACAGTTCCTCTCTCACCTGAGTTTGTCGTGACCGATGCCCAACCTTTGGAAAGTTACCGGTGTCCAGATGATGAGGCTGGGGACTTCTGGCAACTGTCTGAAGAGCTTTTTGTGGATGAGGATGATGAGACACAGTTGTCTGTCAGTGAGGTAGTACGGTAGTAAGGGCAGTAAGTTTGAGGCAGGAGCGCACAGAGGATTCAGAGGAAGAGCTGCTGGACGATGAGGTGACTGACGCCACCTGGTTTGCTAAGCCTACTGAGAACAGAGCTTTAGAGGGGGAGGCAAGTGCAGCACCATGACAGGTTGGAAGAGGCAGTGGAGTGGCCAGGGGTAGAGGCAGGGCCAGAGCGAAGAATCCCCTAACTGTTTCCCAAAGCACCCCTTCACAGCAAGCCTCTGTGCAGAGGGCTAGGTGTTCAAAAGTGTGGATGTTTTTTAGTGAGAGTGCGGATGACTGACGAACTGTGGTGTGAACCTGTGTCGCACCAAGATCAGCCGGGGAGCCACAACTAACAGCCTCACCACCACCAGCATGCGCAGGCATATGATGGCCAAGCACCCCACAAGGTGGGACGAAGGCCATTCACCATCTCCGAGTCACACCACTCCCTCTTCCCCTGTGCCACAACCTGGCACACAGATCCAATCCCCCTCCCAGGACAGAGGCACGAGCGCCTCCCGGCCTGCACCCACACCCTCACCTCCGCTGTCCTCCACTCCATCCAGCAATGTCTCTCAGTGCAGCGTTCAGCTGTCGCTAACACAAGCGTTGGAGCGAAAGCGCAAATATGCCACCACCCACCTGAATACAGAAGCTTTAAACGTGCACATTACCAAATGAATCAGCCTGGAGATGCTGCCATCCAGGCTTGTGGAAACGAAGGCTTTCAAAAACATGATGGCGGTGGCGGTCCCACGCTACTCGGTCCCCAGTCGCCACTATTTTTCCCGGTGTGCCGCCCCAGCCCTACACCAGCACGTCTCCCGCAACATAAATCATGTACCATTTATAAACCCCCTCTGCTTCCTATCACTAACCAGTTACTTACCCACTTACACACATTCTCGCCCAGACCAAGCATTCTCATGTTATATACCAACCTTTTATGCAGCACAGTATCAAACGCTTTGGAAAAGCCCAGATAGACAAGATCCAGTGACTCTCCCCGGTCAAGTCTCGAACTTACCTCCTCGTAGAAGCTCATCAGGTTTGTTTGACAGGAGTGAACTCTCACAAAAACCCATGCTGATACAGAGTTATACAGCTATTTTCCTTGAGGTCTTCCAGGATAGCATGTCTTAGAAACTCTTCAAACATCTTACCCACAAAACAAGTCAGACTTATCAGCCTGTAGTTTCCAAGTTCACTTTCTGACCCCTTTTTGAATATCAGGACCACATTGGCTATGCGCCAATGCAGTGGAACAGCCGCAGTCGCTATAGAGTTCTTAAAGGGATTTTTCAGACAACGCCTGCCGGGGTCGGAGGGGAAAGGGTCCATTACATTACTGTCGAATGCAAACAGCGTTCTATCTATTGTCGCAGCTTGTCGGTCGCAACAGAATCATGGCATGGCGGCCTCGACACAGGCCAAGATCTGTCTCCTTGTTATGCAGGACAAGTTTTAATGCATCGTGAGCAGAGACTGCTGGTGCTGTCTGTCTTTGCTGCATGATGCATGCTTCATTAGTCATGCCTGGAAGAAGGTTGGAGGTGTGCTTCCCTAATTGCTGTGATGGTCTTCAGGTTTGGAGTGGCTTTATATTCTCTTGGCTCAATGCTGCTTATTTAGTTTTCTAGAGCAAAGGCTGGAGTCTGGTGGTTCTCTAGGCTGGGTGAATTGCTACAGGTTCAGATAAGTGCTGCTGCCTACTATCAGTTGTATTTTGGTTTCCATTATTATTCTTGCTTTCTGGTGTCAGTTCATCCATCCAGGGGTTCCTATAGGGGCAATCAGGGCCAAGAAAGAAGACCGTGGAAACGTCTTTTATCGAGGCGATGACTCCGCTTTAGGCAGGGACTTGTCACCTCCCTGCTAGGTTGGGGCCAGGCCTCCTTTCCAGCCTGAAGTGGTGCTACTGAGCTGCATAGTGTTGCCCTGTGCCCTGCTCTTGTGCAACACAGGCTTTACACACTGGTTTTCAGATTGCTGGTGTGGCGTGCACTGCAGTATTATGGAGTGTTACAACTGCAGTAGTGTGAACGTCACCGTGTCCATGTGGAGCGTGGTGCTCAGTTGCCGTGTAGTGTCCCAGAACAACATTCTGGACCCCTCCATAATTGTCATACATGTTTGTCTTATGTAGATGCACTGTGCAAAACTGTTTTGTCTATTTTCTGTATGTGTGTTGCACAGCTGCAGCGTCTGAAGGGTTACCTACATTATAATTATTGCCTGTGAGCTTGGTTGCATGTTGGATGTGTCTATCTTGCTATGTCATGTGATGTGGTGTGCATGAATCTATAAGTATGAGTGATTGGGTTCCAGTTGGAGTTCATCTGTCTTCGGCTGCTGTGGAGCACCCATCTACCATCTGAGGGTTTTCTATCACAGAGGCGCATGAGGGTACCATCAGCCCTTGTGCCGCTGAAGATGGAGGAAAAGGAGAGACCGCTGGACCATATGTGAAATGCATGGGAGTGAGCCTAAATTATTTTCCCCCCAAAAGTCCCACCACAAGACAGATCCATAGTGAGTAACTACCGTTGCAAGTGACGAGACGTTTATACAGTTTATAATCGTGCAGAAGTCTACTGAACCTCTGAAGATAATATTGAAACTATTTATGATTCCTATGCGGCCGTCTGAAGTCTAGATCACCGTATAGTGGTATACCCGTAACTGACACCCATGCGTACTGAAGTCTATGAGAGCGGGGTGATCATTATTGCCATTTTGTGGCCATTGACATTCAAGTCAAGTATTGCTGAATATGTACTAAGTTTTCCTGCACTGTAAACTCTGAAGTCTGTTGTACTGTATGGAAAAGTCACTAGTAAAGTTTTACCGGGCCTCCACCCTTCCAGAGGAACCGAGGTACTATACACTCCAGTGTAATTAATGCGCCATGTGTGAATGTCGGTGAATGGAATGGTGGCATCACAAACTGACAACTGCAACCCCCATCATTGCCTGCCATTACAGGTAACAAGAAAGTTTGTATATAGCTTATGCCTCGGCCCCGTGTACAACAATATCTGCAGTCACGTAACAGGATCGTTTGTATATATCTACATTGCACGTTGCAATTAGGGGCAGTTCCTCACAGGATTTATCTATTTCACCACAGCCGCACAGATGTGACATCTATGAATCACAGCTGGGTTGCACAGCTGCTGTTGGGATCCGGACCACTGAGAGGCTGACAGCACTGGGGGTCGGCACACTTGGGGGTCACACAGTGCAATATTCCAGCATGAAAATCACTATGTCTATTCCTTTTTGACAACAGTGGTGTAAAGAAGAAAAACAAAAGAACAATTCTGCCATTGCCGTTTTCCTGGTGATCACCTTGTGGGATAAATGTTTTGTCAGTCTAGACTCTTGCACTCAGCAATACCAGTTGTTATTTTTGTAAAGGGTCTATACCCCAATTACAAGTTGTCCCCTATCCAGAGGATATCTACAAGATAAAGGTTAACTTGCTGATCGGTGGGGGTCTCACCTCTGACACCCCTGTCGATCTTGAGATCGGAGGTCCTGTGTCCCCCATCCTCCTCACTGTGGGGTTACTGCACCCCCTGCAGTGAGGATGAGATTGAACAGAGTGCTGGTTGCACATTAGCGCTTCATTCACTTGCAGTGGGACTGCGGACATAACCGAACACAACGCACTTGGCTATTTCAATCAGCCCCATTGAAATGACTGTAGCCACAACCCCCACATGCTCGGCCAGCGCTCCATTTACAGTGATGTCACTGCGGGGTGAGAAGTTAGAGCGGGACACTGGAGCCCGTTCTCACAATCAGCAGGAATCTCGGTGGTGGTGAGAGACCCACCGATCAGCAAGTTATCCCCAATCCTGCGGATATCCCGTGGATGGAACATAACTTGCAATTGTAGTACAACCTCTTTGGTAGATGTTTCTTGAAATTTGAAATTTTGTTTTTTTTTATATTTTTCCACTTGTTCTTTAGTAGGACTATACAATCTGTGGACCGCCTATAAGATACACTGCAATACCTCTGGCAAGGTGCAATACAAATACTACCATGGCAGGCCTGGAGACTAGTATTGAGCCTCTGCCCCCCATGACTACTGTTTAGCACACCGTGATCTCTTCGTGTGGGGACGGGGTAATTGGGCGACGGTAAAGGGCCCCCTCCCTCTATAACCATTGAGTTCTAAGGGATTAAATGTCCAGGATCACAATAATCACGTTGCAGCCAAGTGTCTGCCCCAGCGAGCCAAAGTTTCGGCATTTGGTCTTCCAGTTTATTGACAGGACATAACAGCAGCTGTGTACATAGAAGTGAAATGAATGCTGGAAATGAACAGTTTTCTTAGGTCCCTTCTTGGCTTTTATTGGCAGCTCCAGCACTATAGCAGCTGCTGCCGTCAGTCATTGTTGTGGTGATGAACCGGAGTGAAGGCATTCAGATGTCCCGCCCCGAGGCTGAACAGGGTACAGTGTTTCCTAAAACGTGAACAGATGAAGGTGTATTTATTTAGAATAAGAAGAGGTACATTTATCCGTTTTATTCCTGTGGACGGGGCTGCTTGTGACAAGGATAGTGATAGCAATGGAGATACAGCCAAGGAATGAGGGTACAAAGGGGGTGTCTGCTGTAAAAAAAATCCTTTGCATGCGCCTGTCTCAGTATCGCTGGGACTCTGACTGATGGGGTCCCCAGTAACCAAACATTTATCCCCCATCCTGTAGATAGAGGGAAAATTTAATTCTTGAGGAAACCCCCTTTGACACGTACAGATGATCATGAAAGATTGTTAGAAGGGTCATTCTAGGACAAATCACCCAAGGAGTAACACCCGACCATCTCTAATTTTTTTAGGAAAATTTACTTACTAGAATCTCTCTAAAAATGCCATTTTTCAGCCCCATCAAGCCATGGGGTGATTTATCCTGGAATTGCCCCACTATACTTCTTGTTCCTGTGTCTTTGGGTAATGGAACACTTTATTATGTGCAGGATAAGATAAATTCTGGAATATTGGGCGGCAGCGATCACTCTCATCACGGTGGTCGTGTAAGACAAAATCCAGACAACCCCACAATGTAGATCCACAGACTTCTTTATTTATTAGAATGGCAATAAGCAACATTGTAATAAAATATTTAACAAATGACACAATGATCACAGCGACTCTCAGGCCAGGAGTGGTAGAGAACACAGAACTTACTACAGTCCTTCTGACCAGTCATCTAGTGTCCTGAGATGAGAGCCACCGGACGCAAAGATCCAGAGGAAGGCAAAAAAACCAGCGGAGAGTTCTACCTCAGGGAGGCAAAAATTCCTTCCTAACCCCAGATTTGGCGATCACCCTGGATGGAATCTGTCCTGCTGTATATTGCTGTATATATGTAATTCTAGGCTCAGAGGAGCAGATGCTGTAAAGAAAGGGACAACCCGCTCCTAAGAGCTTACAATCTAATAGAATAATGGATATCCTGCTACTTGGGTATACGGGCAGCGTTAGACAGTTAGACTATTTAGCACAATCAATCCTGATATGAAAAAATGGAACCAGCCCACCCTCACCTGGGTAGGACGTATAAATTCCATCGAAATGACAGTATTACCACGTCTCCTTTACCTTTTCAGGTGTCTCCCCATTAATGTTCCCACCGCCAACCTAAAGGTAATGCAACAGGCAATCTTCTAATTTATATGGAAGAACAAGAGACCCCGCATCAAACAAAAAGTTATGCACTCCATAAAAGTGTCAGAGGCCTCTATCAGTCCATAAGTATGTAAAGACTTCAGCCATCCAACAACTATCACCATTAACATAACATTTCTTTCTCATCTTGAGGAGATGCAGATTCAAGTTCTCACTGATTTCAAATTTTCCCCCTCTGCTATCCATTATCCCCAATTAAGTGTTTGCATTAAGTACCCAAGAAAACAGCCTCCTATGTTAGCGAAACAGAGGCCTAACTTTGCCAGAGCCAGGATCACTGTGTAGAGGTACACCCTTTAATTGTCACACCCAAGCGTCTTCAAGTCGAGGTCGAGGTACTGCAAGAAAATAATCTTTGTTCACACATGTGCATCTTTGAGCTTATGAGAGCCATGTAGAGGTACTACGTTCTGAAGTCATTTGCCTGCACTGTAACGTCTTAAATTGAACTGCCTTGTATTATCTGTTTCAAGTTTTCAAGTAAAGTTTATGCCGGGCTCTAACCGTTCCTAGAGACCCGTGGTACTCAGAACTGTCTGTGGCTGAATTTATTCTCCGCCGAGGGTCATACCGCTGTGTGAAGAAACGGTGGCCTCACCCGTGACAACTACAACCCGTTATCCTGTGTGTTGGGCATCTCCCTATCCTAGTGGTGTCCCCGGTGGCCTGCAGTGATACTCTGGCCTTGACTGCGTGAGTCTCTCCATGAAGGAGCCTTGTAAGTGCCGCAGTGACAAGCCAACACTATACCCTCCCAGCTCCCCACATATGTCAGGTGTCCGGGGTCTCCCTATGGGCCACTGCACTATTCGTTCTAAGCTTGACCTCACATTCTCCTCAAAAGGAGAGAAAGAAGAACTAGATTTTCTGTAAACGGAACGCTGTGTGGTAGTCAATTGCTTAATTATTTTGTTTTTATTGTAAAATTTCCTTAATGCATCCTCTACGAGGGGAATTTTCTAGCTGATCAGTATTTAATAACTTGTTTATTTTTTTTCTCAATAAAATCAGTTGAAATTTAAAAAATGCAACAAAACCACATTTTTGCTCACATGACTTTTGAGCGTCAGCGGTGCTTTTTCCGGAAAATAATCTTGCATCACTGTAGCCCGCAATTTTCTTGCACGCTAGACAATAGAAGTTTCTAATGTTAAAAAAAATGCAGTGCACAAACATCGCAAGTTTGTGCGTGCAATGAGATAAAGCAGAGGCTCTATAGGGAAACATGAGCAAGCAAAAGAAGAAAAAAACAAAACAAAAAAAACACAAAACGCAGAAAGATATGGCAGGCAGCAATTCTCAAATCTGGCAAAATCGCCAGACAGAATACATTGCAAATGAGAATGCAATCGTTGAAAAGCACTTGATTTTCTCACAAGGGTGAAGGCACTCTAAAGCATACACCTGCAGTCATCCGTACCGGTACCCATACCTAACCCATACAACCTGCAGTCATCTGTACCTGTACCAATACCTAAACCATACAGCCTGTAGTCATTTGTACCTGTACCCATACCTTAACCATGCAGCCTACACGCATTTGTACTTGTACCTATACCTAAACCATATAGCCTGCAGGCATTTGTACTTGTACCCATGGCTAAACCATACAGCCTGCAGGTATCTGCACCTCTACACATGGCTACACCATACAACCTACAGTCATCTGCACTTTAAGGGCTTTGAGAAACATAGGCTCAAATTACATTCTCCATTTTTAACATTTTGACACAAGCTTTATTCTTCTCTAGGCTATAAATTCATAAACAATCTCGCAGCGAGGGGCACAGTCCTTAAAATTAGTTTTGAAAAGTAGTGGGTAATTTCTGAACTCCAATCACTTTCATCCCTGTGGCTAGCCTGGTTTTAGTAGTCCACAGGAGGATAATGATATTACGCCATCCAGAAGTAGGGTTGCAACTGTTAGAAATTTCTCTCAAATTCCCAGCTGTGAGGCAGGAACTTCTGCCATCTCCTGCCTAAGTTATTCCCAGTGATCAAAAACACTTCCTCCATCCAGTGGCCTGGTTCAGGGATCCATTCACACATACAAGAGAGACACTTGTGGTCTTGCTTCACTTCGGCCAGCGCAGCCCACCTAAAACATCATTTTTTCCTACAGACCTGCAACCAGACCGGACTATCGGGTGCGGTACACCATTTCACATAAGTGAGTTCACAATTTTAATGGCCATACCCGCACCCTGTTATACCTGGAAGAGAGCGGTCGGGCAGCACAGCAGCTGGAGAGCACACTAGGAGGCAGGCGAAGACGACAATAGAACTTGAAGGCACCTGTGGCACCATATTTTTTCGAGCAGCCACCAAGGGCTCTCAGGGACCTGGGACCACCCAGATTTCAACTGTAGCAGCTACAGACAATCACTGCTGTGTAGCAAGCTGCAATAACAGCTGGGAATAGAGGGTCACGTGTGCCCAGCAGCAATGGCTCCTTCCCAATCAATATGCCTCTGCTTTTCTCCCGCTGTACTTCCCCCACACAGAGGTTGGATGATCTCTCCACAGGCGGTGATGGAAGTATGAATCTATGTGCTAAAATCTAATATGTTTGTGTATGCCCCTGTGTATGTATGTGAAATATCAGTGTAAAAACTGTGCTTGCACGTGTTGTGATAACTTTGGGTTGTTAGCTCATCAGATTGCCATCTTTCCTCCACCAGATGGATGGTCGCACACCAGAGAACTACTTCCAGGCCAGAAGTTTAGTACAAACTTAGTAAATCTGTCCTTTATTGTAATAAATCAACAGAAGTCATAACACAAACTTCACACTGTTACCATTCGTCGCAGTGTAGACAAATACATATAATTCCCTGGCCAGCTGGACACTGCATAACATAGTTTTCCCTTTCTATCACATAGGCCTAGCGTCTCAATACAACATCACAATGTCCATATCTCATATCCATCCAGAGTGCCAGTCTTGGGGACATCCTTCTCTGTTAGACTTGTGGTATTCAGCCAGCAACAGCAGCTTTGTAACAGACTGCTCCCAGGGACACTGAGCTCTGTTGGTCTGGAGGTTGTCTTTCCTCCACACATACCCACACAGGTATTCCCTAACTAATTATCAGACTGGACAGGGAACACTTTCCCAAAAAGCCTGCTCTCAAACGCCCTACTGGACACTTTCGGCACTACATTCCTATAGTGTGTATATGGGCTGGATCGCCACCCTGTCCAGATTAAGAGCCTGGGAGGGAGATATACTCCATCCACCACTTCACCCTTTAACTGCCTACAATATATATATATATATATATATATATATATATATATATATATATATATATATACAATTATAGACAGAAGATACCCAGGATATACCAGCATGCTCGGTATCACTATATGTAGGAGATGTATAACTTATACCAGCTTTACATATGTAATTATTTTTCATGGCATTCCATGTGCAGGTTAAATAATATACTAACTTTTTTCTCTGGGTTATTTCAAATGCAGTGATACCGTGTGTGATTTATAAATATATTTTCTTACATAGTAACAGGGGATAGGTGGGGTACTGACGTTCTTATTTTTTTACAATTTTTTTTAAACTGTTTAAACATTTTATTTTGGTCCCACTAGGGGACTTGAGTATCGCCATGTGTTATTATTCCTCTAATGCACTGCCAGTGACTGAGCCTCATAGACCACAATAGCTGGCAGACATGGATTCCATATTCAAGCCTTTTGGTGTCACCACAACTTATCGGGACATTGCCTCCTCCCTCTGTCAAGGTTTTACATGCTGTGCTATGTAAAGGGTTAAATAGCTGGGATCCGTGGCTTATTGGGTTTCCGCTATTAAAGCAGGTGTCAGGCTGTTATCCAAAAGCTGAGCATCCGCTGTCCTTGGCATGGGAGACCGGTGCCAGGCTTCTGTTGCAGAGCCGTCAAAAGATGATGCATCAGAATAAAGACCCTCAATGGCCAGGGTCAAAAGACGTATGGGCGGTCATTAAATAGTTAAATTTCATGAGGGGACTAAAAAGAAATGTTATAATAAGTGAAAAAATATTAATTATTTAATATTTAGTAATTAATTAATTAATTACTTTCATTTATAAATGAAAGTTAAAAAAATAAATACATTTTTCCAATTGATACAAAAAATAAAAACATATTTGGAATAGCCGCGTCCGTAAAATTCCGATCTATGAAAGTAACTGCTTATTTATCTCGCATGGTGAACATCGTCAGTAAAAAACAACGCAGCATTGTACTTTTTAAATCACTCTGTCTCCAAGAAGAAAATTAATAAAAAACTATCAAAAAGTCACATCAACTCTAATGTGATTTCAATAGTAACTACAGGACTTCCTGCAAAAAAATGACCCCCACACAACTTTCTCTCGTGAAAGTAAAATAGTTCTGTCTGTCAGAAGATGGCGGCCGATGCGTTGGATGTGTTCAGTTATACGCGGGTCTGGAGCATTAAGGAAGATCCTTAACGAGTAACAAAGCCATTACTGCAGTAACTTTGACCCAGAAGACACAAAGTATCAGAGTAAAGCCCAACTGATGAGTGATAATACAGTCAGTAGTTAAATGGCCAGCAGTAAGGGTAAATAAAAGACGGGGGGCTGGGTGGTCTCCACTCTCTAGGGAACACCATAGCGGATATCCATCACCATCAGCAACAAAACCCGCACGGCTCGTGCTCACAGATTGTTGGAAAGCGGTTTCAGATCTGATCTCCAATATTCCTGATTGGGGCCTACTTGATGCTTAAAACACCTGTCAGCTCCAGGGAACCTCTCACATAGGTGTGATACAGGATGTCGCTGTCCCTACAAGGGCTCCAATGTCTATGCTGGGGTCACTTTGGGGTCTCTATTTCTACTGGGGTCACTATTACTACTGGGGCCACTCTAGGGGGTAGTTATTACTACTGGGGACACTATGTGGGTGCTATTACTACTGGGGACACTATAGGGGTCGTTATTACAACTGGGGACACTATGTGGGTGCTATTACTACTGGGGACACTATTACTACTGGGAAACTAAAAAGTCACCCGCACAGTGCACAAGATGCTATGCAACAAAATGTGTGACTGTTATATGCCAAAACACTGAATGCCTTCGGTACATCTGCCCAGTTGCGCCCAGATGTGCCCATTTTACCAGCTACGCCATGTGTTAACGAGACCTCATTGCTGTGGGAGGAGATACATACCTGCACGCATACATACCTGCACCCATCATCTTCAAGCCGTTAAGCTCAACTGACACAAGATGGCCCCGGGTTAGAACTCTGGACATTCCGTAGCTATGGTGATGTCATGTGAGGTCTATGATATCATGTGTCATGTAACGTCTCCATAATAGCCAGTGTTGTTGTGTATCAAGTTAAGAGCATTATCCCCTTAGTGATGCAACCTGTTTTGGGCCTAAGGGCGAGGTTCATCTTTGCCTTGCTAAGGGGATCACTATTATTACTAGGGACCACTATGCGGGTCACTTTTATATTTGGGGACCACTATGGGGATCACTATTATTACTGGGGCCACTGTAGGGTCTCTATTACTACTATGGCCACTAAGGGGTTTGCTATAAATACTGGGACCACTATGGGAATCACTATTACTACTGGCGACACTATGGGGGTCATTTGTACTACTGGGGATCACTATGGAGTCACTATTACTACTGGCAACACTATGGGGATCATTATTACTACTGGGGTCACTATTACTACTGGGTTCACTATAGAGCTCATTATTACTACTGGATCTACTATGAGGATTACTATTACTACTGGGGCCACTATGGGGGTAAATATTACTACTGGGGCCACTATGTGGTCATTATTACTACTGGGGCCACTATGGGGGTAATTATTACTACTGGGGACACTATGTGGTCATTATTACTACTGGGGCTACTATCGGGGCATTATTACTACTGGGGACACTATGGAGGGGTCATTATTGCTACTGGGACTACTATTTGGGGGTCATTATTACTACTGGGGACCACTATGAGGGTCCTTATCACTACTGAGGACCACTATGGGGGTCTTTATTACTACTGGGGACCACTATGGGGATGCTATTACCAGTGGGACTACTATGGAAGTCACTATGGGGGTCTTTATTACTAATTGAGACCACTAGAACAACGGTAATAAAAGCTTAAGCCCTGCCCCTGGTTACAATGGCCAATGTATGTTTGTGACGGGTGACAACACTAGTATACACTGAAAGCAGCTCATTTTTCAAGGACCAATAATTCAACTAGATGTCTGAATGGGTCTTTCCTGCCCTTATAAAGTGCTGCCATCTGCCTCATGTGCCGCCTGCCGCCTCCATCATATAATCATGTATGACTTGGGTGTCTCCATGACTACGCTACAGACCAACCACACTACATAACACTAGATAATATGCAGCACAACTTAACCTGCTGGATACAATAATGCCGCTAATTGGCTGGAACGGCTCCATGCTTGCAGCTGTGAGGGTTTCTGGGAGTTGATCAGCTCCTGTTCTTCCCGATTGTTATCATTAGTGATGGCAACCTTATTATTATTATTGGTGGCGGCTTGTACTCAGTATATACTAATACGTCATGTATGGAGCGTCTCTGTATGCAGTGTACATGTATGTAGTTTCCTTGTAACTGGCATCTGTGTATGCAGGGTCTGAGTATGTAGCATCCATGTATGCGGCATCTATGTATGTAGTGAACGTGTAACTGGCATCTGTGTAACTAACGTATGTAGCATCCGTGTACGTAGTCGATGTGTATGCAGTGTCATTGTATGTAGCATCCGTTTATGTGGTGTTCGTGTATGCGGCGTCCATGTAACTGGCGTCTGTGTATGCAGGTCCTGTATGCAGTGGACATGTAACTGGCGTCTGTGTATACAGGTCCTGTATGCAGTGGACATGTAACTGGCATTTGTGTATGCAGCGTCTATGTATGTAGTGTCCGTGCAGGCGGCATCTGTGTATGTAGTGGACGTGTAACTGGCATCTGTGTAACTAGCGTCCATGTTTCTGACGTCCGTGTGTGTAGCGTCAATGTATGTAGCGGCTGTGTATGCAGCGGCCATGTATCAGGCATCCATGCATCTGTGTATGTAGTGGACGTGTAACTGGCATCTGTGTAACTAGCGTCCATGTTTCTGACGTCCGTGTGTGTAGCGTCAATGTATGTAGCGGCTGTGTATGCAGCGGCCATGTATCAGGCATCCATGTATGCGGTGTCCGTGTACATGGTGGACATGCATGTAGTGTCCTTGTATGTAGCATCCGTGTATGTGGCGTCCTTATATGCAGTGTCCATGTATGCAGTGTCCATGTAACTGGCGCTTGTGTATGCATACACGGACACTATGTATGCAGTGTCTCTGTATGTAGCGTCCCTGTATGTGGTGTATGTGTATGTGGTGTTTGTGTAACTAGCGTCTGTGTAACTGGCATCCGTACATGTAGCGTCCGTGTATTTGCCGCTCCACATTACAACGCGTGGTTTGTGAATGTTCACTAGAACGAAAATGAACGGCTCCGCCCCCCAGTGATCTTAATAGATGTTTTTAAAACGGAAAACAAATTGTAAGTTTTCAGTGAGTTTACGTTCTGTGGGGTTTCTGTTTTTTTTTTCCTTAAAAGGGGACAATTACGGCTAAAAATGGAAACCTAATGGAACCACAGAAAATTAAAAAATTTGCATTGTTTTGCATTGTTTTTTTTTAACTATTGAAATTAAAGGAGTAAAGAAACGGAAGCGTTTAGACAATGCTTACATCTGCGTTAGGATGACCTTACACAGGCGAGTGCGATATCAGGCCGTGAAACTCATCCGGATATCGCGCTCTGGAACGTGCAATTTTTCCTGGAATGTGAGGCGGTTTTGTGGAAAGTAGGGATCCTCAGCAAGTATTTTGTATTATTTTTGATGGGAAACTTCGCACCGCATCGAGTTCACCTCACACGCCATGGGATGTATTTCCCTGTCCCCAATTAAAACAATAGGTGAGGCATACCAAGGAAACACCCAAAGATAGGATATTTTCACACACCCCGATGCAGGAAAAAAAAATCACTCATATGTATGCCCTTATTTACAAGAATAGGGTCCATATCCGTGGGAGATTTGTACTTCTCGCAACGCACAAATCTTGTGCAATTTTTTTCGTTCGTGTGAAAGCGGCCTTAAGGAGATTCTGCTCTCCTACTCATTTATGGGGGCAGTAAAGGGGATCTCCAGGCTTAATGGACCACTTTGACTATAATGGGGTCCGTTTGGCTGTCTGACATTTTACCAGATAGAAAAGTCCTACATTTCATGCCGAATCTGTGACGGCGGACTTGAACGCAGACGTGAACATAACCTCAATACAGTCTCTGCTGCAAAAATGGAAGAGAAATGGAAAGCTGGAGCAGCGGTGTGAGCAAGGCCAGAATAATGACAATTTTAGACACGAGTGTTGTACATGTCAGTAATATGGCGTCGTGCTCCAGACCCATTACAGGTGATATTACATGCGGACACCACAGTGTTAAAGAGATGCTGTCGCCTCCATACAGCGCCATAAACTAAGTTTTGGTGCAGTTCGTAGGGTGATAGGGAGCGGGATGGATTTTTATACTCACTGCTCTGTTTATACTCACCGGCCGCAGTCTCCCCCCTCTGGAGTGAGCAGGCACAGGGTGAGGCAGCTGGAGACCCATGTAAGTGCTGCTTCTTCCACAGAGCTGCAGTAGAATGTGCAGGAAGAAGCACCATCAATTAACGGGCTTGTCCTATGAAAGCAAGTAATCTTCTATCCATGATAACTTGCTGATTGGTGGGAGTCCAAATTCCAGGACTTGTACCAATCCCAAAAACGGGAGTTCGGTACATCCAAGAAGTTTTTGGTTTGTAACTTTTTAACTGCTGGTTTTAAAACGTAGCAGAGTTTTCAACAAGTTTTCTAGCTTACACAGGTTCTCCTTACCCTCCTCTCATGTGTTGCTGGTAAGTTCTGATTTTTAGTTGGTGGTCCCCATTTTTCTGTTGTTTTGCTATTTCCAATCCACTATCAGATAGCAGGGATGTAGCAAGGATAGTATTCTGCCAGTAGTTCACTGTCCTGTACTTCCTTTCCCTGACTACCCATGCTGCATTGCACAATCTGTGGTCTAATCAGCAGGGGAGCAGTTTTCCAAGAAAGATAAGGCATTTAGAGACATTCTGGCTAAATTGTAAAAAAAAAAACCACTATAATGTGTGTGTGTATTTGTGCACACCCACACGCTGTAAGAGCAGGAGGCAGATTGCACAGATTATCATAGCACCTGCAGATCTGTCAGCTTGCAGCCACTGAGTACACAGAAGCCACCTGTGAAGATAGCTCTTCCCCTGTTGCTATGGAATCATTTGTGTCCTTGTTACTATGGAAGCTCTGTACCTAACGAGAGTGGATTGCAGAAAAGCTGGGAGACCTCTACTGGCAGCCACTTCAAATGTGATTTACAAAAGTATTGCAGAAATGATGAGACTAACCCAAGCTAGTAGATGAGCAGGAGTTGTCTGAAAAGTTAGTGCCCCCCTTAAACAGTTTTAACCCCTCGATCAGCTTTGTGCCCGATGTGATGTGATATTTTAACAATCAATTTTTTTAAAACTGTTTTAAGCCATAGGTTCATTTCTATCAGTATACTTAGTTCTGTTTATTTAAGGGGGCCCTAACTTTCCAGACAACATCTGCTCATCTACTAGCTTGTGTTAGGCCAGTTTAATGTGATCATAATTGCAAGCACAATACACAGAGAATAGAACACACTGATATGAACTGGTTCATTCAGATTTCCGTATTTTGCGCGTGTATTTCAGTCAGGCGGAAAAAAAAATAGAACATGCTCTATTTTTCTGCGCATTTGTGCACTAAAGGTCCCCATAGAAGACACTGAAGTGTGGTCAAACGCAAGCACGATACGCAAGGAGTTGGGTGAAATACTGCATAATTGCGCTGGAAAAAGAACACATCTGGAACTAATTAGCCTTTTCAATTGGTGCATCTTTGTTTGTCGTGCGCAAATGAACATGCCTAGCAGGTGCAAACAGTATAGTAAAATGCGCCGATGCGTGTGCAAAAATAGCAAATACGCACACGCTGGTGTACACCCGGCCTGAGACTCATCATTTCTTTAATATAATTGCATTAAAAATTTGGCAGATTTTCCATTGTAAATCACATTTGTAGTGGCTGCCACTAGGGGTCTCCCTTCCATCTTCCCTGTGATCCACTCTCTGTTGTTTGATACAGAGCTTCTGTAATAACAAGGACATTTCCTTACCAATAGTAGGGAGGGCTATCTGCACAGGTGGCTCCCCTGCACTCAGAGCCAGACAGATCTGCCGAGACTATAATAATCGCCACAGTCTCTGCCTCTCCTGGGGAGAGTCTTTATGTATATACATTATATTAGTATACTCACCATTTGGACAAAATGTTTGAATTGACCTCAGAGAGTAAAGGGGAGGGCATTTAGATTTTGCCTCCCTGCTGACAGAACCACAGACTGCAATGCAGCATGGGGAGTCATGGCAAGGACAGTGAACTACTGGCAGACCGCTAGGCTTGTTACACGCCCCCTACCTGACCATGGATTAAAAACACAGCAATAAAAAATTGGGGAATACCACATTAAAATGTCAGAACTTACACACAGCAGCAAATGAGAAGAGAGTACTGATACCCAAATCATACAGCCTGCAGTCATCTGTGCTTGTACTAACAGCTAAACCATACAGCCTGCAGTCATCTGGACCTGTTTGCATTCCTACACCATATAGCATGCAATCGTTTGCACGCTCTACTCATGCCTCAACCATACAGCCTGCAGTCATCTGTACCTATATTCATACCTAAACCCTACAGTCTGCAGCCATCTGTACCTATATCCATACCTAAACCATACAGCCTGCAGGCTTCTGCACCTCTACCCATACCTAAACCATACAGCCTGCAGTCATCTGTACTGTAGCCATACCTAAACCATACAGCCTGTAGTCATCTTTACCTGGATCCATACCTAAACCATACAGCATGCAGTTATCTTTACCTATACCCATACCTAAACCATACCGCTTGAAGGCATCTAAACCTGTACCAATACCTAAACCATAGAGCCTGCAGGCTTCTGCATCTCTACCCATACCTAAACCATACAGCCTGCAGTCATCTGTACTGTAGCCATACCTAAACCATACAGCCTGTAGTCATCTTTACCTGGATCCATTACCAAAGCATACAGCCTGCAGTCATCTACAGCTGCACCCATAACTCAACCATACAGTCTGCAACCATCTGTACTGTAGCCATACCTAAATTATATTGTGTACAGCTGTAAAACAAATGTACATACATGATCTACCCCTTGGCAGAAACTGTCCAAGCACGACTCATTTCCTGGACTACATGAAAGGTTATTTGTAGCTGTTTAGGCTCAGCCACTCACAGGTTTAGGCCTCAGGCCCATGGCCTGGACGGGTTCCGCATGTGAAATATAGCAACGGAATCAGACTCGCACCCTCAGAGACCCTATACTCACCTCTCCAGATACGTGGTGAGAGTCTCTGCCGGCGAGCCAGCGCACATGTGAAATGAAGAGAATGAAGCGCCAAGGATAGGAGGTGACGCAATTTCCTGCAATACTTCCGCTGTGCTCACAACAGAAGTATCGCGAAACAGACGGCTTCCATTTACTGCAATGAAAGACAAACGTGCTTTTCTGCACAAATTAGGACATACTGTGATTAGCCCCCACGAGCGGAAAATCACAGCTGGTTTCCACTTGCGGGCAGGGTAGAATAGATTACCATTGCATGTCCATGGACGGTTGTTGCTGCGGAATTCATGGCAGACGTGTGGCCGCGATTTCCGCAACCATAATCTGTCCGTGGTCATTAGCCCTTAGTGCCAATTCTTACATGGCCGCTGAAGCCTGTGAGTGCCTAATTGTTCATGTGCACAATATACGGCACGGGACTGCCCGGCATTTTTTCACGTATCTAGGTGGCAGTGCTGGACGGGGAGTGGCAGGGACAGGTAAGTATTCAATTTTTATTCATTTTCAACCATTTTAACTTTATTTTTAGTCCTAGAAAACTCTTTTAACCCCTTAGTGATGGCCAAATTGCCTTTTTACGTCCTAGCTAAGTAAGCTTTAATCCTCAGGTACATGAAAACATGCATCCTCTGAAAATTAAAGCCCCGTGGGCTGTGAACGTGACAGCTTCATTCTGTTGGTTCCCGGAGGTAGCCCACAAACTGGAGCTGTCATGAGGGGCCGCAGGGAGCCCCCCCATAAAAATAAGTAAAAATTGAAGTAAAGTTAATGATTCAGCTGCCTTCATGGATTGGATCCATGAGGGCAGCTGAGCATACCCACTCCCGTCCTCTGCGTTTTTTCCGTGGCGATCTAGTCCTCTGGGACTGGCCCCGGTCTTCTGCACATGTGCACCAGACGTATAAAGTCCCACGTACGTGCAGAAGTCTGGATCCCCTGGGAGATTTGAAATATCCAGGCTCCCGGCACCTCAAGGTAGCCGGGAGACATGAGATATTACCGGGGACTGTGGGAAGCGGTCCCCAGGCCCTCGATCGCCGGTATCCAATGGAAACCTGGAGATCACAGAAAAATTAAGATAAAAGTTAAAGTTTCATCTCCGCTTATAGATCGTAACAGTGAGAGGATTTGTCCCACAACGGAATTTTTATCAGCGGACCTAACCCTGGCTTCTGCGCATGTGCCTGTCAGCAAAATGGCAAATACATGCGCAAAAGTCAAGGATTGCCTAGGAAATTTAAAATTTCCCTGCTCTTGGCTACCAAAGGTAGCCGAGAGCCTGGAGATGTCATGGCTGGTCACTGTAAGCAGTTTCTGGTCACGTGATCACCGTTATCGAATAGATGATGGCGATCAACTAAAAGTAAAAAAAAGTTGAAGTTTCATCTCCCCTCACCGATGCGATTGGTGAGAGGAGATGAAAGTTTCTAACGGAGGCTTTGGTATTTGAACACCGACACGATCGTCCTCTACGGACCTTACCCGGATTCTGCACACATGCCCATCGGCAAAATGCCAGACACATTCGCAGGAATCGGAGAGCCTGGGGAAATTTAAAATCTCCTTACTTTCAGCTACCAAAGGTCACCGAGAGCCTGGAGCAGTGACCGGGGGCCTTGTTGAGCGCTCCCCAGTCACATGAAAAAAAGATAGCGATCTACCTTAGGCCGGTCTCTTATAACCGAATAAAAATTACGGATTCCACAACCGTTTGAGCTGCAGTAATACGCGGATCAATCAAATGCACTGGATTACACAATTCCGTTCACATTAGTGGGTTGGAATTACGTAATCCACTCGCACAAAACAGAACGCAGCATGTTCTATTTTACACAGGACATCCGCAACATAGAGCCCATTGCGCTCTATTTTTGCAGATATACCCGCAGACCACATGCAACTACATTGTATATGGGCTGCAGGAACCCAAGTCATTCCTAAACAATGTTGCAGGAAATAGAAGCAAAAAAAAGTACTGCGCATGACCGCCTGTGTGAGTATACAGTTATACGCAGTGGATACGTGACCGTACATAGGGCCACAGCCGAGCTCACAGCTGGGATCCACTGCAGGCCTCTGCAAGTGGATGCTACATAGGGCTGTGGGATTCTGACGTTATTCAAACCGCTACCCATAATACATAATTTACAAGAAGCCCCGGGAACGCTCGCCTTCCTGCAGTTCCAGGAGCAGCTTTTTGAACACCTTTGGTGTGAGACCGTCGCACCTCAGCCAGCTTATGAAGCCTAATAAAGTGCTACTCAAGAAATACTCCCAAAAAAGCATGAAAGCAGGAGCAGGGATACCCAGTTTTATTGCCCCATGTGCCCATCCCAATCAGGCCTCCATAATTACCAATTTCTTCAGACATACCACACAGTTTACATTATTACGTTTATCTAAGATTTAGGGAACACCAAAAAGGGTGTAAAGGGAGAGGGATTATTTTTAGGGAGTCAATTTTTTCTCCGCACAAGTAAGCAATGGGGCCTTGAATTTATTCAGTTGTGCAATGAAAATGGGTGTTCCCACCATTATAGGCCGAATCATGTGTCCATTACGTAGGTTGAGGCTATAATGGGTATGTTTCTGAACACAGGACGAACGGGGGTATCCATTTTGAGGTGAAAGTCAAAATGATAGATTCATTCAAAAACCGTGGGATCAAAATACGCAGTATGCCCCTAGATGTATTCGTTAAGGGGTCTAGTTTTCAAAATGGGGTCATTTGTGTGGGTTCTCCATCATTTTTCCCTTCAACAGTAGGATTAATTTAAAACATGTAACCTTTATTAAGTAATATTAAAATCAGGCCGGAGGCTATGCATCTTGCTCTATGTTTCTATAGCTATGACACCTGCTTTATCAGATTCCTACTGACCAATAACGTAGGTCTTAGGCTAACGCAGGATTTGTCGAGCTACGATTAGACTGGCTTTCACCTTCCTGTCCTAAATAGTTCTAGACCACTCTTTGAAGGGCTGATATAATACGGAATTTTTTCCTTAGGGGCATATATGATCTAGGCTTGAGCCACTTACATCTGTATACCATTTTTCCACTGGTTTTTCTGTGGACATTTGGGGCAATGCAGTGTTAGTCCGATACTGACTAAACACTTTGCTTAAGGCTCTAAGCCCAACACTAGTCCTATCATTTTCATGACCACAGGATAAAAACCATCATTCCTTTACCCTGTAGGCAATATCACTCTGGAGGTATCATCCCTCTCATATACCTTTGATTTCACTAGTCGTTTATCCAGCCTATATTCATAAGGTCACATTTGATACCGATTAAATCTCAGGTTCAGTTCGATACTCTAAAGATATTGCTGTGTAGGACAGAAGGTCTGACTATCTTTAACTTCGTCACTATAACCATCCAGTCCAGTACCATCCTTTCAATTTGAATCTCTTTAAATATAAGAGTTCCTTCTAAACTCTGTATTGTCATACACTTTACTCCTGATGAACCGCGTTATTAAGCGGGGAAACGCGTAATAAACCGGAATCAAAACAATCTGAGAGTTAATATAATCTTTATTAAAGGTTAATTCTCTTAGGAGGAATGCCCAATATGGTCAACATCTAAGATTTAGAAACATAGTTTAGCGAGTTTTTCACATCGCTGTGATAACATAAAACACATTATCATACACCATTGTTTCAAAAAATTAACAACCTATAATTGGATTGTCTCTACAGGACGATTCCGTTAGGACGTCCTCTAGATTTGTTATACACAAGCGTTGTTCTGTGTGAAATCCCTATTCTCGGTGATTATCTCAGTGATCGAGATATTGGGAATCACTTGATCTTTTCTGCCCAATAAGTGTTTTGATTTTAATATTACCTAATAAAGGTTACATGTTTTAAATTAATCCTACTGTGAAGGGCATTATAACTTATAATTTAGGATTCTAGTCTGTCTCTGTGAAAAATTCTCCATCATTTTGGCTGCTTCAAGCTAAATTTCTGTTCTGTAAGCCCTCCTTTCATTTAGGGCCCCATTGTGCATAGAGACATATAATTAGGGCCACCTTGGGTATGTTTTAGACACAGAAGAAACGGGGGTATCCATTCTGGGGTGCAAGTCTTCCTTCATATGTGGGCTGTACAAGGAAAGCTTTTTAAAATGACACAATTTGCAAAAAAATGAAAATCGTAATTTTTTCCTTCTGCTTTGCTTACATTCATTCAAAAACTGTGAAGTCAAAATATGCAGTAGACTGATACATTAATTAATTAAGGGGTCTAGTTTTCAAAATACAGTCATTTGTGGGGGTTCTCCATCATTTTGGCTGCTCAAGGGCTCTAGGAGTGGGCAATGGGACCTAAATCAGCTTCAAGCAAAATGTCTGTTCTGAAAGCCACCGGCTGCTCCTTTCATTTTGGGCCCTGTTGTGCATACAGACAGAACATTAGGGCTACAATGGGTATGTTTCTGAACACGGAACAAACAGAGGTATCCATGTTGGGGTGTAAATCCCCATTTTCATGTGAACTATAGTAAAAAACTGCCTTTAAAATGACGTATTTGCAAAAATATAACATTTTCTTTTTTCTCCTCTAAATTGCAATAAGTCCTTAAAAAAACTGTGGATTCAAAATACTCATGACCCTCTCAGTGAATACGTTAAGGGGTGTAGTTTTAAAATAGGGTCATTTGTGGGGGTATCTATCATTCTGACACCTGTGAGCCTCTGCAATATTGGCTTGGTGTAGGAAAACAAAATGTTCCTCAAAACGAATCATTGTTAAATTTGTACGTCTCCTAAATGGTTAAGAAAATTAAAGCTTTTCCAATGTGCTTTTTAGAATGAAGTAAACAAATGGAAATATATATCTCATCAAAAATGTATACAATATGTTTGGACATATTTGAGCCATTGCAATTGAAAATGTGAAAAGATAACAATTATTTTCAAATTTTTCCCAATTTTGTAGATTTTAATAAATATTCGCAAATTATATCAGTCTACTATTACAACTTAAATGAAGTACAATATGTGGTGAAAAAACAATGTCAGAATTATTTGGATATGCAAAACCTTTATGGAGTTATTCTATGTTAAAGGGACACATGTCAGATTTCCAAAATTTGGCTCCGTCACTAAGGCGCAAGCAGGCTTCGTCACTACAGTGTTAAATATATTTAATAGATGAAACAAGAGCAAAAAAATAAATAAATGCCTAAAAAACTAGTAATAACAGAACATATTAGGTATCTGTAGAGTTTGGGTAAAGGGGGAAGGAAGAGGATGTATGTTAATCCAGTGTGATTCATGAACATGACTGTCTGTAGTTCAGATAGAAATTAGGGGACTCTCCTATACCAACCACAGACAAGATTGTACAGGACCCGCAGAGCCACCTCCTCCTGTCCCCTTTACAGAAGCCCTGTGGACAGGACCAACATTGGCAGGGTGGGGGCAAACTGTGAAACTGCCCAGGGCTCCTATTAACAAAGTGCTGCCATTGTTTTTTGGCTGTTTTTGGTCACTTCGGTCCAGCAGCAATGGCTCCTTCCCAATAAAGATGCCTCTGCTTTCCTCCTGCTGCAACTCCCCCACACTGAGGTTGGATGATCTCTCTTCAGGCGGTCATGCAAGTATGGATCTATGTGTTAAAATGTAATATGTCTCTGTATACCCCTGTGTATGCATGTCAAAATATGTGTAAAAGCTGTACTTGTATGTCTTGTGATAACTTGGGGGCTTTTAGCTAATCAGATCACCATCTTTCCTCCACCAGATGGATCGTTACACACCAGAGAACTACTTCCAGGCCAGAAGTTTAGTACAAACTTAGTAAATCTGCCCTTTATTGTGGTAAATCAACAGAACTCATAACACAATCTTCACACTGTAACCTTTCGTTGCAGTGTAGACAAATACATATAATTCCCTGGCCGGCTGGACACTGCATAAGATAGTTTTCCCTCTCTATCATATAGGCCTAGCGTCTCAATACAACATCACAATGTCAATAACGCATATCCATCCAGAGTGTTAGTCTAGGGGGCATCCTTCCCTGTCAGATTTGTGGTATTCAGCCAGCTTTGTAACAGACTGCTCTCACGGACATTGAGTTTTGTTGGTCTGGAGGTTGTCTTTCAGCCACACACAGGTGTTCCCTGACAAATTATCAGACTAGACAGGGAACACTTTCCCAAAAATCCTGCTCTCAAGTGCCCTACTGGCCACTTTCGTCACTGCACTTCTACAGTGTGCAGATGTATGTTATGGCAAGCTGGGGTTTCTGGCCTGCAGATTGCCAATCTCTTGGTCTGGACAGTGGTGTATAAAGACTCCAGGAGACTTGAATTCTTTAAAACTGGTGCCTGCCAGCATTTATTGCACACAGCAAAGCAAACCTGCATAGTACACAACAGCATACAAATGCCGAGGGTTCATAACACGCAGGGTCACAGTCACTAACCACCTACAAGGTGTCTAGAGGGCATCCTCCTTTTACAGACAAAGTGACAAGCCCAAACTGGTCAGCAGAGACCTAAGGCTCTCAGTTCCTGATGCGGCATCTTCACACCACCTCTCAGTCTTCCACACTGGACCTCAGGCTTGCAGTCTTTTCAGCTTTGCTAAACTGTCACTTTCCCCTGAGTGTGGTAGGAACTGCTCCTTTTATCTTATTTCATGCCACACCCATAGGTGTTTTCTCTCTGCAAGTATCAGAATGGCTGTCTAACACCATCTGCAGGCCATCCTGTACACTGCACTACCATGTTGTGCAAGAGCACCCACGGGCTATATCTGCTGCATATTTTACACATTGGAAAATCTACTGTGAATCTCCACAGCCATTAGTGAGGATTTGCTGCAGATTTCATCCTTAAAATCAATAGCATATCAGCTCCGCCAGGGATTCAGTGAGGAAATTTCTACACTGTGTGGATGAGGTATTATAAATCTCATCCACATGGCTTAAATAGTAAACACCGCAACTTCACTCTGAATGTGACTCACAGCACACTTCAGGATTTTTAAGCCAGTACAAAGATGACTATTAAGTCCATGGGATGCACGCCACAATTTCGGGGTCAGAGCCTCCAGAGACCCCAATGTACCTGTGTTCCACTTTCTCACCAAAGGAATGGCAGCATCCAGGGCGTGGTATAATATAATAATTTATTCCTCCAAAGTCCTGCTACGTTTCGACCCTCTTGGGGTCTTTGTCAAGCATAAAGACAACATATGTAGGTGTTTGATGTATGTTGTCTTTATGCTTGACAAAGACCCCAAGAGGGTCGAAACGTAGCAGGACTTTGGAGGAATAAATTATTATATTATACCACGCCCTGGATGCTGCCATTCCTTTGGTGAGAAAGTTAAATAGTAAACACTCCAGAGTCACCATGTGGAAAATCTGTAACATTTATGGCCCGTGCAACCATATCCTAAGGGTATGTTTCTATGTGGTGAAAATGCTGCTGAAAATTTTTGTTATAAATTCTGCAACATTTCTGCATACAAACCTGTGTCAAAACCCATACCGTAGATTCAGCGTATGCACTGCGTGTGGACATACACTAAGCCCTCCTTCACAAGGGCGAATTTCCACTTGCAATTGATAGTGAATACAACTTATTGATTTCAATGGGTTCATTCACATGCACATATTTTATCTGCATACTTTGCTCACTCAGAAAAAAAAACAGCATGCTCTATTTTCCTGCACACTTGCACACCCAAGTCCCCATAGAAGTCAATGGGGATGTGCAAGTGCAATATGTTAAGATGTGTGAAACACTGCAAAATTGTGTGGAAAAAAGAACACATCTGGAATTAGTCATTCAATTGGTGCTTCTTTGTTTGCTATGTGCAAATAAACATGCAACGTGGGTGCAAAAGTATAAAAAAATAATCAGACGCAAGAATGGCTTATTCATGGTGCAAATATGTTAAGCTAAAGCACGTGCAAAAGCGCGTACACTCGTGTGAAGGAGCCCTTATATTGCAGATTGCGTACTTTGGTTTCTGGGGAAAAAAAATGTACCTAAATTCCTCATAGCACTCAAGGGGGTTGCGAAAGTTTATGTGCAATATGCTAGAATATGTGTAAAACAATGCCTAATTACATGGGGAAAAAAACACTTCTGGAACTCATTAGACTAATTAGTCATTTCAATCGATGAGTCTTTGCTATGTGCAAATCAACATGCTTTATGGGTGCAAAAAATATAGTAAAATAAGCAGACACATGCAATAATGCCTTGTTCATGGCACAAATATGCTGCGCTGAAGCATGTGCATCCGTGTGAAGAAGCCATTATTCTGCAGATTAGTTGCAAATTTGCAGCAAATTTTCCCAATTGAGTTCAATGGAAATTTAAAAATCCACAACAAAGTCAAACTGTTGATCTGCAGCAAAATCTGCAGGTAGGGGCTCACAAAAGTGTGGACACAATTGTAGGTCAGCTATATGCTGGTTTTGTTTTTTCAAATTAATATACAATGGACTTTTTTTGACAAAGGCAAACAAATTAGTTCTGCTACTGTATGTAGTACGATCAGTTCTGGCACTATATTTATGTTCTTGGTTCTAATATCTTATCGTCCAATGCTAAATCAATCTTGTACCTATAAACATGTCTATACATGTTCTAGAATGTTCCTAAAGGCAGTTATGACATCACAATGGTGAGATGACATCACTATGGCAGTTATGACATCACAATGGCACGAGCATTCTTATACAGGTGCGCGGGTCAGAATCCTTGCATTCACTTGCTGCAGCTAGCAGAGAATAAGTGAGAGCGTCAATCCCTACGGATTTCTAGATTTTCTATATTTTCACCTTTGTGATAAAATGAAGGCAAAAAAGAAGACCAACCATTTACAGGAAGAAGCTGATAAGATCGAGCACATTCCTGAAGAGAAGAACAATGGCCGTGATGGCCAGGACAAGCCAAATAAAGCTAAGAAACCAAGAAAGAACCGGTTCTTAGCACGCTTGCAAAAAACCTGGGCAAGGATTACTGGGTTCATGAGGCGCAGCACTCCCTTCCAAGAGGAGAGAAGTGCTGAAGAACTCCCAAAACCCAGTGGATTAAACATGGAGGAGGAACTCCTAACATCCAGCGGGATAATCATGGAAGAGATACTCCCAACACCCAGCGGGATAATTATGGAGGAGGAACTCCCAAAACCCAGCGGGATAATCATGAAGGATGAACTCCAAACACCCAGCGGGATAATCATGGAGGAGGAGCTCCCAACACCCAGCGGGATAAACATGGAGGATGAACTCCAAACACCCAGCGGGAAAATCATGGAGGAGGAGCTCCCAACACCCAGCGGGATAAACATGGAGGATGAACTCCAAACACTCAGCGGGAAAATCATGGAGGAGGAACTCCCAACACCCAGCGGGATAATCATGAAGGATGAACTCCAAACACCCAGCGGGATAATCATGGAGGAGGAGCTCCCAACACCCAGCGGGATAAACATGGAGGATGAACTCCAAACACCCAGCGGGAAAATCATTGAGGAGGAACTCCCAACACCCAGCGGGATAAACATGGAGGATGAACTCCAAACACCCAGCGGGATAATCATTGAGGAGGAACTCCCAAAACCCAGTGGGATAAACATGGAGGAGGAACTTCTAACACCCAGCGGGATAATCATTGAGGAGGAACTCCCAAAACCCAGCGGGATAATCATGAAGGATGAACTCCAAACACCCAGCGGGATAAACATGGAGGATGAACTCCAAACACCCAGCGGGATAATCATTGAGGAGGAACTCCCAAAACCCAGCGGAATAATCATGGAGGAGGAACTTCCAACACCCAGCGGGATAAACATGGAGGAGGAACTCCCAACACCCAGCGGGATAATCTTGGAGGAGGAACTCCCAAAACCTATTGGTATGGAGAATGAACTCCTAGAGCCCAGTGGTACCAATATGGCGGAGGAACTCCCAGGACCCAGAATCAATATGGAGGACAGCAAAGGTAGGATATATGCAACGTCTTATATAAGAAAAGATTGTGGTTAAACTTACAGCCCCCCAATTTGTTATTGCCAAAAGGACCCCAATAATATGGGAAGTAACTGCAAAAGATATTGAGGGAGGGTACAAAGTGAAAGTGCAGTAAGGAAAGTGCTTGGGGTTCTCTGGGTGTCATGATGCAAGTTGCAGTTATTAACCTTTATAATGTAATATATAATATGCTGGTGCAAAGGAAAAGTGGATGAACCGCCCAAAACAATTCACCAATTGACTCTTTTTAGATTGGATCACTAGGGGTTTTGCTACTGGCAACTATGAAAATTAAATGTAATATTATGCACCAGCCATTAAGATGAATGGCCCTCCCCATAATTCTTGGACATTTGGGTCCCCTAGGGCATGAATTGTTCTTATTGTGTGGGTCCGCCTTTATAATGTCCATGTGTCCTAATAGGACATAAGGACAGGGGTATCTTCATGAGGCAACACTATGAAATACAAGTCCTTGGGTGAGGTCTTAGTTATATCTCATTTATCCTTCATTATGTATAAAGCAGGCTTCAGGTTTCCTGATTTGACTCCTTATCATATAACTATACATTTTTTCTTTATAGCCAATGTGTCATCTGAAGACCAGGAAAAAGAGGACGATGTGGAGGGAAACCAAAACATCGAGACCAACAATGAGGAGGCAGAACTGGTGACAGACAGCTTTGTGGAACAGGAAATACTAGCAGAACCCCAACATCTTAATGACCTGATCCACAGCCTGGAAGATCCGTGCACCCAGTACAATGTTACTCAGTTGGAAATACTGGCAGAGAATGATCGCATTAATGACCAAATCCAGAGTCTCGAAGATCTGTACACCCAGCACAATAATGCAGAGGATGAACAGAATGGAAAAGCACAAATGGAGAGTAAAGTAAAAGATAATCAAGAAGTTGCGATCAAGGAAGTTGGAGAGGATAGAGAGAGCATCAAAGATAGCCAAAGAGCTTCTTGTGAAATGCCAGGCCCCAGTCACATCAACAGTAGAGGTAGGAGATCAGGAAGTAAATAAGAGCTACAAGAGCTGCAGACACAAGACAGTATTTAGGTCTTTGTTTAGGGTTTTACAGTTTAGTGAATATAACGTAGGTTTTATGTTCCATGATCTGACTACATATGAATATGTGTTACTGTGGGATGAATATAGGATAGCAATGAAACCTGTAATAATTCCTATACATATTGACACGTGTTCCTTTTTTTCCTATAAACAGATAATGAATCATTTAAAGGGAAGGAAAATCATGATAATAAAGGGGAAAATACAAACATTAGCATCAACGCAGAGAGAGAAGAGTGTCATTCTGAGGAGTCAAGCAAGAGCAATTCTCTAGAAGAGGAGCTCCACAAAAGCTCTCAGAGCAGCAGTAGCCCTGATGAGGAACCCATACCAAGCAACACCTGTATGGACAAACCCGAACAACCTGACAAGGAAACATCTGCCACAGTACCCCTCAAATTACAGTCCTTTACATTCCATCGAACACTGGGAGAAGGAAGCTTTGGAGAAGTTTATTTGGCAAGAGACATCATCCGCAAGGAATGTGTTGCCATTAAAGTGACTAACAAACTGTATTTCACAAATTATGGGTGCAGTTTTGTAGAGCGCAATGTCTTAGAAATGTCCCACAAGAGCCCTTACCTGATTCACGGCCTGGCCGCCTTCCACACAAAAGACTTTGTCTATTATGTAATGGAATTCGCCCCCAGAGGGGACCTGCATGATTTTATGCTTAAGCACCATCCTCTTGATCACTCCACAATACAATTTATCATATCAGAAGTGATCTGTGGTACGCAGTTCCTGCACAAGATAGGCATCGTACACCGGGACTTGAAGCCAGAAAACATCCTTCTATCTGCAGACGGCCATGTCAAGATAACTGACTTTGGTGTTGCTGCAATGGATGCAAAAGATAGGACTATAGGACACTCTGTAGGTACACTTAAGTATATGGCCCCAGAAATGGTGAGACGCCAGCAACATGGAGAAGGGGTAGATTATTTTGCCATAGGTGTGATACTGTATAAGATGTACACATCTAAGTCTCCTTTTACTGGAAAAACTACCATTGATATAAAGCTTGCCATCCTCCGTTATTTTCCAGAATACCCAGAGTCACTGACTCCTGACACACAGAACTTCTTACTAGGACTGCTACAAAAAAATCAGCACCATCGGCTAGGAGTAGAAGGAGACGTGCGGAAACATCCATATTTTTCCAACATCAATTGGGAAGATGTGGAAGCCAGGAGAGTCGTACCACCGGCAATCATGACAGCAGCTTCTGCTAACCATAATATGGACCAAACTCTAGAGTATGCAGAAGAACAGAACAAAGTAAGATCTAAAGACCAGAAGATCTTTAAAGGATTTAGCTTTGTATGTCCAGAGTGGTCTCATCATTATCATCCTGTTGATACCATCAAGACCAAATTTTGGATGGCTAATCTGTTTACCAGGATGCCATTCAAGAAGAAAGCAAACTAAGTGTTGAACAAAGCTGGTGGACGACCAACTCAAACCAGCAGAACTAATGACATCCATCCATGTTTCCACGTCTATGAATTCCTACTGCTTTTCACAACGTAAATGATACCATGTACAGACTCTTGTAAAGGGCAGCCCTGCCACCACTAATACCACAGTATGGCTCAATGCCAACTGAACACCCACCACTTAACATCCACGTAGATTCAAGCTTCAACAACCCAGGGACTTACTCCGATCGCCATATTTGGGGTCAGGGAGGAATTTTCTCCCCTAATATGAGGACAAACTAACAATCCTCAGGGGTTTTTCGCCTTCCTCTGGGACAACATAGCAAGTGATTAGTGGTTGAAATGGAAGAACTTCTTTTCGACATTACTTGCTATGTAACCATTTGGACATCTCATCTACAATGTGGTGATGATGACAGAAGGAAGTTACTAAGGAAGAAAACAGCTCCTTCACCAATCAGACTTTGACCGAAGGAAGCAGCTAAGATTTCAAGCAGCTCCTTCACCCACCGGACTTGACAAACAGAGGCCCCAAAGGCTGAACGTGGCATGTTGTAGGAATCCAGGAAAGTGTCACCCATGTGTGATCTACACCTGCATTTCCAAAAACAACACAAGAGTAAGCCAAGGCCTGAAGAGCGGAATCACCATCATCTGCTCCTTTTTATTTAATGCATGATGGTAACATCTTTCATGCATTAATAATAAATATATAAAAACATCGACCCACCGGACTTGACAAACAGAGGCCCCAAAGGCTGAACGTGGCATGTTGTAGGAATCCAGGAAAGTGTCACCCATGTGTGATCTACACCTGCATTTCCAAAAACAACACAAGAGTAAGCCAAGGCCTGAAGAGCGGAATCACCATCATCTGCTCCTTTTAATTTAATGCATGATGGTAACATCTTTCATGCATTAATAATAAATATATAAAAACATCTATAGAGAATTTGTCTTCATTATTCCCCCTATACAGTACGACATGTTTGGTGGGGATTACTGCCAGGTAGAGTCAAAATAAGAGGAAGAGAGGTGATGAGTATATGATATAGTACAGGAAGATTGCTTCACTACACACATGCCTGCTTTCTGAATCTTAAATCTGCACTGCTGATGGTCCGCATGGCTCGCCGTCTCACATGCGAAGTACTTATTTTTATTTTTTTTTTTAAACTCCTGTTTTTCCTGCGGAATCCATGGCCCATCTGCAATGTCAGTTGCGGATGGACCGTGGGTCGAACAGCTTCCATTGACTTCAATGGAAGCTGTGCATGCAGGAACCGCAGGAAAATGGAGCATCCTGCAATATTTCATCCGCATGAAGAATAATTTTTCCATAGTATGCTATGGAGGGTTATTGCTGCGGAACTCCGGATTCCGCAGCAAAAATCCGCCCCTGTGCAGGAGGCCTAATTCCTAAGGTATTGTTTTAGAATATTTAGTGAAATTGTACGTCAGTGAGCTGCAAACAATGTGTATTTTATACCGGCTGTAGGGCTCCAGCACACGGTCGGATTTGATTTGCGGAATCCAGGGCCGGCGGCTGCCACCAGATTCTGCAGAAAATACCGCTTATAGCCTCCTATAGGGACCCGCTGCTTTCTGCACACAAGCGTAACTTTCCACTTATGGCAGGAAAAACGCAGCGTACTCCATTCTTTGTGGTTTTCCACACAGACAGCTTCCATCGAAGTCAATAGAAGCCATCCGTCCTGCGGCCCTTCTGCATTGCAGAAGGGTTGCGGTATCCTTGTCATCGCCATAGTGACAGCACGCCTTCTCTGTACTGCGCATGCGCGCCAGCACTCCTGCAGTACAGAAAAAGAAGAACCCGGATGGGTAAGTTGGGTCACCGGCTGGGCAGCATGCTCCATATCACTATATATAGGAAATGTATAACTAATATCAGCTGTACATATATCATTATACACAGGAGATACCCAGGTTATACCAGCATGGTCCATATTACAATACACAGGAAATATATAACATACCAGCTGTACATATGTAATTATTTTTCATGGCATGCAAAGTGCAGGGTAATAATGTACTATTTTCTCTGGGTCATTACAAATGTAGCGATATTGTTTGTGATTTATAAATATGGGGTTGATTTTACAGAGCAACGGGGGATAGGTTGAGTTCTGACATTCTTGTTTTTTTACTATTTCTTTTTTAAACTGTTTAAACTTTCTTTTTGGTCCCACTAGGGGACATGAGTATCACCATATGTTATTATTCCTCTAATACACTGCCAGTGGCTGAGCCTCATAAACCACCATAGCTGGCAGACATGGACACCATATTCAAGCCTCTGGGTGTCACAGCAACTTATCAGGACATTGCCTCCTCCCTCTGTCAATGTTGTGCATGCCGTTGAGAATCCGCTCTCCTTGGCATGGGAGACCCATGCTAGGCTTCTGATGCAGAGCCCTTGTAGGGACAGAGCTGTCCTATATCACACCTATGTGAGGGGCTCCCTAGAGCTGGCGTGTGTTTTCAGCATCAAGTAGCCCCCAATCAGGAATATTGGAGATCAGGTCTGAAACCGCTTTCCAACAATCTGTGAGCACGAGCCATGCGGGTTTTGTTGCTGATGGTGATGGATGTCCGCTATGGCGTTTCCTAGAGAGCGGAGACCATCTGCCCCCCCCCCCCCCCCCCCGTCGCTTTATTTACCTGCTGACTGTATTATCGTTCATCATTTAGGCTTTACTCTGATACTTTCTGGGGTAAAGTTACTGCAGTGATGGCTTCGTTACTTGTCAAGCATCATCCTTAATGCTTTGGGCACTAGAAGGGTTTTCCTTGCTTCTCTAAATGCCGCGTATAACTGAATACACATCCAACGCATCGGCCACAATCTTCTAACAGACAGAAACATTTTACTTTCACTAGAGATAGTTGTCTGGGGGTCATTATTACTACTGGGGACCACTATGGGGGTCATTATTACTAATGGGGACCACTATAGTGTAATTATCACTACTGTGGCCACTATGGGGGATACTATTACTACTGAAGCCACTATGGGGTCTCTATTGCTACTGGGACCACTAATGGGCTCTCTATTACTACTAGGGCCACTATGGGGTCTCTATTACTACCGAAGACACTATGGAGGTACTATTATTAGCAGTGTAAGAAACCAAAAAGTTGCCCGCTCGGTGCACAAAATGCTTTGCAAAAAAGTGTGACTATTATACTCCAAAACACTGCAAGCCTTCAGTAAATCTGCCCCTTTGTGCCCAGATGTGCACATTTTACCAGCTATGCCATGTGTGAGTGAGACCTCAGCGCTGTGGGAGGAACTACGTACCTGCACCTGTCATCTTCAAGCCATCAAGCTCAACTGACACAAGATGGCTGCCATGTTAGAGCTCTGGACATTCCGTAGCTATGGTGATGTCATGTTAGTTCTATGATGTCATGTATCATGTGAAGTCTCTATACCAGCCAGTGTTGTGTGTATAAAGCTAAGAGCATTAACCCCTTAGTGACGCAACCTATATTGGGCCAATTTTTGCTTTTTAAAAGCCATAACATGACCCAACTTTACGGTCATTATTATTACTACTGGGGACCACTGTGGGTGTCACTATTACTACTGCGGACCACTACGGTGGTCATTATTAGTACTGGGGACCACTATGGGGGTCATTATTACTACTGGGACCACTATGGGGTATCATTTTTACTACTAGGGACCACTATGGGGTCATTATTACTACTGAAGGCCACTATGAGGGTCATTGTTACTACTAGGGAACACTATGGGGCCGTTATTGATACTAGGGACCACTATGGGGGTCGTTATTTCCACTAGGGCCACTATGGGGGTCACTATAACTATTGGAGACCACCATGGATGTCACATCACGCTGCGGGCAGAACTGCCAGCCTGAGTGGAAGCCTGGAAGAGCAGGGTGGAGGAGAAGGGAGGAAGTCACATGGGCCGGCAGGGCACTGTGATCATGTGATCATGTGCGGCCCCCCTTCTTCCTGCTGAACAGAAGCTGCAGTGTCTGCCTCTCCTGCTGCTGTGATATGGAGACGTTGTCCGGGCCCCGGGGTAGGTGTATTTATATGTATCTGTGTGTGTATCTGTCTGTCTGTCTCCTCTAGCTCATCTATCTATCTATCTATCCATCTATCTCCCATCTATCTATCTATCTATCTATCTATCTATCTATCTATCTATCTATCTCCTATCTACCTATCTTTCTATCTATCTATCTCATATCCATCTATCTATCTATCTCATATCTATCTATCTCATATCTATCTATCTATCTACTATCTACCTATCTTTCTATCTATCTATCTATCTCATATCTATCTATCTATCTCATATCTATCTATCTATCTATCTATCTATCTATCTATCTATCTATCTATCTATCTCATATCTATCTATCTATCTATCTATGTCATATCTATCTATCTCATATCTCATATCTATCTATCTATCTATCTATCTATCTATCTGTCTATCTATCGCTGGTATAAGTTATACATCTCTCTGGAGTTACTGTATTTATTTGCACACTTTAGACACAATTAAAAAAACGCATCTAAACCACATGCAGTTTTAATTGTGTCTGCAGCTCCTTAATAACATACGTGGTCTTTAAATACTGCATGCAGGTTTTTTAAGTGTTTTTCTTAATAAAGTACAACAAAAACATGAACCACACTAAGGCTGCTCTCACACGTGTTCAGAAAACGCGGCTTGTGATCATGGCATTTTTACCAGAATTTCGAGCAGCGTTTTTGAACACTGGTTACAGCGTGTGACAGCACTTTTTAATGCACCCCATCATTGTGATGGGTGATGAGGTGTGTTAAAAACCACGAAAACACAAAAATAGAACAGACAGCTCTTGAAAATCACAGCGATAGGGACACCGCGTTCCAGCGCAGATTTGAGTAAGCTCATTAAAATCTATGGGAGTGTTGTACTGCGGTTAATATGGGACACCGCGCTAATAGCGGTAAAAAGCGGTGTGTGTGAGAGTGGCCTGCGGGGCTACAAACAAATTTTCATGTGCAGGAAAAGCATCATGTTTGGAAAGATTACGCCAAGGGGCAGATCATGTTTGCAGCACGATCTAGATATGGGTACGGGGGAGTGTGTCTGTGGGGGGGGGGGCCCAAGCTGAACTTTTGCACCCTGGCCCAGGAGCCCTTAGGTACGCCCCTGGGGATCATTGTTAATACTGGGGACCACTATGGAGGTCATTATTACTACTGGGACCAAAATGGGGGTCATTACTACTAGAGTCACTATGAGGGTCATTATTACTACTAGGACCACTGTGTGGGTCTCTATTACTACTTGGGATCACTAGAACAACGGGGATAAAAGCATAAGCCCCACCCCAGGTTACAATGGCCGCTGTATGTTTGTGACAGGTGACAACACTAGTATGCACTGAAAACAGTTCGTTTTTCAAGGACCAAGAATCCAACCAGATGTCTGAAAGAGTCTTTCCTGCCACTTATAAAGTGCTGCCATCTGCCTCATGTGCCACCACCATCATATAATCATGTATGACTTGTGTGTCTCCATGACTACGCTACAGACCAACTGCGATGTGTGTTTTTTAAACATTTCCTTATCATAAAATCATAGAATGGTAGAGTTGGAAGGGACCTCCAGGGTCATCTGGTCCAACGCCCTGCTCAGTGCAGAATTCACTAAATCATCCCAGACAGATGTCTGTCCAGCCTTTGTTTGAACACTTTTATTGAAGGAGAACTCACCACCTCCCGTGGCAACCTGTTCCACTCATTGATCAGCCCCACTGTCAGAACGTTTTTCTAATACCGCTTGTAATTTTGCCTCTCACACATGGTGCGCGAATTACGCATGCAAAAAGTAATGCGGCATGCAAACTAAGATAGTGTATAGGGGTTGTCGGCACGCAGCAAGGATGTGATTCACTGCATATTTGCTGCGTGTTCCTGCGCGGAAGATTCACACACGGAAAGTGCTGGTGTGAGAGAGCCCCAATACACGTGAAGGTGGTCTGCGATTCTCAGGCTTGCATTTCTCAGCTCCATAGTAGGTCTGTGTTGTGACTGCAGCTGATGATTGCTACAATGAGTTCTAAGAGCAGGATAGAATTTTTACTTTACGGGGCTGCAAGGATTTACTAAAGCAGGCTGGTTTTCAATAAAAATATTGGCTGGCAAAATCTAAGTCGGTCATCTCCTCGATTTGCTGCAGACTGCGCTATTTTACTGTCCAAAAGAATGAAAGCAAGAAGGACTCAAAGCAGACGGAAGCCTTTCTGTTTACTGGCTTTTTTATAAAATAGATAGATGAATAGAAATAAGATAGACAGTCAGATAGATAGATAGATAGAGAGATGGATAAATGGATAGATAGATATGAGAAAGATGGATACATATGTACCATAGATAGATAGAGAGATAAATATGAAATAGACAGATATGAGATAAATAAATAGAGACCATAGATAGATAGATAGTTTGACATGAGATAGATAGATATGAGAAAGATAGATAGATACCATAGCTAGACAGAGAGATAGATAGAGAGATATATAAGAAACAAATAAGGCAGGGATTTAAAGCCCTTCGTAGAGAAAGCAATGCTCTGCCGGGAACCAGGAGGGAGTGACAGCCTGCAGCAGCGGCGCAGAACACCAGAAGAAGTGAGTAATGATTTTTATTCTTTGCTCCACTGTATTCCCGGCGTATAAGGTGACAGTTGGGGGGTCATCTTATACGCCCCGTCGCCTTATACGCCGGTATATATTTTTATTGTAACACATTTCTGGATGAATTGCAGGGAAGGGCTTATATATTTAAGCCCTTCCCGACAATTCATCCCCGCGCACGCCGGCAGCCCATTGCTTTCAGTGGAACCTGCTGTATTGCTGGCTCCATTGAATTCAATGGGCAAACATCGTTCTTCTCTGCCACAGCTGTTACAGCTGTGGCAGAGAAGAATGATTTGTCTTCTATATGTTCTCAATGGGGTCGGCGCTGCTGCCGCCGGCCCCATTGAGCACATATAGAGAAGAGAACAGAAATCGCAGATCGCACATAGGTGCAATCTGCAATTTCTATGGCCTAAGAAGGACGGTTGGGGTTCTTGAAACCTAAAATACTCCTAACACTCTCCCTATAGCAGCTCCACCAAGATACCACTTTCCCTGAACTAATGTCAGAATGCATCTGTGGCGAGCCGCGGGAGGGGCAGATTTTAATACTCGAGTGACACCTAATCTCGCCAGCCACTCACTGCAAGGGAGTGGTATAGGGCTTGAACGTTGCAGGGGGAAGTTGTAATGCCTTCCCTGTCTTTCTATTGGCCAGAAAAGCGCGCAAATTTCTCAGGGAAGAAAATGAAAGTAACCCGAACACTGCGTGGTGCTCGTTACGAGTAACGAGCATCTCGAACACCCTAATACTCGAACGAGTATCAAGCTCGGACGAGTATGCTCGCTCATCTCTAATAGTTATTATATAAATAGAAATATAGATATGAAATAGATAGGTAGATAGATAAACAGATATCTAAATAGATATGAGATAGATACATATTACATGGATACAAAGATAGATATGAAATAGATAAATGATAGATAGATAGAGAGATGTGAGAGATCTAGATAGATGTTACATAGATAGAAAGATAGATATGAAATAGATAGATAGATATTATATGGATCGAAAGATAGATATGAAATAGATAGATTGAAAGATAGATAAATAGATATGAGAGAGATCTAGATAAAAATTATATAGACAGAAAGATAGATATGAAATAGATAAACAGACAGAAATTAGATATAAGATAGTTATGAAATAGATAGATAGATAGATAGATAGATAGTAGAGATGAGCGAGCACCAAAATGCTCGGGTGCTCGTTACTCGAGACGAAATTTTCGCGATGCTCGAGGGTTCGTTTCGAGTTACGAACCCCATTGAAGTCAATGGGCGACTCGAGCATTTTTGTATATCGACGATGCTCGCTAAGGTTTTCATTTGTGAAAATCTGGGCAATTCAAGAAAGTGATGGGAACGACACAGGAACGGATAGGGCAGGCGAGGGGCTACATGTTGGGCTGCATCTCAAGTTCCCAGGTCCCACTATTAAGCCACAATAGCGGCAAGAGTGGGCCCCGCCTCCCAACAATTTTTACTTCTGAAAAACCCTCATTAGCAAGGCATACCTTAGCTAAGCACCACACTACCTCCAACAAAGCACAATCACTGCCTGCATGACACTCCACTGCCACTTCTCCTGGGTTACATGCTGCCCAACCCCCCCGCATGACCCAGTGTCCACAACGCACACCAAAGTGTCCCTGCGCAGCCTTCAGCTGCCCTCATGCCACACGCTGGCCTCATAGCCACACCACCCTCATGTCTATTTATAAGTGCGTCTGCCATGAGGAGGAACCGCAGACACACACTGCAGAGGGTTGGCACGGCCAGGCGGCGACCCTCTTTAAAAGGGGCGGGGCGATAGCCCATAATGCTGTACAGAAGCAATGAGAAATCCAATCCTGTGCTACCTCCATCAGGAGCTGCAAACGTGGGCATAGCAATGGGGAACCCATGTGCCACACACTATTCATTCTGTCAAGGTGTCTGCATGCCCCAGTCAGACCTGGGTTTTTTATAAATAGTCACAGGTAGGTACAACTCCGCAATGGGAATTCCGTGTGCACCCACAGCATGGGTGGCTCCCTGGAACCCACCGGCGGTACATAAATGTATCCCATTGCAGTGTCCAGCACAGCTGAGGTAATGTCAGGTTTAATGCAGGTGGGCTTCGGCCCACACTGCATGCCCCAGTCAGACTGGGGTTCTTTAGAAGTGGACACATGGAGTTACAACTCCGTGTGGACCGACAGCATGGGTGGGTCCCAGGAAGCCACCGGCAGTACATAAATATATCCCATTGCATTGCCCATCACAGCTGAGGTAACGTCAGGTTTAATGCAGGTGGGCTTCGGCCCACACTGCATGCCCCAGTCAGACTGGGGTTCTTTAGAAGTGGATACATGGAGTTACAACTCCGTGTGGACCGACAGCATGGGTGGCCCCCTGGAACCCACCGGCGGTACATAAATATATCCCCATTGCAGTGCCCAGCACAGCTGCGGTAACGTCAGCTTCAATGCAGGTGGGCTAAAAATGACTAGGATTACAATGTAGGCGAGGGCCCAAAAAAATTGGTGTACCAACAGTACAAATGTACTTCAGAAAAATTGCCCATGCCCAACCAAGAGGGCAGGTGAATCCCATTAATCGCTTTCGTTAATGTGGCTTAATTTGTAACTAGGCCTGTAGGCAGCCCAGTTAAAATAAAAATTGGTTCAGGTGCAAGTTTCAACGCTTTATTGAATTGAGAATTGAAACGTATAAACATTGTTTACAAAGGTTATATGACTGAGCCTTGTGGGCCTCAGAAAAATTGCCCGTTCGGCGTGATTACGTGAGGTTTCAGGAGGAGGAGCAGGAGGAGGAGGATGAATATAATACACAGATTGATGAAGCTAAAAGGTCCCCGTTTTTGATGGTGATAGAGAACGATGCTTCCATCCGCGGGTGCAGCCTACGTATTGTTTAGGTATCGCTGCTGTCCGCTGGTGGAGAAGAGAACTCTGGGGAAATCCAGGCTTTGTTCATCTTCATGATTGTAAGCCTGTCGGCACTGTCGGTTGACAGGCGGGTACGCTTATCCGTGATGATTCCCCCAGCCGCACTAAACACCCTCTCTGACAAGACGCTAGCCGCAGGACAAGCAAGCACCTCCAGGGCATACAGTGCGCGTTCAGGCCACGTGTCCAGCTTCGACACCCAGTAGTTGTAGGGGGCAGAGGCGTGACGGAGGACGGTCGTGCGATCGGCTACGTACTCCCTCACCATCCTTTTACAGTGCTCCCGCCGACTCCGCCTTGACTGGGGAGCGGTGACACAGTCTTGCTGGGGAGCCATAAAGCTGTCAAAGGCCTTGGACAGTGTTTCCTTGCCTGTACTGTACATGCTGCCTGATCTCCGCGCCTCCCCTGCTACCTGGCCCTCGGAACTGCGCCTTCTGCCACTAGCACTGTCGGATGGGAATTTTACCATCAGTTTGTCCGCCAGGGTCCTGTGGTATAGCATCACTCTCGAACCCCTTTCCTCTTCGGGTATGAGAGTGGAAAGGTTCTCCTTATACCGTGGGTCGAACAGTGTGTACACCCAGTAATCCGTAGTGGACAGAATGCGTGTAACGCGAGGGTCACGAGAAAGGCATCCTAACATGAAGTCAGCCATGTGTGCTAGGGTACCTGTACGCAACACGTGGCTGTCCTCACTCGGAAGATTACTTTCAGGATCCTCCTCCTCCTCCTCCTCAGGCCATACATGCTGAAAGGATGACAGGCAAGCAGCATGGGTACCCTTAGCAGTGCGCCAAGCTGTCTCTTCCCCCTCCTCCTCATGCTCCTCCCCCTCCTCCTCCTCCTCCTCCTCCTGAACGCGCTGAGATATAGACATGAGGGTGCTCTGACTATCCAGCGACATACTGTCTTCCCCTGCCTCCGTTTCCAAGCGCAAAGCGTCTGCCTTTATGCTTTGCAGGGAACTTCTCAAGAGGCATAGCAGAGGAATGGTGACGCTAATGATTGCAGCATCACCGCTCACCATCTGGGTAGACTCCTCAAAGTTTCCAAGGACCTGGCAGATGTCTGCCAACCAGGCCCACTCTTCTGTAAAGAATTGAGGAGGCTGACTCCCACTACGCCGCCCATGTTGGAGTTGGTATTCCACTATAGCTCTACGCTGCTCATAGAGCCTGGCCAACATGTGGAGCCTAGAGTTCCACCATGTGGGCACGTCGCACAGCAGTCGGTGCACTGGCAGATTAAACCGATGTTGCAGGGTGCGCAGGGTGGCAGTGTCCGTCTTGGACTTGCGGAAATGTGCACTGAGCCGGCGCACCTTTCCGAGCAGGTCTGACAAGCGTGGGTAGCTTTTCAGAAAGCGCTGAACCACCAAATTAAAGACGTGGGTCAGGCATGGCACGTGCGTGAGGCTGCCGAGCTGCAGAGCCGCCACCAGGTTACGGCCGTTGTCACGCACGACCATGCCCGGTTGGAGGCTCAGCGGCGAAAGCCAGCGGTCGGTCTGCTCTGTCAGACCCTGCAGCAGTTCGTGGGCCGTGTGCCTCTTCTCTCCTAAGCTGAGTAGTTTCAGCACGGCCTGCTGACGCTTGGCCACCGCTGTGCTGCCACACCGCGCGACACCGACTGCTGGTGACGTGCTGCTGCTGACACATCTTGATTGCGAGACAGAGGTTGCGTAGGAGGAGGAGGGTGGTTTAGTGGAGGAAGCATACACCGCCGCAGATACCAGCACCAGAATGGGGCCCGCAATTCTGGGGGTGGGTAGGATGTGAGCGGTCCCAGGCTCTGACTCGTTCCCAGCCTCCACTAAATTCACTCAATGTGCCGTCAGGGAGATATAGTGGCCCTGCCCGCCTGTGCTTGTCCACGTGTCCGTTGTTAAGTGGACCTTGGCAGTAACCGCGTTGGTGAGGGCGCGTACAATGTTGCGGAAGACGTGGTCGTGCAGGGCTGGGACGGCACATCGGGAAAAGTAGTGGCGACTGGGAACCGAGTAGCGCGGGGCCGCCGCCGCCATCATGTTTTTGAAAGCCTCCGTTTCCACAAGCCTATACGGCAGCATCTCCAGGCTGATCAATTTGGCTATGTGCACGTTTAACGCTTGAGCGTGCGGGTGCGTGGCGGCGTACTTGCGCTTGCGCTCAAACACTTGCGCTAGCGACGGCTGGACGGTGCGCTGACAGACATTGGTGGATGGGGCCGAGGACAGCAGAGGTGAGGGTGTGGGTGCAGGCCAGGAGACGGTAGTGCCTGTGTCCTGAGAGGGGGGTTGGATCTCAGTGGCAGGTTGGGGCACAGGGGGAGAGGCAATGGTGTAAACCGGAGGCGGTGAACGGCCTTCGTCCCACCTTGTGGGGTGCTTGGCCATCATATGTCTGCACATGCTGGTGTTGGTGAGGCTGGTGGTGGTGGCTCCACGGCTGATCTTGGCGCGACAAACCTTGCACACCACAGTTCGTCGGTCGTCTGCACTCTCAGTGAAAAACTGCCAGACCTTTGAGCACCTCGGCCTCAAGGTCGCATGGCGCGAGGGGGCGCTTTGGGAAACAGTTGGTGGATTATTTGGTCTGGCCCTGCCTCTACCCCTGGCCACCGCACTGCCTCTTCCAACTGCCCTGCTGCTGCACTTAGCTCCCCCTCTGAAGACCTGTCCTCAGTAGGCTTAGCAAACCAGGTGGGGTCAGTCACCTCATCATCCTGCTGCTCTTCCTCCGAATCCTCTGTGCGCTCCTCCCTCGGACTTACTGCAATTACTACTACCTGAGTGATAGACAACTGTGTCTCATCGTCGTCGTCCTCCTCACCCACTGAAAGCGCTTGAGACAGTTGCCGGAAGTCCCCAGCCTCATCCCCCGGACCCCGGGAACTTTCCAAAGGTTGGGCATCGGTCACGACAAACTCCTCCGGTGGGAGAGGAACCATTGCTGCCCATTCTGGGCAGGGGCTCGAGAACAGTTCCGGGGAGTCTGCCTGCTCCTCAGAATGTGTCATTGTAATGGAGTGAGGAGGCTGGGAGGAAGGAGGAGCAGCAGCCAGAGGATTCAGAGTTGCAGCAGTGGACGGCGTAGAATTCTGGGTGGTCGATAGATTGCTGGATGCACTTTCTGCCATCCACGACAGGACCGACTCACACTGCTCATTTTCTAATAAAGGTCTACCGCGTGGACCCATTAATTGTGAGATTAATCTGGGGACGCCAGAAACGTGCCTCTCTCCTAATCCCGCAGCAGTCGGCTGCGATACACCTGGATCAGGAGCTCGGCCTGTGCCCACACCCTGACTTGGGCCTCCGCGTCCTCGCCCGCGTCCACGTCCTCTAGGCCTACCCCTACCCCTCAGCATGGTGTATTACCAGTAGTGCAGAAACAGAACGCTGTAATTAAATGTGCCGCTTATTGGCCTGTGGTTGGAGGCTGACTTCGCTTACGGAACGCACAGCTGAGCCAGGAAAGAATTTTGCGCAAGCCTGTAGTGAGACGTAGGTGCGTATGACTCAGCTAGTGGAATTCACAGCGCAGAAGCAGTCAAGTGTCCAAAGGCCACTAGTAGGCTTTAAGTATTTTGCTTCTATTTTTTTAAAGGCTGAGCTGAGACAGCAGACAGAGCCAGGAAACAATTTTGCGCAAGCCTGCTGTAACACTTAGCTGCGTATTAATTAGGACTACTAACCGCAGCAGAGACGCAGTACACTCAAGACGGTCACAGGCAGCCCAAAGATAGTATTTTTCCCAAATTTGTTTGAAAAAGCCCACTGCCTATATAGACAGTATATCTCTTTCACCTTTCCCACTGTCCCTGCCTCACCAGTACTGGCCCTATACTATGTAAAATTTATGCAGACTGTTTCCCTCTGGACGGGATGACGGCGGTGATGTAACGGGCAACGCAGAGCCAGGAAACAATTTTGCGCAAGCCTGCTGTAACACTTAGCTGCGTATTAATTAGGACTACTACCCCCAGCAGAGACGCAGTACACTCAAGACGGTCACAGGCAGCCCAAAGATAGTATTTTTCCCAAATTTGTTTGAAAAAGCCCACTGCCTATATAGACAGTATATCTCTTTCACCTTTCCCACTGTCCCTGCCTCACCAGTACTGGCCCTATACTATGTAAAATTACTGCAGACTGTTTCCCTCTGGACGGGATGACGGCGGTGATGTAACGGGCAACGCAGAGCCAGGAAACAATTTTGCGCAAGCCTGCTGTAACACTTAGCTGCATAATAATTAGGACTACTACCCCCAGCAGAGACGCAGTACACTCAAGACGATCACAGGCAGCCCAAAGATAGTATTTTTCCCAAATTTGTTTGAAAAAGCCAACTGCCTATATAGACAGTATATCTCTTTCCCTGCCTCACCAGTAGTGGCCCTATACTATGTACAATGACTGCAGACTGAGGACGCAATGCTCTGCACGCCCGATATACAAAAAAAAAAATGTGCAACACTGCTCACAGCAGCCTTAACAGTACTGCACACGGTCAGCCTAATATTACACCTAACACTCTCCCTATAGCAGCAGCAGCATCAGCAGCACTTTCCCTGATCTGTGTCAGAATGCATCTGTGGCGAGCTGCGGGCGGGGCAGATTTAAATACTCGGGTGACACCTGATCTCCGCAGCCACTCACTGCAGGGGGGTGGTATAGGGCTGGAACGTCACAGGAGGAAGTTGTAATGCCTTCCATGTCTTTCTATTGGCCAAAAAAGCGCGCAAATGTCTCAGAGATGAAAGTGAAAGTAACTCGAACATCGCGTGGTGCTCGTCTCGAGTAACAAGCATCTCGAACACTCTAATACTCGAACGAGCATCAAGCTCGGATGAGTACGTTCGCTCATCTCTAATAGATAGATAGATAGAAGGTTGGCAGATAGCTGGATAGATAGGTAACTAGATACATAGATAGATATTACATACATAGAAAGATAGTTACAAAACAGATTAATAGTAGATAGATAGATAGGTATTACATAGACAGAAAAATAGGTATGAAATAGATAGATGGAGAGATAGATATTACATGGATAGAAAGATAGATATGAAATAGATTTTAAAAAGCTAGATAGATATGCAATAGATAGATAGATAGATATGTAACTAGATACATAGATAGATATTGCATAGACAGAAAGATATGAAATAGATAAATATTAAATAGATAGAAAGATAGAAGGTAAGTAGATAGCTAGATGGATAGATAGATAAACAGATATATAGATGGATAGACAAATAAATAGATATTGCATAGATAGAAAGATATATATGAAATAGATAGTAGATAGATAAATAAATACATAGAAATGAGATAAGTAGATAGATAGATAGACAGATAAATATATAGGAAAGAGATCTAGATAGATATTACATAGACAGAAAGGTAGATACGAAATAGATAGATAGAGATAGATAGATTTTACATAGATAGAAAGATATGAAATAAATGATAGATAGATAGATAGATAGATAGATAGATAGATAGATAGATAGATAGATAGATAGATAGATAGATAGATAGATAGATAGATAGATATGAGAGAGAACAAGATGGATATTACATAGACAGGAAGATTGTAAATAAATAGATAGAGATAGACAGACAGATATTATATGGATAGAAATATAGATATGAAATAGATAGATAGATTTTACATAGATAGAAAAATAGATATGAAATAAATATGAAATAGATAAATTGTCTTTCCACCTTCTAACCGACCTCCACTCAACATCTCCATTCCAGTGTCTGGCACCATCATAACCCCCAGACGGCATGCCCGATGCCTTGGAATCACACTGGACTCTGACCTCTCCTTTGCCCCCCATATCCAATCTCTGGCCCAAACATGCCACATGCACCTCAGAAATATTGCTAAAATACGTCCGTTCCTAACCACAGACACGCTAAAGACACTCGTGGTTGCCCTCATCCACTCCCGGCATGACTACTGCAACTCGCTACTCATTGGCCTCCCCCGCACTAGACTCGCTCCACTCCAATCCATACTAAATGCAGCAGCTCGGCTCATTTTTCTATCCAGTCGTTACTCAGACGCCTCTGCATTATGCCAGTCGCTGCATTGGCTGCCCATCCACTGCAGAACTAAATTTAAACTCCTCTACCTCACTCACAAAGCTCTGCATGGCGCTGCGCCACCATACATCGCCTCCCTACTGTCAGTACACCACCCAGCCCGCTCATTCCGATCGGCTAACACACTCAGACTAAACACCCCTGTAATACGAACCTCACATGCTTGCCTACAGGACTTCACCAGAGCAGCACCCATCCTCTGGAACGTTCTACCCCAAGGCATCCGGATAATTCCTGATGCGCGAAATTTCAGACGTGCCTTAAAAACACACCTCTTCAGGGAAGCATACCAAATCTCCTGACCTAGGCCCTCACCCCACCCCGTTTGCCTTCTAATAATTGATCTGTACATGAAATTTCCTATTGCCTGTGTTCCCCACCCCTTGTACCTCCTGTACCACCCCCAACCTATTTGTGTCTAACCCAATGTACCTCACATTGTAATTGTTGTATTGTTTTGCATTTATCCATGCCTGAAAGCGCTGCGGAATAAGTTGGCGCTATACAAATAAAGATTATTATTAAGAAGTAGATAGATAGATATGAGATAATAATCTTTATTTGTATAGCGCGAACATATTCCACAGCGCTTACAAAGCGCTTGCAAACCAAGAACCACGGTTACATAGTAATCAGTTGATTGAAACAATAGGGGTGAGGGTCCTGCTCTAACGAGCTTACATACTTCAAGTAATGGGGTGATACAGAAGGGAAAAGGGCTGGAGATGTGCACAGTATGGCAGGGTGGACAGTGAGGGATGCTATACACATAAACAATGGTCATGCATTAAGCCGCGTGACGGCAGAATTGGTATGACTGCAAGGGCAGTTGATGGTGGCTGGCAAGGATTGCAGTCAGTAGCACAGGGAGTATGTTATCAGTCGGCGTACAGAGGGGTTTGGTTTAGGGAATGCGGTATGCCTCTCTGAAGAGGTGCGTTTTTAGAGCACGCCTAAAGTTTTGTCATTGGATTGGCCGGATAGCCTTTGGAAGTGCGTTCCAGAGGACTGCTGCTCTGGAGAAGTCTTGGAGGCGGGAATGAGAAGTTTGAATTAAAGGGGCACACAGTTTAGTTTCATTAGCAGAGCAGAGAGCATGGGCTGGGTGATGGATTGAGATAAGGGAGGCAATGCGTTGTGGAGGGCTTTGAGGATGAAGGTAGTGAGTTTAAATTGAATTCTGTATTTATCGGGCAGCCAGTGCAGTGACCAGCACAGGGCAGAGGCGTCAGAATAGCGGCTGGTCAGGAAGATGAACCTGGCTGCCGCATTCAGGATGGATTGGAGAGGGTAGAGTCTGCTGCAGGGGAGGCCGATCAGCAACGAGTTGCAATAATCGAGACGAGAGTGGATGAGGGCAAGAGTTTTTTTTTTGTAGCGTGTCCATGGTGAGAAAAGAGCATATTCTTGCGATGTTCTTGAGATGCAGCTGACATGTTTGGGCCAGAGATTGGATGTAGGGGGTAAAGGAGAGATCGGCATTGAATATGACCCCAAGGCAGCGGGCGTGCTGTCTGGGAGTTACGGTAGCGCCATACACTGAGATGGAGATGGCAGGATGAGGTTGGTTAGTAGAGGGCGGAAACACCAGTAGGTCAGTTTTAGAGACGTTTAGTTTTAGTTAGAGAGAGGACATAGTGTTAGAGGCAGTGGACAGACAGTCGGTGATGTTTTAGAGGAAAAGTACAGAGATGTCACGGGAAGAGGTTTATAGCTGGGTGTCGTCAGCGTAGAGGTGGTATTGGATGCCAAAACTCCTGATGGTTTGTCCAGTAGAGGCTGTGTAGAAGGGAAAAAGGAGGGGGCCGAGGACCTAGCTCTGAAGGACCCCAACAGCAAGGGGAAGAGGGGGGGAGGTAGAGCCAGCAAAGGAGACGCTGAAAGAGCGGTCAGATAGGTAGGAGGAGAACCAGAAGAGAGCAGTGTCATTTAGGCCGATGGAGCGAAGCATACTGAGGAGGAGTTTGTGGTCAACAGTGTTGAATGTTGCGGAAAGGTCGAGGAGGATCAGTAGGGAGTAATCGCCCCTCGATTTGGCTGTCAGGAGGTCGTTTGACACCCTTGTAAGGGCAGTTTCTGTCGAGTGAAGGGGTCGAAAGCCAGACTGTAGGGGGTCGAGAAGAGAGTGCTCTGATAGGTAGCTTACAAGGTGGGAGTAAACTAGGCATTCTAGTAGTTTGGAGATAAAGGGGAGATTTGAGATGGGTCGGTAGTTGGCAGCACCAGTCACGTCAAGAGTCGGCTTCTTTATGGCGTGTTTGAAAGAAGAGGGAAAGACGCCAGAGGTCATAGAGAGGTTGAATATAGTGGTGAGATAGGAGATGACCACTGGGGAGAGGGACTGGAGGAGGGGAGAGGGTTGCTAGCGCAGGTGGTGGGGCGAGCAGAGGAAAGCAATTTGGAGACTTCTTCCTCTGTTGTTGGTCTGAGTATAGGCAGTGAGCAGGAGCTAGATGCAGTATTGATGAGACTAGAGTCAGGGCAAGTCTGGGATTGAGAAGATATTTCCTGACGGATGTCATCAATTTTCTTTTTGAAGTAGGCAGCCAGCTGTACAGCACTGAGATCATCACTGGGGGCTGCAGTTTAGGGCTGAGAAGGGAGTGAAAATTATCAAAGAGCCATTTAGGGTTGTGCGATAAATCTAGATAGATATTACATAGATAGTAAGATAGTTATGACATAGATAGATAGATAGATAGATAGATAGATAGATAGATAGATATTACATAGATAAAAAAAATAGATGTGAAATAGGTAGATAATTAGATATTGCTTAGATAGAAAGATATATATGAAATAGATAGTAGATGATAGATAGATAGATCTAGATAGATATTACAGAGACAGAAAGATAGATAGAAGATAAAAGATGTTTTAATGTGCATAGAGAAGACCATAGTGTTATAATAATTTGGTGATGACTTACACTTCACTCTACCAGTATTTGTAATGTTGCTAGTCTATATGAATCGCCACTGTTTCCAATTTTCAGACGCTGCCTTCGCCTCGGGCCACTCCACCCACAGTAGATGAATTACAGCTCTGATGTAGGAGACACTACTGTCTCAGAGGAGGAGAATAGCAAAAAGCTGCAGACAGGATAGAAAGGCTCAGTACGACCACACACAGGCACTGCAGGCACTGTGGCAAGAAGCACAAGTGTAGAGGTAGAACATAAAGCTCCCGGGCCCCAATGTAAAGCCCTAGCAGGCTCCCCATTATCATAGGACTGGTGACCCTAAATGGGGCAGAGGGACTTTTCGGACCCCCTTATGCCTTAGGCCCAGGGAAGTGTATCTTCTGTACCCCTGATAGTTTTGCCCTTAGTCAAATGTGTGCACTACTAATCACCGGCTGTACTATACAGTACCTGCATACCATTGTTCTCAGGGACCATTGCATGGCCTTCCAATAGGTGGCACTGTGGAGAATTATTTCACTGCTTGTTTGCATAGCTTGTTCTCAGGATGCATTGCATGGTCTATAAGACTCCTTACAACTTCATGGTGCTCTCCATGAGAAGGAATATCACCCCCAGACAAACAAAGAAGAAAAGAAACAAGCTGACGCTGATTTTTCATTTTAACACTCTTTTATTTTTTTCCGGCCTCATATGAAGGCCGCCAAAGTGTATAGTCAATGCCATATTAGATTAAATACTAAAGCGATGACATCCAGAGTGTATTGCGGAGTGGATGTTTTCCATGAAAAGGCCTCATCGTTACTTTCCGAAGGAGATTCCAGTCTGGCAGCCGTCGTCTTTGCGGCACATGCCGGTGCACAGGGGCTAGAGAGGATACAAGCAGAAAATAGATATCAGCAGGTAGAACAAAGACAACTACTCTGGAGAACTCGTTCTCTCCTCCAGGATTGGTGATGATCGGAATCTTTTTGTATTGAGATACACACAAGCAAAGAGTCCCCAGAGTCACCCATGTCAGCAAGAAGAGAGAAGACCCCAGAGCAAAAATCAAAATGCACCACATCATTCTTGTATATATTGAATACTTACCGCAAGGCAGCAACTGCAGAGTAGAGAGGCAAGAAGGAGGGCCAACATGACAATGACAGCAATAGCCCAGCCAGGGGTACCTGTATGAGGGATGCAAGGGGTGAGTGGGCCACAACACTTCCTATAGTAACTGTATATCACTGGTTATAACATTCCCTGGCGTCCACATACTAGAACAATATAGAGTTCCACCAGGCAGGCCTCCAGATAGTCCCAAATATGCTAATTGGAATTTTAGTGCCTACAAGACGCAGATGCCGCCCAGTTCTCATTGGACCCCAAGGTGGAAAACATGTGATATATGGTGGCTCAAGGCTGGAGAACAGGTGATGTATGGAGGCTGCTGGCTGACAGAACATGTGATGTACAAAACCTCCAGGCTGGAGAACGTGTGATATATGGAGACTCCAGGCTGGAGAGCATTAGGAAGCTCCATTTCTGTTAAATATCATTTCATTGGGATCAGTGGTCTAGCAATAGGGGTAACAGGAATCGCATCTGCTACCGGGCCCTTAAGCTAGGGGGGGTCCAGAGGCTCCCCTATCACTACTGACATTGCTAGAATGATCCCCCTACCTGTTTGTCCAAGCCACATGTACATTAACACTTCTTTCCTGGTCCATCACACAGGAGTGCTGCAATCACCCTACCTGTAATGCTGCCAGAGCAGAGAATGGCTCCTTCCTCTTCTTGTGCTGTCCACTGTTGGGAGCACATATTGAACATGAGGAAAAGGAGCTGTTCTCTGCTTTGGTAGCATAAGAGGCAGAGTGAGTGCAGCGCTTCCATGTGATCCAACAAGAAGGAAGTGTTAATGTGCATATGGCTCGGATGGACAGAGAGCGCAGGGGGCTCTATTAGTACATAAGTGGGCTATAGTCCTACACAAGGGGCTCTACTACTGCACAGGGGGTCTCTATTACTACATAAGGGCACAAGGGACTCTATTACTATACAGAGGGGCTCAATTAATATACAGGGGGCTTTATTACTGAATGGAGTCTCTATAACTACATAGAGGGGATCTATTACTACAAAGGGGCATGGGGGCTCTCTTACTCCCATGCTCCCAACCAAGTCGGGAGGCCCGAGCTAAACTCTTGTACCCATGAGCCAGTCGTTATGCCCCAAATTAAGATCCAATTTTTCAATGTATATGCCACCCCGTACAAAGTTGGCACATACAAGTCGTCTGTTAAAAGTCACCTGTTACATGAGAAGGGCACAGTTTATGTGATACTTACCGCTGTAGGTACAATTTGCTGCCTCTGTAAGAGAGTAAAAAGCAGATCTTACAGACATGTTCGGAGAATGCATGTAATAAACAGTACAAGTGCCGGAGCTACAGTATAAAGAGGGACATAGGACGTATGCTATCCTATTAGTCAGCATATCTATAGATGGGCTGTCCTGTGAAAACCACCAGACCACCCCTGTCAGCTAATCAGTGGTGGAGTTGACATGGTCACCACTCTCTAGAATCCAAGGATTTCCATGATCTACTGAGCATCTCCACATCTGGCAGCCCAGTTGGCATCACTTCCACTGAAACCAATGAGACTGTGAGGTACACGCTCCATGTCCCATCATCCTAGAATTCGAAAGTGTCTCAGATCATGGACTTCCAAAGATAATATCTTCTTCCACGTCTCAAAGACATGTTTAAAGATACATAAGGATGAACACAGACTTGTTCATATAAATGACATATCCAACACCCTACAGTACCCCTATAACAAGCTGAAGGTTAAGGTGAAGTGATACAGATGTCACTTAGTTGAGACTTTGCCATGTAGTAACATGGAGAACCCCAGCTCGTATCACCTTATGGGTGGTGGGGACAGTAAAGTCAACTAACACAGCAGATAGAAATGTCTTACCTGCCACCTGTAGACTGAGTGCGGCACACAAGGCCAGAAGCAAGAGTCCAGACTTTCCCATAACACGTTCTGCTGCCATTTTCTCTTTAGGTCCTTGAGTAGACAGGTAGTTTCTTCGAGGTAGTTCCCAAAGTTGTGATGTCCTTCCTCTGGTAAGCTCCACTTTTTATACTCTTCACCCAGCAGTGACACATGGCCACTCCGTCCAATACATTCCCAGTTAGATGAGTGTCCAGATGGGCATGGAATAATTGTAGACTGTGTCAGGTTGGTACTTTATTTTAGATTTTATTGCCCAGGCTCCGCCATTCTTGGGAGGGCAATCATTTTACTACAGAGGTAAATTCAATTGTGTCACTTCCATGAGAGTTTTACGAGGTATGTGCACATTGCCAGTTTTATAGATCTGCTAACACAGTTACTAACTCGCAGAGCTATCAGCCCCGGCAGGCTTGTGACTCGTCCTCGGCAATTAGTTTTTTGTGTTCATCTTTTCAGTAAATAATATTTTATAACCCTCATAACACAGACATTCTATACGGCACAAGAGACTGTGGACACAAAGTCCTGGATTCCCATCCACCCACCGCAGGATCTTCAGTATGACCAATAGATAATCTGCACATTAAGGTCAAAGACAAAAGAGCTAATTTCTGAGATCTGTATGAAGAGACGCTAAAGCTCCTGAGCCCCAATGCAAAATCTGTGGCACGGCACCGCTACCATGTGTATTTCATAGTAGCGGTCTTCTTATACAGGGTGGAAGGACTTTTTGAGCCCTTTTAGGCTCCAGGGTCTATGCACCCCATATACTGTAGTGACAGGTAACATGGTGACACTCTTTACCGGACTATATCACCAATTATTTTTATTATTATTAATTAAAACCAGATGGTTAGACGTTTTCTATTTTTGCAATCTACTTGTATTTTTTGATTGTGGAAGTTTTTATTCTGTTGTCTATACATGACTATGGGGGAGGCTGCATTTAGCAGCATTTAGAGATATGTTTACAGCAGCCTCATAGGCCATTTACACAATGGACAGGAGGTGACCCATTGACTTGTATGGAAGAATTCCCTTAACATGCTCTGTGACCTCTGTCATTTTGCAGGGGGGAGGAGGTGAGCTGCGACATCACCTATTGTGAATGGTGAGTCCTGTGTTATCTATGTATAGATGTCACCTCTATGTCTAATCCTGCCTGCAATGATAATGAGATGACAGCTGAGAAGTTTTCTCTACAGCACAGGAAGTGTCAGACTGTTACTGGGCTTAGAGGTCAGTGTACAGGGAGGGGAGGAGGTGAGCTGCGACATAATCTATTGTGAATGGTGGGTACTGTGTTATCTATATATAGGTGTCACCTACAAACACATGTGGCTGGCACTACCATTAAACTAAATTACCAATGGCTGCACACTTAAATGAACCATAAACATATTAACACTGAAAGAATGTGCGCAAAAACGCCAAAATATATCCGAAGAATACAAACTTTATTGTGCAGACTAGTTAAAACACTTAAAACTACATTATACATACAAAAAGACAAAACAAAAGTCAGTGTCATACAATAGCGACTACTATCCCTCCAATCCCCCTCAAATTACTGAATGCACAATATTAGCATGCAGTTACACATACCCAGCAAATACCGTAGTAGCAAAGTAATCAATCCTAAGGTGCAGCAAATCACATTTAAAGGTCTGGCACGTAAGTTCGTTTAGCTCCTGGCTAAGAGATACTGCCAAGACAGAGAACGACTAATTACAGATGATACCTACACAATAAAAACTAGATCAATGATAAAGCATCCATGAGGGGATCTCACCCAGAATACTGGAACCCATGTCTGGGGAGTGGGGAAACCCCGTGCGTATCACTATAGCCTGCAGCTTCGTCAGGAGTGTAATGACACTGGAGATTCAATTGGATTATATAGCATTCCTATACAAAGTAAATAGAATCACCTGGCTACCCTCTGGTTTCTACATGTCGCAAAGATGGAGGCCGAGCCTCAAGAGATACCCCACAAAATGTGCCGTATTGGCTCTAAGATGACAGATGAGAAGTTTTCGCTAGAGAACAGGAAGTGTGAGACTATTATTAGTCTTTGTGATTAGTGTACAGACAGGGGGAGGAGGTGAGCTGTGACATAATTTGCTGTGAATTGTGGATCCTGTGTCATTTATATATAGGAGTTACCTCTCAGCGTAATCCTGCCTGTGATGATAATGAGGTGATATCTGAGAAGTTTTTGCAATAGAACAGGAAGTGGGAGACTATTATTAGGCTAAGTGATTAGTCTGCAGACAGGAAGAGGAGGTGAGCTTTGACATCACCTATAGACTTCTATGGTAGAGTATTGTGGGTACACTCTGTAACCTGTGCAGTGAGGGGGAGAAGGTGAGCTGTGATATCACATATTTTGAATTGTGGATCCTGTGTTATCTGTATATTGGTGTCACTCTCAGTGTAATCCTGTCTGTGATGACAAGGAGATGACTAGAGATGAGCGAACGTACTCGTCCGAGCTTGATATTCGTGCGAATATTAGGGTGTTCGGGATGCTCGTTACTCGTAACGAGTACCACGCGGTGTTCCGGTTACTTTCAGTTTCCTCTCTGAGACGTTAGCGCGCTTTTCTGGCCAATTGAAAGACAGGGAAGGCATTACAACTTCCCCCTGTGACGTTCAAGCCCTATACCACCCCCCTGCTGTGAGTGGCTGGAAAGATCAGATGTCACCGGAGTATAAAAATCGGCCCCTCCCGCGGCTCGCCACACATGCCTTGTGACTTAGCTGAGGGAAAGTACTATCGTGCTGGAGCTGCTGTAGGGAGAGCGTTAGGAGTTAGTGTAGGCTTCAAGAACCCCAACGGCCCTTCTTAGGGCCACATCTACTAGTGTGCAGTACTGTGTTAGCACAGTATTTTTTTATTTTTTTTCCAAAATTGGATCTGCAGAGCATTGCGCCCTGCAATAAGGACAGAAGTGGGGGTTAGGCAGGGAGAGTGTTAGGAGTTAGTGTAGGCTTCAAGAACCCCAACGGTCCTTTCTAGGGCCACATCTATCCGTGTGCAGTACTGTCCAGGCTGCTGTTAGCAGTGTTGCATATTTTTTTTTTTTTCTCAAAACCGGCTGTGCAGAGCATTGCACCCGGCATTAATACTACAGGGATAGAATTGTGTAGGCAGGGCCAGAAGACATACATTATTCATTGAATAGACGCAGTGTGGGTGTTCCTTGTAAAAAGCAGGGAAAAAATTCTATTTGGCCTGCCTGTGTCAGTCCTAAGGGCTCTGGGTACGTGTGTGCTGCGTGGAGAACGTAAAAAAATCAGACGCAACCAGCTACGGTTGAGTGCAGCCTTGCGCCAATTTCTTTTCTGCCTGGGAAATACCTGCTCTGCCACAGTTAGTAACTCTGCAACAGTAAAGTTCTGTGACAGTTTTGCAGGGCCGCAACACAGTTATTAAACTTATTATTCAGTGAATAGACGCAGTGGGCCTATCCTTTTAAACAAAAGGGAAGAAAGTATATTTGCCCTGCCTGTGTCAGTCCTAAGGGCTCTGGGTACGTGTGTGCTGCGTGGAGAACGTAAAAAAATCAGACGCAACCAGCTACGGTTGAGTGCAGCCTTGCGCCAATTTCTTTCCTGCCTGGGAAATACCTGCTCTGCCACAGTTAGTAACTCTGCAACAGTAAAGTTCTGTGACAGTTTTGCAGGGCCGCAACACAGTTATTAAACTTATTATTCAGTGAATAGACGCAGTGGGCCTATCCTTTTAAACAAAAGGGAAGAAAGTATATTTGCCCTGCCTGTGTCAGTCCTAAGGGCTCTGGGTACATGTGTGCTGCGTGGAGAACGTAAAACAATCAGACGCAACCAGCTACGGTTGAGTGCAGCCTTGCGCCAATTTCTTTCCTGCCTGGGAAATACCTGCTCTGCCACAGTTAGTAACTCTGCAACAGTAAAGTTCTGTGACAGTTTTGCAGGGCCGCAACACAGTTATTAAACTTATTATTCAGTGAATAGACGCAGTGGGCCTATCCTTTTAAACAAAAGGGAAGAAAGTATATTTGCCCTGCCTGTGTCAGTCCTAAGGGCTCTGGGTACGTGTGTGCTGCGTGGAGAACGTAAAACAATCAGACGCAACCAGCTACGGTTGAGTGCAGCCTTGCGCCAATTTCTTTCCTGCCTGGGAAATACCTGCTCTGCCACAGTTAGTAACTCTGCAACAGTAAAGTTCTGTGACAGTTTTGCAGGGCCGCAACACAGTTATTAAACTTATTATTCAGTGAATAGACGCAGTGGGCCTATCCTTTTAAACAAAAGGGAAGAAAGTATATTTGCCCTGCCTGTGTCAGTCCTAAGGGCTCTGGGTACGTGTGTGCTGCGTGGAGAACGTAAAAAAATCAGACGCAACCAGCTACGGTTGAGTGCAGCCTTGCGCCAATTTCTTTCCTGCCTGGGAAATACCTGCTCTGCCACAGTTAGTAACTCTGCAACAGTAAAGTTCTGTGACAGTTTTGCAGGGCCGCAACACAGTTATTAAACTTATTATTCAGTGAATAGACGCAGTGGGCCTATCCTTTTAAACAAAAGGGAAGAAAGTATATTTGCCCTGCCTGTGTCAGTCCTAAGGGCTCTGGGTACATGTGTGCTGCGTGGAGAACGTAAAACAATCAGACGCAACCAGCTACGGTTGAGTGCAGCCTTGCGCCAATTTCTTTCCTGCCTGGGAAATACCTGCTCTGCCACAGTTAGTAACTCTGCAACAGTAAAGTTCTGTGACAGTTTTGCAGGGCCGCAACACAGTTATTAAGCTTATTATTCAGTGAATAGACGCAGTGGGCCTATCCTTTTAAACAAAAGGGAAGAAAGTATATTTGCCCTGCCTGTGTCAGTCCTAAGGGCTCTGGGTACGTGTGTGCTGCGTGGAGAACGTAAAAAAATCAGACGCAACCAGCTACGGTTGAGTGCAGCCTTGCGCCAATTTCTTTCCTGCCTGGGAAATACCTGCTCTGCCACAGTTAGTAACTCTGCAACAGTAAAGTTCTGTGACAGTTTTGCAGGGCCGCAACACAGTTATTAAACTTATTATTCAGTGAATAGACGCAGTGGGCCTATCCTTTTAAACAAAAGGGAAGAAAGTATATTTGCCCTGCCTGTGTCAGTCCTAAGGGCTCTGGGTACATGTGTGCTGCGTGGAGAACGTAAAACAATCAGACGCAACCAGCTACGGTTGAGTGCAGCCTTGCGCCAATTTCTTTCCTGCCTGGGAAATACCTGCTCTGCCACAGTTAGTAACTCTGCAACAGTAAAGTTCTGTGACAGTTTTGCAGGGCCGCAACACAGTTATTAAGCTTATTATTCAGTGAATAGACGCAGTGGGCCTATCCTTTTAAACAAAAGGGAAGAAAGTATATTTGCCCTGCCTGTGTCAGTCCTAAGGGCTCTGGGTACGTGTGTGCTGCGTGGAGAACGTAAAAAAATCAGACGCAACCAGCTACGGTTGAGTGCAGCCTTGCGCCAATTTCTTTCCTGCCTGGGAAATACCTGCTCTGCCACAGTTAGTAACTCTGCAACAGTAAAGTTCTGTGACAGTTTTGCAGGGCCGCAACACAGTTATTAAACTTATTATTCAGTGAATAGACGCAGTGGGCCTATCCTTTTAAACAAAAGGGAAGAAAGTATATTTGCCCTGCCTGTGTCAGTCCTAAGGGCTCTGGGTACGTGTGTGCTGCGTGGAGAACGTAAAACAATCAGACGCAACCAGCTACGGTTGAGTGCAGCCTTGCGCCAATTTCTTTCCTGCCTGGGAAATCAAATCACTGGTAATACAGCATGCTGAGGGGTAGGGGTAGGCCTAGAGGATGTGGACGCGGCCAAGGACGCGGAGGGCCAAGTGAGGGTGTGGGCACAGGCCGAGCCAGTGCGGTGGCCAGGGGTAGAGGCAGGGCCAGACCGAATAATCCACCAACTGTTTCCCAAAGCTCCCCCTCGCGCCATGCCACCCTGCACAGGTCAAGGTGCTCTACGGTGTGGCAGTTTTTCACAGAGACGCCTGACGACCGACGAACAGTGGTGTGCAACCTTTGTCGCGCCAAGATCAGCTGGGGAGGCACCACCAACAGCATGCGCAGGCATATGATGGCCAAGCACCCCACAAGGTGGGACGATGCCCGTTCACCGCCTCCGGTTTGCACCACTGCCTCTCCCCCTGTGCCCCAACCTGCCACTGAGATCCAACCCCCCTCTGAGGACACAGGCACTACCGTCTCCTGGCCTGCACCCACACCCTCACCTCCGCTGTCCTCGGCCCCATCCAGCAATGTCTCTCAGCGCAGCGTCCAGACGTCGCTAGTGCCACAGTTTGAGCGCAAGCGCAAGTACGACGCCACGCACCCGCACGCTCAAGCGTTAAACGTGCACATTGCAAAATTGATCAGCCTAGAGATGCTGCCGTATAGGCTTGTGGAAACGGAGGCTTTCAAAAGCATGATGGCGGCGGCTGCCCCGCGCTACTCGGTTCCCAGTCGCCACTACTTTTCCCGATGTGCCGTCCCAGCCCTGCACGACCACGTCTCCCGCAACATTGTACGCGCCCTCACCAACGCGGTTACTGCCAAGGTCCACTTAACAACGGACACGTGGACAAGCACAGGCGGGCAGGGCCACTATATCTCCCTGACGGCACATTGGGTGAATTTAGTGGAGGCTGGGACAGAGTCAGAGCCTGGGACCGCTCACGTCCTACCCACCCCCAGAATTGCGGGCCACAGCTCGGTGGTGGTATCTGCGGCGGTGTATGCTTCCTCCACTAAAGCACCTTCCTCCTCCTCCTCCTCCAACGCAACCTCTGTCTCGCAATCAAGATGTGTCAGCAGCACGTCGCCAGCAGTCGGTGTCACGCGGCGTGGCAGCACAGCGGTGGGCAAGCGTCAGCAGGCCGTGCTGAAACTACTCAGCTTAGGAGAGAAGAGGCACACGGCCCACGAACTGCTGCAGGGTCTGACAGAGCAGACCGACCACTGGCTTGCGCCGCTGAGCCTCCAACCGGGCATGGTCGTGTGTGACAACGGCCGTAAGCTGGTGGCGGCTCTGCAGCTCGGCAGCCTCACGCACGTGCCATGCCTGGCCCATGTCTTTAATTTGGTGGTTCAGCGCTTTCTGAAAATCTACCCCCACTTGTCGTACCTGCTCGGAAAGGTGCGCCAGCTCTGCGCACATTTCCGCAAATCCCACACGCACGCTGCCACCCTGCGGACACTGCAACATAGGTTTAATCTGCCAGTGCACCGACTGCTGTGCGACGTGCCCACACAGTGGAACTCTACGCTCCACATGTTGGCCAGACTCTATGAGCAGCATAGAGCTATAGTGGAATACCAACTCCAACTTGAGCGGCGCAGTGGGAGTCAGCCTCCTCAATTATTTACAGAAGAGTGGCCCTGGTTGGCAGCCATCTGCCAGGTCCTTGGAAAATTTGAGGAGTCTACCCAGGTGGAGAGCGGCGATGCTGCAATCATTAGCGTCACCATTCCTCTGCTATGCATCTTGAGAAGTTCCCTGCAAAGCATAAAGGCAGACGCTTTGCGCTCGGAAACAGAGCCGGGGGAAGACAGTATGTCGCTGGATAGTCAGAGCACCCGCCTGTCTATATCTCAGCGCGTTGAGGAGGAGGAGGAGCATGAGGAGGATGAGGAGGAGGGGGAAGAGACAGCTTGGCCCACTGGTGAGGGTACACATGCTGCTGGGCTGTCATCCTTTCAGCGTGTATGGCCTGAGGAGGAGGAAGAGGAGGAGGAGGAGGATCCTGAAAGTGATCTTCCTAGTGAAGACAGCCATGTGTTGCGTACAGGTACCCTGGCACACATGGCTGACTTAATGTTAGGATGCCTTTCTCGTGACCCTCGCGTTACACGCATTCTGGCCACTACGGATTACTGGGTGTACACACTGCTCGATCCACGGTATAAGGAGAGCCTTTGCACTCTCATTCCCGAAGAGGAATGGGGTTCGAGAATGATGCTATACCACAGGGCGCTGGTGGACAAACTGATGGTAAACTTCCCATCCGACAGCGCTAGTGGCAGAAGGCGCAGTTCCGAGGGCCAGGTAGCAGGGGAGGCGCAGAGATCAGGCAGCATGTACAGCGCAGCCAGGGGAACATTCTCCAAGGCCTTTGCCAGCTTTATGGCTCCCCAGCAAGACTGTGTCACCGCTCCCCAGTCAAGGCTGAGTCGGCGGGAGCACTGTAAAAGGATGGTGAGGGAGTACGTAGCCGATCGCACGACCGTCCTCCGTGACGCCTCTGCCCCCTACAACTACTGGGTGTCGAAGCTGGACACGTGGCCTGAACTCGCGCTGTATGCCCTGGAGGTGCTTGCTTGTCCTGCGGCTAGCGTCTTGTCGGAGAGGGTGTTTAGTGCGGCTGGGGGAATCATCACAGATAAGCGTACCCGCCTGTCAACCGACAGTGCCGACAGGCTAACACTCATCAAGATGAACAAAGCCTGGATTTCCCCAGACTTCTCTTCTCCACCAGCGGACAGCAACGATACCTAAGCAATACGTAGGCTGCACCCGCGGATGGAAGCATAGTTCTCTCTCACCATCCAAAACGGGGACATTTCTGCTTCATCAATCTGTGTCTAATATTCCTCCTCCTCCTCCTGCTCCTCCTCCTGAAACCTCACGTAATCACGCTGAACGGGCAATTTTTCTTAGGGCCACAAGGCTCACTCATATAATTTTTCTAAACAATTTTTATATGTTTCAATGCTCTTAAAAGCGTTGAAACTTTAACTTGAACCAATTTTTCGTTAAACTGGGCTGCCTCCAGGCCTAGTTACCACTTAAGCCACATTAACCAAAGCGATTAATGGGTTTCACCTGTCCTCTTGGTTGGCCATGGCCAATTTTTTGGATGTACATTAGTACTGTTGATACAGCAATTTTTGTGGGCCCTCGCCTACAGTGTAATCAAATGAATTTTTAGCCCACCTGCATTACAGCTGACGTTACATCCGCTGTGTTGGGCAATGCAATGGGATATTTTTGTGTATCGCCGGTGGGTTCCAGGGAGCCACCCATGCTGTAGGTGCACACGGAGTTTAACCTACATCTGTCCACTTGTAAAGAACCCCAGTCTGACTGGGGCATGCAGTGTGGGCCGAAGCCCACCTGTATTAAGCACAACATTACTACCTCAGCTGTGTTGGGCAATGCAATGGGATATTTCTATGTACCGCCGGTGGCTTCCTGGCACCCACCCATGCTGTGGGTCCACAGGGAATTATAAATGCATCTGTTTCCACTTGTAAAGAACCCCAGTCAGACTGGGGCATGCAGTGTGGGCCGAAGCCCACCTGCATTAAGCACGACATTACTACCTCAGCTGTGTTGGGCAATGCAATGGGATATTTTTATGTACCGCCGGTGGCTTCCTGGCACCCACCCATGCTGTGGGTCCACAGGGAATTATAAATGCATCTGTTTCCACTTGTAAAGAACCCCAGTCAGACTGGGGCATGCAGTGTGGGCCGAAGCCCACCTGCATTAAGCACGACATTACTACCTCAGCTGTGTTGGGCAATGCAATGGGATATTTTTATGTACCGCCAGTGGGTTCCAGGGAGCCACCCATGCTGTAGGTGCACACGGAGTTTAACCTACATCTGTCCACTTGTAAAGAACCCCAGTCTGACTGGGGCATGCAGTGTGGGCCGAAGCCCACCTGTATTAAGCACAACATTACTACCTCAGCTGTGTTGGGCAATGCAATGGGATATTTCTATGTACCGCCGGTGGCTTCCTGGCACCCACCCATGCTGTGGGTCCACAGGGAATTATGAATGCATCTGTTTCCACTTGTAAAGAACCCCAGTCTGACTGGGGCATGCAGTGTGGGCCGAAGCCCACCTGCATTAAACATGACATTACTACCTCAGCTGTGATGGGCACTGCAATGGGATATTTTTATGTACCGCCGGTGGGTTCCAGGGAGCCACCCATGCTGTCGGTCCACAGGGACTTCACAATAGGGAGTTGTACCTGCCTGTGTCTATGAATTAAAAACCGCGGTCTGACTGGGGCATGCAGACACCTTGACAGAATGAATAGTGTGTGGCACATAGGTTCCCCATTGCTATGCCCACGTGTGCAGCTCCTGATGGCGGTGGCACAGGATTATATTTCTCATTGCTTCTGTACAGCATTGTGGGCTATCGCCCCGCCCCTTTTAAAGAGGGTCGCTGCCTAGCCGTGCCAACCCTCTGCAGTGTGTGCCTGCGGTTCCTCCTCATGGCAGACGCACTTCTAAATAGACATGAGTGTGGCGTGGCATGAGGGTAGCTGAAGGCTGCACAGGGACACTTTGGTGTGCGCTGTGGGGGGGAGGGGGGGCGGTTGGGCAGCATGCAAGCCAGGAGAAGTGGCAGTGGAGTGTCATGCAGGCAGTGATTGTGCTTTGTTGGAGGTAGTGTGGTGCTTAGCAAAGGTATGCATTGCTAATGAGGGCTTTTCAGAAGTAAAAGTTTTTGGGAGGGGGGGGGGCCCACTCTTGCCACTATTGTGGCTTAATAGTGGGACCTGTGAACTTGAGATGCAGCCCAACATGTAGCCCCTCGCCTGCCCTATCCGTTGCTGTGTCGTTCCCATCACTTTCTTGAATTGCCCAGATTTTCACACATGAAAACCTTAGCGAGCATCGGCGAAATACAAAAATGCTCGGGTCGCCCATTGACTTCAATGGGGTTCGTTACTCGAAACGAACCCTCGAGCATCGCGATATTTTCATCCCGAGTAACGAGCACCCGAGCATTTTGGTGCTCGCTCATCTCTAGAGATGACAGATAAGTGGTTTTCTGTAGGGAACAGAAAGTGTCAGACTATTATTAGGCTGTAAGGTCAGTGTGCAGACAAGGGTTGGAGGTGAGCTGTGATATCACCTATTGTGTATGGTGGATCCTGTAATATCTATATAAACATGTCACCTCTCCGTGTAATCCTGCCTGTGATGATAATGAAATGACGGCTGAAAAGTTTTCTCTACAGAACAGCAAGTGTCAGACTTTTATTAGGCACTGTAGTCAGTGCGAGAACTGCAGGATTTTATATATATATATATATATATATATATATATATACAGTATATATATATATATATATATATATATATATATATATATATATATATATATAGATATATAGATTGTGTCTGAAAAGTTAAAAAAAAATCACCAAAAATACCTTAATGGGTCACATTTATTATACAACTTGCTTCATATTTGGGGTGTCAGTTATTCTTTTTGAAGGTGCATGCAGGCCCTAACCGCTTTTTAGAAACTGAGTACAGCTTAGTGTTAGAGGGCATGGCTGCTCTTGATCACTAATATGTTCTATTATTTACTCCAAAAGCTGAAATTGACCCCAGCTCCTAGTCTCGTGAACAGAGATGTCTATGTGCCAAATTTGCAAATCTTTGAGTGTTTTGTGCCACGCCCACCACTTATTTTGTTTATTTTTAAATATCAGTCTAAGTATATAATATATTAGAGTAGGACACATGACCAGGAAAAGCAGATTTGTGACGACACACTTCCACCCCACTGTCTTCTCCAAGCAGCACACAACTACTTAATGTGATGGAAAGGCCGCAGCCACCATATTTATTATTTATCATCCATCTCAAATGACAAAAGACATAATGATTTGTAAAACCAAACTTTATAAATAACATTGTCAAACAACTTCGTTAATAAACTCTTTAAAGTGCAAATAGAATGAATCGGGACCAATGAGAAGTCCTTGAAGGAAAACCCCTTAGTAAATCACTTTCTTCACGCAGCAAACTCCAGCCTTGCCCACAGCTGTAATGCACCTGGTCCGAGGACATCGCTATAGCGGAGAACTCCCCCACCCCAGGGAGCCTGCCAACAGGAAAGAACCAACCAGCTGGTACCCAAAAAACATTTTTTAGGGGTACAACCCTTCCTTTGGTTTCAAATCACATCAATTAATGCCTTTTAGCTCTTCTGGAAGGGCGTCTCTTGCTCTCATTAGCAGTACATCCCACCCCAGGTCAATTACTAACAGGCAGAGGGGAACTTCTTACATGGGGCTCTAGGCTCAAAGACCCCTCCGCTTGCATGCCTCCTTTTATCACTTCACTTGTTCTCACTCTTCTAAACTCCGCCCCTACTGACTCTTAACCCTTTCCTTTCTTAATCCCCTTGCACACTATTACTCCCCCTTTCATGTCTGCCCATCCCTACTCCTGCATATCCATCTTCTATAACATGTGCACTCCTGTCATATGTCCCACATTTTTCATAGGGTACCTATAACATACCGCCATCCCTATATACTGTACTGTAATATTAACTTTTATAAGACTCTTAAGCATTCCTGTATCGGTTTAGTAGGAGCCTTTCTGCTCCATCATTACACATTTTTCACTTCACCACAGTATGACTCATTTTACTACCACATACCGCCCCAGCTAGAATATTCCTCTGCCGTCATGGAGGTTTCCGGACTGGTACACCTGGAATATGTGCTGCCTTCCAACTTTTACCAGAAATGGTTCATTTAAATGAAATTCTCTTTTCCGGCATACAGAGCGCTTAATGAGTGCTATGTGGTGAATAGAGGAGGTGTCAATAACAAGAGAGGCACCCATGAACAGAAGAGACCCCAGAGGTATAACTAGAAGCTCTAGGACCCAATGCAAAATTTGTAACCGAGCCCTTTACCTACCATGTGCTATGTATAATACTGTTGTCTTCTTATGTGATGGAGGGGCCTTTGGGTCCCCTAAGGTTCCAGGGCCCCTATAGCTATGTCCTTGCTCCCAGGCATGACAGAGCTTTGTCAGTGACTAATGTTACCACAGGGGGCTGTTTCCCCTTCTGACTGGGGCTCCTATGTGTGCAAGTGGCTTAGGGATAGATTTCATTATTGCTAGTGATGTTCATGTGTGTCCACATGGCCGCCAACCAACTGCATATCAGAAGATTTGGGGGTGAAATTATGAAAATTAGTCCCCTAGGTCAGCCCAGCCGCACTAATTCTGATTGTACTATTACTTGTGTCACTGACCTCCTCTGCACAGCCTGCGGCATCTTAATAAGTATCATGACTCTCCCTTCCAACTCCAGCATTGCAGAACTGAAATGGCCAAAGAGGGACACTATTAACTAATAGGGCACAAACAGTAAATTATTAACTAAAGGGAACACTATTACCTAATGGGAACACAAAGGGTCCACTATTATAATAATGTGAGCACAAAAGAGGCACTATTAAATATTGGGACACAAATAGAGGACTATTAACTACCCTGTTTCCCTGAAAATAAGACATACCCTGAAACTAAGACATAGCATGATTTTTCAGAATTTTTGAGGATGCAAAATGATTTTTCAGGCTTTTTGAGGATGCTGGAAATATAAGCCCTACTCCAAAATTAAGCCCTGCTAACAGTTAATTAAAAAAGTCAATTTAAATAGTGTCCAGGCAGCTATACATGTAAAAAAGTTAAACCTTTTTGAACAAAAATTAATATAAGACACTGACTTATTTTTGGGGAAACACGGTAGTAGGAACACATTAAGACATTATTACGTAATAACGCACAAAAAGGGCATTTTTACCTTATGACACCACAAAGGCGGTAATATTAACTAATGGGCGTATTACACCTTGTGAGGACTCTATAGTTGGCATTATTACTTTGTGGGAGCACAAAGATATTATTATATTACTGTGTATTATGCACAGATGGATCTATATTTTATACTGGTGGTAGATATGCTGTTCTTCTGACAGAAATAAACATGAGTTTCGTTCTGTTATTTATCTATGCTGTAAGCTTATTGTGGTGCCATATGTATGTAGTAAGGTTAGTTTTGGTACCATATGTAAGTAGTAAGCTTGGTCTGTGACCATATCTATGTATTAAGCTTGGTTCTACAACTGTACCTATGCAGTAAGTTTGGTTCTGATAGCATATCTATGCAGCAAGCTTGGTTCTGTCACCATATCTATGTAGTAAACTTGGTTCTGGTACCGAATGCATGTATTACCCTTGGTTCTATTGCCGTATATATGTTTTAAGCTTGGTTCTGGTACTGTATATGCAGTGGCCGAGCGGCACCTAGCCTATGAGGGTAAGATGGCTCCGTAGGCTCTCCTACTGCAATGGCTGCACAGGGCCTAACTCAGCTGCACGCAGTGGTAATAACAGATAACTATGTTGGGTTATGCGGGTGTAGTGTCATGTGACACCAGTACCTTGAGAGTGGACTTGTGTTATCTGAGGATGAAATGAGTCAAGTCCACATAGCTTTTGTCGTGAACCGAAGATACACAGTTTACTCAATGCTGGTAACAGTAGTACAATACACAGTTGACACTTAGCACTTAACATTCACAGAAGATCCGAGGGTAAGAATATCACACAAACTTCCTTTTATTCTCACTGTTAGTAAGAATGAGCCCGCCAGTCTCAGTTATCTGGGGATTTACCTCCAAGGAGTTATTCGTAGAAGTATGGGGGGGACTAAAGCAGGCCGACTCAACTAAACTTACTCTGATTCTTGACAATTTCAGGGGTAAGTTACACTAAAAGTTAGGAAGACTTGGTTTAGTCCTTTTTCCTGTTCACTGTGGCTTGTTCCTGGTGTTTTCCTTCTACTTTTAGCCTCCTTTAAGGCAAGGGTCTGCTGCAGCTCTACAGAGTACCTCCTCTTCTGATCACCTCCATACCACCACCTCCTTTGACCCCTCCTTCACTTCCTGTAGTCTTTCCCCCACTTTTCTCTATCTCCCTGTCTCACTTCCTGCCTCACCCTGCTCACTTTCCTGGGCTTGTTTCAACTCCTCCCCCTGCTACCAATCAGGAATTTATTAGCAAACAGCCAATCTGAAGTGAGTGGTTGCCGAGCAGAATAGCTTTAGCCCATGATATAGGGGAAAGACAGAGTCTCTCTCCTGCAAGATACCTTCTATGTCTCCACAGGAGCTCAAGTCAGGGACTTTCTGACTATTTGACTATATATATATATATATATATATATATATATATATATATGTATATATATATATATATATATATATATATATATATATATATATATGCAGTAGGCTTGGTTCTGGTATTGTATGAATGTAGTAAACCTGGTTCTGTTACCTTATTTAAGCATCAAGCGTGGTTCTGATACAATATCTACATAGCAAGCTCCATTCTGTTACCTTGTCTATGTAGTAAGTTTGGTTCTGGTACCACATAGTAACATAATATGTAAGGCTGAAAAAATAAATCGTCCATCCAGTGTAGCCTATTATCCTGCAATGTTGATGCAGAGGAAAGCAAAACCCCCAATGAGGTGTAAGCCAAATTTCATCATCTTGGAAAAAAATTCTTCCTAACTACAAGGTGGCTATCAGAATAATCCCTGGATCATGACCTTCTAGAGTAATTAGTGATAACATGTTATATTACTACACTCCTGGCCACTCTTGAACTCTTTTAATGAGTTCACCATCACCACATGATCAGGCAGGGGATTCCAATATCTCACTGCTCTTACGATGAGGAATACTCTTCTATATTGGTGCAGAAACGTCCTTTCCTCTAGACATAGAGGATACCCCTTGTTACTATGCAGTAAGATTTGTTTGGTACTATCTATGCAGTAAGCTTGGATCTGGTATTGTATCTATGTAGTAAGCTTTTTTCTGTTATCTTATCTATGTAGTAAGTTTGCTTCTGGCATTGTACCTATGGAATTAGCTTGATTCTAGTATCATATCTATGTAGTAAGCTTGATTCTGAAACCATGTCTATGTAATAAGTTTAGTTCTGGCATTGTATCTATGCAGTAAGCTTGGCTCTAGAACTGTATCTATACAGTAAGTGTCAGATCATTTTAAATCTGCAGGCCTGTGGGGTCTGTTTTTATTAAAGAGCCTAGGGCCTATGGTAGACTTTATCCACCCCTGTATAAAAGAGAGAAATTGTGTGATGACAGCGGTGTGGTTGGATGCTTCATCCCCATGTCTGCGGTACAGATGCAACTACTGATATTTAGCCAAGTGACAAGATTAAAATTCTAACGCAGTGTTATTTGCTCCAAAAACTCCTAAGAACACTGTTGCTGTAGCAATTAATGACTACGAGTCCACCATTGACTGGTAAGTTTGTGCCTGTATGTGAGTGTAGCAATCAAGATTTGTGCTTCAACTGAGCACAAAGACTTACAACTAGAGATGAGCGAGCACCGAAATGCTTGGGTGCTCGTTACTCGAGTCGAACTTTTCGCGATGCTCGAGGGTTTGTTTCGAGTAACGAACCCCATTGAAGTCAATGGGCGACCTGAGCATTTTTGTATATCGCCGATGCTCGCTAAGGTTTTCATTTGTGAAAATCTGCAAAACCCAAGAAAGTGCTGGAAACGACACAGAAATGGATAGGGCAGGCGAGGGCCAACATGCTGGGCTGCATTTCAGGTTCCGAGGTCCCTCTATTCAGCCACAATAGCGGCAAGAGTGCCCCCCCCCCCCCCTACCAATTTTTACTTCGGACAAACCGTCATTAGCAAGGCACACCTTAGCTAAGCACCACACTACCTCCAACAAAGCACAAGCACTGCCTGCAGGACACACCCCTGCCTCTTCTCTTGGGTTACATGCTGCCCACCCCCCATCCCCCCCCCACCCCACACGACCCAGTGTCCACAGCGCACACCAAAGTGTCCCTGCGCAGCCTTCAGCTGCCCTCATGCCACACGCTGGCCTCACAGCCACACCACCCTCATGTCTATTTATAAGTGCGTCTGCCATGAGGAGGAACCGCAGGCACACACTGCAGAGGGTTGGCAGGGCCAGGCAGCAACCCTCTTTAAAAGGGGCGGGGCGATAGCCAACAATGCTGTACAGAAGCAATGAGAACTCCAATCCTGTGCCACCTCCATCAGGAGCTGCAAATGTGGGCATAGCAATGGGGAATCCATGTGCCACACACTATTCATTCTGTCAAGATGTCGCATAGCTCAATCCACACTGCAAGGGGAAAGCCGTCAGCGCTCTGCCCTCTACCCAAGTCAGTTAGTGCCTTTGTGCCAGACAGGTCAAACACCGCAATGGGAACTAAGTTTGCACCAACAGCATAGCGGGGTCCTAGGAAGCCCAAGACATGAACCAAAAATTGATCTGAGCGGCCAAACATGGCAGACTTGCACCGCGCCCACGACATAGGCCTCGGCCCACAGCTTCAGCAATCCTAGGCAGGAAGCGGGCTTTCACTGCACCAAGGACATAGGCCTCTGCACAAACCCTCAGCAATCGCGGGCCTACAGCGGACTCCTATGCTAGCGTAGCTGTGCACGTCTCATTAGCACTGTATTGCTCCTGTAGTTTGTCCCAATGCAGTGCCCCGGATAGTAGAGCTAACGTCAGATTAAATACAGGTGGGCTTCGGCCCACACTGCATTCCCCAGTCATACCGGGGTTTTTAATACATAGACACTGGCAGGTACAACTCACTAATGTGAAGTCCGTGTGGACCGACAACATGAGTGGCTCCTTGGAACCCACCGGCGGTACATAAATATATCCCATTGCAGTGCCCAGCACAGCTGAGGTAACGTCAGGTTTAATGCAGGTGGGCTTCGGCCCACACTGCATGCCCCAGTCAGACTGGGGTTCTTTATAAGTAGACACATGCAGTTACAACTCCGTGTGGACTGACAGCATAGGTGGGTCCCAGGAAGCCACCGGCGGTACATAAATATATCCCATTGCATTGCCCAGCACAGCTGAGGTTACGTCCGATTTAATGCAGGTGGTCTTCGGCCGACACTGCATGCCCCAGTCTGACTGGGGTTTTTAATACATAGACACTGGCAGGTACAAATCCCTAATGTGAAGTCCCTGTGGACCCACAGCAGGGGTGGCTCCCTGGAACCCACCGGCAGTACATAAATAAATCCCATTGCAGTGCCCTGCTCAGCAGAGCTAACGTCACATACAATACAGGTGTGCTTCAGCCCACAGTGCATGCCCCAGTCAGACTGGTAATATGTACCTTAACAGTAACTGCGTTGGTGGGAATGTGGTGGTGACTGCGGACCTAGTAGCGCGGTTTTATTTAGTTGGTTTTCGGAATGTGGCCAGGATTAAGTGGGCCATGGTGGGGGGACTCTCTTGTTGTGTCGGTAAAGGTGAAATCCTGCAGAGGCAGGAAACAATTATGCGCAAGGCTGGGTATTAATTCAACAACTACTACCCCCAGCAGAGACGCAGTAAACTGAAGGCAGTGACAGGCAGGCCAAATACAGTATTTTTTTGAACTTTTTGGTAAGAAGCCCACTGCCTATATAGCCAGTATACCTCTTTCCCTGCCTCACCAGTACTGCCCCTATACTCAGTAAAATGACTGCAGACTGAGGACGCTATGGTCTGCACGCCCGATATACTGTACAAAAAAAATAAAATTGTGCAACACTGCTAAAAGCAGCCTCAGGCCTTAGTCAGACGGGCGTTTTTTTCGCGCGATTTGCGCATCGCATGCCGGATGCGCATGCGCAAATCGCGTGACCGGAGGCGAAAAACTGCTCCTAGCCGCGTTTCAATAGAAACGGGCCGGAGCTGTCCAGCGCATTGAATTCAATGGAGCCGGCAATACAGCCGGCTCCATTGAAAGCAATGGGCTGCGGGCGATCATGAATTCATGAATGGGTGTGAGTGAGAGGTGCCTCTGATTGGCTCAGCGCTGAGCCAATCAGGGGCACCTCTCACTCACACCCACTGCAGGCCGGCCGCGCTGAACTCCGTCTGCCGGGACAAGGTGAGTATATTTTATTTTTTTTATTTTTACACATTTCTGGATGAATTGCAGGGAAGGGCTTATATATTTAAGCCCTTCCCGACAATTCATCCCGCGATCGCCGGCAGCCCATTGCTTTCATTGGAGCCGGCTGTATTGCCGACTCCATTGAATTCAATGGGCAAACATCGTTCTTCTCTGCCACAGCTGTTACAGCTGTGGCAGAGAAGAATGATTTGTCTCCTATATGTTCTCAATGGGGTCGGCGCCGCCGGCCCCATTGAGCATATATAGAGAAGAGAACAGGAATCGCAGATCGCAGATAGGTGCGATCTGCGATTTCTGTTCTATAATTTATCGGACGAGCGCATAAAAAGCGCTCATGTGTCCGATACCATTGCAAAGCAATGGTTTTAAAAAATCGCCAGACGCATGCGCAAATCGCGCGAGAAAACGCCCGTCTGACTAAGGCCTCAACAGTACTGCACACGGTCAGATGTGGCCCTAAGAAGGACCGTTGGGGTTCTTCAAGCCTAAAATAACTCCTAACGCTCTCCCTATAGCAGCTCCAGCACCCGCAGCACTGTCCCTGATCTCTGTCAGAATGCATCTGTGGCGAGCCGCGGGAGGGGCAGATTTATATACTCGGGTGACACCTGATCTCCCCAGACACTCACTGCAGGGGGGTGGTATAGGGCTGGAACGTCACAGGAGGAAGTTGTAATGCCTTCCATGTCTTTCTATTGGCCAGAAAAGCGCGCAAATTTCTCAGAGATGCAAGTGAAAGTAACTCGAACATCGCGTGGTGCTCGCCTCTAGTAACGAGCATCTCGAACACCCTAATACTCGAACGAGCATCAAGCTCGGACGAGTATGCTCGCTCATCCCTACTTACAACGTTTTCCTGCAGGAGCACCCCTTATCCCAAATCCTGTCATTGTAAATATGGATGCCCCAGTTACTGTGGAGAAAACAAAGTGCCCATGCCAACACAAGCTGTCACCATAGCCGCCCCATCCACCTGAAATTATGTACATTGGGACAGATTTACTAATCCTGTCTAATAGTTACACAGTCTAAAAATGTGCCAAATGTATCAGACAGGGTCATGCTGGATGAAGAAATTGGGAGCTTCTTTGCATACCTTTGTCTACTTCCACATTTGCGTCAAATTTATTGCACAATTTTGGTGCACCTTACCACATTTAAACTACGTCCCTTTCCATCAAAGCCACACCCCATTTCATATGATCCGCACAGCATGGAGAACAATAATAATCTTTATTTATATAGCGTCAACATATTCCACAGCGCTTACAAAACAGAGGGAATAAAAACAAAACCACGGTTATATGAAGTAATCAATTGATGGAAACAGTAGGGGAGAGGGTCTCCAATGAGCTTACCTACTACAGATAATGGGGTGATACAGAAGGTAAAGGGGATGGAGATGTGCACGGTATAGCGGGGTGGAGAGTGAGGGATGCTCTACATATAGATAATAGTCCGACTTAAGCCATATAGGGGCTGAATCGCTATGACTGCAGGGGGGAGTTGATTGCAGCTAGTAGGAATTGCAGTCAGTAGGACAGGGAGCATGTTATCAGGCGGAGTACAGAGTGTTTAGTTTAGAGGATATGGTATGCCTCCCCGAAGAGGTGGGTTTTTAGAGCACCTCTTCAGGGATAACAATTATCTGGTTGACTTCATAGCACTTATAGCACTAAAAACTGTAACACTGGAGTCCATAATGGAACAGCCTGGTATCATTATGAAATCCTGAGGTGATGATGGGGGTTAAAGAGGCTACCCCATATTCCAACCACAATGTATACTTCAGTCTGGTCTTTGAAAATATGTAAAGCAAACTCTATACATTGAACCGTTCTGACTAGAAAATGTCTTAGCTGTTGTCTAAGCAGTCCATAAAATCCCATCCTAGAATGAAACTAGACCAGGTTGTTGGGACCTGAGGAAGAGGGAGCCCAACAGCAACAAACAGTGTGGTGTTCAGCTCTGCGCCTGCCCTTGGCTCCATCCCCAAAGATCACATTTCATAGACAACACCTTTAAAGTAAAGGCTCATAATAGGATCTTACACCTTCTATAACTAATACCTCCCATGATATTTTAGATGGATCTACTTCATTGTCCAGAGGACCCCCCAACTTCCTTCATGGTGCATTTATATGAGTGTCATATATTTTCATAAAAGATACTTCAACTTCTTTCTGCTATGTGGTTCAGGAGCAAGACCTCTGTGATACTAGAACCCATTCTGCATTTCAGGAGAGTGTTGAGAGTGTTGAGACACCTGAAATGCATCCCCGAAAATTTCCTCGGCCCATTGTGTGAGAAGTTAGTTAGCCCAAAATAGGTATATTTTCAGAATGCAAAATTTAGGAGCCAGATCCCTGAAAAAGAACCTGGTGAGAACATGTGAATTCCAGATGGATGTCGCTCTGGCTGGAACGCCTAGAGGGGTTGTCCAGTTGTGCAGGATAAACCCCCAATAGTTGATTGGCAGAGGTATGACACGTGGGACCCATACTGATCAGTTGTTGAATGGCCTAATGTGCTTATGCAGTGAACTGATTATTGCAGGAAGCCTGTGGTTGCCCTGCTTGGTATTACAGGCAAAGCTCCCACTCACTTCAATGTCTGCAATACCAAACCAGGCCACTGCAGTGGGAACGGAGCTGTTTGCTTCCTGCAGAAATCAGTTCAGTGCACAAGCACACTGGCCCTGCGAACAGCTAATTTGTAGGAGTCCCTGGTGGAATACCTCCACTGATCGATTATCAATGGCCTACAGATAAGCCATCAGTAGTTTATAACTGGATATCCACTTTAAACCTATTTAGTGGAATTTTTTTCTTTGGGATGTTTAAAGTTTTTTGAAATTTGAGATCTTTGATCTGCTATACATGTCCCAGTAGTGTAGAGGACATGAGGAAATAGTTATGATTTGTTAGCCTTCAAAAATGATTGATTGATCTATAAAATTGACATAAAATCCCCCCAAAATAATAAAAACATAGTGATAATAGAAGAAATGCAGGAATTATCTACAATGTTTGTTTCATGGAATTTATTAGTGCATCTTTATATACATGAACAACATGTATTATTTACACATCTTCAGCATTAACCTCAGTTGTATCAAGGTACAAGCGCTGAACATTCCTGCAATTCTAGGCACACAAAGACTGGAGCACAGTACAAATTCACTCAGTAGATGGAGTCAAGATCCCAAGTCATCGATCTTACTGTCCAGGACAGCATGACCTCTGGCATCCATCATCTCCTCCTTTCTTGCACATCAATGGCTAAAATGAAAAGGAAGAAAAAATAGTTTTTGATTAAAAATATGACTAAATATATTCTGATAATACTTAAAAAATAGCAGAGCTCCATATATAAACAGAAAAGACTGAAGCAATGACAATAGGTTGTGCCAGCCTCATGCTGAGTGCCCCACGCCCCCTGTGGAGGACCCTTCTCATTCTGCAGCAGATCTTGAACAGGAATTATTCAAAATGGCCTCCTTTAGATAAGTAGTGAGACAAGTGAACAAAGAGGAATATCTTTGTGCAAGTGTTCATTCTACAAAAGTAGAATCAGTGGGATAAGGGGCAATGAAACCTCCACAGCATGGCTGCCACTGAGTTACTGGGCATTGGAAAGCACAATGGATTATTTGAAAGTTTCTATTGAGTAGATGGCTTACTGCAGCCTTGAAAATCCAGATCTGAATGCGAGCTCGCTCAATTATTAGTGTCTACAGCAATTTACTTACCACAATGCAGCAACTGCACAAAGCTGCAAGCAAAAGCAGGGCCACCATTACGAGAATTGCGATACCCCATCCTGGTACATCTGGAAGAAGAAGAGGCGGCATGTAATACCATAGAGGTTATGTACAACGATATATAGTGATCATGAAGGGTGTGTAGTAGAGCTCATAGGAAATGTCCACGCTATAAGAAATGCCTAGTTTTACTCATGGACTGAGCTCTGTTTTTCCTTTACAGAGCTCCTTTTTAGGCGATTCACCACATAATATTTCTTTCTATTTTGTTATACAGTTTAGTGAATTGTTCTATTTATTGTTAATATACTTACAGTTGTTATCGACGGTACAATTCTGTGCAACTGTAACAAATAAAAATATAATAAAATTACAGCAAAAAAAAAATGCTAGTTGATCAATATTTTCATTAAATATGTCGATTAACTTTTCCTAAATTTCAGACTTAGTATTTTTCAGTTTTATAAAAGCCCAGGCGCCAGATCATATATGTGTTGCATTACACCCCAAATGTTAACAGGGCTTTCTCTTCCTAATTTCTTGATATACTGATGAAATAATTTCACATAATGAAATCATAGAAAATTACATAATAAAAAAAAATTCTAAAGTAGATAAAAATCTACAAAATTCTAAATTACACTTTTTTAAATCTTAAGTTTCTCTAAATATCACATTTTTTAAAAAAATCTATCTTTTCCTTTAAAATGTAACTGTTTTAACTGATGAATACAAATTTTCTAATTATATTTTTGATGTGTTTCTATTCAATCTTCCCTACTAGCATCAAAACAATTACAAGAAATTGTATTTGGATCTACTTTGTGACTATATGCTTTACTCTAGGAACTGATGAAGCATAATCTACAAATTACATTTTTAGTGATTCGGTCCTTGAAAGTGCTAAAAAAAATTACAAATTACGTTTTTTGAAATTCAAAATAATTCTTAAAAGTCAAATCTGACTTAATTTTCAATAACCACTTATAATACACTAGCCAAGTAAGTGGAGAGTAGAGAATCTTTCTCTTTTCCCAAGGAGCTAAATAAGCAGTTGCAGATCTCAAGCCTTTTATTCAGTGCTAATCACCAGTAGTGCTGCTACCTGCTGGAAAACTTACCTGCACTCTGCAGACTCAGGATTGCAAGAATGGCAAAAGACCAAAGTGCTGTCTTGGTTATGGACTTTTGAGCTGCCATGTTGATCCTGATTTAACGTTGGAGAGCTTGTTAGCACTGGAGTTGGCTGTGAAGGTTCCGATGCTCCTTGTCTCAGTTCTTTATAAAGTGCACCGGGACCTAGTCATGTCACCATATAATACTATATGCACCCATGAAATTCCCCAATGTATGAGTGGCTGGATAAAGTTTGAATAATTATAGAGCTCTGCCAACTGGCATCTTTTTATTGAGATTTTATTAGCAGGACATGAACAATACTGTATGACTCTTTCTACTCTGATCTATTTTAAATGTAGGTCAACAATTTAGTTTATTGTTAGACATGTGTATTTCTGCTAATGGGGTAATTAGACATGTGCACAAAGAAGTAATGTAATGCCGTGTTTCCCTTCTAAGCAATCCAACATATTTGTTTAAAGGGGTTTTCAGGAAGCACCTACTGTCAGTGCTGGGATACATCAGGGTCGAAGTAGAAGCTGCTGCTCTGGCCCCTGTGTAGTGGCTAGCACTCATAATTGCAGACGCAGCTCTCATTGAAATTAATGGGCGCTGCACCTACAATTATATGTGGACTCCTGTTCAGAAACCTCACCGTTTGTCCAGAGTGGAGAGCAGTTATAAAGAGCGCTCTCTCTGGAGGACCCATCCTGTACTGTTTTACACAGACACTGTGTAATGCTTCATTTTCCCTGAGGAGGCGCTGCATTTAAACTGAACACTTACAGACAGGTTTCCCCACAGATTACAGCTGATCACTGGATCAATGGATGGCTTTGTGCTAACCTTATTGTCAAGAAACCCTTTTAACCCTTTCCAATCCACTGTCTGACGTGTAAAGACATTATGATTTAAGGCTGTACAGCTCTGATGTTGGAAGACGTCCGTCTGGGTTCTCTTACTGTATATTGCCAGCCTCTCTGCTGTAGGAGCCTATCCAACGTGTCACCTCATGCAGTCCTGGCTTTAGCCAGCAGAGAGCGCTGTTGTATAACGGCAGAAAAGAGTAAGCCCCCCAGGAAAACCAGGATACAAATTGGATTGGAAAAGGTTAAGAAGTAGGAATTGTTCAAAGTTCACATTCCCATTACTAGTGGGAATAGTTATATTACCTGCCATCCATCCTCTGTTAGATCCGCTGGCTCCCAAGCCCCAATTTCAGTCTTCCTATATGGCCACTTTAATCCTCTGGCTGCATAAATAAACTGTGCATTGGTAGTGTGTTATAATACTGATGCGCTATATCTGTTCTCCGATTGACTAGCGTTGCTCAAGTAATCAGTACTGGCCAATCATAGAGCAGGAAGAAGTGCCTTGGCCTACTGATGCACAGTGTGTATTCGATAGGTTGAAGATTATGGTGGTCACCTTGCAGAGCAAATAGGGGGTCTGGGAACCAACAGATCTGACGGACAACAGCACAGAGGACAGATGGCAGGTTTCATAACACCCCCCTCCAGTTAATGAAGTTACTCTAAAGCAGTATATTTGTTGACATCTGATTATATTTTGCCTTTCATATATTATTTTACCAGACATGGTGAGATATTACAGTTGCAAGAAAAAGTAAATGAACCCTTTGCCATACATTTTCATAAGAGCTACTAGACCTCCTTTCTCCTATGTGGTTTAGGAACAAGACCTCGGTGGCACTGGAATCTATTGGGCATTTTAGGAAAGTGTTGAGGCACCAGAGACACATCCCCGAAATTCTCTTGGCCCATTGTGTGAAAAGTTAATTAGCCCCCAATAAGTATATTTTCAGAATGGACATTTTGGATCCCTGGAAGAGAACCCAGAGAGAACACACTGAGAACCTGGTAAGAAAATGTGAATTCCAGGTGTATGTTGCTCCCATTGGAACACTTAAAGAGGTTGTCCAGTTGTAACTTATTGATGGCCTATCTTCTGGATAGACCACCAATAGTAGATTGGTTGGAGTATGACACCTGGTGCCCCCACTGATCAGTTGTTAAATGGCCTCATGCACTTCTGCCCTGAACTGATTTATGCAGTAAGAATATAGCTCCGTCCCCCCTGTGGTGACCAGGCTTGGTATTACAAGCATAGCTCTCATTCACTTCAAGGCCTGCAATACCAAGCCACTGGTAGTGGGAACGAAACTATCTGCTTCCTACAGAAATCAGTTCAGTACACAAGCACAATAGCCCGGTGAACAGCTAATTGGCAGGAGTCCCTGATCTATTTTTGATGGCCTATCCTGCAGATAGGCCATCAGTAGCTTATAACTGGATAGCCCCTTATACTTGATGAAAGGTCAACAAAGAAACTTTTCTGAGGGTACACATTTCTACCTTGCTTTGATGACAACGATTGGTTAAGGACCATCCAAGCGTTTTTATACCATCCGGCTAATGGGAGTGTTTTTCCCATTTTATTTTGCTGGAGCTCACTGGCATATATGGGGTGTTAGCTAGGTCTTTCAATTCCAATATATTAAGGGGAATGGCTATATGTGGCATAGTCTTGTAGCTATGCGACTATGTGTACATCTCCAGCAATTTTTAAGTTTCTCTGATTTATAGAAAGTCTTAACAATAATCACACGATGCTTAACAACTTATTGTCACAATTCTTCATTTAGCACATCATAGAGGCCCTCTATACTGATGATTGTCTATGACAGTAGAAACAGCCTTCCAAGCATTCCTCAGGCTCTGTAGCTAAAATTCTTTTGCAATGACTGGCATCTGTCTGGGTGACCTTTTCTTACAATTTGACTGAAGTGGCAGTTGTCACCTGGATCTGGTATGGATCATCAAATCTAAGTTCCAAACTTTTTCTGACATGTCTTTTGAGAAGAACCTAGTCTCCTGGAAGTAAATTATGTGACCCCTCTTTTGATCCTGGATCTGAAATCAAGGGAAATACATGTTTAGAAATGACAATTAACTCCTGGTGCACGGCACTCACATGAGGCAAGGTCCCCATGCTGGGCTTGGAGGTGTTGAGGAAAATATAGGCCTATTGCAGGGGCCCTACAAAACATAACTTCATATGGGAACAGATTGGTGTTTCTATTAGGTGTGGTTCTTACTGAGTAGAGAGTTAATAAAATGTGTACCTCTATTACTGTCTATGACTTCTGGTAAACCATACATACAAATTACTTTGTTCAACAATCTCTTAGCTATAGTCTTGGTGTTGGCATTTTTTTCTTTCTCTTTTTAAAAGCCATGCCTCTAGCTAACCTGAGAAGAGGTCTATGCGTACCAACACAAACTCCTAGACACCTACTTTAGGTAGCTTTATGTAGTCAATCTGCAGTCGCTGGAACAGGCAGTCTGGCCTTGGAGGAACATTGGCGACTTTGCATTGGTTTGTCAGGCACAAGCGATGCATCTTTGCGCAAAGCTGGTCACAGCATTGTTAAAAGCTGGGGCAATCCAAACAGGAGACACCACATCACACATTACCTCTTTTGACTTATGCATTGGTCTGTGGCTCAAATGTTATGTCATAGAGTAGATTGTTTTCGGGAAGGCACAGGTGTTTACCTTTCCTCCAGACTACCTTCTCATCCAGTTCTGCACCCTTCCAGTGCCACTCCTCTTTTTCACCAATAGGGACTGGTTCCTCTAAAAGGCACAACAAGAGATATCAACACCTGATGCAATTGCAACCAGAGGGACAGTTGACGTGTCCAGTGGGAGTTTGACTGCCACGTTGGCTGCTGCATCCTCTATTCCCTAAAGCATCTGGAGTCATTTCCTTGGTATGAGCCTAAACCTTAACAGTGGTTTGGGAAGAGCTAAAACCTGATACAACATGGATACTGCCTCTGCATTTTGGATTGGCTTACCTGATGATCCAAAAATATTTTTACTGCACCACAAGGGTGCGAAATCAAATGGGGATTCCTAAGGCGTACCTTGAGTCAATGTAGACATTAACAGTCTTGCCATAAGGCCATCAATTCACCCTCCTGAGAAGACTTCCCAGGGAGGTGAGGGGTTTCTGTCCAATTGCCTCATTGTTGGTTACAGCTGTAAAGCCTGTTTTTGCTTCTTCATTTTCATGGTACCTGGAGCTATCTATAAAAAACTCAAAATCTACATTCACAATGTGAGTTTCAACAACTTTTTTTTAGAACTCCTGCTGTCATTTTCTATGAATTCTAAATAATCATGCATTTGCATTCGATGTTCCATGTTTTCTCCTTCGCTCTCCAGAATCCAATGGGAGCAATGAAGCTGGATTCAGAACTGTACGTCCTCTAATTGTCATATGTGAGGGTGATATTTTGGGAAGAATAGGCAATAGAGATGAGCAAGCGTACTCGCTAAGGCAAACTACTCGAGCGAGTAGTGCCTTATGCGAGTACCTTCCCGCTCGTCTCAAAAGATTTGGGTGCCGGCGGGGGAGAGCGGTGAGATGCGGGAGTGAGTAGGGGGCGCGGGGGGAGAGAGTGAGAGAGATTCCCCCCCCCCCCCCCCCCGTTCCTGCGCGCTCTCCACCGCCGCTCCTTGCCCCCTGCGGCACCCAAGGCAATATCCCACCAATCCCAGGAAAGTGCAAAACACAAGTACATGGTATATTCAATAAATTGGGTTCTACTTTTTGACTACTGTTGAATTCTGATGCTAAAACAGTAATGAGATAATTGTGTATTTGACAGACCTGATAAGTACATTACAAACAGAATCAAATTAATAGCCAGAGTTCACTTAAGGTGTATTACAATTTTAATGTGGGTAAATTATTGGTGTCAGAAGCCAGACATGCTTACAGCGATATGAGCAACAATTGAGTACATGCAAAAGGGATTAACCCCTTAAGGACCAGACATTTTTTAGAGATTTTACTCATGTGGTGGTTTAACTGCCCTATATTTTTTCCTTCCGCTACCAAAGTAATTTTTGCTGCATTTTTTTTCCCATGACGTATAGGGCTGTATTTTTTTAATATCTTTTTCACTGACTTTTTTCCTTTTTCTAGTTTTATTGGGGGCAAAAAGCTAAAAAAAAAGATTTTTTTTAACTTTATAGTTTGTTTGTTTTTAATTAGTATATTTTGTTAAAATTAAGTATGGGAACGGGTTCCTCATTTTGTTTCGGATGTTTTGATATATAATATGTATGGTTTCCGATTACAGGGTGTATACAGCCACGGTTTGGGGTTATTTTCTTTCTTATGCATATATTTTTATTTTATTGTGTTTTTTTATTTTACTTAAGTTTGTAATTTTTTTTTCACTATCTATGTCCCCCATGACATCATACAAGACCTCTGGGGGACATTCACATGTTTTGCTTTTTACTTGACACTTTCCAACTGCAGTTGAGGCATCCATAGGAGCCCCAGTAACAGGGAAAAACATCCCCTGCATTGACATTAGTCAGTGGTAGAGTTGAGTGGGGTCTGCTATAACCCTGCAGCTCTGCTATAACAGGGAATCCCGACGGTAACATGACTGCCGACTCGTGTAGTGGAATATTACTTCCAATTTCACATTTTAGTACATAGTGCTCATTGAGAGCTGTGTACTCGGGAAAGGAGAAGGCAGAAAGGGTTAAAACCCACTTCCCCCTCCTCCTCTGGGTTATCAGCTGTGACTAACAGCTGACAACCCGACATGCTTCTGATTTATTACAAAAGCAGCGGCTTTAAACCCCCGCCATATTTTTACCATTGGTTGGGTTTAACCCCAGGACCAAGCACCGTAAATTTACTATGCTTGGTCCTTAATGGGTTAAGATGACTAGCCCCCTAACTATATATATATACGTATATATACATTCCACTCAAAGGAAGATACACTTCTCATCTGCTAGGTTTGGTTTATGTTTATAAGGGGCAAAACTATTACATCAAAGAAATCTTCCTCATCTTCCTTCCCTCCCCTTACATCACCTAGCTCCACCCTTTGTGATCTGGCCGACTGTTTGGGCTTGTCTCTCTTATTCTATGCCAAGAAGTCCAGCGGAGAACATAAAAAATATAAGAAATATAATTTATACAGATAAGACACAAATATTCTCACACATACAATTTTCTCCAGAATTCACTCTTATCTCCTGGAGAACAAAGAAAACATAATTCTTTGTAAGCAAACAAGCCGTGGGAACTGAACAACAGAAATTTACTGATTCTTTTCTAATTTCTACATGTTCTGACCATAATCTTGCATCCTTCCAAGCAGGGATTTCTATACAAAGCAATGGATTCTCTGGTTTCCCCACACCACATGTAACCCAATAGGGCTCTAGTACACGTTGCAGGAAGGAGTCAATGTAAGACTCAGAGGCGGGGCCAAGGCCACACCCACTGAAGCTGCCCCAATCTCCTGCTTTGTCTCAGACAAATTCAAGTCACTGTACATAAAACATCCATTCAATTCTCCAGCACACACTGTGACACTTTAATTAACTTCTACACTTCTTTCTTTACATCATTATCTGCTATCATACCATTACATTCGCTCTCAAACTTGCTTCATTTCTCTGTATTGAGACAACCAATTTTGGGCATACCTTTTTTTTTGCCCATGACCTCCGGCACTCATGTCCCTGTCCCTAGAATAGTCATTGCCAGACCTTCACTGGTAATGTCTCTCGATCCGCAAGCCCATTACAGTTTCAAAATCAAGGCCATTGATTACCCATCCCTGACGGGCGGTACACTAATCTAGCCAAGACCTTCTGGATAAGTCCCTAACCTCTGATTTAATTAGTCTGGCTGGAGGGTATCCCTTTTCTCTCAGGTGAACTGATTGATAATTCAGCAAGTAAAATGGAAACAGGATTGTATCTTTCCCAAGACAGCAGACATAAACAAAGTAAGTGTGAGATTCTAAGGGTTTACTCATCGCAGTTTTATGCTTGTCTGGTGTATACCATCCAGAGATCTTAACAATCATTAGAACATATCACATTCCCACAATCTCCATCAAGAATGTTGGAGAAATCATTTAATTTAGGTGATACTCAACTTGCTGGGAACAGTCACATTTTGTTCTACTGGCTAACACAGTACCAAACTTTGTTCATTCAACCTTAATATCACATAAGCAACTACACACAATATTTGAAATATGGCTTGTATAATTTCTATGATCCATCCCCCAATCGATTTAAACCAATTGCTAGGATTGAACATGAAGAATGTGCCGCACCACTAACATAGTAACATAGTATGTAAGGCCTAATGAAGACAATGTCTATCTAGTTCAGCCTGTTTAACCTCCTTGTTGATCCAGAGGAAAGCAAAAAAAACCCAAGAGGCAGAAACCAACTAGCCTTTTTGGGGCAAAAATTCTTTCCCGACTCCCTACTGGCAGTCAGACTAGTCCCTAGATCAATCTCTAATAGTTTCTACCTGTCTGTATACTCGGATCAACAACCCGCTGGTCACCTAAAATTTATATCCTGTAATATCCTTTCCCTCTAGAAAGACATCTAGTCCTCTCTTAAACTCCTCTATGGATTTTGCCATCACCACATCCTCAGGCAGAGAGTTCCACAGTCTCACTGCTCTTACAGTAAAGAACCCTTTTCTGTGTTGGCGATGAAACCTGCTTTCTTCTAGACGTAGCGGATGCCGTACATTGTCCTCCGTTGCATTGATCATGTTGTATAATTTTGTGTCATCTGCAAATATTGATATTTTACTGTGCAGTCCCTCTATCAGGTCGTTGATAAATATGTTGAACAGAATGGGGCCCAATACTGAACACTGTGGCTAGCGATGGTGGCCCAATCAGAGTCTGAACCATTTATTACCACCCTCTGCTTTCTATCTCTGAGCCAATTCTTTACCCAAATACACACATTTTCACCCAATCTGAGCTGTTTCATTTTATATATCCCAGAAAAAACAGAATATGCAGCAGCACCCCTCAAAAGCCCGTAGTCCGGGGTGGGAGAGAGAAAAAAAGCAGCAACAATAATAATTTCGGGCACGCTGGGTTTGAGCCCAGACTTTTCAATGGGCCCAATAGATATCAAATATGCAAACAACAGAGGGGCCAGCAGCACGTACAAAAGGTGCTCTATGTAAGGAGGAGATCCACCGCATAGTAGAGAGGTAGAAAAAAGCATACCTTTATTAGATATCCCAGATAAAACACGGACAGCATTTTATATATCAGCCTATTATGCGGCACAGTGTCAAATGCTTTAGAGAAGTCCAGATATACGAGATCAATAGACTCTCCCAGGTCCAGCCTAGAACTTACTTCATCGTAGAAGCTGATCAGATTGGTCTGACATGATCTACCCTTCCTGAACCCATGCTGGTGAGCAGTTATTCCGTTGTTCTACTTGAGGTATTCTTTGATGGCGTCTCTCAGAAACCCCTCGAATATTTTTCCAGTTACTGAAGTGAGACTTACCGGCCTGTAGTTACCAGGCTCTCTTTTGGACCCCTTTTTGTATATTGGAACTACATTGGCAATGTGACAATCCAGTGGTAAACCACTAGGAGTCTTGTTTCTGTTCAAGTACTTTCAATCATTTGGTTCTCATTTCCTCAATTACTGGTGCACTTGCTTTGATCTGCATATTAAATAATTGACACATTCCAACCTTAGCAGCTGTAAGGTAACCAACTAATATTGTATGTTGGTTAATGACTACAAGGGACTGTACCACATTTATCTGATTTACTAGTGCTATGTGTACCTCTATTACTTTCTATGACTTCTAGTACACCATATGTACTGTTACGGGTGGTGAGTGTGGGCCCACCGTGCCAACCAGACGACTTGGCTTGGACCAGAACCGATATCGATGGCAGCAAGGCACCAGACACAGACACACCTGTGAGCAGGGACTAGAACTAAGATACACTTAGTGCAAGCTATAAAAAAATCTTGTTATTTGTATAGCACCCTCTTATTCCGCAGGGCTTTCAGGTATTTTTTTTATTTATTACCCCTTACCAAGCTGGGTACTCATTTTACAGACCTCGGAAGGATGGAAGACTGAGTCAGCCTTGAGCCGGCTACCTGAAACATGTGGGGATTGAACCTGTAACCTTCAGGTCGTGAGTGAGAGCTTTGGACTGTATTTCTGCTGCCTTAACACTCTGCGCCACATGAGAACAGAAGATAGCAACCGGGCAATATAAGATGAAAAAACCCACCCTAGGCTAAACAGGAAAATGGGAAGACCCCTACTTAGAAGCGGCATAGGTGTCCTGACAAGAATGGCCCTGCGGTCTTCACCTCGGGACTAACTTTCTCTGTCAGGACACAGTATTCAAAAGGTAGCGCTCCAAAGGGCAGATCTAATTGATTGTCCAGAAAAATATATAGAAATTTGGACTCACTCAACGTCACCGGATAACACCCTAGCTTGGGGGACCGATACGTCACAATCCAGGAAAGCTTGTAATACTACTGTCTGTAATGACACTAGCTGATGCAGCAGTCAGATATGGTATGCCTTCGGGAGAGCGTCATGGTGTGGTTCCAGACGTGCAGGCACACCGGAAAATGTAAATGGACAATAGTGGAAAAGGCAAAAAATTACCAGTGCTTCGGTGTGGAATAAAGATAAGGATAAAAAGGTGTGCAAATCGAACTTACTTCACAGGGGTGCCTGGTCCTTGGCACCCCTGATCCCAGACACGTGGCAGAGTAGAAGGTCCAACAGGTGGAATTAACAATTTTATTGGTGCCATACTGCGACGCGTTTCGGCTTACAATAAAAGCCTTTCTCAAGCATAACATTATACAAGCAGTTGATCATATATATACAAATAAGGATCTTCATTTCGGCAGGCCTCTACTGATGACGTGAACCCCGGTCACGTGATTGCGGCTTGTGGAACACATCGCTGCACTCCACACATCAGCAATTGGAGGGCCATCCTGATGACGTATCCTCCAGTCACGTGATCCCGGCCTGTGAAACGCAATGCTGCGCTCCACAGTGACATCACGCGACGCATCCTCCAGTCACATGATCGTGGCATGTGGAGCGCATCACTGCGTCCCTCAGTAGCGCCGCATAATTGGCTGTGGAGAGGGACATAGCATATTAATGTACACTCGTTTGTAGAGAGATGTTCTATACACATATCATGTGTATTTAGCCCATATGCAACTTGGCCCATGATTATGGCTACTATGAATTGTCAGTCCATTGTAGTTTCAATTGGGCTTATTATTCGCTATAGTTAGTTGTGGATAACTATCTGATTTCAATTGATATATCACCTATAAAATAAATATTACATCTAATGGGATATATGTCTATAAAATTAGGAAGCATAACAATTCATACTGAATCTCTCATGTGCAGAAGTAATATGCATGCTAACATATGGCTCATATAGAACATTTATAACATAAGTATAAAAAGTGTATAATGCATCAATAAATAAATATATTATTCGATAAATGCATCAATAGATGCAAAGATATGGATGATAAAGTAGGAGCTTCTTTGGATACTTTTGTTGACCTTCACACCACTTATTAGTTGGCTTAGTTTGCAACAAATTTAAGGCACCAATTTGGTGTGCAGTGTCACATTTAAACTATGCGCCTTTACAGCAAAGTCACACCCCATTTTATGCGATCTGCACAGAATAGAGGACAGGTGTCTGGTTGACTCCATAGCACTTAAGGCTCCTGTTCTAGAAGAACTGGAATAACAACAGAACGGATCTGAAGGGAAAGAGTGAATCATGAACACTGGAGTCCACAATAGACTTATGAAATCCTGAGGTGATGATGGGGGTTAAAGAGGCTGCACCATATTCCGCCCGCCATGTATATTTAAGTCTTGTCATTGAAATATGTAAAGCAAATTTCATAGATTGAACCGTTCTGTAGAGAAAATGAAAAAAAAAATGGCCGCTGTCTAAGCAGTTTGTGAAAAACCTGTCCTAGAATATAACTAGACAAGGTTAATGTGACCTAAAAGAAGGGGGAGCCTGACAGCAACAAACAGTGTGGTGTTAAGCTCTGCGCCTGCCCTTGGCTCCACCTCCCCTCAGATCACATTTCATAGACAACCCCTTTAAAGTAGAGTACACCTTCTATAATTAACACTTCCCATGATATTTTAGGTGGATCTACTTCAATGTCCAGAGGACGCCCCAACTTCCTTCACGGCGCATTTATGAGTGTCATATATTTTCATAAGAGCTGCTAGACCTTTTTTCTGCTATGTGGTTCAAGAACAAGACCTCTGTGACACTAGAATCCATTGTGCATCTTAGGACAGTGTTGAGACACCAGAGATACATCTTCACAACTCCCTCGGCCCATTGTGTGAGGATGCAATTAGCCTACAATAAGTATATTTTCAGAATAAAAATTTTGGCAGCCAGAGTCCTGGTAGAGAACCTGGTAAGAACACATTGAGAACTTGGTGAGAACATGTGAAATACAGATGGATGTCGCTCTGCCTGGAACACCTTAAGGGGTTGTCCAGTTGTAAACTACTGAGGGCCTATCTGCGGGATAGACCATCAATAGTAGACTGGCAGGGATATGACAATCAGGAACTCCTCTGATCAGTTGTTGAATGGCCTGGTATGCTTATGCAGTGAACTGATTTCTGCAAGAAGCCTGTGGTGGCTAGGTTTGGTATTACAAGCAAAGCTCCCATTCACCTCAATGCCTGCATTACCAAGCCTAGCCACTGCAGTGGGAATGCAGCTATGTACTTCCTGCAGAAATCAATTCAGTGCACAAGTGAACAGCTTAATGGTAGAGTTCCTAATGGCATACTTACACTGATTTATTATTGATGGCCTATCCTGTAGATAAGCTATCAGTAGTTTATAACTGGATAACTCCTTTAAAAAAGGTCAACAAGGACATTTTTTTCTTTCAGATGTTTGAAATGTTTTTGAAATTAAGATTTTTGATCTGCTATACATGTCCCGGTAGTGTAGAGGACATGAAGAAATAGTAATGATTTTAACCCTTCAAAAATGATTGATTGATCTAAAAAATTGAAATAAAACCCCCAAAAATAATAAACACATAGTGATAATAGAAGAAATGCAAGAACCATCTACAATGTTTGTTTTTGTGGAATTTATTAGTGCATCTTTATATACATGGACAACATGTGTTATTTACACATCTTCAGCATTAATCTCAGTTGTATCAAGGTACAAGCGCTGAACATTCCTTCAATTCTAGGCACACAAAGACTGGAGCACAGTACAAATTCACTCAGTAGATGGAGTCCATATCCCGAGTCATCGATCTTACTGTCCAGGACAGCATGACCTCTGGCATCCATCACCTCCTTTCTTGCACATCAATGGCTGAAACAAAAAGAGAGAACAATAGCTTTTAGTTGAAAAAATGACAAAAACTGATAATACTTAAAAAATAGCGGAGCTCTATGTATAAACCGAAAGACTGAAGCAATGACAACAGGTTGTGCAAGCCTAATGCTGAGTGCCCAACGCTCCATGTGGAGGACCCTTCTCATTCTCATCACTGCAAAAGATCGTGGACAGGAAAGATTCAAAATGGCCTCCTTTAGGTAAGTATTGAGACAAGTGCACAAAGAGGAATATCTATGTTCAAGTGTTCATTCTACGAAAGTAGAATCAGTGGGATAAGGGGCAATGAAACCTCCACCGCATGGCTGTCACTGAGTTACTGGGCATTGGAAAGCACAATGGATGACTTGAAAGTTTCTATTGAGTAGATGGCTTACTGCGGCCTTGAAAATCCAGATCAGAATGCGAGCTCGCTCAATTATTAGTGTCTACAGCAATTTACTTACCACAATGCCGCAACTGCACAAAGCTGCAAGCAAAAGCAGGGCCACCATTACGATAATTGCGATACCCCATCCTGGTACATCTGGAAGAAGAAGAGGCGGCATGTAATACCATAGAGGTTATGTACAACGATATATAGTGATCATGAAGGGTGTGTAGCAGAGCTCATAGGAAATGTCTACGTTATATGAAATGCCTAGTTTTACTCATGGACTGAGCTCTGTTTTTCTTTTACAGAGCTCCTTTTTCTAAGAGATTTCCCACATAATATTTTGCTTTATTTCTTTAGACAGTTTAGTGAATTGTTATATTTATTGTTAGTATACTTACAGTTTTTATCAAAAGTACAATTCTGTGCAGCTGTAACAAATAAAAAAAAAGTTAGATAACAAAATTGCTGTAAAAATCATCCTGGTTGATCAATATTTTCAATAAATATGTAGATGATTTTTTTCTAAATTTCAAATTTAGCCTTTTTCAGTTTTATAAAAACCCGGGCTCCACATCATATTTGTGTTGCATTACGCCCCAAACGTCAGCTGGGCTTTCTCTTAACTTCTTGATATACTGATAAATTAATTTCACATAATGAAGTCGTGGAAATTACATCATACAAATATTTTTAAAGTAGATACAAATCTACAAAATTCTAAATTACATTTTTTTAAAGTTTCAAGTTTCTCTAAATATCACATTTTTTTTCAAAACTCTATCTTTACTTTTAAATATGTAACTGTTGAATATGAATTTTCTAATTATAATTTTGATCTCTCTCTATTCAATATTCACTACTAGCATAAAAAACATTTACAACAAATTGTATTTGGATTTAATCTTTGGCTATAGGAACTGATGAAGCCCAATTTACAAATTACATTTTGGATTTAAATTTAGGCTTTAGTGATTCAGTCGTTAAAAGTGCTAAAAAAAATTACATTTTTGAAATTTAAAATAATTTTTAAAACTCAAATCTGACTTAATTTTCAATGACCACTTATAATACACTAGTCAAGTAAATGGACAATAGAGAATCTTTTTATTGTCCCAAGGAGCTAAGTAAGCCAGCCTAGTTGCAGATCTCAAGCCTAGCTGGTAGATTCTCCAGTATTTTGGACTTCAGTACTAATCACCAGTAGTTCTGCTACCTGCTGGAAATCTTACCTGCACTCTGCAGACTCAGGATGGCAAGAACGGCAAAAGACCAAAGTGCAGTCTTGGTTATGGACTTTTGAGCTGCCATGTTGATCCTGATTTAGTGTTGGAGAGCTTGTTAGTACTGGAGGTAGCTGTGAAGGTTCTGATGCTCTTCGTCTCAGATCTCCAGCTTTATATAGTGCAGCAGAACCAAACCACGTCACCATATAATACTATATGCACCCATGAAATTCCCCAATGTATGAGTGGCTGGATAAAGATTGAATAATTATAGAGCTCTGCCGACTGGCATCTTTTTATTGGTTTTTTTATTAGCAGGACATGAACATCTACTATTCTACTCCTTCCACTCTGATCTATTTTAAATGTAGGTCAACAATTTAGTTTATTGTTAGACATGTGTATTTCTGCTAATGACGTAATTAGACATGTGCACAAAGTAGTAATGTAATGCTGTGTTTTCTTTTTAAGCAATCCAACATATTTGTTTAAAGGAGATTTCTAGGCAGTCAGTGCCAGGATACATCGGGGTCGGAGTGGAAGCCGCTCATCAGATTATTCACTTCGGTGTTGCACAGTGTTGGACTGAGGTGCCCTGGTAAAATTACCTCTGGTGGCCCACGGTGGAACTACATGCAAATATTACATAATCATCATTCATAAATTCCCTGTTACTGCATTCTCCATATATTTTAACAAAAAGGTGGCTGCATTTGTTTGGGGCCCTGTATCCACTAGGGTGTATGGAGAATGAAGCAGGCAGGAGTTATTAGACTCTCATGTACTCAATATGTGCAGGGCCTGTGTACAGCTCGTACTAAGGGGCCAGGGGCCCACCATGACTCAGAGGCCACCGGGGATTCACCTTTTTCCCCGTGGACCAGTCAAAGCCCGCATGTGCCGGTCTATATAAACTTTGTGTTGTTGTCAGTGTAACAAATATATTAGGAGGTACAAGTCTCTTGTTACATTTATAGCATCCGCAGGCTCTTCTGTGCACCAGACTGAAAGCTACGTCAGTCCTGAGCCTGCCAAGGCTTCAGCTATAATTTCCATGAGTGACATCACGTCCCCTAATAATAGGCCCACCCACTTTTCAAAAAGTGTCTAGGCGCAGCATAAACGTTCAAAAAGTTGCAATTTTGGTGCCACCATACAGGCCGGTAGATTCTGTATGTTAGGGAATGATAGATAAGTTGTCTTGGTTACATAAATGCTCCAGATGATGATAAAGACTTCTTTGGATGTTTATGTTACTGGTTTATTATTAGCTTTTATTGAATTTGAGCACTGACAGGTCACCAACTATGAGGAGGACAAGTTAGACCAAGAACAATGAGGATGAGTCAAGCACAGAGCATCTGAGAGTGAGAAGTTTATACGGTTTGTATATTAATTTGGAATGTGATGAATTGTGAGAGAAAAATTACTGAGAGTCCGGGAGTAAATACTGTATACTGAGATCTACACTTCCACATGTGACCGCTCATACACCTGACTGTTTAATGCATTTTAAAGAGCAGTTTATGTAAATGTAAAGATTCCAGTTAGAGATGAGCGAACGTACTCGTTTCGAGTAATTACTCGATCGAGTACCGCCATTTTCGAGTACTTCAGTACTTGAGTGAAAAGTACTCGAGGTCGCCGGGGGGCGGGGGGGCCGTGGGTGAGTGGGGGGTAGCAGCGGGGAACAGGGGGGAGCCCTCTCTCTCTCCCTCTCCCCCCCTCTCCCCGCTGCAACCCCCCACTCACCCAAGGCGCCCCCCGAATTTTTTCGCCCGAGTACGGAAGTACTCGAAAATCGCGGTATTCGGGCGAAAAAGGGGCGTGGCCGAGCACATTCGCTCATCTTTAATTCCAGTGAGTAATAAAATCCATCCCTGAAAATAGGACCGTCTCATATAAATTTTTGCCTCCAAAAAGTGCTAGGTCTTATTTTCAGGGAATGTTTTATTTTACTTACCTAAATCCCAAAAAATCAGGATAGGGCTTATTTTTAGGATATGTTTTTTTCGGGAAAATAGCATAGTAACTGGGAGCGGTGTGGAGTTCACATGTAGGGTCATTAAGGTCTCGGTCTCGATCTCCTCCATGGTTCTTGCACATCATAGGCTGCACCAGATATATTTACATTGTGAGAACATATCACACCATTTGATATAACACTTAAAAGCGAGGGTGTAGCTATTGTGGGTGCAAAGGTTGCCATTAGGGTTAGTCACATCAGGGCCCTAGGGGTTGAGATACCCTTAAAGCAAACCTCAAGTTCGAGGACATAATTCTGTCCAGGTACCAAAAGAAGGTTAATTACCTGCTTTCCATCCTCTGCGCAGCTGTCCCTTGTATCCACCAGTTCACAGGCCCCATTTTTGGTTTTCCAAAATGGCTGCTACAGTGTTCTGATTACTTATTGAAAACTGTACATTGGATTGCAGCAGCCATTTTGGAAGACTGAAAATGAGCTACAAGAACCAGAGGAATTGAGGGATAATACCTTCTCTCATCCTGTTCGAGACACCATAACTCCGCCTTGTAGTGTCCGAGAAGCGGGCCCACAGCCGAGGAGATGGCAGGAAGACAAGGATTACTTTGGTCTCGGTAGCTCTATCATCTCCTTCCCTGGGGGTAGCACGGGATGCATCCAAGTTATTGCTGGGGGAGGTCACAGGGAGAACTAACGGGGAGTCACCATAATGTCCTTTTGTCACTCGTGATGCACCGTTCCATCTTCTGCGGTGAATCTGGATGCCATCAATAACTCAGTCAATACACAAAAGAACTTTATGGACAAGCCGGGAACCGTCGGTAATGTCCATTTACTGTAACTGGTTGAACCTTCACAACATCAACAGTCTGGCACAGGTGCAATGAAATAAAGTGGTGGGACAGGGAGGATTTACAGTCCCAGTCTGTGTGATCCTGCTCCCAGCGACTCTCTCTCTCTCCCTCTCTTTCTATTACTCTCTACTGGTCCACCCTCACATTTATTGGTCCTTGGCTTCTGGCCATGCAGCGGTCCTTCTCTCATACTCAGTGCTTGAAGGTAGTACTGGAACACTCTGGGTAAGCTAGTTCTAGGCCAAAAAGTAGGAATTGCTCCGCTTCCTCTATTCTCAACACACCAGACAATCACGGTGGTTGCACGACTACCAACCTAGACTCCCTTTCTCTCTCTTGCAAAAAGCCCCCTTGCATACACCTTGCAAACACATATATATGACACTGTCACATGACATACAACAAGATACAAAGCCCAGGCATCAACCCATTCAGTGCTGCAGAGGTGCAATACACATCACAGATACACACTAGATGTAAGACGCTGACAATACAAATGCACGAGACAACCTTTCAACATTATGGAGGGGCCCCACTCGCAGTTGTACAATGGGCGCCACTATAGTTCCCCTACTTAGAAAATGCCAACCCCGGCGCCTCTTTAAACAGAGTGTATAATCCGGAGTCGGAATTTACTCAGTGTTCTACTCAATAACACATTAGAGAACCATCTACACAGTCATGGAGTGTGCAAGGTGAAACCTGTAAACACAAACTTCCCATTTGGTTACTACTCAGAGCCTACCCATCCCGGTGTACTCAGACTACCTAAGATGTCACTTTCTTTGCAGAGCCATAATACACAGCAGCGTGTACACAAAGTAGTATGGCCATAACCACCGGACAAGTACTACTAGGCTGGATGGAATCTAGGATCCATTAGGATTGCTATGGGGCATTTACATACTTCTTGTCCCCAAAGACTAAAGAGAAATATACAACACTGAAGCAATACAAAAGAATAGAAAAAGGTGACTGGTAGGTTTAGAAAAATGAGGGGTAAGTGGAATGAACATAACTTCCCCTGAGTCTAGCGAAGAGTGGCAGCTTAAAGTCAATACCTCCAACCAAGCTGACTAAAGAAAAAAATGTTAATGGGGCTATGCCTATTATGACAATTAGAGAGGCAGACAGACACTGTTACACTTAAGTGGATTGTTGGGGTTTTTAACATCTAGGCCTCCTGTCTCATACACACGTCTCATTCAAACACAAGCAGTCAGTCAAATGCAAGCAAGACTGTTGACTTCTACTCCGCTCACTCTCCTCCGCATTAGCTTAAACATTTTTTTAACGTTACTCAAACATTTTGCATTTACATGTTGCATTTCAACTTTAGCAATATAAAACCTTTGTACTTGAACTATGCATAAGGAAATAAATAACTTTAAAGTCCTTTTGGGGCTCAATGGAGAGAAAAAACTAAAGTCTCTGAGAGTGTCCAACACAGAATAAGCAACAAGAGTCTCTTTGGCACCATGTCACTTTTCTTGCCATGAGTGGCCCAATGGGATCATCGGTCTCCAATTTAGTATTAAAGCCTGTTGGAGTGGCACTACTGCTCCATAACTTTATCTGAATGGATGAGCATAAGGATGGGCTAGCACGTAGAAACGCTTTCACCTCATGGTCTTCTGGGTCACCATCCTCCTGCAACAGCTCAAAACAGTCGCTCTACGACTGCCACCAGGCTTGTGGCAAGTCCTGCAGGTTAGGGGTTGGTTCCAGGCAAACAGGTGGCACTGGAACATTACTTAATGGCTAATGCAGTCCTGCCAGGGGTCCTCTTAGGTGATCATCTACAGGGTAGAATCTAAAATTGGAGTTCCCGCATTCCCGAATAAATGGGTGCAGTGATGGCGGTAGTGCCACTCTCACCTCCTGGTTGTCTTTGTAAATTACAATCCATGCAGGGTACAGCAATACCACGAAGCCTCTAGGAACATTGTACCGATACAACCTCTAAGGTTTTTCCTCCGCTGGGGTAGTCGCCATAAGTTCCTGTAACTCTGGCTGGTCACCCTTGTAGAACCTAGGTTGAGATGGAGGGTATTTCACAGTGAAGAGTGATTGGGGAAGAAGTCATGTCGTCCAGAGGGGTGCTCAAGCTGCTCTGTTGGGTTAAGTTCAGAGACTCACTCACCAGCCTTGACGACTCCTCCCCCGTTGCTTTTGCCCCGCAGTGTAGCTGGCCTTCCCCACTTTTCTCACAGCCATGGCGGGAACTGAGTGGCGGGAAAGTTTTACAGGCTCCTCAGTAGGGGAAGAAGAAGCCTGGGCACCATCTGAAATGTCCATATTGACTTCCTCGTTTTCTGGTGCAAAGTGCAGATCAGGCAACTCTACATTGTCCAATAGCATGACACGTTTTCTCCTCAACCGATACTGCATCCTTGACACATAGGAATGGAGGTTAAAGTTCTCTTTTCTCTGCATTATTGCAGGTAGCTCAGCCTTGACTCTATAACTTGGCTGGAACTGGATACAACTAGACAGCCCTTTTACACTCAAGCACGAGCACAGTCCTCTCTGTGTCTGGAAAAATGGCGGAAGGCGTGCATGGATCATCCTGTTCGTGATGCCATAACTCTGCCCTGCAGTGTCCGAGGAGTGGGCCCACAGCCGAGGAGATGGCGGGAAGACAGGGATTACTTTAGTCATGATGGCTCTACTGTTTACTGAAACTGGTTGAACCCTCACAACATCAACAGTCTGGCACAGATACAACGAAATAAAGTGGTGGGACAGGGGGAATTCACAGTCCCACTTATCTGTGTGCTCCCACTCCCGGTGACTCTCTGTCTCTCTATTACTCTCTACTGGTCCACACATTTATTGGTCCTTGGCTTCTGCCCATGCAGCGGTCCTTCTCTCATCCTGTTCATGACACCATAACTCTACCCTGTAGTGTCGGAGGAGTGGGTCCACAGCCGAGGAGACGGCAGGAAGACAAGAATTACTTTAGTCATGGTGGCTCTACCATCTCCTTCCCTGGGGGTAGAATAGGACCTGTCCAAGTTATTGCTGGGAAAGGTCACAGGGAGAAGTAACGGTGAGTTACCTTAATGTCCTTTTGTTACTCATGATGCCACCATTCCATCCTCTGCGGTGAATCTGGATGCCATCAATAACTCAGTCCACACGCAGAGAAACTTTATTGACAAACAGGGAACGGTCGGTAATGTCCGTTAACTGTAACTGTAACTGTAACTGATTGAACCCTCACAACATCAACAGTCTGGCACAGCTACAAAGAAATAAAGTGGTGGAACAGGAAGGATTCTCAGACGATCCACAGTCCCAGTTATCTGTGTGATCCTGCTCCCGGCGACTCTCTCGCTCTCTAATGGTCCACACTCACATTCATTGGTCCTTGGCTTCTGGCCATGCAGCGGTCCTTCTCTCAAACTCAACATGCAGCGGTCCTTCTCTCATACTTAAAGGTAGTACTGGAACGTCCCAGGTCAAGCAGTAGGAATCGCTCCACTTCCTCCATTCTCCACACCGGACGATCACTGTGGTTGCACAACTACCACCTCAGACTCTCTCTCTCTCTCTCTTGCAAACAGACCCCTTGCATACACCTTGCAAACACATATATATAACACCATCACATGACATACAACAAGATACATTTCCCAGACATAACCCAGATATTAACCTATTCAGTGCTGCAGAGGTCCAATACACATCACATATACACACTACATGTAAGATGCTGACAACACAAATGCACGAGGCAAGCATTTAACATTATGAAGGGGCCCCACTCACTTCGGGCCACTACAATACCATCAGTTGTAATCTGTGGGGAATCCTGGCAGAAAGTGTTCAATTTCCCTACAGCACCCCCACAGAGGAAATTTGTAGATTTTTACCACTGGCGTACTAAACGGAGTGGATCAGATACATTATCTTGCTATCTGCCTTCCATGATTCCCTGACAAGTCTCTGCTTTCATTATAGAGTAGACAAGTGGAGGAGGTGGCAGCATAAAATGATGCAGAAAATTATGTCATATAAAGGAACATGTTTATTGCGTCCAAGTTAAGATAGGCAACGTTTCGACCTATAATTAGGTCTTTTTCAAGCCAAATAACATAAGGATCAGGATATGCAGTCCATGTTCCACTGCTTTCATTGTAAGTCTTCAGATGAAAGATAGAATTCTAACATTGAGTTTCTGGGCCTATGGGATAGTATTCCGCAATGGAATACATAATAATAATCTTTATTTATAAAGCGCCAACATATTCCGCAGCGCTTACAATACAGGAGGAACAGAAACAAAACCACAGTTACATCCTGTAATCGGTTGATGATGAGTGGCTCCAACGAGCTTACATACTACAAATAATGGGATGGTACAGAAGGTAAAGAGGCTGGAGATGTGCACGGTATGGTGAGGTGGAGAGTGAGGGATGCTATATACATAGACAATGGTCAGACATTAAGCCGTGTGGTGGCTGAATTTGTGACTGTAGGGGCGAATGGCAGCTAGCAGAGATTGCAATCAGTAGGACAAGGAGCATGTTATCGGGAGGAGTATAGATCGGTTTGGTTTAGGGGATATGGTATGCCTCCCTGAAGAGGTGCATTTTTAGAACACGCCTGAAGTGTGTGTCAGGGATTCCCTGGATAGTTTGGGGTAGCACGTTCCAGAGAACTGGTACTGCTCTGGAGAAGTCTTGGAGGCGGGAATGAGAGGTTTGAATTAAAGGGGCACTTAATCTGATTTCGTTAGTGAATGACGTGGGCTGGATGGTGGATTGAGATGAGGGATGCAATATAGGGTGGATTCCCAGGAGGACTGACTCTGCTCTGATGTCCCATTTTCTGGAAGCTTGGCCCTTAGAGCTTATACACATGGGCGTGTATTTTTCCCGTTATGTGGCCATGATAATCACGACCGCATGACAGGAGAAAACAAAACCATTGATTTCAATGGCTTCGTTTTCACTGGCGGGATTCTCACCCATTAATAGTACAGGCAAGAAAAGACAAGACTTGCCCTATCTTTCCTGCTCATAGTTAATACTATGTGCGGGAAAAACTGCAGCATCTATATTCCCGCAGTTTTTTTCAAACTCCTGCGCTGTATCAGGGAGTTTAAATGGCCGGCGAAAAGAAAAAAAAATGTTTATGCGCAACTACGCTATGTAGCGGCAAGCATAGTTGCAAGTATGGCCGTGTGAAACCACCCTTACACTGTCAACACGGTATATTAGATTTATGCTACATGTCCTGCTGTTTTTTTAGTTTCTACCTCATATATCGGAGAGATGATATATGATCAGTGCTGCACGTTAGGGCCTATACAATTCATGTAGCAAAATGTGCCCCTTGTTTTCCATAGGAAATAATGTATCACGTGTAAATCAAGGTGTATGTTGCGTCCTGCTACAAAACCAATCATATTTGGTCAAATAATGGAAAACCCTCCCCACCATATTGCCAAGTGACCGACTGGCCAATTACCACTTATTGTAGGAGAAAAGGGCACCTGAGTGACCTGATGGTTGTTTCCTTCATACTTTTATGTTATGACTGTGGAGAAGAGTTCAAGACCAGACAGTCCATAGGAAAGGCACTAACCTAAGCTGGACCACCTTCCATATGAGACCTATATAAGCCAGATGGGCCACTTGTGCCTGTGTGCAAAAATCGTATCTCATGCACATACATGGAGACAAGTTGTTGTCAGAAAGACATCCATGGAGCCAGCAGGGCCACAGCTACAAAGCTATGGATGGGGTCCCTCTGTAGTGAGGACATGACAGTATAATCTACAAGTGTACAGAAATCCATGTGTGGAAGCTTCTAGATGTTTCTGAATGATCCATGTAGTCTTGTGCTTATGTGTATTGTCAATGTGTTCCGTGTGAGTGAATATATTGTGTATTGCATAGCTGCAGCACTGAATGGGTTACTGTCCGGGTTATGTCTGGAAAAGTATCTATTTGTTTGTCATGTGACCTTGTTATATATGTGGATACAAGGTGCATGAGTGTGGGCATTCCTTTCAGTCAGCCAACCTGTCTGTCTTTGGTGGTCTTTCCTATCTGTCATGTGGAGAGGAGCTGCTCTGCACACAGACACCTTTAGTCTGTGTATAGTGGATATGGAAGACATGTGCTGTGGACCCCCTTCTTCCCTGCATGGAGGAGTAGGTGAGTGAAAGGCCGCAAGAAGTGCGAGTTCCAGCTGTGCAACGTGCGGTACAAATCTTCTACTCCATGAGTGTGTACCGGTAGAGAGTAGGTGAAGTGTTTATGAGAAAGTGTCCGGACCAGAGAACCACAGATAACTTGGCCTGTGAAAGTCACTCTGTCCTCCCGTGTTTCCTCCCTGTTGCACCATGTGTTCTCCTGCACTACATATCCTGCCAGTGGATGTCAAGTGTGGACTGTATTGGATTTTACTGCAAGTTGTACTTAAAGGGGTTGTCTCACAAACCCAAGGGATGGGTTAAAAAAAAAAGTTTATTACTTACCCGAATCCCCGCGCTGCGGCGACTTCTTTCTTCCTTTACCAAGATGGCCACCGGGATCTTCACCCACGATGCACCGTGGGTCTTCTCCCATGGTGCACCGTGGGCTCTGTGCGGTCCATTGCTGATTCCAGCCTCCTGATTGGCTGGAATCGGCACACGTGACGGGGCGGAGCTACGAGGACCAGCTCTCCGGCACGAGCGGCCCCATTCACCAGGGAGAAGACCGGACTGCGCAAGCGCGTCTAAAAAAGCCAGAAGACAGCGAATTTAGACGGATCCATGGCGACGGGGACGCTAGCAACGGAGCAGGTAAGTGAATAACTTCTGTATGGCTCATAATTAATGCACGATGTATATTACAAAGTGCATTAATATGGCCATACAGAAGTGCTGAACCCCACTTGATTTCACGAGACAACCCCTTTAAGTTGTGTTTACTGCAAGTTGTGCTTATGGCTTAACCGACCGTTCCTGGTTCTGCCTTAAAACCTCAACCCTGCATGTCGGGACTCTTTATTCCTGCATTGTGAGATCACCGTGGAGGAAGGAATGGTGAAGTCACCCTTGACAAAGTGGACTAAGGTAAACCCTAAGTAGGTTAATCTAATTGAATAGCCTGCTCTCGGCCCCTTGAACATGTCCCTATTTACCCTCTGGGTGGGAGACGGTAGAACCACCATGACAAGGCCTACATCTACACCCTGCTGTCACCTAGGCTGGAGCCTGCTCCTCGGACACTGCAACAGATCCTCATTAGAGGGGTTTGAAGGAGACTTAGGGCTGGTTGCACCAAAGTTTTGATCTGAAATCAGCAACAGTTGATCTAAATTCAAGTAGAGAAATGTTGCCTCAACACGGTTCAGGCCGTGATCTTAGTTCAAATCTCAGATCAGTTTGATCCCCAGATTTTGATGGATCAAACTCTATGATCTAAGTTCAACTGGTGAAATCCAAGATGGCAGACTTGGCGTAGTCTGATAAGCTTTTCCTAGGTGGTTACACGCATGTTTGCCTCTGGCAGCAGCCATGTTTTTACTATCACTATGAATGATGGGAAGATCAACATGAATGCTAGGAAAATCACCTGACTACAGTGATCAATCAACATGCACGATACATTTCATCCAGGTGGTAGCTTTGATCTCAGATCAAGTGAATTTGGCTTTGCTACTCTTAGATTAAAAGTGACTGTCTGATGAACATACCCGCATAAATTCTACAATGTCGCAGCAGCACTCAAGCAAATGGCTCACACCCTCAGGTGCCTTACAGCCACGGTAATGTCACGCCTCCTCAGACTGGATCCACAGTCTGCTCACTCACCCACTAATCCATTTGTAGAGAGGCAGCATTCACGGCAAGACAGATGAATAAAAAGGGAACTTTATTCCATCAGGGTTCCAATAGCATCTACAGCAATGTGGACTGCACAACAAGGTAGTAGCGGTGACGTTTGGATTCGGATAGGATCTTTCTCAAGCCCGGCTCGAAAACGTCACCGCTACTACCTTGTTGTGCAGTCCACATTGCTGTAGATGCTATTGGAACCCTGATGGAATAAAGTTCCCTTTTTATTCATCTGTCTTGCCGTGAATGCTGCCTCTCTACAAATGGATTAGTTGTTGAAGATACCCATTCAAATTCTAATAGTGAGATATTTGGTAGTACAAAAAGGGTGTTGTTTGCTTTGAAAAATCCTCTCTTTTCAGAATGGACCCCTAAAAAAAAGTTGCTGACAAGTTGTCTTAGTGTTGAAACCCTCAGAAATCAGCTATAATCTGAAAGGCAACCTGACATCAACAACTTAAATCCCCTTCAGCACCTCCAAAGGAAAAATGAAGCATTACACCATCAGGTCCTCCAGAAAGTGAGATTGAGGCACTACTTTTAGCTTTCCTTCCTAGATCACTTATGGCCTTGAATGAGCGATTCTGTCAGAATTATAATGTTATTGTAGATTAAGTGAGACGCGTAATAACATTTTATTTACTTCCAGTACAATGTCTGAGATATTCCTTTCTCTATACACTTTGGAAAAGTGGAATGAAAGGTGGAATATCTGTGTTTTTTGGAGTAAATCAAGGCAAAATTTTTCAAAATTGATTTCCACCCGAAAAGATGCAATTTGCACCAGAATTCTGCTGCAGCAGCAGTAATAAATGTGCCACACTGTCTGGTACGACTGTATGTTATATAAAAAGTCATAATCTTTTACATAGTTTGGGGTCACAGAGGAGGCACAAAGTGCACAACATGACCCTGTGAGCGCTCACCTCGGCCCTATCATTAGATTGCAAGGATACTAATCCTTTTCTTATATCTATCTTTCTCTTAATACAATCTTCTTTCTATATCTTTCCTCTATAATCTGCTTTCTACATCTTTCTTCCTCTCTCTGACTCCAACCAACCAACTCCGACTGTCTAACTCCTCTTACTATACAACAACCCCTAACTGCCTTCCTGTGCGGAACGTTCCCTCTTCTCTCCTCCAATCACGGACCCTCTCTCACAGTAAGTCAACTGTCTCATAGCCAATCCCAAAGCAATTGCCATCTGGCTGAATGGCCAATAGGGACCAGAGCAGCTGACAGCCAATGGGGAAATGAAATGGACTGGTTGTCAGGCAGATTGTACTTAACCAATTAGGGTTCTCCAATCAACAAAATCCTATCACAGTAAATACAAATTTAAAGATTCCATTAGATATAACCTTTTGGAGTACCCACTCCGGGCCACTACAATAGTGCGTTGGACCTCCTGTAGCCTTTAAAATCACAGCAATTTGTCATGGGGTTGTTTCCATTAGGCGATGAAATCATTTTCAGGAATATCGGCCCCTGCAGACAGGAAGCTTCTTGTAGATTAGAAGGAGGTGCTGACATGTTCCGACCGGTTGACAGGAAGGGGTCATCAATTTATGCTGCTTGCACCATATTCTGACATCACATCAGCATGGGGCAACAGAAATCTGGATCGATCTGACCAGGTGATGTTTTTCCGCTGTTCAGTGATATAATTTTTGCATTCTTTTGCGCGCTGGAGTCTCGCCATTCTGTTTCTCTTAGATACAATGATGCTGGAACTGGTCATCTCCTATTATAGCCCATCTAAGCTACAGAACGTCAAGCTGTGTGTTTGGACACGTTATTTGGAGCACCAGCATTGTATTTGGCTGAATGCGCAGCACCTGCTAGTCAGAAGGATTTCGGAAATCCTTCGATGACCCCTTTCGGTGACAAGCAGTTTCTGTTAACAGTATCTCTTTTCACTGGATGTTCCTTCTTCATCATCCCATTCTCAGTACTTGTTACATGAGAACCCTCCACGTAGTTGGTAGTGACATCCTGGTCTCGGCTAGTCTAGCACTGATGACCAGATCTCATTGGAAGTCGCTCTGATCGCTGGATTTTCCCATCTAGTGTGGATTCACACTGAAACTGATCCACAGAAAACTTGTCACGTGATTTTATGCTGCACTCGGGGGTCATGGGGATAATTTCCATATAAAAAGCACCAATTGTGAGAGGATCGGGGACTCTAATAAATGTACTATGTATTACCCTCCTGATTTACCCTAAATTCTAACTGACAAGGCAAATAAAATTTTATTTTGTAACCAGTGAGTATTTATTAGGGCGGGAACCCATTTATGGAAGAAGTAATGCACAATTAATGATAATATGAAGCCCCTACATCCCATAGAGCACTGTACTATAGCCTGTACATTTCGCGCGGCACTCTCACATATGACTAATGGAGGAATGCTGCAGCGCTCCACAACGGCCTCCTTGATGCAATGTTAAGAATTTACAGGAATCGCTGATATTTTTCTGTCCTTTATTGACAGGCATGTATGTGCTGTGAGGTGGGATGACACATTTATAAGGGTTGCGGCTGCGGTCATAATTTATGAGGCATAAACTGAGTTCTATGACTGACAGATCCCTCATTATTCATGTGAGTCACCCAGTTGGAACATGGCGAAGTAGGAAAGGCGGAAAAGGCCATAAACATACTAACACACTGAGTACATCATAGTAGCATCTACATAACTGGTATCATGATGGGATCATCCAAGTTTAGTCCAGTTCTTGGGTTTTAGGCCTGTTTTACACGGGCTACAAAATCTTGTTATCAAACGCATGTATGTGAAGCCCATGGTTTCCAATGGGTTCTTTCTAGAGATGAGCGAGTATACTCGCTAAGGCACATTACTCAAGCGAGTAGTGCCTTAGCCGAGTATCTCCCCGCTCGTCTCTAAAGATTCGGGGGCCAGCGGGGGGCGGGGAGCAGCGGGGGAGAGCGGGGATGAACGGAGGGGAGATCTCTCTCTCCCCCCCCGCTCCCCGCCTCAACTCACCTGTCACCCGCGCCGGCCCCCGAATCTTTACAGACGAGCATGGAGATACTCGACTAAGGCACTACTCGCTCGAGTAATGTGCCTTAGCGAGTATACTCGCTCATCTCTAGTTCTTTCACATAAGAGATGTTTTGTAGGCTGAAAGAGCCCATTGGAAACCATGAGCTTCACATACATGCGTTTTGTAGCCCGTGTGAAGCAAGCCTTAGTGTTTAAAGGGGGAAGGGACTTGTTATTTGTATAGCGCCAACTTGTTTCACAGCGATTTAAGGTTATTTATTTATTACCTCCCAGCAAGCTGGGTACTCATTTTACTAACCCTCAAAATCAGACAAATCCCTGGGTATCAGCTGGCTACCTGAACCTTGCGGCGATTGAAACTGCAACCTTCCGGTTGTGAGCGACAGCTTAGGACGGCATACTACTACCTTACACTCTGCCCCACACGAGGCCTCAAGGTGGTGTCCATTTAGCAATCCTTTTTTCATTTATCTACCTTCTTCCTCTCTCAACAGGTACGTTCATTTCTGCACCATCCAACTCCAAGCTGAACTCCAACTATCTCCCTCTGCTTAAATCCTCTGTGCTGCTTGCTTGCTGTGAATTGTGTATTTTGCATTTCATCTCTTTGCATCGGTAAATGAAACTTTCCTTTTAGTCACCTCTGCCATCCACCTCCCCCAAATGGCATCTTTCACCCATCGTTGCAGAGATGCTTTCCTTATCTAAGGAGAGCAATAAATTTCACTCCCCCCCCCCCCTTTGGTCATTAGGTTTGCAATGCTAAAGTCAGCTGGCTAGTCAATTGGAACCTGATTAGCCACTCCCAGCTGTTTCCTAGTCGTACCTTAAACTTTCACTATAATATCAGTGTAAGCTTGCATGCCACGCGGGTGGCTGCCACGCGAATATGAGCTGTATTAAAGTATGAGCTGAGAAAGTATTATACAGTTCCATCATGGCAGTTCGACAGGGTAGGAGACAGGTAGGCCACAAACTCGGCCTTAATGCTTTACACTTAAAAGCTATCGCTAAAGCTGTCACTTCTGTTCTCATTCTTGCTCTCAGTTTCAGAACTTCTTTCAAGTGCCAACCTCTGGGGCACTCTATTCACATTAGCCCCTCTCTCCTGTTCTCACCTATGCACAGCTCGCATGCACTCTTTACCTTCTTGCTTAGCCTCAAGCCCCCTCATGCCACTAACAAAAATAACAGTATTAATTATACTTAGTAGTAATATTCTGCTGTTACTAGCTGCTGGGGATATCTCTCCCAATCCTGGCCCACCCTCCACTGCTCCTAGCTATTACCCCCTATCGGGCTCACTAATAAAATCCCCAAGCCCAACTGCTAGCCCATGCATACCATCCCCTGACTCCTTTAAATGTGCACTCTGGAACTCCCCACTATCCACGACTTTTTTACTGCTAAATCTTTAAATCTGCTAGCTCTCACAGAAACGTGGATACAGCAGTCTGACACGGCTTCCCCTGCTGCACTGTCTTACAATGGCCTGCAGTTCTCCCATACCCCGAGACCAGATGACAGGCGTGGCGGAGGAGTAGGTGCTCTTCTCTCCCCAAAATGCACCTACCAGGTCATCCGCCCTGTACCCTCACTCACTTTTCCATCATTTGAAGTAGTACATATGCTACGGCTTTTCCGCCCGCTGTCCATGCGAGTAGCAGTTATCTATCGTCCCCCAGGTGCTGCTCGCCTGTTTTTGGACCACTTTGCTGCCTGGCTCCCCCACTTCCTATCCTGTGAAATTCCAACCCTCATCTTAGGTGATTTTAACATCCCCACTAATGACCCCAACTCCCCATCTGCCTCTCAGCTTCTTTCACTCACCTGCTCCCTTGGTCTCTCTCAACTCACAGCCTCTCCCACTCACAGGGATGGCAATACTCTGGATCTGGTCTTCCTCCGGCTCTGCTCTGCTGCCAACTTCACTAACTCCCCTCTCCCGCTCTCGGATCATAACCTCCTCTCTTTCTCTGTCATGCTCCCTAACATCTCTCCAGACCCACCTACCTACAGTACCTACAGGAACCTTAAGGCCATTCACACCCAGAAGTTTGCTGAATCCCTACAGTCCTCTCTGTCCCCCATCTCTCTCCTCACCTGCCCCAACCTGGCTGCCGCTCACTACAACACCGCTCTCAAACATGCCCTGGATGAAGCGGCGCCCCCCAGGACCCGAGCCATCCGATGTAGACCGCGGCAACCCTGGCTCACGCCTCAAACGCGCTTCATCTGGCGGTGCTCTAGAAGTGCTGAACGGCTGTGGAGGAAATCGCAAACATCCGCAGACTTCCTCCACTACAAATTCATGCTCAGAACCTACAACCTTGCCCTCCACCATGCCAAACAAGTCTATTTCACCTCTCTAGTCTCCTCACTATCCCACAACCCTAAACGGCTCTTTGATACTTTTCACTCCCTTCTCAGCCCTAAACGCCAGCCCCCGGTGACGGATCTCAGTGCCGAAGAGCTGGCTGCTTCCTTCAAAAAGAAAATTGATGACATCCGTCAGGAAATAACTTCCCAACCCCAGACTAGCCCTGACCCTAGTCTTGTCAGCACTGCATCTAGCTCCTGCTCACTGTCTGTACTCAGTCCAGCGACAGAGGAAGAAGTCTCCAAATTGCTCTTCTCTGCTCGCCCCACCACCTGCGCTAGCGACCCCCTCCCCTCACACCTCCTCCGTTCCTTCTCCCCAGTGGTCATCTCCCATCTCACCACTATATTCAACCTCTCTCTGACCTCTGGCATCTTTCCCTCTTCTTTCAAACACGCCATCATATCCCCACTGCTAAAGAAGCCGACTCTGGACGCGACTGATGCTGCCAACTACCGACCCATCTCAAACCTCCCCTTCATCTCCAAACTACTAGAACGGCTGGTTTACTCCCACCTTGTAAGCTACCTATCAGAGCACTCTCTCCTAGACCCTCTACAGTCTGGCTTTCGACCTCAACACTTGACAGAAACTGCCCTTACAAGGGTATCCAATGACCTACTGACAGCCAAATCGAGGGGCGATTACTCCCTACTGATCCTCTTCGACCTCTCCGCAGCATTTGACACTGTTGACCACAAACTCCTCCTCAGTATGCTACGCTCCATTGGCCTAAAGGATACTGCCCTCTCCTGGTTCTCTTCCTACCTATCTGACTGCTCTTTCTGTGTCTCCTTTGCTGGCTCTACCTCCCCTCCTCTTCCCCTTGCTGTTGGGGTCCCCCAGGGCTCTGTCCTTGGCCTCCTTCTTTTCTCTATCTACACAGCCCCTATTGGACAAACCATCAGGAGATTTAGCCTCCAATACCACCTGTATGCTGATGACACCCAGCTATACACCTCTTCCCGTGACATCTCTGCACCTTTACTCCAAAACATCACTAACTGTCTGTCCGCTGTCTCTAACACTATGTCCTCTCTCTACCTAAAACTAAACCTCTCTAAAACTGACCTGCTGGTATTTCCACCCTCCACTAACCGACCTCCTCCTGACATCTCCATCTCAGTGTATGGCGCCACCATAACTCCTAGACAACATGCCCGCTGCCTTGGAGTCATATTTGATTCTGATCTCTCTTTTACCCCCTACATCCAATCTCTGGCCCGAACATGTCAGCTGCACCTCAAGAACATCGCAAGAATCCGCTCTTTTCTCACTGTGGACACGCTAAAAACACTTACTGTTGCCGTCATCCACTCCCGGCTCGATTATTGCAACTCGTTGCTGATCGGCCTCCCCTGCACCAGACTCCACCCTCTCCAATCCATCCTGAATGCGGCAGCCAGGCTCATCTTCCTGTCCATACGCTACTCGGACGCCTTTGCCCTGTGCTGCTCACTGCACTGGCTGCCCGTTGAATACAGAATTCAATTTAAACTCGCCACCTTCATCCACAAAGCCCTCCACAGTGCAGCGCCTCCCTCATCTCAATCCATCAACCACCCCGGGCTCTCCGCTCTGCTAACGAAACCAGACTGAGCGCCCCTTTAATTTGAACTTCTCATTCCCGCCTCCAAGACTTCTCCAGAGCAGCACCGGTCCTCTGGAACGCACTACCAAAGGCTACCCGAGCAATCCAGGACTCGCAGAACTTCAGGCGTGCTCTAAAAACGCACCTCTTCAGGGAGGCATACCGCATTCCCTAAACAAACCCCTCTGTACTCCCCCTGATAACATGCTCCCTGACCTATTGACTGCAATCCCTGCTAGCCATCATAAACCGCTCCTGCAGTCATACTGTTTCTGCCGTCACACGGCTAAATGTCTCAACATTGTCTATGTGTATATCGCCCCTCACTCTCCACCTCGCTATACTGCGCACATCTCCAGCCCCTTTACCTTCTGTATCACCCCATTACTTGTAGTATGTAAGCTCGTTGGAGCAGGACCCGCACCCCTATTGTTTCCATCAATTGATTACTATGTAACCGTGGTTCTGTAATGTTTGTACTTTTGTCTTTCTGTATCCTCCGTCTATGTAAGCGCTGCGGAATATGTTGGCGCTATACAAATAAAGTTTATTATTATTATGAAGTCCCTCAAAATCAGATAAACCCCTGGGTATCGGCTCCTGGGACCCCTGAGATCAGCTGTAAACTGCCAGATAATCAGGTAACAAGTGCCAGTTCTCCTACAGCTCCCCCACAGGGAAAACATAGCATTACATGGTGCCTATAGAAATCAAAGGTATTATACAAGTATATTGCCTGTCAAAGCAGTTTTTCAAGTTATTTTGTAATATAATTTTGGGCCCCCAGTGCCTAAAATTATATAAAACAAATATACTCACCGTAGTGCCAGAGCGCGATTTTGGTGCTCCAACATTATGGTACCTGACAGGTGATGTCTCCCAGCCAGAAGGCCAGTTGACATCCCGTAACCTTTTAATTTAGAAGCACCGGTCAGGTTTGCAAGATGTCACTGATGCAATCACTGTCAGGTCTTCTATTGGCTGCAGCAGTCACGTGGGTAAACAACCCACATGACGGTAGCAACCAATCTAAATAGAAGACCAGAGCTGGCAGCGGGGAAGCAATACAGCAGCAGAGAGATGAGTATCGTGTTTTCTTTTCTATATCAAACTCGCCCCCACTGCCAACAATGCATAAATATTCAGAAAACCCTTTAAACCAAAGATTTTGCTACTAATAAATACTATTGGTTCATTGGACATTGCGGTGCTATGGCACCCCTAGTGAGGTAGATTCCTGGGGTTTGTATCATGTGTATGTCAGGTTCCTCTCAGTGATTAGCAAGTGCTAAGTAATGGCACATTGAAGTCTTTACTGAGACCTTTAAGACTGTTGCTGTGTAGCATTGGAAACCAGGTTTGGACCCAAAAAGTACGGGATCCACTTGAGGATTATGTTGGTGCTATATAGACATTGGTGAATAAATACATAGAATCCTAGAATGGTAGAGTTGGAAGGGACCTCCAGGGTCATCGGGTCCAACCCCCTGCTCAGTAAGGGATTTCCTAAATCATCCCAGAAAGACATTTGTCCAGCCTTTGTTTGAACACTTCCATTGAAGGAGAACTCCACACCTCCCGTGGTAACCTGTTCCACTCATTGATCACCCTCACTGTCTAATATCTAATCCGTGTCTCCTCCCTTTCAGTTTCATCCCATTGCTTCTAGTCTTTCCTTGTGTAGATGAGAATAGGGCTGATCCCTCTGCACCGTGACAGCCCTTCCGATATGTAGACCGCTATTAAGTCTCTTCTCAGCCTTCATTTTTGCAAGCTAAACATTCCCAGATCCTTTAACCATTTCTCATAGGAACGGTTAAAGGACCTCTCTGCATACATACTCCGACGCTCCAGGACGTAAATGTACGTCCTGGAGCGCAAAGGGGTTAATGTACCATATCATGTACTGAAAAACTGTTCGAAAATTTAATTTTTCAAAGACATTTAATTTTTTAAAATCATTTTTTGCTGCCATCTTCTGCGCGCGATAACTTTTTTATTTTTCCGTCAACGTAGTTGTGCGAGAGCTCATTTTTTGCAAGATGTTCTGTCGTTTATGTTGGTACCATTTCGGAATACATATGACTTTTTGATCACTTTTCATTGCACTTTTTCTGGGAGACAGAGTAACTGAAAAAGTGCATTTCTGGCATTCTTTATTTTTTTTTTCGGATGGTGTTCACCATGCGGGGTAAATAATGGCTATTTTTATAGATTAGACTTTTAAGGATGTGGCGATACCCCATATGTATTTTTGTTTTAATATTTAGATTTTTTTATAGATATGGCAAAAGGAGGGTTATTTAAACTTTTATTACTTTCTTTTTTTTTTTTACAGTTAATAAAACTTTATTGATGCTATTTTTCCTTTTTTTTTTAGCCCCCCCTGGGGGACCGCAACATGGGATGCTTTGATCGCTCCTGCATTATGATGTAATGCTATAGCATTACATCATACTGCGATTTGACAGATAGCTTATCAAGCCACCCCACGGAGACAGCTTGATAGGCAGTCTGCTAAGGTAGTCCTGGTGCCTTTCAGAAGGACCCCGGCTGCCATGACACCCATACAGCTCCCTGTGATCTCACACGGGGGGGAGGCATACGGGACATTTAAAGGCTTAATAGCCGCGATCGGCCGCGCGGCCGTATGCAGCTATTGCCCACGGGTGTCAGCTGTAATAAACAGCTGACACCATGCTATATATACCCCACACCTGAATTACGTAAATGTACGTCATATAGCGTGATGGGGTTAAAGTGGGTTGTCTTAGCATTTTTTTAAGACTCAAAACAGGGGGAGAGGTTAAGTGGTATTTAGGCTGGGTCAATGAAGAGGGCACCCTCTTTCCTTCACACCCTAGAATCGCATATTTATATAAATCCATTCAAGAGAATAAGCTCTTTTTCTGTGAGAGTTTTGTGAGTCTCGCAATGCACAAAATCCACAAAATTCTTTTTTTTTTATAGATTTTTATTGTAAATGAGAAATTTTTTTAACAAATGTGAAGCAAAATGTAAACCTTGACATAAGACTTGGTAACCTCATAGGCATCATGACTAGAGATGAACGAGCACACTCGTTTAAGGCTGATGCTCGAGTGAGCATCGGTCTTTTCGAGTAACTGATTACTCGTCCGAGCACCATGCGGGGATGCGGTGGGGGGAGCAGGGATCTCTCTCCCCTGCTCCCTGCAGCTCACCCCCAGCCTTAAACGAGCGTGCTCGCTCATCTCTCATCATGACTTAAACCATTACAAACATAACAATATATTTAAAAGGTGGATATGCACATAAGCATAAATTATCGCATATGACTTTTGAGCAGTAAATTAAATGGCAAAATAATTGTAGAGGATAATTTTAAAAAAATCAATAGACAGTTAAGCTTTTAAATTGGGCAAGTAGCAAGAGGAGCTTTGAATCCAGGCCATCCAATCTCCTCTAAATGTTTCTTTTTTCTTTAAGGCATTTTTGTGCATACCTTCAAACCAACAGTTGTTAATCACAGATTTGATTATGTCAGTGACAGAAGGAATAGAGTTGCTATTCCAGTGTTGAACGATGTTAGTTCTACACGCAATTAGGATATGGAGAATCGGAGTGCGTACAATGAGGGGTATTCGATCTGCATCAATATTTAACAAAGCTAGATTAAGATTAGGTTGGATTTGGAGGTTACTAAGATTGGCGATTAGTTGGCAGGCCTGGGTCCAAAGTTTGGAGACATATTGACACACCCACCATAAATGTAGAAATGTGTCGTAGGGTGAACAACATCTCCAACACCTCTTGGAAAATTGAGGTGCCATTTTGTTGAGAGCATCGGGAGTTAAGAACCATCTATATAATATTTTACGAGAATTTTCAAAATGGTTGGTACATTTGGAGACCGAGTTAATTGAGGATTACGCCTCACTCCACTGACCATCTGAGATTTGGAATTTTACGTCGTTTTCCTATTTTATGTATAAATTTTCCAAGGAATCTACAAGCAGGGTGTTTAAAATAAGGTAGCTAGTAGATAGGCCCTTTTGGGATCCGTGAAGCGATGAAGCCAGGCGTCTAATTTGGAGGGAATATTAACTCTTGTCGGAGAGAAAAATATTTTTAAAAGGTGACTAATTTGAAGGTACTTAGGGAAGTCTGATTGAGGGATATTAAACCTGTTAGCAAGTTCTGAAATAGGCAAGAATCATAGAATCCTAGAATGGGAGAGTTGGAAGGGACCTCCAGGGTCCAACCCCCTGCTCAGTGCAGTATTTACTAAATCATCCCAGACAGATATTTGTCCAGCCTTTGTTTGAACACTTCCATTGAAGGAGAACTCACCACCTGTTCCACTCATTGATCACCCTCACTGTCAGAAAGTTTTTTCTAATATCTAATTTGTGTCTCCTCCCTTTCAGTTTCATCCCATTGCTTCTAGTCTTTCCTTGTGCAAAAGAGAATAGGGCTGATCCCTCTGCACTGTGACAGCCCTTCAGATATTTGTAGACCGCTATTAAGTCTCCTCTCAGCCTTCTCTTCTACAAGCTACACATTCCCAGATCCTTTAACCGTTCCTTATAGGACATGATTTGCAGACCGCTTACCATCTTGGTAGCTCTTCTCTGAACTTGCTCCAGTTTGTCTATGTCTTTTTTAAAGTGGGGTGCCCAGAACTGGACACAGTATTCCAGATGAGGTCTGACTAAGGAAGAGTAGAGGGGGATAATGACCTCATGTGATCTAGACTCTATGCTTCTCGTAATACATCCCAGAATTGTGTTTGCCTTTTTGGCTGCTGCATCACATTGTTGACTCATATTCAGTCTATGATCTATTAGTATACCCAAGTCTTTTTCACATGTGCTGCTGCTTAGCTCAATTCCTCCCATTCTTTATCTTCCCAAAATTGGTTAACATGAGTCAAGCCTAATTTATTCCAATTAGAAAGAGATAAGTTTTCAATGACTGCCTCCAATAAAGTTATTTCAATTTTATGGATCGGAAAGAAAATACTTTTATCTTTTTTGCCACCGCGTTCCAGACGTTAGTAGCAGCAAGAAGAGTAGATGAACTATAAGGGAATTTAGAATTACAAAATAATTGGGCTAGTAAACAATATCAAAGGCTATTTATTTAGCCTAAATTTTTCAATGGAAACCCATTCTTTGGTAGAGTCATTTAGCCATGAAAATCTAAGCTGGTCTACAATAGTCGCCCTGTAGTGAATAATGGAGGGTGTCCCCAGGCCTCCATTTCTTAGATGTAAGTAAAGAATGTCCTTTCTGACTCTGGGTTTCTTTTTTCCCCATACAAAAGCTAAAAGAGTAGTTTGGATATTTTTAAGGTAGGAAATCGGTAAAAGAATAGGGACATTGTGAGGAAAAAAAAGTATCTCTGGGTTAATCATCATTAAGATCGCTGGAATTTTCCCCAGCCAGGAGAGCCCATTTGTTTTGAGTTTATTTAGTTCTGTTTTCGATGAGCAGAGGGGTTTAAAATGGTGGTCAAACAGTTTAGATGAGGGAGAGGTAGGTATATACCTGGGTAAGGAAGAGCCTCTTTAACCCAACAAAATTTAAATTTCTCCATGAGGTAGGTGGCTTAGGATTTTTGATACCCACATTAAGCATTGAGATATACAAGTATTCATTGTGTAATAAGAAGCCTCAGAGAACTTTTCAATCATGTTGTTCACTGCTGATAGGGAGGATATTGGGTAAGCCAAAACTAAAATGAAATCATCAACATAAAGACCTATTTTATGTTCTTTAGTGCCCACACAGATTCCAGAGATGTCTGAAGATGTTCGGATGCATCCTGCAAAGGGTTACATTATTAACACAAATATTAGAGGGGACCTGGGACACCCTGGTCTAGTGCCGTTGCTGATTGAGAACGATTTGGACATAAAACCTGAGGAGTAAACAAAGGCATTAGGGGAGGAATATAAGGATATTGTAGCAGATAAAAAGTTTCCCTGAAACCCAAATTTCTATCGAACCGCCCGCATGTATCCCAATGAACTTTGTCAAATGCATTCTCTGCATCTAGTGATAAAAACAGAGAAAGAATTCGACCAGACTCAGCTAGTTCAATTAGGTGCGATTCTATTGCCCACGCGAAGGCACCCTTATGAGAAGACAATTGCATCAGTAGGAAGATAACAAGAGGTGGACATGTTGGGCCCCTCACTCCCAGCATCTCATGCTGTTGATGACTGGGAATAGACTGTCATTTCCATTAGGGTGCATTTACACAAGCAGGTTTTACACATAACTTCCATCTGGTTGTGATATGGATGGAAATCGCATGTGAAAAAAACACACATTTCAATGCTTTTATTCACAAGCACTTTTTCTTAGTCCGAAATACAAAGATCGCAGCATATCCTACTTTTAGGTGATTCTGTCTAAAAATCACACATCATTCCCTATCTATGTGTGTGAAAATCACATGTACAGCGATGTAATGTATTTTTGTACCAAAATGCATCACACTCGCAGGCAAAAATCACATGTTTGCAAGTTGGCAGACCGATATCACGCTCGCCCATATGAATGCACCTTAAATGTGCTGTCATTCCCATTATGGAGAGGCATTTCAATCATGCAAGACCGTGGAAGCTGTGCATGTTGCTACAGATCTTGTCCTCCGTGGCCTCTGTAATAGAAAATTCACCAATTTGGAAATTTCTCAAATTTACTCAGCCCAAACTATAAACGTAGAGCTGGCCAGGAGCACAAGATTCCTGAAGTTATATGGAATCAATGCTAAGAAGCAATTTCCCATCCAGGCACAAGTGGACCTACAGAAGGAAAGAAAGTGTTGCATAGTTAGGTAAATCCATGTGTCCGGACCTTATTGGGCGACATACACAGTCCCTAAGGGGTCGGTGATACACTGATAGTCGCTCCACTTACTGTAAGATTTCTTCCATGGAATACTTTTTGGGATATTTAATGAATCAGTGAGAATAAACCTTTATATACTGGGTGTAGTGAAAATGTCGGCGTTATATGTCACTACTGGTGTCCTGTAATAACAGTAGCCCACTTGAATAGCAAGGCATGGATGCGCTGCATGATGGTATGGAGCAGAGACCCCCGGGGGCCCAGGACATGGATTTCAATATTTTGTGGTAGTCCATGTAAGATAGGGAGTAAAATCCAATTGCAAAGTTGCAGAGTAGTGTGTGAGAAGCAGAGGTCCGCTACCCACATCTCTCTAAGTGCTGTGGGGCCGCTGCTATGACTGTAGTAAGGAAAATGTACTCGAAGTGGCCTCCTTCTGCTCCGACAGAGGCAGATCATTCAGAAAGTCAATCACGGTCAATTGTAGAAGATTCCGATCCACGTTGTGAGTCCCTGGAATGAACACAGGTCCAACGAGGCAATCACGCCAAATTCCAACTCTCACGTTCACGCTGAGCTTTGTATCGGCTTCTCTTTGGGTTGTGTTCTTATTAGTAATTTGCATTGCATCTGCACTGAATCGGCGCTTCACCTTTCACTAACACAGTCCCACAATGATAGCGTCAGCATTGAACTGCACTGTGGAATGCGTGAATCACAGCAGAAGGAGGCTACTCTGAGTACACTTTCCTTATGCCAGTCATAGCAGCAGTCACAATTAACCGTGTAGATTCAGAGGAAGACAGAAATTGTTGCCATTTGGAACCATTAGGGAAGAATCTCCTTCTGCAGTAATGCTCTGTAAGCGATGAGTGTTTGTCCTCTTCCTGAGTCTACGCCTCCTTTAATACATTGTAATATCTTGCTGGCATTAGCAGTAGCTAATTAATCTTGTCTTTTTATTACATACTTTGATGATGAGTAAGATAAGACATTTTCTCTGGAGGACAAAAACTATTTTGTTGAATGAAATGATGCAAAAAATATTAGGAGATTTCCATCGGCCTGCTGTCCAGTATGGGTAGAACACATAAAAAGGTCTCAGCCACATTCACTGCTACTACTGCATAAAGTTGTACTGCAGCATGATGGCACATTGACCCCAGTGACACCTCACACCCAGGACCGCAAGAGTTGTCACAGCAAGTTTCCGACATTTAATAAGTTACTAGTTCGGAGTGGATGAATACATAACCTGAGAGTACAGTATATTATGGAGCATATACAGTATATGTGCCACCTAAAGAATATAGGTGTGCCTCATGGAGAGTATGTGTGTCCCACAATTGTTACTGGATGTATATACAGAGGTAACGGGCTCTCCTTGTGCTGCCCGTCTATCATTATACAGAGGTGCACAGATAGCTTGTGGCACTGATGCCTATACACATGACTCCTCTACGATGACTCTAATACATAATGTTATACCTCAGCGGGATGTCTCAAATTGCCCCCTCATGGGTGGCTAAACCATAGTAAGACATCTTGTATTGCCTCCTGATAAGCATCTCCACCTCAGCTGGACGTCTCGTATTGTCTCCTCATGAGCATCTCCGCCACAGTGGGACATCTTGTATCGCCTGCTTATGAATAGCTCGACCTCAGAGCAGGATGTCTGGTATCACCTCCTCATGAGAGGCTCCACCTCAGCGGAATGTCTCAGATTGCCTCCTCTTGAGCAGCTCCACCTTAGCGGGATGTCTCGTCTTCTCTCATCATGAGCGGCTCCACCTCAGCGGGATGTCTTGTATCGCCCCCTTATGAACAGCTCCACCTTAGCGGGATGTCTCGTATCACTCCATCTCAGTGGGATGATCTTGTATTGCCTTCTCATAAGTGGCTCCACCACAGTGGGATGTCTTGCATTGTCTCTTCATATCGCCCCTTCATAGGTGGCTTCACCTCAGCGGGACATCTTGTATTGCCTCCTCATGAGCAGCTCCACCTCAGCAGGACATATCTTATCACCTCCTCATTAACAGCTCCACCGAAGGGGGACATCTTGTCTTACCTCCTCATGGTCAGAGCCACCTCAGCGGGATGTCTCGTATCACCTCCTTATGAGCGGCTCCACCACAGCGGGTTGTCTCGTATCGCCTCCTCATGAGCATCACCACCTCAGTGGGACATCTCGCATTGCCTCCATGTAGGCATCTCCACCTCAGTGGGACGTTTTGTATCACCTCCTCACAAGCATCTGCACCTCAGCGGGACATCTTGTATCACCTCCTCATAAGCATCTCCACCTCAGAAGATGTCTCATATCACCTCCTTATGAGTGGCGCCACCTCAGCGGGACATATCGTCCTGCCTCCTCATGAGCAGCTCCACCTCAGAGGGAGATCTCGTATTGCCTCCTTGTAAGCAACTCCTCCTCAGTGGGACGTCTTCTATCGCCTCCTAACAAGCATCGCCACCTCAGCGGGACGTCTCATATCGCCTCCTCATGAGCGGCGCCACCTCAGCGGGACATATCGTCCTACCTCCTCATGAGCAGCTCCACCTCAGCGGGAGATCTCGTATTGCTTCCTTGTAAGCAACTCCTCCTCAGTAGGACGTCTTCTATCGCCTCCTAACAAGCATCGCCACCTCAACGGGACATCTCGTATTGCCTCCATGTAAGCAACTCAACTTCAGTGGGATGTCTTGTATTACCTCCTAACAAGCATCTCCACCTCAGCGGGACATCTCTTATTGTCTCCTTATGAGCAGCTCCACCTCAGCAGGACATATCATACCATCCTGCCTCTTCATGAGCAGCTCCGCCCCACTGGGATGTCTAATATCACCTCATTATGAGTAGCTTTACATCAGCGGGATGTCTTGTATCGTCTCCTCATGAGTGGCTCCACCTCAGCGGGACATTTTGTATCGCCTCCTCATAAGCATCTCCACATCGGCAGGACATCTCATATCGCCTCCTCATGAGCGGCTCCTCCTCAGTGGGATGTCTCGTATTGTCTCCACATGAGCATCTCCAACTCAATGGAACGTCTAGTATCGCCTCCTTGTGAGCAGCTCGACCTGAGAGCGGGATGTCTCGTATCGCCTCCTCATGAGCGGCTCCACCTCAACAGGATGTCTCATATCGCCTCCTCATAAGGCTCCACCTTATTGGGATGTCTCATCTCGCCTCCCATGAGCAGCTTTACCTAAGTGAGATGTTTCGTAAAACCTCCTCATGAGTAGCTCCACCTCAGCAGAACATCTTGTATCGCCCCCTTATGAGCAGCTCTACCTCAGTGGAATGTCTCGTGTCACATCTTCATGAGCGTCTTCACCTCAGCGGAGTGTCTCATATCGCCTCATCATGAGCGGCTCCACTTCAGCGACACGTCTCATATTACATCCTCATTAGCACCACCTCAGCATGACGTATCACCTCCTCATGAGTATCTTTACCTTAATGGGACATAACATGTCGCCTCTTCGTAAGCGCCCCCAGGCTCAGTGGGATGTCTTGTATCGCCTCCTCTTGAGCAGCTCCACCTCAGCAGGATGTCTCTAATCGCCTTCTCATGAGAGGCAACACCTTAGCCAAACCTCAGTGGGATGTCTCATATTGCCTCCTCTTGAGCAGCTCCACCTCAGTGGGATGTCATGTATCGCCTCCTTATGAACAGCTCCATCTTGGCAGGATGTCTCGTATCACCTTCTTATGAGCGGCTTAACCACAGCGGGTTGTCTCATATCGCTTCCTCATGAGCGGCTCGAACTCAGTAGGGCGTCTCTTACCAAATCCTCGTAAGCAGCTCCACCTCAGTGAGACATCTCGTATCACCTCTTCTTGAGTGGCTACACCTCAGCATGACATCTTATATCGCCTCCTCATGAGCGGCTCCACCTCAGTGGGATGTCTTGCATTGTCTCTTCATATCGCCCCTTCATAGGTGGTTTCACCTCAGCAGGACGTCTTGTATTGCCTCCTCATGAGCAGCTCCACCTCAGCAGAATGTATCTTATCACCTCCTCATTAACAGTTCCACCTAAGGGGGACATCTTGTCTTGCCTCCTCATGGGCGGAGCCATCTCAGTAGGATGTCTTGTATTACCTCCTTATGAACAGCTCCACCTTCGTGGGATGTCTGATATCGCCTCCTTATGAGCGGCTCCACCTCAGCGGAATGTCTCAGATTGCCTAGATATGAGCAGCTCCACCTCAGCGGGATGTCTCATGTCGCCTCCTCAGAAGCACCTCCACCTCAGCGGGATATTTCCTATCACCTCCCCATGAGCAGCTCCACCTTAGCGGGACAACCAGTATTACCTCCTCATCTGCAGCTTCACCTTATCGAAACGTCTCATATCGCCTCCTCATGAGTGGCTCCAACTCATCAACGCATCTCATATCCCTCCTCGTAAGTAGCTCCACCTCAGCATGACATCTGATTTCGCCTCCTCATGAGTGGCTCCACCTCAGCGAGATGTCTCATATCACCTCCTCACGAGCATCTCCACCTCAATGGGACGTCTCGTATCGCCTCTTTGTGAGTGGCTCCACCTCAGCGGGATGTCTCATATAGCCTCCTCATGAGCAGCTGCACCTTACTGGGATGTTTCAGATTGCCTCCTCATGAGTGTATCCACCTCAGCGGGATGTCTCATTTCACCTCCTTATGAGAGGCCACACCATAGCCGAATGTCTTGCTTCACCTCCTCATGAGGATCGGGTGCCGCTGGGGTAACTCTGGAATCTCATTCACAGTGAATGGAGCCCTAGTGAGCTTGTGCAACTGGCACTCCACTCGGTCTACCCTCACTGTGGGGGGTGCAGTAACCCCAGATTGAAGAAGACGTTCTTGAGATCCACCTCAGCATGACATCTCGTTTCGCCTCCTCATGAGTGGCTCCACCTCAGCGAGATGTCTCATATCACCTCCTCACGAGCATCTCCACCTCAATGGGACGTCTCATATCGCCTCTTTGTGAGTGGCTCCACCTCAGCGGGATGTCTCATATAGCCTCCTCATGAGCAGCTGCACCTTACTGGGATGTTTCAGATTGCCTCCCCATGAGTGGATCCACCTCAGCGGGACGTCTCATTTCACCTCCTTATGAGAGGCCACACCATAGCCGAACGTCTTGCTTCACCTCATGAGGATCGTGTGCCGCTGGGGTAACCCTGGAAACCCATTCACAGTGAATGGAGCCCCAGTGAGCTTGTGCAACTGGCACTCCACTCGGTCTACCCTCACTGTGGGGGGTGCAGTAACCCCAGATTGAAGAAGACGTTCTTGAGATCGCCGGGGTCTGAGTATCATGTGGATATCCTGCGGATGAGGGATAACTTGTAATTGTGGTACTACCCCTTTAAGACTTTAATATGCACAAACTAGACAGTAACAAGAAAACATGTAAGAGCTGTCCACACAGGGTCACAGTGTTATTGCAGGGCTCTATGGGATGTGACTGCTCGTCAGGGGTTAATTGGTTGTCAGAAAACCCTATAAAATGGAATCCTCATGAATCAGCCGCAGTGATGTATATTTTCAGCACGCTGCTTCTGCCTCGTTCTGTGAATGTCTCATTATAGCGAAATTCTTCTCAGTTCTCTTAATTGTTATTTTTGCTTGTGACGTGTGTTGTAACCATTACGATGATGAGACAATGTATGCGGCAGAGGAAGTAAATGGGAATCCAAGGCATGATGAAAAAGTGTTCTCTGTTCTTATGCAAATTGAGGCAATAAAGATTTTTTAAATACTTTATGTTCTTCAAGAACTCTGCTTTATGTCAGTGAATGGCAATATCCACTGATGACATCCAGGACCTCACAAAATCATGTCTGACAGAAGCGAGCAGCGCTGGGCTACTGACAGTTTGTGCTCATGTGTCACCTAGGCATGATCAGGGTACATCTCCATTCACTGACAACAAACAATATTATTAACAATGTCCACTTGAAACACATATACACTGTACGGCCCCTTTATTAGAGCCCCATCTAGTCAGAGCTTCTCTGGCCTTCTGAACCACAGCAATTCGTCATGGTGTAGATTAAATCATTTGGCAGGTATTTTGGCCCCTGCGGACAGGAAGCCTCTTGTAGTTGCTACAGATTGGAAGGAGGTGCTTACATGTTCAGACCAGCTGATAGAAAGGGGTCACCAATTCATGCTGCTTGCGAAAATTTCTGACCTCCCAAGCCACAGAAATCTGTATCAATTTAACAAGGTAATTTTTTTCCACTGATCAGTGATACAAGTTTTGCGCTCTTTTGCCCGCTGGAGTCTCACTTTGTGTTTCTCTTATCCACAATGGTGCTAGAAGTCTTCAGTTTAGCCCATCAATGCTAAGAACGATGAGCTGTGCTTTTGGACACACTTAGTGGAGCACCAGTGTTGTGTTCAGCTGACTGTACAGCACCTGTTCGTCAGAATGATTCTGGACATCCTCCTTTGACCCCTTTCCATGCCGAGTTGTTTCAATCCACAGGATCCTCTTTCACTGGGTGCTTTCCTTGATCACGCCATTCTTAATATACTCTCCACACCATTACATGATAAAAAACCCCATGCTGTTGGCAGTGACACCCCGGCCCCGGCTAGTCTAGCACCGATAACCCGGCCTCGTTGGATGTCACTCCGATCACTGGATTTTCCCATCTAATATGGATTCACACTGAAATAAATCCATGGAAAACTTGTCCCGTGAGTTTATGCTGCACTCCGGGGTCACGGGGAGAATTTCGATATAAGGAAGCACCAATCGTGAGAGGATCGGGGGCTCTAATAAACAGCTGGGGGCTTTTATAAAGGAGCAGTGGCTCTAATTGAGGGAGTTTTAACAAATGGGCCATTTAATTCACTGTGTAATACCCCACTGATTTACCCCAAATTCTCAGAGACACTAGAGGATGTTAGACCAGGGAGCACTGGGACCCCCAGAAAACAGAAGACCTCAGTCCTAAGCAACAGCACAACTGCAGCACCTTGAATGGTATGCAGCTTGGGGTACCCAGCTCCCCTGCTCTAATCGGTAGGAACCCCAGCAACCCAACATTCATCACCTATCCTGCATTGACACAATACGTTTGTGCCTGCAGGACCCCTTTATTGGGTTAATATTGATCTCTACATATGGTGACACAGCGCCGCACTGTGATATGAAGGGTTCACCCTTATGATGTCACATAGGGGGCGACGCATTGTAATTGCCCTGCGTAATGCAGCACTTTTCAGGATGGTGCGGGGGCTACGCGCCGGAATTTCCCGTAAATTCTCATGAACACTTAGCAACGTTAACGCAGAGGCATTCGGAGGCAGGACACGTTGCTGCGCCCCATGATGGCTGATGACATGGGGCTAAGACAATCCTGTTAGTTCTCACAGCTGAGGGTTTGTTACATTTGTTTCCAGTCTGGAGAATCCTCTGCAGCAAAAGCCTCTTTCCTGTCCTGATAGTTTGTTACAATGTGCCAATGACATGTGAATAGTGCATCACCTTACAGTCAGCTGATATGGTGTAGTAGACATGATGATTAGTTAGCGTAAAATGTCTATTGATTTGTAATAAACTAGAAGTATTACGCAGCTGTAGTGATTTAACTCTATAGAGGCTAATGGCTGCATAATCTCATTATGGTAATTGCTGGACAATGGCATGGTGAAAGATGTGTGTTTTATAACTTCAGACTAATACAAAGTTTCACAGCAGCCTCTAAGAGCTAAATCACAATACTATATGTATTGCTTGTATTCATCTTGGATGTTTCCCCAGCCCTGTCCCCACACTGAAACTTCTTAAACAACACTGAAACTTCTTAAACAAAGACTGCCACGTACACTGAAATTCCTTTAGCTTGACCGCATGTTGAAGGGACAAAGTCCACACTACACTGGACTTAAGAGAAGGTGGAGAGGGAGGCTGGGAATTCTATATGACCCAGCGAATAAGAAAATGTATACATTACTGATGTAATCTGTTGAACGCCCATAAAGCGCAGGTAAATGTGTTTCAATAAAACCTGGGGCTCTGGGGGATTGTAACTCCAGAGAGAGCTGGTTGAGATTCGAGGCTGATGACTTGGCCTCTTTCATTATGTGTGCACACTATACAATTAGGAAGCTACAGAATACCCTGAAACCTGCTGGAGGAAAATATGATCCAGTTCAATGGGGGTCTCCTGACAGCTAATGGGACCCCCTGTGATAATCCAAGCTTTATTTAGCATAAGAGTGAATGTCTGACTATGTAACACACCAACCAGCGGGTTCACAGGAGCAGAAGTTGTTACTTAGCGGCCCCGCTCAGAGCAGGGACCCCCATGATATTCATAAACCCCAATAGAGCACATGAAAAGCATTACCACTTCAGAGGCCATTGTTAGTGCAGGTCTTCTGTTTCTGGGTTTAAACAAAACTGTCCGCATTCACTGACAGCAAGTGGAGCTCTTGAAAGTGGAGAGAGCCTTTGTGAGGATGGTCCCACTACCTAAACTAACTGTCTGTGCTCAGCAGCCCTAAATGCTTCTCTCCCACACAAGACGGGATAGTGAAGAGGGGACACGAGCACCTGGGGGCTTGTGGGGTTATTAGTCATCTGCTTTATGGGTACCACTAGCAAGACCATTTACATGTGCATTACACAAAACATGCGATACATGGATGTGATATGTTACCCCGTAGTTAAGGTATAACACAGTGAATAGAATTCCAGCAGTGCAACCTACTGACACCTGGTGGAAGCAATGTGAATTCTATTTGTGACATTCCTGCCGCTGTCCTCATTTCTGTACAGTCAGTGAGGAATGCGCCATTATATGGGCGGGAGCCTCATTTATTCCTATACATCTGGTAATTACAGGATGAGGTGGCAGAAGGAGGGGGTGTTGTCATGGATATAAATGTCTCACTGTCTTATTGTTATCAGGAGATGTTGTGCTTGTATGGATGTGCCTATATATATATAGGGGAGCATTCGTACCCAGACCCTAGTGCCTCAGGGGTCATTCTGCTACATAGGACAATGATACTACTATACATGGCTGTGGGCTTGTATATACACAACAGTGGCACTTCTACGTGGCAAAATATAAGTGCCCCCACCCGAAAACAGGTTATCTCACCACATCCTTTACCAGCAGGTGTATAGCGTAAACCATACAATGCCATAGATGGGCAGAGGAGAAGGTTGTAGTGGTGCTCGGTGATTTTTCGTGAGGTCTCCACCCAGGAAGAGCCTTCCCCATGTTACAGTCCAACATAGCTGGATATTAGAGATAGAGTCACTATTTTATCTTGGTCAAGGGGACGTTCTATAGGCCATTCAATGCATCCTGGAAAATGGTTATGCAAATGGCATATGGAAAAATGCCTCCACTGCCCCACCTACTGGAAGGTATCTACCCTATATATCAGTGCCCAGAGGTTCCTCCATAAAGAAAGGACACCCATTAGACAGCTGTTTCAGCCCCATAAGTGCAGAGTAGGGCTCTGGTTAGACAGATGAGAGGCCATAAAGGTGGGTTTGGGGGTATGTTTCCCCTTGAGAAAAGCACCACAAGGGTGTAGGCAGGGGCACTCCTACCATGAGGTGACCCGAGCCTGCTGCCTCAGGCGGGAGTCTGCAGGACCTCAGAAAGGCAGCGACTGGTTGCCATCTGGCCAGTATTCATTGTTTACCAGCTATATTAATGGTCAGTACAAAATAATTGCCAGTTGTGAACTGGCCGGGCTGCAACCCGACAAGCATTTCACTTACTCGGTTTGTACTCAGTCTGTAATCCCTGACCTCTCTCCCCCAGTGTCTGCATTCCAGCACGCAGATGCCGGCCTGTATGCAGCACAGAAACTGGGGAAAGAGGTCAGGGGTCACAGACCAAGTACAGCTGCAGCTGCAGTCATCACCATACCGGAGCTGTGGATCAAGTGAGTTATATGTCAGTCGAGTTACTGCCGGGGTGGATATCCACTACAAGGCCCTATTACTACTGGGGCCACTGTGGGGAACACTATTAGTACTGAGGCCACTAATGGGGATACTTACTATTGGGGGCACTACTGGGATATACTATTACTACTAGGGCCATTATGACCACTAGGGCCACTAAGGTGGACACTTACTATTGGAGGCATTAAGGGGGTCACTATTACTATTGGAGCCACTAAGGGGGACACTTACTATTGTGGCACTACAGATTAGGTATAATCACTTCCATAGAGGTGAGCAGGAGTACCAGATACAACTCACAGATGGGGGTGGCGCTGGTTTTGGAAGAAAGTGGTTATGTTTTTCTGATCTTGTGCTGATATTGAGGGATGCTCTTATAAAATACGGAGGAGACGGATCCATGTTCATGCCCAGGAATAAGACCACTTGTGGGAATATCCTTCCATACGTCCACATGGCTTTATCCATGTACAGTGGGGGAAAAAAGTATTTAGTCAGATACCAATTGTACAAGTTCTCACACTTAAAAAGATGAGAGAGGCCTGTAATTGACATCATAGGTAGACCTCAACTATGAGAGACAACAGGAGAAAACAGATCCAGAAAATCACATTTTCTGATTTTTAATTAATTTATTTGCAAATTATGGTGGAAAATAAGTATTTGGTCAATAACAAAAGTTCATCTCAATACTTTGTTATATATGCTTTATTGGCAATGACAGAGGTCAAATGTTTTCTGTAAGTCCTCACAAGGTTGGCACACACTGTTGCTGGTATGTTGGCCCATTCCTCCATGCAGATCTCCTCAATAGCAGTGATGTTTTGGGGCTGTCGCTGGGCAACACGGACTTTCAACTCTCTCCAAAGGTTTTCTATAGGGTTGAGATGTGGAGACTGGCTGGGCCACTCCTGGACCTTGAAATGCTTCTTACGAAGCCCCTCCGTTGCCCTGGCGGTGTGCTTGGGATCATTGTCATGCTGGAAGACCCAGCCACGTTTCATCTTCAGTGCCCTTGCTGATGGAAGGAGGTTTGCACTCAAAATCTCACGATACATGACCCCATTCATTCTTTCATGTATACGGATCAGTTGTCCTGGTCCCTTTGCAGAGTAACAGCCCCAAAGCATGATGTTGCCACCCCCATGCTTCACAGTAGGTATGGTGTTCTTTGGATGCAACTCAGCATCCTTTCTCCTCCAAACACGCAGAGTTGTGTTTCTGCCAAACAGTTCTACTTTGGTTTCATCTGACCAAATGACATTGTCCCAATACTCTTCTGGATCATCCAAATGCTCTCTAGCAAACTTCAGTTGGCCCTAGACATGTACTGGCTTAAGCAGGGGACACGTCTGGCTCTGCAGAATCTGATTCCCTGGCAGCATAGTGTGTTACTAATGGTAGCCTTTGTTACGTTGGTCGCAGCTCTCTGCAGGTCATTCACTAGGTTCCCCCATGTGGTTCTGGGATTTTTGCTCATCGTTCTTGTGATCATTTTGACTCCACGGGGTGAGATCTTGCGTGGAGCCCCAGATCGAGGGGGGTTATCAGTGGTCTTGTATCTCTTCCCTTTTCTAATTATTGCTCCCACACTTGATTTCTTCACACCAAGCTGCTTGCCTATTGCAGATTCAGTCTTCCCAGTCTGGTGCAGGGCTACAATTTTGTTTCTGGTGTCCTTCGACAGCTCTTTGGTCTTCACCATAGTGGAGTTTGGAGTGTGACAGCTTGAGGTTGTGGACCGGTGTCTTTTATACTGATAACAAGTTCAAACAGGTGCCAATACTACAGGTAATAAGTGGAGGACAGAGGAGCCTCTTAAAGAAGTTACAGGTCTGTGAGACCCAGAAATCTTGCTTGTTTGTAGATGAGTAAATACTTATTTTCCACCATAATTTGCAAATAAATTCGTTAAAAATCAGACGATGTGATTTTCTGGATGTGTTTTCTCATGTTGTCTCTCATAGTTGAGGTCTACCTATGATGTCAATTACAGGCCTCTCTCATCTTTTTAAGTGGGAGAACTTGTACAATTGGTATCTGACTAAATACTTTTTTTCCCCACTGTAATTTGTATTCTATACATCCCATCTGAGTGTTTATCATCATATCCAGTATTAAAGGGCAAATCAACAATTAGATGTCCGGTGACCTCATCAGGAAAACTTCTAGCAGGTAATGAATGACCCAATTACCCCAAGCATCCATATCCATCTTTAGAAGCTAAATGAGTCACCGCGAGGAGCCAGTTATACTGTGGAAGTAATTATAGGCTGAGCGAGAAGCACATCCTTGTATTGTCCTACATGTCATCATGATTCCAGAGCTGATTTCCTGACACGTCACACTGCATGGACCTGTATAAAGACGGGCGCCGGTGCTATGACACCACATGTGGAGTAGATACTGCACTAGCTTTATGTCCTGACAGCCCCACCAGCAGAATACTACTGAGTTACTCCAGGTTGGCTCCTTCTGCTGGGGGCGTACATACATAATTTGGCCCGTTTCAGGTTGCCTCACCCAGTCTCCCAATCAGTGATGAGAGCTTACGTGGCTCCACCAACCCTTGGGTGGTGCTACGTTTGCAAAAAATTTAAAAGAACCAGACAAGTGGTCATACCAAGAGGTGGGATTGGGACAGACAAGCGCCGGGCCATTCATCATGCCCTCCCCTTGTCCTCAGTCCCTGGACAAAAGACCTACACCCCTCACATTATTTGCTAGTATTTCACTGCAATCTCCTTGCATATCTTGTCCATGAGGAATGAGGGTGGAGCCAAACTGCCTTCTGTCTGCCATTGGCCCCACCTATATTGTACCTGTGGTTTATGAGACTGCTGTACAGAGCAGGTAGTGTCAGATATCATTAGGCCTAGTGGTATATGTATGCATCCCGGAAGACTCGGGCGCCCAATGCACATCTGCTGACAGAGTGCCTAGATTTTATGCTGTCTGGCCAGATCTGGGGGTGCACCTGTCTAGTACTGATGTATATGAATTGAAGGGGTTTACTACTTTGTGCAATCTCTTTTTATTTGGCGGGTTCCCCAACCATGAACTGACCACAAGATATCCAACTACAGTGCTCCCCAGTGATCAACTATAAACTATGCAGGAATCTGGAAATAGGTGTTCTATTTGCCTGCAGCTCCCCCACAGGAAAAATGAAGAGTTACATCAGGTCTATAGAAATCAATGTCCTGTAATAAACAGACTTGCTGGGTCCTCCAGAGAGCGAGAGAGGCACTTTTTGTGGTCACACTGCACTGATAGTCCTGAACAGGGGAATCCTACCCTTGGTAACAAAGAAGGCCTAACCGAGTCCCTGTAGAAGCAGAAAGGAGAAGGAAATAACATAAATAAGTTCTGGCCTCATAATTGGATAAGTATTTTATGGAATTGTTATTTATAATGGCAGTGAATACATCTTATATATCATTGGTCTCACACACCCATGGCCAAGGTCAGATTGCCTGTTTTTGGCTCTTGTGGGCCTATGGGCCTATATACATCAGAAAGTGGACAAAAGACTCAGATAAATAATTTTTTTTTGAGAGGTGAAACAAGAAAAACAAGGAGAAAGTACCTGTGGCAGCGTACTATCCGCAGCAGATATGTCTCTTGCCTGTCATTGCGGAATTGCTCTTAGGAGTCATCCGTCATGATTCCCTTGTTGACTTCTATCACTACAAAACATTCCCTGGGTGCCGCCTGCTGGAAATACTTCAGGGTTCCCTACTCTCTACTTTAACACTTCCTGAGGTGCATGGACTGATTGGTTGGCAGGGAGGCGTTTCCCCTGGTTGACCAAACTTATAATGTTAGTATTTCAAATCCGGCCTCGCCCAGTCATGGGTACCAGTTATTTTGCTGAAGTCTGCATGCATGCTGTCCTGAGCCATCCTTCTGCTTGCTGGTGTGTGCATGCATGCAGTTTTAGACTCTGTTCCCCTACACCACACATGTCAAACACAAGGCCTACAGGCCAAATCCGGCACACCACTTCATTTTTTGTGGATTGCCAGCCTGCAGTAAACTAAAGGCCCATTTAGACCCAACAATTCTCGCTCACACATTGTTGAAAGCCGTCTGAAAGAGAACAATGAGACTTATCAGTGCCGCGCGCTGAGTTCCGCTGGGATACCGCTGATACTATTGTTTCAGCTGGTATCGTGCTCAGAGAACACAGCCAGAGTATGAAGAAGACAGTGGTTCAGCTGTGTTCTGTATACCCCACTTGGAGCGCTCAGGTGCAGACCAGCTGTGCGCTCAATGAACACAGCAGGAGTATAGAATGCCGACACCACCGCAGTGATTTTCGGGAAAGGGCTTTAAATATAAGCTCTTCCCTTAAAAAAAAATCATCCCTAGAATGTGTTTAAAATAAATAAATATATATACTCACCTCCCTGCCGGGACTCAGCCGCATGTAGCTGCATCATCTCCCTGCACTGCTCTGAAGTTCTTTCATCAGGCGCAGATTTAAAATTCCTTCCTGCTGAAAGAGCTGTATCTGATTGGCTGAGCGCTCAGCCAATCACAGGCAGCTCTCAGCTATTCAATGAATGACAGCTGAGCGCTGCCTGTGATTGGTCACAGCGCTTAGCCAATCACAGGCAGTGCTCACCTTTTGAGCCCTGGCAGCGGCGGAGAAGTGAGTACTGTATATACTCGAGTATAAGCCTAGTTTTTCAGCACAAAAAATGTGCTGAAAAAGCCCCGCTTGGCTTATACTCAGGTGAAGTAAAAAAAAACCTCAATACTCCCCTATCAGCCGGCACCTGTGTCCCCGGCGCAATGCTCTCTCCGGTAGTGTGGCTAGCTGCTGCAGTCTTCTCCCCGCTGTCTTCTCCCTGGCTTGCTTTTAAAATTCCCACCGTCAGTGCTGTGATTGGATCGAGCGACGGCCAATTCCCTCCCACTGGGATGCGGCGCTCTGGCAGGTTTCCGTGGAGTCCTCAATGCCGAAAGAGCATATTTTGCTGGTGATCGGGCTTGAATACCCCGCCTCCAGCAAGCGATTGCTCTGATTGGTTCAGGAGCACCAATCAAAGCCGGTGCTCGATGAACCAATCACAGCCATTCAATGATGTCGTTCAATGAGCGCCGCCTCAGTGCCTGCTAGGTGAGTGTTGCTTTTTCATGTAGTGAAGCTAGGGCATATTTTTGGGATAGAACTTATATTTCAAGCCCTCCTTGAAAATCAGGGTAGGGCTTATTATCAGGGTAGGTCTTTTTTTCAGGGAAGCATGGTAGTAGGGGGGGTTATATACTGTGGGGGAGACATATAGTGTGAGGTGAGAGATATATACTGTTCAGAGAAACAAAGAAAGTGCTAAAAGTTATTCAATTCATTATATATATCTGAGAAAAAACATACTGTCCCATAGGAAATGGTATGTTAACCCCTTAAGGACGCAGCCCTTTTTTTCATTTTTGGTGTCCCCTCCCCCCCCCCCCCCCCCTTCCAAAAAATCACAACTCGTATTTATCCATTAATGTAGCTGTATTAGGGCTTGTTTTTTGGGTGATGAGTTGTATTTTCAAAGTTACTATTTAATGTACCATAAGATATACTGAAAACTTTAAAAAGTGAGTGAAATGGAAAACAAAACAAAATTCCGCTATCTCTGGGGAAGGGTTTTCTTTTCACTGTGTACTCACTGCATCAAAAATTACATGATAACAAAATGGGCATGCCACTTCCTACTGGCTGCTAAGCTAGCCTTGACTAGAAAGAGGGAATCCACGCTGCCTCCTACAGCCAAGGAGGTGCATAACATAATAACAGACCACGCCCTAACCAATGAGACCCTATCCAAAGTTTACCGAATAAGGAATCCTTGGTTGCGTTATATCCAGAAATAATCGTATCCATAGACCTAGTACTGGTGGGCCTGCTTTTGTCCAGGCTCCAAGAGGCCTAAACGAGATATTTATCCAACTATATCCTTTAGAGCCTATCAATCACTGGACCACCCAGTTGTTCTGACTATAGAGCCCTGAGATGTGGCTCGGTGAAACTAGATATGCCGCAATGAGAGCCTAAAAGAAATTTCTATATCAGGCCCTTGAGTCAACGATGTTATTAGACTCTGAGGGATGTAACTAACAGGATATCTACTTAGATACAAGACATAAGACTAATCAAAGAATAAATGCCTCCTCCTTGTCCCATGATGTTTTCTGACAAAATGGCAGAAAGATGTACTTGTAGATAAATAGCTACCCAACTATTGAATAACTCAGTGGTTCCAAAACTTTTTCAGTCATTGAGCCCTTTTTGAAGCAAGTTTCTCGTGCAACCCCAAGGTGTGGTCAGGGGAGGGGTTAGGTATGTGGCTTATCATGACACATCATTTTTACCTCCATCGTTATAAAAAGGACAGGGCCATTTTTAAAAAAAGGGAGGAATGCTGGGGCACTGGATTAACTATTGATATACATTATATTTAAAATTAACAGGCTGTGGAATTAAATCCCGCACCACAAGTCAATATCCACACAGGTTTTGCGCAGATTTTTTCCACAGCGTCGGGATGATTTTCAAAATCTCAGCTACTTTGCTGCTACAGGTACTATAAATTCCACAGCAAATCCAACCCCCTATAATGGTGGCCCCAGTAGTAATAGTGGCCCCCTATATTGGTGGCCTTGGTAGTAATAGTGGCCCCCTATATTGGTGACCTTAGTGGTAATAGTGACCCCCTATATTGGTGGCCCCAGTAGTAATAGATGGTCCCTATATTGGCCCCAGTAGTAATAGGTGACCACTAGTGCGGCCCCAGGAGTGATAGGTGACCCCCACCATGGCCCCAGTAGTAATAGTGTCCCCTATATTGACCACAGTAGTAATAGCGTCCCTATATTGATCCCAGTAGTAATAGCAACCCCTATTGCAGCCCCAGTAGTAATAGCGACCCGTGTTGCAGCCTCAATAGTAATAGGTGACACCTATTGTGGTCCTGGTAGTAAAACGTGACCCTTATTGCGACCCTGGTAGTAACCCATCATCTCCCAGAAACAGCAGCATGTCAGCCGCATATAATGCGATCTTCTCTATATTTCCATGTCTAAATCCCACTATGTCTGGATGCAGCCTTATCTTACTTGCAAGGGGCTCTACTGCTATTGCAAATAGCAGCAGCGAGAGGGGGCATTCTTGGTGTGTTCCTCTGAACAACAAGAATGCGTCTGTGCTGCCCCCATTCATGGCTACTGAGGCCTTAGCATTAGTGTATAATATTTGTACCCAGCCTATTAATTTGGACCCTTTAATCATTTATCCATAACCTCCCATAGAAAGGGCCACTCCACTCTGTCAAACGTCTTAGCGTCACCTAGGCTAAAGATTTTTAGAATAAAGCTTTAAACTTGATTTAGTCATCCTTGAAGCTTTACGCGATCCATAGCCCCAAAGTGTTTTAATTGTGTGTCAAGTGGCTGATCTACAGAAACAGTCAGTGGTGGCAGCGAGGTGTGTTGGGGCATGCTAGGCAATGCAGGGTGCAATTGGGGCTCCATCTTGCATGATCCAGTGAGTTAGAAATAAGTCGACCCTGTGGTCTGCCCATGGGTGTCAGACCCGTAAACCGTGTCACTGTGACAATTGGTTGTTGAAGTGGAATATTTGAAACATTAGTGTTAGGTTCAAGTAATTAATCCTTGCATTAAAAAGCTGTCAGTTTCATTAGAAGAATTACTGCAGCTTTTCAGGGACTGACTCTGTGTTTATTTGTGTAAGGAAAAAAGGCCCATTTACACGGGATGAGCTGTCAGGCAAACAATGCCCGGCAGCTCATAACAAGTGATGCTCGCTCCTATGTGGTTACACAGAAGCTAGTATCATCGGCATCGCTCACAGCACTGCCGGCATGGAGGCAGTGTGGGCCTGGGAGAGTTCTTTCCCCATCTCACCCATTCTAGGCCATTACAGTACTCCCAGACAGTCTCTTCCCCTTTCTTCTTGTATTTTCTGTTCTATCATTTGTTTGGCAAGGAACTATGGAGATGGCAGCTGATTATGAGATGGGACACAAGGACGTGCTAAGCATCTGCTGGGTAGAGAGAGGTCTGGATGTGACCAGGAAGACAAAAGCACACTGACTGAGTTGTTGGTAAAGCATGATACCTGTCGCCAACACCCCGCAGACCATGAGTAAGGGACTGATATCTCCCCTGTGGAGCAAGCCATAGATCAAGTTCCAGGAACCTCAACTCATGAGGACACTAGCAGCACCAGTTCTCGTAGTGAAACACACTCTAGTTTGACAGTAATTGTCCAGGAGTTGGGTAACAGTGTATCGGACACTCGTCTGCAGCTCTTTCTGCAGTGTCTCGAAGCTGTGGTATGAATGTATGTGGCTAACTGTTGTAGATGAATCCTGTGTGTGTGTCCCTTTAACTGCGTGAGTGACTTGATTGAAAGATTTAGGTAGTTGAGGGGCGGGGTTTAGTAAGAGGGAGTTGAGAAAATGTAGTCAGAGGCGGTGGACGTTCTTGCGCTGAGCTAGGCGTAGAGTAACGAGTCTTCTGCCACTACCAAAGGAAGGGAAGCAACCTAAGAAGCCTGAGAACCAAACAGAAAATGTGAATGAATGCTGTTAATGAGTTGGGAGTGCATACCCCACGGACGGTCTATCAGATAACTGAGACTAAAGATGTCTAGAGTTTGGAGGAAAAAGTGTCTCCTTAAAAAGCCTGTAATATTAAAGGTGTGGAAGAGAAGTGAATATCTGTAAAGAAGATTGTTATGTCTGCACAATCTATTACTTGTTGAAGAAACCAAGCTGAAAAGTTGTGAGTAAAGTACGACCGTGCACCTCCGATTGATTTCCTGGAAAACTTATCATTGGAGTGTGGATTCTTTATTTCGTGCCATGTGAATAGCGGTTTAGAAGAGATGCTGGCGTCACGTGATATTCAGATTCTTTAATACTATGTTTATGTATTGCGAGCAACTGAGCTAGGCCAAGCTGGTGCCACTGATGGGAGAGATCACAGAGCCTCCCATGACATTCCATCTTGTTTTTACCCTTGGTCGCCTCCATCCGGGAAGCTCGACGGGGCATTCCTGTGCATCTACGTCCCTTTATAAAAGAATATGGCAATCAGAATTTCGCATTCGTATTCCGGGATATAAGGACTGAGGAAGAGTGTAAGGAAGTTCAGGGTCTGTGGAGTCCTAGGCCATCTGTGTGTTCCTCTATCGGGATCAGATCCTGGGAAAGTGGTCTAATGCCCACCTGTTTCACAACAACAGACTCTGAGACAAAAGAACTTATAGTTCTGTTGAGAACTCGTAGAGTGGAGTGGGTTTAAGAGGTTTCGAAGAGAACATTTGGAATTTGTGTATTTGTTTAAAATTTGGACTTCTAAATTGATCAGGTACTTTGGCATTTTTCCTTTGCTTTGTGTTTTTGAATGTGTTGTAATTTTGCTATGACAAGTTTGAATTTAAAAAAAAGAAGTAATAATGTGTTTATTTGCAATATAAATATGCTTTATTGTGCATAATTCTGCCAAGAAAATGTTTGCCAAGAATTGTTAGTAATGTTAAAAGCTATTGTGCTGGAGTTGACTATGAGAGTAGTGTTTCTGTTTAAGCCAGAGATATACATGCTCAGTGAGTGAACCTGGAAGTGAGAATCTCATTAGTGTGACTGCTAGTAGTGAAGCATCTTAGCACACACCCCTTCCTATCTCTGATTTTTTTTAAAAAGGGAGAGCAAAGTTCATGCCGCTCTCACCCGTATTTTTTTCTAACCAGACGTCTTTCGCTATCTCAGTGTTAACATCAGTGTACAGTTAAATTTCACTTTGGGGAGAAGAATAATGTAAGGGCCCCATTGTTTATGCTGTAGTTTCTCGAGTTCCGCTCGACTTAGCAGAATAGAAAAATAGACTGGCCAGTCATTATGCTCACAGTGCACTGTCATGAAATAAAGGTTAACACTAGAAGCGCCATTCTTGAGGAGCCTGGAATGGGTCTAATGCTCTGCTGTATAAACCAAAAAGGGGTGTAGAGTGGTGGTTCCGCCATGTTCTTACCTGTCTGAGTTAGTGTTCGCTAAAGGGTGCAACCTGCCCTTTACTGGAGTTAGTATAGACTCTCTTAAGTGGTTGTAATCCTGGGGCAGGTGGTTAGTGCTCTGGGGGAGTTTGATCTCGGCCATTTGTCTCTATGTTTAGAGAGCACCGAGGTCGGCTTCCTTCAAGTAGAGGTAAACTGCAGTGGCCCGAGGTTGTGGTGTGAAGTTGAAGTTGCCCACAGACAGCTTCCTTGTCTTCTTCCTTCCTTAGAACTGTCTCAGAACCCAGAACACAGCAACAGACCCTTGCACACGTCTTGCAAGCACATATATCCCACAAGGTCATATGACAAACAAACGGATACATTTTCCAGACAGTCAGCTGACATACCAGACAGTTAACTCTTTCAGTGCTGCAACTAGGCAATACACATCATTCTTGCAACATAGACAACACTGACAAGACAAATGCATTCGTACTGGATAGGAGGGGCCCCTGTTGTACTGGGCCACTACAGTTCCCCCCTACTTAAAACAAGCCGACCTCAGCGCCTCTAAAACAGAGTGCATTTGTCCGGAGTGGACTAGCCTTCAGTGTCCAACAAAATAACACCTGGAGCTATATCTGCACAGTCATTGAGTGTGGAAGGCGAAACGTATAAACACCCCTCACCCTTCAGTGCTACTTTGGAGCTTACCCATCTAAGTGTACTCTGACTATTTATGGCATCAAATTTTGTGTCCAGCATTCCTTTTTATGACAGCGTGTGTGAAAAGTTGTAGGGCCATTACCACAAAAATCTGTTAGGCTGGACAGAATCCAGGATGCACTAACATTGCCATGGGGCACTTACATAATTTTTCTCTCCAAGGACTAATAGAAAAGAGAAATGAAGCATCACACCCCTACTAGGCACAAAACTGAGAAAGGGTTGACTGGCAGTACCGACACTGGCTAAGTAGAATGGTCGTCACTTTCCCGGAAGACTAACACATGGAGGGCAGTAACCTGAGGTAAATACTCCCATCTGAGTGGAAAGAAAAGATGTGTATTGACGATGCCTCCCCTGGGACAGGTGAAAGAGCATGCCGCCACACTTATGTAACTAGGAAACTCACAGGAAAGGAATCTCCCACTTGAATCAAAAATTACTCATACAGACATTCGCTAGGGGCAAACACCTTTACTTTTCACATACTTGCTTTACCCCTCCTGCACAAAACTTAAAACCTGCATAACAATATCACATCAATGCAATAAAAATCAGATTTTGGAACACAATTCTATTTTCTATGAAAAGGGGAAACATTTTTCAAGTATTTTGGGGGCTAATCAAAATGCAAGAATAAAAGTCTTTTTAGAAAAATCTTAGAAAAAGAATTAAGTGCCATGGAAAACATAAACAGTCTCAACCTTCAGAAGTCTCTGCATGAGAGTCTTTTAACACCACGTAGTGATTGGGTGTGTAGCTTTGGGCTCTTTGTTCTCAGGCTCAGTAGAGAACCCGGTGGGTGTTGCACTCTCACTCCAGGATCTGATACCCACTGAATTGCCCAGGGACAGACTCCAACACAGAAAAGCTCCTACCTCACTGTCCTCTGACTCGGTGTGATCGCGGGTTTGGGACACTCTGGTGCGGCTCATCCCCCCCAAGCAGCGGGCCTCTGCCAAAATCCCTGCAGGTAGGCCGGAGAGTGACTTCGCGGAACCACATAGGGTGGTGGAGGATGTCCTGGAGGTGGGCCAGTTGGAACGCCGGATAGGCTCGGACACAAAGGTGAATGAAAAATTCTCGTCACCAAACACCTTTACAAAGGGCTGTAGGTGCAGTGATATTAAGTCCCGGACTTCGTGGTTTGAATAATGAACTAAAATCCATGGAGGGTATCGGCTTTCAGTCCTGCTGGTAGCGGTCCGGTAGTACTGTAGATGGTGTGTAATGAGTGGGAAAAGGCCACATCCGCTCGCTGAGTCTCCCTGTACTAGAAGTAGAACTGGAAGCAGTCTGCAATCCCGGTTGTGGGCCAACAGGGCATCGGTTCACTGGCTGCAGAACCATCCTGTTGGGTAGAGCGCTTTTATCTGTCTGCAAGGACAAGTCCAGTGGATCGCTGGGAGCAGAGGGAAGCTCCTCCTCTGGGCGGTCTCTGGCTATAGACTATAGCTCCGCGGTGGGGGTGATCCCTACTTCTTCTTCAGCCTCGGCGGGAACATTTTGGAACAAACTTTTCACGGGCTGGGAACGTCCTAAAAAACATATGGGCTGAGTGCCATCTTGGCTTGCCCCAGTATCACAGTCCAAACCTGTAAATTGCTGCTCACCGTGACATTCAGGCAGCTCCACAGGGTCCAGTAGTACAACACAATTCCTGTGCAGATGGTAGCGCATCTTCGCCACAAACAAATACAGACTCTCCTTCTGCATTTTAAGCATACAGCCTATTCTGATACCACTCTGGCAAACATCCACAGGCTCAGAGGACCTGTGATCTTTAAGCATAAGAGTCGGAAGGATCTTTTCCTGAACAGACTTAGAAAACAGAGGGCAAACACTATTGCTGGCAAAAATCTTTCCGCTACAGGAAAAATGGCGGGAGAACATCTCTTTGGATGGTTTTTCGCTATTTTTACAGTCTCTGTACAACAGGCACAGAAGATTCATCCTGTTTGTGATGCCAAGAAGAGGCTGGTCCTGCAACTACCGAGGAGCAGGGCACAGCCTGGAAGACAGTGGGGTAGATTTTTGGGCCTAGTGACGGTGGCTCTACCATCTCCCACCTGGAGGGTAACTGGTGACATAGCTGAGGGCCTGTCGGCTTAAACAGGGGGGGCCCGCTTGGGGAAATACCTTAGTCATTTTGTCATTCATTATGCCACCGTTTCTTCTGCCGCGGGGATTCCTGCTGTTGGAGTAAATCTTCTGTCGCGCAGCTTCCGGGGGGAATTCCTTGTTGATGGAATAAATCCACACACACATAGGTACTCTTTAAGACGCAGCCTCTGGAAACGGACGGCCGACTGGTTATTTTACTTAACTTCAACAGATTACAACTTAGCAGCAACTGGCTCAATGGTGTGACAGGGAGAATTCATGGGGATGCAGGAGAAACCACAGTCTAAGTTATCTGTATGTCCTAGCCCGAGATACACTCTTACTTCTCGAGCTCTCTCTCTCTACTGGTCCACACTCACTGGCTACTCCATGCTGCACAACTCCCAAAACACTTCACTCGTTCTCATAGACAAGTGACTATCCTCTCGCCCTCCTTCATCTTCTGTATCTGTGGGATAAACGTGCCCACAGACAGCTGCCTTGTCTCCTTACTTCCTTAGAACTCTCTGAGAACTCTTACAAGCACATTTAGGCCTCCTGTCCACAGGCGTTATTTCGCCGGCAATTCATGCTGTCTGAAGCTTTCCATAGCGCTATGGAAAGCGGCGGCCCCCTGTCCACGAGCGGAGAATCATTGCGATTCTGTGCTCGCCGATGGCAATTCACAGCATGCTGCGAATTGCCACGATTTTCCGCGGTCAGCCTATCTGTCAGAGAGACTGACAGCGGAGGTCCATCTGCCGGCTCCTGCTCCCAGGCGGCAGCTCCCGTGGTGGAGATCTGCCAAGGGATACCGCAACGTCCACGGACAGGGGGCCTTATCTCACAAGGTCACATGACAAACAAACAGATACATTTTCCGGACAGTCAGCTCACATACTAGACAGTTATCTCTTTCAGTTCTGCAGCTTGGCAATGCACATAATTCTTGCAACACAGAAGACACTGACAAGACAAATGCTATTGTACTGGATAGGAGGGGCCACTGTTGTACTGGGCCAATGTTGCTGTTGATAATGATGTTAATGTGATGTGACCCTGCAGAGGTCAGTGATGCTCTAGAATGGTGTAGCAATGATAGTGCTAACAGTGTACAAAATGTGATACTGTCTAATAATTCTAATGCCACTTGTAACATGTGTCACATCCGTGTGTGATGTTACTGAGGTTCCTCCAATGCCTTTGGTAATAAGTGCTGACACTTATGCAAGATGTGGTGACACCTGAGACCAAGGGAGGCTCTGCCGGGGAACCATCCCATGCAAACCCCAGCAGGATTGGCTGAAACAGAAGCAGCTTGCAGTGCCCTACCATTTCAAAGAAGAGTTACTTAGGCAACTTGCCTATGAGATCCCGCTGGCTGGAAACTTAGGGGTTGGTAAAACCAAAACCCAGCTAGCCCATTATTTCTACTGGCCTAAGATCAGTATAGACATAGCCAACTACTGTCGGTCATGTGGAATGTGCCCAAGGATTGGGAAATCAGGGCCCGCTCCCAAGGCTCCTTTAGTTACTTTGCCAATAATTGCAGAGACTTTCCAGATGGTTGCTGTGGATCTGATCGGGCCCCTGGCCATTCCCATCAGCTCTTGAAAATGCTACATCCTGACCATAGTTGACTACACCACCCGGTACCCTGAGGCCATGGCCCTGTCCTCCGCAGGGACCGAGAAGGTGGCAAAGGCCCTGATGGCCATATTTTTTCACATAGTATTTCCCAGGGAGTTGCTTACTGATCAGGTGCCCCAGTATATGTCCAGCTTAATGCAGTGCCTCTGTAAGAAAATGCAGGTGCAACATCTGGTAGCCAGCCCGTATCACCCCCAGACTAATTGTCTGTGTCTGTGTGAACGGTTCAATGGCATCCTGAAGCAGATTCTAAATATGTTGATCAAGTCCCAATGACACAACTGGGAGTGGTACCTCCCTCACCTGTTATTTGCTTACTGAGAGGTACATCAGGCCTCAACGGGGTTTTGAGCTCCCGTATGGAAGGTGGGTGCTTGGACCCCTGGCTCTGGTAAGACAATCCTGCGAAGGAGAACTGGTCACCTCTGAAGTGTCAGTCATCTACAAGATACAATTCTAGCCTCCCAATAAAACACAATTACTTCCTAGCCAGCAAATTCGGATATTTCAAGTGCAACAAGAAAAAATGCAAGTGCTGCTCAAATACAGAGAATAAAAAATCTGAATTTGCAAGTTCTATTACAAAAGAAACCTTTAAAAGAAAATTTCACATCAACTGCTCTTTGGATTTCATTATATACCTCCTCCAATGCCCATGCGGTCTCCAATACGTAGGCCGCGCAACACAGAAATTATGCTGCAGAATCAACAGCCATAGATTGAACACTGTACAGGGCTTTCTAAAACACAGTGTATCTCGCCATTCAACTGTTACCCACGGCCAGAGTTTCGAATCTTTTTCAGTTGCTGCTTTGGAACAAAGTCCGTCTAACAATCCAGACAGATTTGAGGCTTTCAGAAGACGCAAGATGTTCTGGATCTTTAGGTTAAACACTTTGTTTCCCATGAGCCTGTATGAAGCCCTCGAGAACATCACGTGAAGACTCAGCTTCTATGTTCATGTTCATTTACACGTTCATCAATTTTATTTATTTTATTTTATTTTATTTATTTACATGACCATTCATGTGTATATATATTCATTTAATTTATTGCTCAAAATGCCTTGTATACTTTTCATTCATGATGATTCATATTGTATTTCAGATCTTCCTTCTTTTTTACCATAATTTTATCTTTATTGTATTAAATATACATGTTCATTTGTCACCCCCCACCCCTTCATTCCACCTCACTATCTCTCACATACTTCTCTAAAATATTCCTTTTCACCCAGATGGCACTTTTTCTCCCCAATTTGTGCCTGATAAGTTCACTTCTCTGCGCGCGCTCCACACAGCCGCAAGCCGCTAGTCACAAGCGAGCCCTACTCTTTCTGACGTGAGCAGGCCAGCTCTCTCCAGCGCTCCAGTTCTGCAGGCCCCAGACTTCGCGAGGAGGTTTGTGGTGCACACTGATGCCAGAGCATATGGGTGCTCTTCTCAGCCAAATAAACTCTGGTGAGGAATAGCCCCCTGTGCTTTATCTCAGCCACAAGCTTCTGTCCAGAGATGTGGCCAACACTACAGTAGAAGATAAGTGCTTAGCATTTGTGTGGGCCCTGCAGAAGCTGCAGCCGTATTTCTATGGGTGCAACTACACCATTGTGACAGATCACAACCCTCTCAGCCGGCTGAGGGGTTGCAGGTGATAATGGGACATCTCTACAATAGAGTCTTGCTTTGTGTTTCAATCTGCCATCTTTCTGGTCTGGAAATATTTGACTCAATTTAGGCAGATGTTTAAGGCCGCCTGCACACGGGCAGAAATCCCGCCGAGGGATTTCCCGCGGGATTTCCGCCACTGAAAGTTTGCATAGGAGTGCATTACAATACGCACTCCTATGCAGACGGCCGCAGTTTGGCCGCGCGAAATCTCGCGCGGCAAACAAACCGCGGCATGTCCTATTTTTGTGCGGGGCACGCACTCACCCGGCCGCACATGAGAGAGCCGGGGCCGCCAGGCGCGGGTGAGTACGCGCTCGTCCCTGCAGGCTCTCAGGTCGGGTCCCGCGGCGAGAATTCTCGCTGCCGGATCCGACCCGCTCGTCTGCAGGCGGCCTAAGTGTATTTCCTGCCAAGCAGAGCTCAACAATATTCATTCAACTGCCTTGCACACCTGTACCAGAGGGGCCTTTGATCCAATTTGCTCTTTTTGGGACCAGCAAAACAGTCCTTTGTTGTAGTGATAACAAAATTAGCCATTTGTAGGAGATCCCATTGTCTCCCTGCCCCTCTAATACGCATCCTCTAGACATGCTGACTGCAATTTCCCTCCCCCGAGATGGGATAGAGGGGATTATGGGTCATTTGAAGGTCCCAGCTAAACAGCAATTATATTTTCAAAAGTGTGAGTATATAACAAACACAGTTTTTGGTATTTGTTATAGGAAATAGCTTCCCTGTTGGAGTGCCTCCAAGGGAAATATGTCCAAAATGTTAAATTGGGTTTCCATCCGGAAGATCTGTGCATCTACTTAGCCAGCCTTCAGATTATGTTATGAGGAGAACAGCAGAGGTTGGACACTAATGGACTTTAAAACTAAAGGGGGGTTTTCACCCAATTGTCAGACCCAGGAGTTGTATCTAAATTCAGACCTCTCCACCATTATTTTAAGAACACAGCTAGGAGCACACATGCATCCTCTCGGCCACCGTCACAGCAAGTGCAGAGGGGGAAGATTGCATGTGTGCCACAGCCACCAATATGAGCACATTGACAGTCATGGCCACACATTGTAACCGTATCCGTGAATTTAGATGCATTCCTTATAGGTGGAGCATTTAAAATAATGTTCTGCACTGTACTGTTCAGGGAGACTGGTGTATGTATCATGAGGGAACCTCACAGAAGATCAAAATGACTCTCAGATACGATGGCAGGACAGAAGGGTCTGGTGATTGTTTCCCTCTTCGTAGCTGTTGTTCAATCTAAGCTGTGTGTTCTGGAAAAAAGAGTTAAAACAACATATTAATGATTAACAAGCCCAATAGCAGCTCCATCTGTCTGCAGCTTCATCAGTTCCAGAGTTTTTGGGTTGCAGGCAGTAGTGTTCACAACCTTTGGATGATTCTTGGGCCCTTACACTCTTGTTTGCTAATAATGTGGTTGCTCCAGGGAGGGAAGTCCTAAACCCATTCTCACCACCCAGGAGCAAAAGTGATGGGACCAAACTGGGCTCTTTCCAAGGGCTCCATAACAGCAGCTTTTCCAGGGAACTTTATTCTGTAAGAGTTCTCAGATAGATAGGTGATGCTACTGACTATCAGTGAAGAATTACTGACTCCTCCTTCCTGAGTTTCCGATACTCCCGCATGATGCTTCAGCCTGTAATCTGATAAGGAAAACTGGTATTAAACCTGGAGAAAGTCTTACAATAATGTTCCATATATAATCAGCATCGAGTCAGATATTCTACAATCTACATCGCAGTGATATGTATGGAATCGCTAAAAGTTGGGAATTACTGGAGAGAAGATTTCCATTCATGCCCATCACTTACATTATTATATCAAACACTTACTCTATAATGTACATCCTTTCATATGACAGAACCGAACAGCACCGAACATCCCCATTGACTATAATGGGGTCCATTTCATTTCTGCACAGCAGTCCAGCATTTTACCGGATGGAAAAGTCCTGCATGCAGGACTTTTTCTCCAGGTATTTTGTGCCAGATCTGTGACGGAACCTCCGAATAAATGTGAAAGCAGCCTTAGTCATCTTAAAGTCACAGTACAACAATTAACATTAGAAATACTTCACAGTCCAACAAGATTAAGCATATGGTTGGCTGTAGCTAGATAATGAAGTGGCAAATGCTGTGTAGTCAATCTGCTTTGCAGACCCCTTTAAGGGGTTTAGATACAGACATCACTAAGAGAATCAAGATGAAGGAACTACAGCTAGAGAGACTGCTACAGAGAGGTCACATCATCCTGTTGTTCTGTGCATTGGGATACCCATGACAGACATCCAAGGACCGTTCACCTATGCTACAGTACCAACTTGCTAGAGACACGTAAGTGAGGTGGGCCCTCAGAAAAAAAACTGCCGTGTGCACACGGGTAGTGACTTAAGTGCAGACTTGACAGTTAAAAAATACGCAAGCTTGACCCAATGCCAAGGAAACACATAATCATCCTTCAGTTGTGAACAAGATAATGGACAACATTTGCATCACTTTTGGACTGTATGCAGGCGACTGGCACTGCTGGGTGGAAAAGTTTAATATTTGTGATTTATGAAAGATTATTATAATATTCTGCATATAATTAATTAGGGTTAGTTAGGTTAGCCAACTGTTCTGTAATTACTTTAGATCGCCTATCTATTAACAGAAGTTTCAATTGCCAACTAATTCTCCAAGTTTGTTATAATATATATATATATATATATATATATATATATATATATTTTGTAAGCCCCGTGTGCACATCATACTCCGCTTCCTGTGTCGCCTGCCCCTACTGCTACAACCCTACCCACTCTTCATGTCTAAAGTTGTGTTGAATCATAAAACGGGTTACCACATGAAAAGCAGTTATCACCTATTCATAATGAACGATTGCTGGATGCTCAACTAATCATTAAAATGGGGGTCCTAAGCCCAAGTTCCAGAAGAGCCTGATAGGACAGTGGTCATACCTGCGCACTACTGCACTGGATGACCCCTTTATTCGATCAGAGGAGCTCTTTCTATCATTTTCTGTAGTGCCCAGCATTTTCTAGTTATGACTCAGCTAGTCACTATTTATATAGGTTTTGTACAAAGATCAGCCCCAAGGACCTCCACTCATCAGGAAAACAAGGGTCAATGATGGTCATTTGGCTGATCTAATCCAGCTGAGTAGAGGCGGAGAGGCGGGCACTGCATATAACACTACAGATTCATGGCTGAAGGTCCTTGTATATGGAGCAATTTTCTGCAGTAGACAAACACCAATCAACGAGATCTACCGATCCATTACACAAGCCAATTCAGACTCTTCTGGAGGATGACTGATCGCTCATACACTCATTCGTCCTCATATGGGTGTTGTTAGTCTGCCACAAATCTCTCCATATACGCATATTCATGTGCACATAATTAAACCGATCACCTGACAAACGCACGTTTGCTTGTTCGTTGGCTGATCTTTGCACTTTTACATGATCTGATGATTGGGAAAGAACATTCTTGCCTGATTATCAGGCCATATAAAAAGGCCTTTAAAGGGGTTCACTAAAAGTTTTTCCTCCAAAAAAATTCTTTCATTTCAAAATTAGAGCCGGGGCCGCTAATGTATTTGTTTGTTTCTCTAATGAGAAGTCACATGCGTGACCTGTGATGTCACCAGGTCTTCTAGCACAGTGAAGCTTTGTAACCAGGCCACATGATGTAGTAATGATGATGCCCTGGTCTGTTTAAATGACGTCACTGACGGCGTTCCATTTTGGGGTTTTGCATTAGATAAACAACTATATATCTGCTGCAGCTAATGTAAAGAAGGGGCAGCTGGAGGACAGAAGAGGCAGGAGAGCTATAAGTCCATGGAGAGGTATTAACGATTTTCTTTTTTAATTTGTTTCCCCCACACTGCTGCCAATATCCCTTAGTTGGACAACCCCTTCAAGCTAGTTGCTGGGTCAGCTCTCTCCTTAACATCCACAGACTTTCCTGCAGCAGGTACTACTCATCTGTGGCGTCTCTCCTCTCTGTGGTTCTGATAGGCAGGCAGGTAAGTTCCAGAGGTGCAGCAAGGCTCCGTTGCAGGAGACACACGCTCAATTTACGGAGGTCATGTGCTCGGTTCTTGTAGTTCACGCGCTCAGTACTCAGAGGCCATGCACTTAGTTCTTGGATGACACACGACTAGTTATCGGAGGACACACTCATTTTTCAGAGGTCACAGGCTCAGTTCTCGGAGGTCACACACTCAGTTCTCGCAGGTCACGTGCTCATTTCTCGGAGGTCACATGCTCAGTTCTCATAGGTCAGATGCTCAGTTCTTGGAGGACACACGCTTAGTTCTCAGAGGTCGCAGGCTCAGTTTTTGGAGGTCACGTGCTCAGTTCTTGGAGAATACATGCTCAGTTGTTGGAGGTCACGCTCTTAGTTCTCAAAGGTCACGCACTCAGTTCTTGGAGGCCACGCACTCAGTTCTTGCATGTTATGCACTCAGTTCTTGGAGGTATGCGTTCAGTTCTTGGATGTCACGCACTCAGTTCTTGAATGTTATGCACTCAGTTTTTGGAGGTACACATTAAGTTCTTGGAGGTCATGCACTTAGTTCTTGAAGGTCACACTATCAGTTCTTGGAGATCACGCTCTCAATTCTCGGTGGTCACACATTCAGTTCTCAGAGGTTACATGTTCAGTGAGTGCAGGTCACGTCCTTAGTTTTTGGAGGTCACATGCTCAGTTGTTGGAGGTCATGCTCGTTTGGGTGTTACTGTAAGATGGGGTTATAAATCCAAATAAAGTTTTCAAAGCTTTATTGCTGGAATGTGAGGCTATGAGCTGCCTGATGACTGTACAAGTAGGCAGGTTGTCAGATTGCAATTTCTGCATTAATAGGTGAAGTTCAGGCACAGAACTAGTTCACAGTAAGCAGGAGGTGTGGCACGCTCGCTCTTATATAAGGAGCATTCAGAGATGCCAACTGTGAAAGTAACTCTTCCAGAATGTTTTCCTACCTGCTGCTCCTGCTGATCGCCTCTCTACAGTTCACTGGTGAGTCCTGAAGCTTAAGTAAATAGCATGGATTGTATTCATATGGGGGGCCTTCTTAGGGTTACCTTAAGTTTATGAGGTTGATATTTTTGGGTGCCTCTGTTTCTTAGAGTTCAGGTAACTGCCTGACCCAGAGCTCTTTACTGTTATTGGTGGATTGAAGCTGGTTCTGATATTTCCTATCATCAGTAGCCCTAATGTATATAACGCAGAGGACCTCAGAAGGTCATAGATTGAGATGCTTTAGAATTCTTTGACTTTCTGAAAATTTCTCTCTTTGAGCCCCTCCATCTTATACATTGTAGGGGAGAATGGTGAGTCCACCTGTTTATAATCAGTCTGATGCCATTTTCCCAGGTCTGCAGAGACCCTTCCCTGATGGCTTCTGTAAGGGGTACATTGCTGCAATCTATGACATTTTTAGTCACAGCCATCAGCTTGTCTTCTTGTGTGATGTCTTAATATTTGCCTTATCCAGAATATTTCAGGTCTATGCCAAGGGTGAGGCTGACCTCTTCAGAATTGCATATGCTAATGCTATGTATGGAATGTGGATATACGGCTTAGCCTTGGATACTATAAGTAGGAGTCCTCCTCTAATCTTCATAGTGATTGCTTGGGTGAAATAATCTGCTTCCTGTATGAAATTACAGAGGGTGTCATCCTCGTTATGTCTGGACATTTTGTAGCTTCTTTAACTAGTAAGATGCATTGACCCATTTGCTGTGGAGGCCTGCGATGCCATGGCCAGGAGGTCTAGGTAGCCAAACTTTACCCTCAAAGAGCAAAACTCCAATGGTGGGATGTTTAAAGGAAGTTGGTCACCGAAAACCATCATAAACCAAACCTAAGCAAACAAGTAACCACAGCCATGGCCCCAAAATTTTTGTTTTTGTGTAGTGTGCACATTATGCAAGTGAATTGGGACTGGTCCCATGCATATTTCCATTGCAGGACTGCTATGGCCTCTCTCCCTCTCTGTCAACTCAAAACACAACCCTTGGTTCTTGATTGACTCCCTAGCTTCTCTAAGCTAGAGATGTTGTGCGCTCCATACACAGCGCATGTGGCAGACATGTCCCCTGCTGTGGGCATTGGGAAGTGTGGCATATGTGCAATGTGTGGACCGCATGCCATCCCCAGATCAAGCAAACTGGAGATGTCAATAAGAGCCAAGGGGTGTGTTTTGAGCTGACGGAGGAGGAAAGAACCCAGACTAGTCTTGCAATGGAAAAGCCCACCAGACTTGTCACAGCTAATTTGCATACCCCACATCATAAGAAAACAGCAATTTCAGGGCTTTGGAGTGGAAAAAAGGTATAGTTGAGCAATGCCATGTTGATAAGTGGATATGGCTCCTTCCTTAGGGCAAGCCCCTGATCATATGAGCACATTTAGTCCCAGATAGGCAGAGGTCAAAGGCCCCCAGTGGCACTCACCTTGTAGCCCACCTCCATAATTAGCTGGTAGAACATACCTAAGACGGTCTTCCTACCATAGAGGCCTTAGTACGGGTGCTAAATTCTAGAAAATAGTGCAGAACAGCATAGAAAGCTGAATACGATCCTGAGCGGGCAGCTGCGTGACCTGCTGGATAAAAAGGCAAGGTCCCTACTACCCTAGACCATCAGGGAGATAAACACTACCCCCATTCACACCCTAGACAATAAGGGTTATTACTGCTAATTCTTTTAGCAGCAGAGAAGGCCGCAGTCTTGTGTTGAGTATCTGCACCTATTGGCCCTAGAGAGCTGCCATGGACATCACATATGCATAGTCAAAGATTTGTGTTATTAAATGCATCTAATTGCTGAACACATCACCATCCGGAAGCACCAAGATTATCCGGTTTTATGTTCTTATCACACAAATTGCCACCACATTCCAGCATTCTTAGATGTTACATTCATTATTCTTCCCGTATGACTGTATACTGTGATTAATATCTCCTTCTCTCTGCATTGCAGGAGCTCTTGGTTACTCCTATTGTAAGTATACAAAATCCTTCTATCCTTGAACATAAAGCAAACCATGCTACAGAGGGCACATAAAGGAGCCACTGCGCTGCCATCAATATGACGTAGAAGGGTGTATTCTCCAAGGGATGTCACACTTGTTATCAAGAAACCCACCGAACTGCACACATTCATATAAAAAAGAACCACCAAAATCTTCAGTTATAGGGCATCTGAAGAGACGTCCATTACAAGTCAGTCAGATATGACATAACCACATTGGTTGAGGTTCAGCAACTTTGGGACCAATGATCTTTACCAGCCCAAGTTATAGCCCACTCCCAATAACCCATGTGTTACACCAAATATCGGCAGTACTAGGGTATCACATGGATCGTAGTGTATTAAAGGCACAAATAGCAATAAATTATACACATTACCCACAATACATCAGGGGAAAAAAACGCATCTACAGATTTTGGTTCTGGCAGTCCAGTGGCTTGGGTGTGGTATTTTAGACTCTTTCATGCGAGGCTCTTTCATATAGTTTTCTTCCCTGTAAATGTCTTCCCTAAAAGACTGCTCTATAACTCTTCCTTACAAGACTATTCTATACAAAACTCTTTCTTACAAGTCTCAACACTACAAGACCCTTCCCTATAAAAATTTCCTACAAGTCTCTTCCCTACAAAACTCTTTCCTGCAAGCCTCTTCCCTATAAGACTCTTCCCTATAAGTCTCTGACGTATAAAACTCTTTCATACAAGGCTCTCCCCTATAACACTCTTCCCTAATCCTCCTCCTTGCAAGTATTTTCATTATAAGATTCTTCCGTATAAGAATCTTGCCTAAAAATCTCTTCTGTATAGGACTCTTCCCAACAAGTTTTTTACCTAAGATTCTTCTCTGTAAGACTCTTCCCTACAAGACTCTTCCTACAAGTCTGTTCGCTATAAGACTCTTCCCCACAAGACCTTTCCTACAAGTCTGTTCCCTATAAGACTCTTCCCTACAAGACTCTTCCCACAAGTCTGTTCCCTATAAGACTCTTCCCTACAAAACTCTTCCTACAAGTCTGTTCCCTATAGGACTCTTCCCTACAAGACTCTTTCTACAAGTCTGTTCCCTATAAGACTCTTCCCTACAAGACTCTTCCTACAAGTCTGTTCCCTATAAGACTCTTCTCTACAAAACTCTTCCTACAAGTCTGTTCCCTATAAGACTCTTCCCTACAAAACTCTTCCTACAAGTCTGTTCCCTATAAGACTCTTCCCTACAAGACTATTTCTTATAAGACTCTTCCCGAAAAATCTCTACCCTAAAATTCTCTTCCCTATAAGACCATTCCCTACATGTGTCTTCCCTATTAAGCCGCTTTCACGAGAAAATCGTGCAAGATTTGTGCATTGTGAGTCACATAAATATCGCACAAATATGACCTCATACACATGAGTGATGTGGGCCGGGAAAAAAATCGCAACATGTCCTATTTTTTTTTTAGTTCCTCAGAATGCTTCGGCCATTGTTTTCAATGGGACAGTAAAACACATTGCATGGCTTGCGATGTGCACGCGAGTGTGACGTTCGGTTTCCCATTGAAAACAATTGGAAACACTCGAAATCCACGCTGGAGGATAGCAACTGTACTGAAGTGATGGGAGGCATTTTTGACATAGAAACGCCTTGCATCAGCAGGTACATTGAACGCTCACGGGCATGATACTGTGCTGAGTTCCATGTCCTGATATCGCACTCGACCGTATGTAGGAAGCCTAAGTCTCTTCTATAGAATTTTTCCTACAAGACTACTCCCTAGAAATCTCTTTTATATAAGACTCTTCCCTACAAGACTCTCCCTTATAAGTCTCTTCTCTATATGACTCTTCCCTAAAAATCTCGTCTTTATAGGACCCTTCCCTAACGGTTTCCTCCCTGTAGCACTCTTCTCTACAAGACTCTTCCCTGCAAGTCTCTTCTCTACAAACTCTTCCCAATAAGACTCTTCCCTAAATCATTACCCGATATAATGTGTTTGTCTTTCCCTCCTTATAATTGTAGATGGTGTTCCAACATGGGGAATAGTGTGTTTGGCCCTTGTGGGCTCGGTGTTGGTCCTGCTGTTTCTTGCCTTCGCTCTTATGGTAAGTTACAGAATTTGTTGCTAGAAAGAAAATGTTTTTGAGGGTTTTTTAATGTCCTTAAAAATAAATAAACAAATAAAATATCAAACACCAAATTATGCAAATCTGTCCATGACCGGGCTTCTAACAAACCACAGTGGGACACAACAGTAAACCACAACTGGAGCAGCACATTCCACTGTCCACCATCAGTACTGTTCTGTCCTCTGTCCTTGACCTCTTAGTATTCTACACTCCATTATTTACAACCTCCCGCCCAGAGCCAGTTTAAGGTTTGTGGATGATTCTGGGAAAGGATTTGTTATGGACCTTAATCCCACCTCTAGAACTTGGACCCCATCTGAGCCCCTATGGCCACCATGTACACTGTCAGAAAGTTGGTCTCGCGTGCACATTATTTTGCCCACTGAAATCTATGGGAGTTATGGAGAAAGCCAAGGCAGTCACCCTTCCACCTATTCTCGGCTATATAAAGTCACCACTAGTCACGGAGGGGTCCTCATTTTCCAAAGAGCTGGGTTTCCCAGGGTGAACAGTGATTTCAGGGGTGTAACAAAAAAAAGGCTGTGAGGGCAAAATAGAAGAACTATGTTTGCTGGGGAAGCTGGAGGGCCCCTTCTTCCTGCCCATCACCTCTTAGGTCCTCTTCACTTTGCTGGTATGCCCATACATCTGCTTCTACCTGCTAGATTGGACCCGCTAATATTCAGTGTCTTAAGAACATCTACTTGAAGGGATTGTATTTTCAAATACCTTATTAGGGAATTCTGATTTAAGGGGGTTGTCCAAGAATTCAACAACAGGGCTGCTGTCCATGCAGCCTATGAGAATCCTATCTTAGGACAGGTAAATGCATCTCTCTGGACTGGAGAGGGCAAAGCCTAATGCCGCAGTGTGTGTTCCTGTTAGACCACATGATAAAGTGTGGCGGGAACAGACAGTGTAGTGTTAGTCTCCACCCCCTGCTCTCCCAGCCCCAGCTACTTCCCCTCCAATCCCAAGATGCATTCACTTTTCTTTGAATGGGATTTTCACAGGCTGCATGGACAACAGCTATTTTCTTGAAATCCTGGTAAACCCTTTTAATTAATTAGCCACAGCTATGTCTAGCATAAATGAAAGTCTGTGGGGGCCCTTGGATGTTTGTGTATTTTATGGACATAATAATGATGTAAATGGGTACCATGTAGTTCTTTATGCCTCCTGTGGGGGTGCTGCAGGGGAATTAAACACTTACTGCCAGGTTCCCCCACAGATCAGAGCTGATCACTGGTGGTTCCATCAGCAGGATGCCCTGTGAGCCTCTTATTTTCGGGGAAGCATTGTAACAGAATAACATTACTTACCACTGATGCCCCTTTACGCGTTATAAGGTCTTTTCATTGGCCTTCAAATTTTTTTGTAGTCCAGCTTTTATGATTTTACCTTAAGATCCTCTGTAAAATATGTGTAATGCTTTGTGTCTTTGAAGAGACGTTCCACCTTTTTGTCTTCTCTACTTGAACCATTTTGTTGTGAGGGTCACTCAGCGTTGACGGCCTCCTTCTTACACTTTCAACTGCTTACATTCCAGATTGCTATGCGCCGTAGACAAAGCAGACGTTGCTGAAGGAGGATGGAGAAGATCTAGAATGTTCTACATGTTTCCCCTGATTTCTTAAGCGCTGAGGAACATGTTGGCGCTATTAAAATAAAGATTATTATTACACCATGAGATCCTGGAGACACTGATTCCTTCGGGACTTTCAACGCATCAAAATCAAATAGTGAAGTTCATGAAGGACACGTGAAGCTAAATGTTCGGACCCTTTGTATCTGCCGCAGTTGTCTATGGATCAGAGGCGTAACTTGAAGCTCCTGGGCCCCAATGCAAAACCTGGAACGGGGCCCCCAACTATAATGCTTTATTCATAGTACTGAGCCTAATGGGCCCCCCAAGGCTCCTGAGTCTGGGTGCAACCGCATCCCCTGCATCCTCTATAGTTACGCCCCTGCTATGGATTTAATAAAACATCTGCTAAGAGAAAGTCATACCCCTCTATTAGGTGGCACTTGTCAGTTGGGTGGCACTGAACTCACAGTTAAAGACCCCCTGCAGTCATGTCTTTTTTGTATATAGAAGCCCGTTTGCTACTAAACTTTATGCAGTAAATGTCCCAAGGATGAACTTTTTAGAGTTTTGCAGAAAGGGTTAGATGGTGCCAACAGCTCCTCCCAACTCCCTCTATATTCGCATGATTGGCCTTAGTTTCCTGTACTGACCAGGAGGGCGCTAGAGAAGAAGCCAGTCTGACCAAGTCCTGCATCCGCAGAGCCTGCCCAGTGCTCATCTACTCACATGGTGGCACTCTAATACCAAAAACACAAGTAGCATAGTATGTTAGACTGAAAGAAGACAATGTCCATCTAGTTCAGCCTATTTCCACCCCCACCCCCTAGTTGATCTAGAAGAAGGCAAAAAAAACTATGAGACAGAAAAGAAAAGTGTAAGAGAAAAGTGTAAAGATAGAAAATGCTGCTCTTGTCATAAATTATTAAAACACCAAAGTGTCTGTGTCTTATGTCTTCTTTCCATTGATGCGTTTATTAAGTGTAACTCGGCTTTACTTATTACATCAGCATACTCTCTGAAAGTTTAGCTGAGCCAATACATACAAATGTCAGTTACAATAATCTAGGCATCTCGTATATCTCGTTACATGTCCTTCTCCACTGAATTATGTAGGGAAGACAATTCAAGAGATTAGATGTAGGATTCTCGCACACATAGGTAACATCAGACGAGGTGAGGAAACATCCTTGGCATGCCATATAATGTCAATTTATTGAAATTCCAAGACATAGAACTTATACGTTTAAACGGTGGGAGAGGGTAGATCAATGATAAACTATTGTGCAAAGAAACATCATGGATTTACCGTCTGGATTCTAGCCATCCGAGAAACTTTATGAGATTTTATTGTTTGCTCCCTTTATATGACATCCGATGAGAAGTGTTTAATGATTGCTGTTTTGTGGTTTGTGGTGGATTTTATCCTCTTCACGATGCATGTTTGAGGTTGGTTATTATCAATTGGATCAGAGTATGTTTATCTTGCCCGCTAGGGAGGCATTTTGACTGGTCACATCCTTGCCTGGTTTCCCCAGGCTCGCAGTATGTTAGAGTGCATGCATGGGCTCAATTGTGCAATGTGCTTTCCATTTTCGTTACGTTCATGCCGGAGTGCCTTGTCAATCCATCAGCCTCTCTGTGGGGGCTGATAACATGGCACAGCCTTGGGGAATCTCCTCCCTTTATCGTCTTGTTTCCCGCTGGTGCCTCTGTGCATGTGCGAGCTGGTTTGTGACGCGTCGATCACGTGGTCTTGGGGATCCTCCCCTCCCGGTGGGATATGGTGATTGGACCTTGCATTCAAGTGCCTTGATTAGGGGCGCTGACTAAGGGGCTATTTAAACCAGCTTATGCACATCCCTATCTGAGGCTCAATTTACATGCTGTCAGTCCACCATCGGGGCTGACGGTTTACATCTTTTTTGTTTTACTCTATCCATTTTATTCTATGAACTTAATTTAGTTAAGGTAATGCTTGTGCTTCTGATTCTAGGAGGCAAGCACTATAGGTAAAATACATGTAATTTATTTATGTCTAATGATCAGAAATATATGGAATTACATATGATATCATTGGTTGGACAAGATTGGCAATACACCCTCAGACTAGAAGGAGTAGATAGTCCAGCACTTTATATAGAGACTGGTCTCTACTCCTGATATTTTTGTATGTTGTTTTTCCTAGTATTTTGTGGCCTCCTTAGGCTTATTTTATTTATTAATAAAAGTTATATTTTAGGTTCATTGGTGAATTACATAAGAATTAAACCCTACTGCTTCAGTGACTTCAATTGTCAGTTACTATTCGTGGGATGTTGTACTCCGTCCTGACACACCCAGAAACCACCATAAAACCTCCTAGAAACGCCCATTTTGTGGCATATTTATAGGGAGTCTGTCACTGAAAATCACCATCATAAAGCAAACTGAAGGAGAATTTACAGACTAGTGTAGCATACCATTTTTCCTGGCACAGCTACTCCACAGTCCTGAAATTGCTGTTGGTTCAATGGGCATTTCAATTGCAGGACTGATCTAGGCTCTGCCCTCCATTGCCTCAAAATATTACCCTTGGCTCTTGATTGACATCTCCAGCTGAAGTCATATTTTTACACTGCACATGCTACAAGTCTCCAGGACTGACACATGCACAGTGACTCGCCCAACTGGGTCCAGTCACCTCACTGAAGTCACGCGCATGAGCAGTTAGTGTAGCGCAACCACCGTGTTGGAAATGCACAGCGTCTCTAATGCAAACTGGAGATGTCAATCAAGAGTCAAGGTGCATGTATTAAGACCATGAAGGGGAAAAAGCCGGGACCAGCCTGAAACTAAAGTGCTCTTCAGGCTACTTACAAAAAAATTGCATATTGTGCGCACACAGCGCAAGAATGGCAATTTCAGGCCCGTAGAGTGGCTGTGCAGGAAAAAAAGGTATGGTTACAACTGTCTTTATATCCATTATAGCCATTATTTCCTGTTACTTATATAATAGGGCTGCACACAGAATATATTCACCCCCATTAGTCATTGTCCCCGATAGGCTGTACAATCTATCCTCCCTATCAAGCACATGTATACTGCATGTCCATTGGAAGCCGGCATTGAATTGCAGAACAAAAATGAAAAACTTAAAAAAAGGAAAAGTCACGAAGATTTTGCACAGCTGAGGTTTTGAGCTCAGGATTCTGGTGCCACAAGGCATTAGTGCATCTTCTGTGCCATGCACTACCGTTTACTGTTTTGTGAATGGGGCAAAAACTAAAATCGGTGGAACTTGCTCCCTCTGTACACATACTGAAGCAGCAGGGGGTCCCGGATGAAGTGAACTCTGGAGAAATATAATTTAGGTATAGAGGAAAATGGGCTAAAAAGGAGTCCAACATCAGTGTGGTTTCATTTCGTAATTTATGCTTATAGCGTTTAGGGCTCTGCTTTGTGGGCCATACTAGTTAACAGTGCGAGTCCGGAGCAGTTAGTGACTTGCGCCTGTAGACTAGTAGAAGGAGACAGAGGGACAAACAGAAACGCCAAGTAGAGGCGTTTGAGTAAGTGAACCCAGAGCCAATACCCACCACCACCACCACCTCAATTGTGTTAGGCTAGAAGGCTAGTAGTTATTCCGTCTGCTGCAGAGTTTGCAGTTCTGTTACCCACCAAAACCAAAGACCGTTTTTATGGACTTCAGGTTTCCTATTTTCTGCATGCAGTACCCTGCGGTGAGGCTGGGACATTGCCCCATCTGGTCAGATGACTATTTCTGGCACTGCAGCCCTCTTTAATGGGGCTGAGCTGCAGTACCAGACACAACCACATGGAAATGGATGGCACTGTAGTGAGGGGCACGCTCTGCAGCCCATTTGTTCTTCCCAGAGACCAGACCTCTGTAGATCACAGTCATGACTAGTGTTGCTTGTTGTGTTCGGCCGGCTGATAAAATCATCTGTTAGCAAAAATCGCCAAAATATTGTCTCTCTGCTTTGAGCAAACAGGGCAGGCATGTTGGTTTAGCACTGCTGCCCAGCAGTACTGGAGTTCTTGGTATAAATCTGACCTTGATAGGGATTTGAAGCTGGGATCCCACCTCTGCAAGGCAGCAGTGCTAACTAATGGAAGAACAACCACCGCCTCCCCTGTTGTTCAATAGATATTTTGGAGGCCAAATTAGAGAACCCGATTTTTACTCCTATTTATTTTAATGGAAGTCGGAGTCCTGATTCACAATTATTTTTGGATCACTCCCAACCCAATTATTTCAATAATTGCTCAACTCTAGTCATGACTCTTCCATTATCAGGCTCCATGCTTTATATGACTGAAGCGCCAACTGCTGGCTAACAGCAGCATTGCGTTCACTCAGAAGCAACAAGTGATAAATTAGGATAAAATACTTCAGGGACCAGAATTCCACTGCACTCGTGTAACACATATAATGACATTCAGCAGCCACTCGATGCCATCCCATGAACAGGAGCGCCATTACTGAGGGCACATCGGCACCGCTCAGTTCCACTGGGGGAATCTGGAAATGTCAGCAATTTTACCCAACAATTTTACCCTACAATGAAAAGACTGCTGGAGGATAAAGAGACCACAAGGGGCGCAATTGTCAATAGGGTCCAACCCCTGTCTATTTGTCCTGTCAGGCCACATGGACATCATATAGATGAAAAGCAGTAAATGCGGATCTTCCTGTGATTGAATTGACATCCTGGTATTGATGACATATCCATGGATGCCCTTTCATTAGATAGTGATAATGCTACCAAGTGTCCCAAAAAATCTTAAATAGATAGATAGCTAAACTAAAAAGACTTATGTTCATTTAGTTTAGCATATTAATCCCCCTGCCCCCCCTCCCAATGTTGATCCAGAGAGAGGCAAAAAAAAACAATGAGATAGAAGTCAATTTTCTTCATTTAAGGGGAAAAAATGTCTTCCTGACTCTAATCTGGCAATCAGAATAATCTCTGAATCACCGACTCTACTGAAGTAATCAGTGATATAACATGTAGTATTGGATCGCTCAAGAAAGGCATCCAGGCCCCTGTTGTACTCTTTTAGTCAGTTCGCCATCACCAAGTCCTCAGGCAGAGAGTTCCACAGTCTCACTGCCCTTACAGTAAAGAACTCCATTTTATGTTGATGTAGAAACATTCTTGCCTCTAAACTCTTGTTACAGTCACAGTCCAGGGTATAAATAGATGATGGGAGAGATCTTTGTATTGTCCCCTGATATTTCTATACATAGTTATAAGAGCGCCCCCTTGTTACAGTCCTGGGTATAAATAGATGATGGGTGACATCTCTGCATTGTCCCCTGCTATATTTACACATAGTTATTAGAGCGCCCCCTTGTTACAGTACTGGGTATAAATAGATCCTGGGAGAGATCTCTGTATTGTCCTCTGATATATTTATACAAAGTTATTAGAGCGCCCCCTTGTTACAGTACTGGGTATAAATAGATCCTGGGAGAGATCTCTGTACTGGCCCTGATGTATTTATATATAGTTATTAGAGCGCCCCCTTGTTACAGTCGGGGGTATAAATAGACGATAGGAGAGATCCTTGTATTGTCCCCCAATATATCTATACATAGTTATTAGAGCGCCCCCGTGTTACAGTCCTGGGTATAAATAGATGATGGGAGAGATCTCTGTATTGTCCTCTGATATATTATACATAGTTATTAGAGTGCCCCCGTGTTACATTCCTGGGTATAAATAGATGATGGGAGAAATCTCTGTATTGTCCCCTGATTTATTATATATAGTTATTAGAGTGCCCCCGTGTTACATTCCTGGGTATAAATAGATGATGGGAGAGATCTCTGTATTGTCCCCTGATATATCTATACATAGTTATTAGGTCGCCCCTTGTTACTGTCCTGGGTATAAATAGATGATGGGAGAGATCTCTGTATTGACCCCTGATATATTATACATAGTTATTAGAGTGCCCCCGTGTTACATTCCTGGGTATAAATAGATGATGGGAGAGATCTCTGTATTGTCCCCTGATTTATTATATATAGTTATTAGAGTGCCCCCGTGTTACAGTCCTGGGTATAAATAGATGATGGGAGATTTTTGTATTTTCCCCCAATATATCTATACATAGTTATTAGAGCGCCCCCGTGTTACAGTCCTGGGTATAAATAGATGATGGGAGAGATCTCTGTATTGTCCCCTGATATATTATACATAGTTATTAGAGTGCCCCCGTGTTACATTCCTGGGTATAAATAGATGATGGGAGAAATCTCTGTATTGTCCCCTGATTTATTATATATAGTTATTAGAGTGCCCCCGTGTTACATTCCTGGGTATAAATAGATGATGGGAGAGATCTCTGTATTGTCCCTTGATATATCTATACATAGTTATTAGGTCGCCCCTTGTTACTGTCCTGGGTATAAATAGATGATGGGAGAGATCTCTGTATTGACCCCTGATATATTATACATAGTTTTTAGAGTGCCCCCGTGTTACAGTCCTGGGTATAAATAGATGATGGGAGAGATTTCTGTATTGTCCCCTGATATATTTATACATAGTTATTGGAGCGCCCCCTTGTTACAGTCCTCGGTATAATAGATGATGAGAGAGATCTCTGTATGGTCCCCTGATATAGTTATACATAGTTATTAGAGCGTCCCCGTGTTACTGTCCTGGGTATAAATAGATGATGGGAGAGATCTCTGTATTGCACACTGATATATTTATACATAGTTGTTAGAGCGTCACCTTGTTACAGGCCTGGGTAAAAATAGATCCTGTGCTGTCTTTTTTCTAAATCAATTAAACACAATCTTGATAGCCTCTCTGGATATTGTAGTCCGCCCGTTCTGTTTATTTTATCTTTAGTTGCCGCCTTTGTACCCGCTCAAGCTCTGATATGTCTTTCTTGAGTTCTGGTGCCCAAAATTGTCCACAATATTACATGTGTGGTCTGACCAGGGATTTTTAATGAGGAAGAATAATGTTCTTGTCATGTGCCCCTAGATCTATTTTGATGCACCCAATGATCTTACTTGCCTTGGCAGCACCTGCCCCACTACTTGCCCCCTCTAATACTTTCCTCTGTGGTAATCCACTAGTAACAGTGACCCCCTCCAATACTGCCCCCTTTGGATCTCCACTAGTAATGGTGACCCCTCCAACACTGCCCCCCTGTGGTACCCCACTAGTAACAGTGACCCAATCAGAGTATGTACCATTTATAACCACCCTCTATCACTGACCAGTTACTCACCCACTTACATACATTCTCGCCTAGACCAAGCATTCTCATTTTATATACCAACCTTTTATGCAGCACAGTATCAAACACTTTGGAAAAGTCCAGATACACAAGATCCAGTGACTCAACAGTCCAATCTAGAACTTACCTCCTCGGAGAAGCTGATCGGGTTGGTTTGACCCGAGTGATCTCTCCTAAACCTGTGCTAACAAGGAGTTATACAGCTATTTTCCTTGAGTCCTCCAGGATGGCATCTCTTAGAAACCCTTCAAACATTTTGCCCACAATAGAAATAAGACTTACTGGCCTGTAGTTTCCAGAATCACTTTTTGACCCCTTTTTGAATATTGGCACCATATTGGCTATGCGCCAATCCAGTGGAGCAGACCCCGTCACTATAGAGTCCCTAACTATAAAAAAAAACAGGGTCTGTGTATCACAGTACTTAATTCTCATAAAACCCGGGTTTGTTTGCCATGGGCACCCAGCAACCTGTCCATTTTATTATTATTTTTCATGCAGATAGATAGATAGGAGATAGATAGATAGATAGATAGATAGATAGATAGATAGATAGATAGATAGATAGATATGAGATAGATAGACAGTGTAGACATGGCCCTGGTCCAACTTTTGTGAGATGTGTTGCTGCCATTAATTTCTAAATGCCTTAATTTTTTTAATAAAGTGAAGAAATATCTCCCTTTCACCTTTCGATATGTTCTATGTTCTGTTGTGAATAAAATATCATTATATTTCCAAATCATTGCATTTTTTTTATTGCATTTTTCACATTTTATATAACGTCTCAACTTTTTGGGAATTAGGGTTGTATTTAGATAGATACTCTTTTATAATAGCTAAAGCTTAAGAATTTGATCCTGAAGATGACATTGTATTAGAAGAGACAAATCCCTGGTATTTTCTGGTTGGTCGTAGATAATTCTTCCCTTCCGCCACATCTGTGTCAATGGTTCTGACCTCAGTGTACTTCAATGTGCTGAATGTAAATGATCACTTACAGGGATAATGGGCACTTGTACGGGTCACATTAACCGCAAGAAAGATGTAAATAAATCAATGTCCAGAGAACATTCTGCAGTTGGTGCATTATAATTGTCGCCTCATGTTGCAGGCTGTAGGCGCCACCTGCTGGTGATCATCAGTAGCTGGAAAAGGTACTTAGAATTCTCTTTCCAAAGTCTTAACCTGCATCACGCTGATACATACTCCAATAGTTGTCTTAAATAATATTGTAATAAGGAAATAGAGACTGGTCGATAAATTACCGTATTAATATTATCGCATGGTCATAGCAGAATAGCTGCAGATCTATCCGGTATCTTAGAGTTCTTACAACCATAAACTGGCAGTGAAACCCCTATAAAGCTTATCTAATATTGTACTATATCCACAGATATAAGTCATGGACCTCTGGCTGGTAGAGGTGACCGTTTTTGGAGAGCAGGATCCCAAGACACCACTTTATATACATCTAAACAATACAAATAATATCTATAAAGAGACTCTTAAACCAGCAAAAAAAACATAATTAGAACAACACAAGATGATACAAAGCACAAGTGAAGACAGCAAGATGCTGGAGTGAACAATTATTTATCCTTTTTATCAAGAATGGCCATCATTGCTGCATCTGCTCCTCATGGGCGGGCAATCTGAATAATGTCCAAATGCATGCTTCGTACTAAAACAAAAGAGGCAGAATGTTAGATGAGCTTTATAGGGGTTTCACCACCAGCCACATTTATCACCTATTCTTGAAGTTCCCAGATACTTGACCACCACTGATCTGACTGTCATAGCTTGTCGTAACAAGGCATCACAACTCGATATATGAAAGACTTCCAGGGTATTTCATGGAATCAAGAGGTCTAACTGCACTCATGGTCAGCAGCCTATGGACTCCTTGTGTGCCCTGGAATGGTGGGCAGTCTGTGTCCTTATCTCTACTTTCCTTCTCTATGATAGGAAGTAGCTGTCTCACAGGTATCATTGGCTGTCATCTGGTCACTCACGTTTCACCTTCCTCTCATTCCCAGCTCTTCCTCACAGCTAGTTAGTGAGAAAATTCTGAATCTTAGGTAAAGCAGTTCAATGTAATGTTACAGGTGGAGGCAGCGGCTCCACCCCTCCTTCCGATATTTTACATTTTCTGCAAACAGCTGATAATTCTATAAAATAAAAAGAACTAATGTTCAGCAAACCAATTCCTTGCTGCTCCTTCATCTAGGGCTCCCTGCTGCACCTTCACCCATGGCTCCCTGCTGCACTTTCATCCACGGCTCCCTGCGGTTCCTTCACCCATGGCTCCCTGCTCCCTGCTGCTCCTTCATCCACGACTCCCTGCTGGTCTCTGTTCAACTGGCTGTAGCGATTACATGTCCCCACAATATGTGGTGGCTACAGCCAAACACTGGCCTAAGCAGAGACCTCAGTGCAATCGACATAGTTCTGTAGGGGAAGAAGGACGGTTCAGCACAGAGGAAGTAGATGCTCAGCAGAAGGAAACACAAGGTTCGCGGGGTGGAAAGTCAATCAACCGGGAAAGATACACTAGATCAGCAGGGGAGGAAACTGAATAAGCAGAGGAGAATGGGTCTACTAGGAAAACTGTGGTTTGGCTAGGGAGAACAGGAGATCAGCAGGACAGGATGGTGTATACTCCCAGTAGGAAACAGTAGCTCAACGTTTCAGAACTGTGGCCTCATAATGAGAACGACAGCAACCATTTTAGGCAGCCCAATAAGACTATGACTTAGCAGAGGAAGGACCACGATCAGCAGGGAAAGGACCATATTTCAGGCAGGGGAGGACTAGAAATCAGCAGGGAAAGGACAACAGCTCAGCAAGGGAAGACCCACAACTCAGCAAGGGAAGGACCATGGATCAGTAGGGGAAGGACCAGTGGTCAGCAAGGGAAGGGCCATGGATTAGTAGGAAGAAAGGACCACAGATCAGTAGTGGAAGCACCATGGCTCAGTAGGGGAATAACCACAGATCAACAGGGGAAGAACCACAGATCAGTAAGGGAAGGACCATGACTCAGTAGGGGAAGGCCCATGGACCAGCAGGGGAATGACCACAGATCAGCAGGGGAAGAACCACGGATCAGTAGGGGAAGGACCACTGGTCAGCAAGGGAAGAACCACAGCTCAGCAAAGAAAGGACCACAGATTAGTTGGGGAAAAACCACAGAATAGAAGGGGAAGGACCATGGATTAGCAAGGGAAAGACCACAGATCAACAGAGGAAGAACCACAGATCAGTAAGGGAAGGACCATAACTCAGTAGGGAAAGGACCACCGATCAGCAGGGAAAGAACCACAGATCAGTAGGGGAAGAACCATGATGGGGAAGGACCATGGCTCAGCAGGAGAATGACCACACATCAGCATAGAAAGGACCACAGATCTGTGGGGAAAGAAGCATGGATCAGTAGGGGAAGGATTGTGGCTCAGTAGAGGAAGGACTGTGGTTCAGTATGGAAAGGACCAGGAATTAGCAGGGGAAGAACCACAGATCAGTAGGGGAAGGAGCATGGCTCAGCAGGGGAAGGACCATGGATCGGCAGGGAAGAAACCACAGATCAGTGGGGGAAGAACCATAGATAAGTAGAGGAAGGACCTTGGCTTAGCAAGGGAATGACCACATAGCAGGGAAAGGACCATGGTTCAGTAGGGGAATGCCCACACATCAGCAGGGGAATGACCACACATCAGCAGGGGAATGACCACACATCAGCATGGAAAGGACCACAGATCAGCAAAGCAAGTACCACAGATCAATAGGGGAAAGACCACAGATAATAATGGATCAACAGTATAAAAACAGTAGCTGAATACTTCAGACAGTTTGTGACAGCATGATGGATTTACATTATAACACCTTCGCTCAGTACAGGATGGACATTGGTTAAGCAGTGGAAAAGGGAAGCTCTACATTTCAGGAGAACTGTTCATTTGCGCCACCGTGTTGGCTCTATATTAAATGACTAGTTCAGCAGGGAAAGGACAATTTCTCAGCAGGGAGGGTAAATTATTCAGTTTGCAATGCTACTGTGCAGCACTGAGTGATTGGGTCTGAGTCTATCCAGAACAACATCTGCAAGGAGATTACATGCTCTACCCATGTTCATGTGAGGTTTTCATGCACCCTTTTAAATGTTCCCTATTTTGCTTTTGAAATTGATATTTCCTGACATGAATGCATCCATTGTGCCAGACTGACGGAAGTTCTGGACTATGAGATATTAGATTACAGTCATTTCACTTTACAGTGTTTATGTTTCTTCTATTATTCATTGATTTGTTGATCCGGTTAATCACTGATCTCTCGCCCCAGTATAATGTATAGGATGGTATAGGATATAGTATGGGACATTCCATACTCTGTAATTACATTGAGTGCAGCTATTAGGGAGTATCACTGATACCTAAACAATATCAATTATACCTGGCGTGGTGACAATGGACTCGTTGATCGAATCATCGCCACTTTATGGTAAAAAGCATGCGGGGAATGTGGGGCAATGATTATAGGTCGGGGGAAAGGTGACAATCTCAGGAATTTCGTGTTATCATATGTCACGTTCCTGTCATCATCGAACAGTAAGCATTAGGAAATCACAATCAGCTGGGACAAAGAAGATGAGAAACAGGTTTCTGCGAGATCCCCAGAGAGGCGGCACCCGATATATAAAGGAGGCCGGCAGCTTTATAAAAGCTTTAAATAGTTACTATCAACAGATAACGCCAGACGATACCACAATGGCCTCCTACCTCCCCATAGCACTCCTCATCATCCTCCAGGTGACAGGTAGGTTCAAGTAAGAAAAAGCAGAAATATACTGGAGTCCTACATAAAAGGGATTGATGTAGTAGAGCTGAGTTTGTCATATGTAGGAGAGCTGAGCTTTTAGGTGCAGCGGAGAGCAATACAGCAGAGTCTGCCAGTTGTGTCCGATGTAGCAGAAGGGAGTTTATCAAGAGCTGCAGAGCAGTTTGTCAGACTGGGTTAATGTGCCAGTTGGAGTATTTGGCAGAAGGTGATAACATTGTCCTGCATAGAACAGAGGGTAACAAGCATCTTGATTTATGATGTACTGATAGGACAATAGTACAATAATTGTATGCAAAGTTCAGGGTTTTCTATCTCTCTCCATTATTGCTGCACGTGACATTATTTTCGTTATTAGTAAATGCTGTTAGTTATTATGTTTTTACATTTGTTACAGTTTTCTTTCCATTTTGTTTTTTTTTCTTCTTAATCTGCTTCTGTTGAATTGGTTTGACATAATTCTGGATTTCTATTTAATGGCTTTGGCCCAGAGAATAGCGCCCCCTGCAGATAATATGGCGTTTTCTATAAATTGTCTTGCAGCTTTTAATAGATAGTTATTTCTTAGAATATCTTCTAATCATCTCATTTCATCATTCGCAGGAGGTCTGTGCCAGTGCCCGAGCAGTAAGTAGAGCCGCTGCTTCATGTATATTTATTTAATACTGGGGTTGGGACCGAATAATGCTGTAAATCAGATTAGAGAGGTTTACCATTGATTTGTGCCAAAAAGAGCGAATGGCTCGCCTCTCATTCCACTTGTCAATAGAGTCTAGGAAAGTAAGATAAATAGATAGATAGATAGATAGATAGATAGATAGATAGATAGATAGATAGATAGATAGATAGATAGATATCCAATGGATATAAAAAGTCTTGTGTGTAGCGCCCTCTTCAGGTCACCTACAGATCTTCAATGGGATTCAGGTCTGGGCCATTCCTAAACTCTGATCTTCTTCTGGTGAAGCCATTCTCTTTGTAATTTGGAGGTCTGCTTTGGGTCGTTGTTGCGCTGAAAGGTGGAATTCCTCCTCATCTTTTTAGCAGAGGACTAAGTGTTTTGTGCCAAAATGGGCTGATATTTGGAACTGCTCATAATTCCCTCCCCCTTGACTAAAGCCCCAGTTCTGGCAATAGAGCAGCCCCCCATATAATGCAGCACCACATCCTCACTGGAGGTCTTCTGGTGATGGCAGTGTTGGCTTTGTGTTAGACATCCCTTCTGGAATTCTTGCCCACAAGTTCCCCCTCGGTCTCATCAGACAGAACACGTTCCCCACGGACTTCGGGCAGATCGGATGGAGGTTTTGGCCGGGTGTGGATGTTCTTCTTTGCTAGAAGAGGCTTCCATCTTGCCCCCCTCCCCCACAGCCCGGACAAATGAAGAATACAGGAGATGGTTGTCACATGACTACACAACCAGTACTTGCCAGAAACTCCTGCAGCAGGGATTTTACCCATGTGGTAGTTTTTATGCCCTATATTGTTTCGTTTAGCTACCAAAATTATTTTTGCTGTGGTTTTTGTCCGTGACAGATAAGGCGATTTTTTTATAGCTTTTTTCACTGACTTTTTTTTCCCATTTTTTAGCTTTAAATTTAAAAAATGATTTTTCTTTAAATTTCTAGTTGTGTTTCTTTTGATTAGTATATTTACACTAAAATAAAGTATGGCAATGGGTTGCTCATTTTGTTTTAGACATATTTGATATATAATATATATAGTTTTAGATTACAGGGCGCATACAGCCACGCTTTTGGTTGGCATCGGTTTTGGGTCATTTACTTTTTTATGTATATATTTTTATCTTATTCTGTAATTTTGTAACCTATTTTTTAACTATTTTTTTTACCATCTATGACCCCCATGACGCCATATAAGATGTCCGTGCCTTTCTATATGTATGATATATATATATATATATATATATATATATATATATATATATATATATATATATATATATATATATATATATTCAAATCTATTCCATAAGCCTGGGGAAGAACCCTAAGTAGGTTTGAAGGCTTGCTATAACATCATGTCTTTTTGTCAGCCATTAAAAGGTATCATATCTATAAGATTACTTTGTTTCTCTTGTTGTGAACAATCACATTTTGCTCTATTGGCTATCATCGGACCAAACCTTTTTCTTTTTACATAGATAGATAGATAGATAGATATGAGATAGATATTAATATTTTTTTCCCACTCAGACCGCATTGTTCCGTGTGCGTGGCAGATCGCAGTCATCGTCTTGCTCAGTATTGTTTTGTTCTTCATTCTCACCAGCTTCTGCATCTTGGTGAGTATCATAAATTTGTACAAATAGTGAATTATGTTATTTACATATACTAGAGAGGTAGGTGGAGGCTAAGCTTAGTCATATCCGCCTCTACCGGGCAGTAGTGGACAAAAAAGGAGGGGCTCCGAGGTGAAACAATACATAGTGCCCCTAATTATGGTGGTGGGTTTTGCCAGCCCAGGACCTGGCTGTTGTTGCCCCCTATGCCCCATTCCAGTCCTCTGGTGAGGGGGTCCTACGCTGAGCTGAGCTCCTAAGGGCACCATGGCAGCCATATGTGTTGCTGATAGGCCCACCTTTGCCTTGTGTGAACATGTGCGAGGCTCCTCTCTCCACCCTTAGCACTTTAGCAGAGAATAGGAGTCCATCGGAGGGCCACCTATATCTCCATGCAGGGTCACTACGGAGGGCCATCTAACAAGCTGACGTGCCTCTTCTGAGGGTGAGGTGAATCAGCCCAACCCTGTAGGATTATTCTATGTAACACTAATATCACAATAGGAAGTGGTTTAAAGCCTTGTTATCGGGCCACACGTGGGTCATTAACAAGGGGTTGTCAGCTCAATGCTGGCAACTGCGGAGATATTTCATTAGACCCTTGAAGATGTAAACTTTTTCTAAGCACCGTGGCAGCTTTTATCCAAAAAAGGGGTTACCTTTATGAGACTCCGCCTTTAAAGAGGCCTTCCCACTTTAGATATTTATGGTGGTGTGTTGGAATCACTGCTGCCCTCTTGTGCTCGGAGAAGACCGAGTGGAAACGTGGTCTCATGACTGTCCACACTGACATCTATTGAGGGTTAGCAGCTCCTTTAATGCCCATATGAGCCCTCTATATGCTATGAGCTCGGAAGTGGTTTCCAGAATTTTCTATTATGTGACACGCTGATCGATACTCTTTCTTCTTGCTTCTACATTAGATTGCCTGCGGAAATAAAATGAAGTGCTCACAGACCCAGTGTAGCAGTGATGTCTACCTACAGAACCTTGGCTGCCGGAGCCAACAGCAGTAATGGACCCACAAGTCATCCAGGTCTTTTCCAGGTGTGAAGATGGCGTCCTGACTACTTACCCAAATGCATTATTTATTTATGGCCTTGAGGAGTCGCTGCTCTGATGATAGCTGACATGCCGATTTTATTGGAGTCTGACCAGGAAGGTCTCCTTCAGCCTCTTCCATGAGATGTTTACATAAAGTATTGTTGTTGATGCTGCTGAATACCTGTCATTGATTTTCATGGGTGACTGGTGACATAAAACTCAATATATCTAATTTGGACCCATAATCCCACCGCACTGCGGCAACGCCCTCCTCAACTTTATCTCAGAATGTCTAAATTGTCTTCTGTTTTACTGCTTGACTCCAGAAACAGCATTCCCACAGGTCGTCTCTGGTACTGCTCCCTCTCACTTAGCTGAGATGCAATACCACAAACGGACAGAAGTGGTGCTGTTTCTGGATGAAAGTAAATTATTATCATATTATTTTTGTTAAAAATGCTCATTGAAATTTTAATGATTGTAAAATCAGGACACTAATGTGAGAAATCAGTCATTTTTGGAGATTTCCATGATTTCCAGAGCTTTCGGAGCGATATAAAATTGAACTGATGGCGCAGTGTATATGTTATTCTATGCTTTACTGGTTTTATTCTCAGTATTTACAGCAGACTTCTCATACAGTCCAGTTACTGTGCTAAAATAAACTACCACTACGAATCAATGACATCCGTGTCCCATGAGTCTGTGTCAGAGCGTTCTCATACACACCCAAAGCCAAATGCCATTGGACACCAAATCAACATCAGGCATCACACACAGGGCTCTCTGCTTTGCATAATCCCTACGTGTCAGAAGGGATCATTGACAATATGATTGATTATCCGTTTAGTCACATCCGAACCTCGATTGACATGTTGGTGGCAGTCTTGATTGTATCTAGCCATCTTGTTCTTTGTCATCCTGAGGCCCCATTCTGTTCATTATATTTATCAATGACCTGATAGAGGGGCTGCACAGTAAAATATCAATATTTGCAGATGATACAAAATTATACAAGATAATTAATACAACGGAGGACAATGTGCGGCTACAAACGGACCTAGATAAGCTGGGGGCTTGGGCAGAAAAATGGCAAATGAAGTTCAATATTGATAAATGTAAGGTTATGCACATGGGCAGAAGAAACAGATGTCACCAATATACACTAAATGGGGTACTGCTAGGGAAGAGTGAGATGGAAAAAAACCTGGGGGTACTAGTGGACTGTAGATTAAACTGGAGCAATCAATGCCAGTCAGCTGCTGCAAAAGCTAATAAAGTCTCGGGGTGCATTAGAGAAGGCATAGGGGCGAGAGACGAGAACATTATTCTCCCACTATATAAGGCACTTGTCAGGCCCCACATGGAATACTGCGGACAGTTCTGGACACCGTGCTCAAGAAAGATGTTACAGAGCTTGAGGGGGTTCAAGGAAGGGCAACTAAATTAATAATCGGAATTGGAGGACTCAAACACCCGGAGAGGCATCATAATTGGGATTATTTACCCTGGAAAAAAGACAGTTAAGGGGCGATCAAATAACTATGTATAAATACATGAGGGGACAATACAAGGATCTCTCCCATGATCTGTTTATACCCAGGACTGCGACGGTAACAAGAGGGCATTCGCTATGTCTAGAGGAAAGCAGGTTTCATCACCAACACAGAAGGGAGTTCTTTACTGTAAGAGCAGTAAGACTGTGGAACTCTCTGCCTGAGGACGTGGTGATGGCAAAATCCATAGAGGAGTTTAAGAGGGGACTAGATATCTTTCTAGAGTGCTATGATATTACAGGATATAGATATTGGGTGAGCAGCGGGTTGTTGATCCAGGGGTTACATTTAGGTAGGAACTATCAAAGGTCCATCCAGGGATTATTCTAACTGCCATTATGGAGTCGGGAAGAAATGGGCTAATTGGCTTCTGCCTCTTAGTTTTTTTTGCCTTCCGCTGGATCAACAAGGAGGTTGAAACAGGCTAAACTAGATGGACATTGTCTTCATTCAGCCTAACATACTATGTATGATCTTGACAATAAACTGATCTCAAAGTGTGACGCTGCTGGGACCCCCAGCGATAATCTGTAATCCGTGGGGATGAGAATGCTGAACAGAAGAGCCACCACTATGTACTCAGAATTAACTAACAGGGTATGAAGATAGGGTTTCAAATCCATTTAAGTTAGTCCTACAATAGTCCTACATTACTTGGGACAGTTAATTCTAAATTAATCCTACAGCAAATTATTGTATAATTCTGCATTATCTGATAAATGTGGCACTCCCAGCAGTCCAGGGAGCTGAGATACGAGGAGCTGTTTGTTGCTGACCTGTAGGGAGCGTTGCAGTTGCTGTTAAGTTCCCTAGAAAAATGGCGTCTCTTAGAAGGGGTTAAACAAAGAAAAAAAGGCACCCTTGACTTCATTACCCATAATTAGCGTTCCCTGCAGGGCTTCACGAATCCTCACTCTGCCCACTGGACCCTGGTGAGATGATGCAAAATGATGAGCAGCCTTCTGGGACAGTAAACCAGACGACTCCAGCAGCATCTCCCAGTCTAGCTGCAGTCAGTAGCTCTGGAAATCACATGTCCCATGATGCCTTGAAGCTGTTACACTATAGTTGGCCGCCTGCAGACGAGCGGAAATTCTCCGGTGGGATTTCCCGCAGAATTTCTGCCCCTGGAAGCTACCATAAGATTGCGTTAACAAGCGCAATCCTATGCAGACGGCCACGATTTGGCCGCGCAAAATCTCTCGCGGCAACCAAATCACGGCATGCTCTATTTCTGTGCGGGGCTCGCAGAACCCGCACGCAAACGTCACTCACCGGTTGCTGGCTCCGCTCTGCGCATGCGCCGGCTGCCTGGCAGCCGGCACATGGATCAGCCAGGGCCGCGGGAGCAGGTGAGTGTCACGGTGCTCTCTGCAGATGCTCGGGTCGGGACCTGCTGCGAGAATTCTCGCAGCCGGATCCGACCTGGCCGTCTGCAGGCGGCCTTACAGTGTATATTATACCGGTATCTATATATATAAAGACGAAAGCCCTCACTGACACACTCACTGACTGACTCACTCACTGACTGACTCGCCACTAATTCTCCAACTTCCCGATGTCGTAGAAACATGAAATTTGGCACAAGCATTGATTATGTCATAAATAGGAAAAGTTAATAGTTTCCAATTCGATTATTCAATTCTAAGCGCAAAAGAATTAGCGTCCAAATTTCACGTACGGAATCTAATTCTCTCACTTCCCGATGTCATAGAAACTTGAAATTTGGCACAAGCATTAAATATGTCATAAATAGGGAAAGCTTATGGGTCCCAGCTCAATTATTCATTTCTAAGCGCAAAAGAATTAGCATCCAAATTTTACATACGAAATCTAATTCTCTCACTTCCCGATGTCATAGAAACTTGAAATTTGGCATGAGCATTGATTATGTCATAAACAGGAAAAGCTAATGGCTCCCAACTTGATTATTAATTTCTAAGCACAAAAGAATTAGCATCCAAATTTTACGTACGTAATTAGAGATGAGCGAGCGTACTCGGAAAAGCACTACTCGCTCGAGTAATTTGCTTTATCCGAGTATCGCTGTGCTCGGGTCTGAAGATTCGGGTGCTGGCACGGAGCGGGGAGCTGCAGGGGAGAGCGGGGAGGAACGGAGGTAAGATCTTTCTCTCCCTCTCTCCCGCCCGCTCTCCCCTGCTCCCCGCTGCGACTCACCTGTCAGCCGCAGCGGCACCCGTATCTTCAGACCCGAGCACAGCGATACTCGGATAAAGCACATTACTCGAGCGAGTAGTGCTTTTCTGAGTACGCTCGCTCATCTCTATACGTAATCTAATTCTCTCACTTCCTGATGTCATTTTATATAAAGGACACGTTGCATGGTTACCTCCATGTGGTGTTTCCTGGGTAACGCGAAGAACCATGCAAAATGGTGAGCATATTTTTTTCCTCAATATCTCTAAAGTAACCACGACTTCATAAGATTTTCCGTGTGAACGGCAGATAAACACCAGTACCAAATTAACTCGGGAGAAGCCGGGTATATCAGCTAGTCTATATATATAAAGACGAAAGCCCTCACTGACTCACTGACTGACTGACTCGGCACTAATTTCCCAACTTCCCGATGTCGTAGAAACATGAAATTTGGCACAAGCATAGATTATGTCCAAAATAGGAAAAGTAAAGGGGTCGAAACTTGATTATTCAATTCTAAGCGCAAAAGACTTGGCGTCCAAATTTTACATACGTAATCTGATTCTCTCACTTCCCGATGTCATAGAAATTTGAAATTTGGAACAAGCATTGATTATGTCATAAATAGGAAATGTTAATGGGTCACAACTCAATTATTCAGTTCTAAGCGCAAAATAATTAGCGTCCAAATTTTACGTACGTAATCTAATTCTCTCACTTCCCGATGCAACAAATAATTACACAAATTTTCTACTGCACAAATGTGAAATTTGCCATGACAATTCTTTGCATACTACTGCAACTTGATTATTCAATCCTATGCATAAAAGTAAGTGACCCCCTATGTAATGTAACTAATAACACACATCTGTACTGCACAAACTTGAACTTGACCATCCCTATGTTATGTAACTAATAACATATCTGTATCCCGCAATATATGAGACAGTTATCTTCTCAGTAAAACAAAACGCATTTAGAAATATGAGTATATACTGACAGGAATAAAACTGACTGTCGTATGTATTGAAAGGCTGTAAAGTACAAAAGGAAGTGGACATGGACTGCTGGGATGGAGTATGCCTTTAAGTATAACAAGGGGCTGCAACCTTCAGTCTGGGTAGGAAACTTGAATTAAAAGGGGCGTTACCTTTCAGGGTAAAAATGAGGAGAGTGTGAGAGGTGGCACATTCTGCGGGGTGACATTTTCATATACAATCTGAAATAAATCTCTGTCCTATCTGCCTGTACACTGAGAGGAATCTATCTGATCTGTGTGTTATGAGCAGCATGTGTGAGATGGCACATTCTGTGGGGTGACATTTTCACATACAGTCTGAGATAAATCTCTCTCCTATCTGCCTATACACTGAGAGGAATCTATCTGATCTGTGTGTTATGAGAAGCGTGTGAGAGGTGGACATTCTGTGGGGTGACATTTTCACATACAGTCTGAGATAAATCTCTCTTCTATCTGCCTATACACTGAGAGGAATCTATCTGATCTATGTGTTATTAGCAGCGTGTGTGAGGTGGCACATTCTGTGTAGTGGCATTTTCACATACAGTCTGAGATAAATCTCTCTCCTATCTGCCTCTACACTGAGAGGAATCTATCTGATCTGTGTGTTATGAGCAGCGTGTGAGAGGTGGCACATTCTGTGGGGCGACCTCTAATAATTTCCCATTAAATTATGTTTTGCCATGACTATTAACAAGTCGCAGGGGCAGTCACTGACAAAGGCAAGTATAGATGTGAGACAGGGCTGTTTCTCTCATGGACAGTTCTATGTGGCGTGTTCCCGAGTCGGCCAGCCAAGTAACCTGTTCATACTGGCTCCTGGGGGCTTAAACTGCCAACATAGTGTACAAAGAGGCCCTCACCACTAAATACGATTATTTGTTTTCTATTTGTAAAATTTATGAAAAATGTGAAGTTTTAAATGCTTCTTTTAAGCAAAGTTTTAACCTTACCTATGTTGAGAGTTAGATTCCTAAGTTTAGTATTTTACATTCATATTTGTTATTTACAACAAAAAAAACTACCTTTTTAGTTTTAACGAGGAATTATTATTTCCTTTTCAAATGCAATTGTTTTCTTATTTGTTTTTCACAAATCTTTTTAATTTTATTTTTTATTTTATATAAGGCTGCCTGCAGACGGGCGTAAATTCCGTGGCGGGATTTGCCGCGGAATTTCCGCCCTTGGAAGTTGCCATAGGATTGGGTTAGCAAACGCAATCCTAGGCAGACGGCTGCGGTTTGTCCGCGCGAAATCTCGTGCGGCAAACAAACCGCAGCAAGTTCTATTTCTCTGCGGGGCTCGCAGAGCCCCGCACAGAAACGTCAGTGCACGGCCAGCGGCTCCGGTCTGCGCATGCGCTGGCTGCTCGGCAAGCTGGCACATCAAACAGCTCTGCAGGCGCTCGGGTCGGGTCCCACGGCGAGAATCCTCGCAGCCGGATCCGACCCGCCCGTCTGCAGCGGCCTTAAGGAAACTTCGCATCATTACCTCCATGTGGTGATTCCTGGGTAACGCAAAGAACCGTGCAAAATGGTGAACATATGTTTTTCCTCAGTATCTCTAAAGTAACCACAACTTCATAAGATTTTCTGTGTGAACACCAGATAAACACCAGTACCAAATTAACTCAGGCGAAGCGGGTATATCAGCTAGTATAGTTATATAAATAAGGAGGAGGCTGGAAAGATCCCCAGATGCAAGCATGGGGCCCAGGAGAGGCGGCAGCCTGTGTCATGTGCAGCAGCATGCAGCATGTTACATGCAGGGTGCAGATCTCAGCCCACTGCAAGGAGCAGAGATGATGGCCGTCAACAACCTTACATTATCTTCAGGAAATGTCTGGAGGAGAAAACAGCAGATTAGATGACACTGTGAGAACACAACGTCCTGTGCAGACAGTCATGCAGCTTCACTGCTCGTACAGTAAAGAATCCCGTCTATGATGATAGATGTAGTAGATGCCCCTTATTATAACCACAGGTCCAGGTAGGAATAGCTGATTATACAGATCTCTCTACTGATCTTCAATATACGTATTTGTTAGGGAGCGATTAACCTGAGATTAATAACATGCAGTATGCAATGACCCTCATACATGTGTCATTGTGAACCAGCAAGAATCTTGTGCCTTTACATAATAAACCACTGGTGTTCAACTGACATTGACATATATATATGCGTTAATGTACACACCGCAGAGCTGATAATGCGGCTGGATGTAAAAATCTGCGTTGTGCAGATTGATAGAATATTTCCAGCCCCCCAATCCCCCAAAAGACATTGCTGATCTATTTAGAGAGTATGTGGTGCATTGGATTGTATGGAGGTGAGGTCCGCTCCACTCTGCCCCCTTACTGTAAGCAGCGACATCACGGCTTGTACAGCAGTCTGGCAACTGTAACAAGCCCGATCCCCCCTCTCTGATGTTGTAGCCGTATTGGCAAGAGAAGAAAGGTCTAGAGTACTAGTTTCATGTATTGGAGGAATTTACCCAGCATTATACCAGTTAGGAATGGACTATTGTTGGGGCTGCTATAGATCGAGCCTGAGTTTAAAAGTAGCCTGGACATCTTTCGTGAGCATTACAATATTATATGTTATAGTCATTAATTACTTCAGAGGGGTCGTAATCCAGGCATTATTCTAATTTCCAGATTGGCGTTGCGAAGGAGTTTTGTTCCTGAAAATTGGCTTCAATCTTATTGTGGTTTTTGCCTTCCTCTGGTTCAACATTGGGGAGAAGTAACAGGCTGAACTAGATGGACATGTGTCTTTTTTCAGCCTAACATACTATGTTACTGTACCGATGCAGGAGTACTCTTATTTCTATACCAGGCTTCCCGTTGGTAAATGCTCATACACGCAAAATCCTTGAACTAAGGTCCTAAATAGGGATGAGCGAGTATACTCGCTAAGGCACTACTCGCTCGAGTAATGTACCTTAGACGAGTATCTCCCCGCTCGTCCCTAAAGATTCGGGGGCTGCCGCAGCTGACAGGTGAGTTGCGGCAAGGAGCAGGGGAGAGCGGGCGGGAGAGAGGGAGAGAGAGATCTCCCCTCCGTTCCTCCCCGCTCTCCCCCACAGCTCCCCCCCCCCCCCCCTGAATCTTTAGGGACGAGCGGGGAGATACTCGGCTAAGGCACATTACTCGAGCGAGTAGTGCCTTAGCGAGTATACTCGCTCATCCCTAGTCCTAAAGAATCCCAAAGTTCTTTTCCAAGTTAAGGAAGAGGGAGCAATCGGTTCCACAGAGGTTCAACTCTTAACTGCAACAGCTGCTCTTCCTTAGGGCTCCTGCACACTTGTGTTTTTCTTGCCCGTTTTTTTCACACGATATCGCTGCATTTTTTTCACGCGATTGTCAATGGGACTTTCTAATGTTAAAAACGCATTGCAAGTTTGTGCTTTGCAATTTTTGTGCGATGCGTTTTTAACATTAGAAAGTCCCATTGACAATCAGGTTAAAAAAATGCAGCGATATCGCATGAAAAAAAAAGCGTAAGAAAAATCGCAAGTGGGTATTCACCATAAAGCTGTGCTGCAGAGTAGTGGACCTTCTACACACATAACTATCTCTCGGGTTCTTTTCTTGTCCAAACAACAGCACCAGCGGATTGCTGATATCCTCTTAAAGCGACCCTCTGATCCTGAAGAAACAAAGATGGCCAAACTGCTTCTCTGACTACACTAGCATGCATTGGTAGACACTACGTGCTGCTCTCACTGGCCGGCACTGATCACCTGGGCAGCACTTGTCAATCAATGCAGGTGTAGCGTCTTAGACTAATGATGTATTTTAATGCACAGTATGCAGCAGGTAGTCAGAAAGTCGGTGCGGCCATCTTTGTTTCTCCAGACCGGAGGGTCACTTTAAGCTCTGCACTGCAGTCTCTGTCCTGCTCCTGCCCTGCATGCCTCCCATTACACACTGTGGCACAGGACCTATCCTATTAGAAGGTGACCAGATTTTCCAAGGGTCAAAGCGGGATAGAGGGGTGTGTTCACAGGGCGGCTCTCATCAAAACGTATTATTTTACGACCATCGTTATACAAAACGACAGGGCCGCTTAAAAAAAGACAGGCAGGAACGCTCTGTGGTTCTTTCCTAGCTGATGTACGTGATGGACTATTAATATACGCTTGTAACACCGTACAGGCCTACTCTCTAATTTTAGTTATGATGGTATGTTGTCTTACAGTACGCCAAGGTATATTTAAATGGCAAATATATACCATAAAAAGATCTGTCATACCTCCATAAAAAATTGAACAATCATGCGAATTTTGACTCTTTTTGGATGCGGAAATGCTGTGGAATTTGATGCAAACATTCCACAGCATTTCCACCATGTGTAAACATACAATAAGACAGCTTGAGGTATGCTTCCACATGCTGAATGGCCTTAGTAGTAATAGAGTCCCCTATATTGGCCTCAGTAGTAATAACATATTAACATAGTTTGTAAGGCCGAATGAAGACAATGTCCATCTAGTCCAGCCTGTTTATGCTCCTGTTTTATTGATCCAGGGGAAGACAAAAAATCCCAAGAGGCAGGAGCCAATTAGCCCATTTGGGGGAAAATTCCTTCCCGACTCCCTAATGGCAATCAGACTGTTCCCTGGATCAACCCCTAATAGTTCCTACCTGCTTGTATACCCAGATTAACAATTAACCTAAGATTTATAACCTGTAATATCCTTCCTCACAGTGGCCTCAGTAGTAATACTGACCCCCACAGTGGCCTCAGTAGTAATAATGACCCCCACAGTGGCCTCAGTAGTAATAGTGACCTCCACAGTGGCCTCAGTAGTAAAAGTGACCCCCACAGTGGCCTAGGTAAGAAGAGTGACCCCCACAGTGGCCTCAGTAGTAATAGTGACCCCCCACAGTGGCCTCAGTGGTAAAAGTGTTCCATACAATAGTCTCAGTAGTAATAGTGACACATGTATTGGCCCCAGTAATAATAGTGTCCTCCACAGTGGCCTCAGTAGCAATAATGTCCCCTATATTGGCCCCAGTAGTAATAGTGACCCACATTAGCCTCAGTAGTAATAGTGCCCCTTATATTGGCCCCAGTAGTAATAGTGACCCACAGTGGCCTCAGTAGTAATAGTGACCTCCACAGTGGCCCCAGTAGTAATAGCTACCAACAGTGGCCTCAGTAGTAATAGTGACCCCCACAGTGGCCTCAGTAGTAATAGTTATCCCTACAGTGCCCTCAGTAGTAATAGTGACCCCCACAGTGGCCTAAGTAGTAATAGTGACCCCCCCCCCCCAGTGGTTTCAGTAGTAATACTGTTCCCACCAGTGGCCTCAGTATTAATAGTGTTCCCCACAGTGGTCTCAGTAGTATTAGTGACCCATACAGTAGCTTCAGTAGTAATAGTGTCACCTGTATTGGCCCCAGTAATATTAGTATCCTCCACAGTGGCTTCAGTAGTAATAGTGTCCCCTATATTAGCCCCAGTAGTAATAGTGACCCACAGTGGCCTCAGTAGTAATAGTGTCCCCTATATTGGCCCCAGTAATATTAGTATCCTCCACAGTGGCTTCAATAGTAATAGTGTCCCCTATATTGGCCCCAGTAGTAATAGTGACCCACAGTGGCCTCAGTAGTAATAGTGTCCCCTATATTGGCCGCAGTAATAATAGTGTTCTCCACAGTGGCTTTAGTAGTAATAGTGTCCCCTATATTGGCCCCAGTAGTAATAGTGACCCACTTTGGCCTCAGTAGTAATAGTGACCCCCACAGCTGTCTCAGTAGTAATAGTGTCTCCTATATTGGCCCCAGTAGTGATAGTGACCCACAGTGGCCTTAGTAGTAATAGTGACCCCCACAATGGCCTCAGTAGTAAAAGTGACCCCAACAGTGGTCTCGGTAATAAGAGTGACCTCCACAGTGGCCTCAGTAGTAATAGTGACACCACACAGTGGCCTCAGTAGTAATAGGGACCCCCCACAGTGGCCCCAGTAGTAGTATGGTCCCCACAGTGCCCTCAGTAGTAATAGTGACCCCCACAGTGGTTTTAGTAGTAATAGTGACCCACACAGTGGCCTCAGTAGTAATAACGTTACCCACAGTGGTCTCAGTAGTAATAGTGACCCCCACAGTGGCCTCAGTAGTAATAGTGTCACCTGTATTGGCCCCTGTAATATTAGTGACCTCCACAGTAGCCTCAGTAGTAATAGTGTCTCCTATATTGCCCCAGTAGTAATAGTGACTCACAGTGGCCTCAGTAGTAATAGTAACCTCCACAGTGGCCTCAGTAGCAATAGTGCTGCTCACAGTGACCTGAGTAGTAATAGTGTCCCCTATATTGGCCCCAGTAGTAATATGGTCCCCACAGTGGCCTCAGTAGTAATAGTAACGACCCACAGTGGTTTCAGTAGTAATAGTGACCCACACAGTGGCCTCAGTAGTAATAATGTTACCCACAGTGGCCTTAGTAGTAATAGTGACCCCCCCCCCCCCCCACAATGGCCTCAGTAGTAAAAGTGACCCCCACAGTGGCCTCGGTAATAAGAGTGAGCTCTACAGTGGCCTCAGTAGTAATAGTGACACCACACAGTGGCCTCAGTAGTAATACTGACACCCACAGTGGCCTCAATAGCTATAGTGCTGCTCACATTGCCCTGAGTAGTAATAGTGTCCCATATATTGGCCCCAGTAGTAGTATGGTCCCCACAGTGGCTCCAGTAGTAATAGTGATCCCCACAGTGGCCTCAGTAGTAATAGTGACCCCCACAGTGGCCTCAGTAGCAATATTGCCCATCACAGTGGCCTCAGTAGTAATAGTGACACCCCACTATGGCTACAGTAGTAATAGTGTCCCCTATATTGGCCCCAGTAGTAATAGAGACCCACTTTGGCCTCAGTAGTAATAGTGACCCCCACAGCTGTCTCAGTAGTAATAGTGTCTCCTATATTGGCCCCAGTAGTGATAGTGACCCACAGTGGCCTTAGTAGTAATAGTGACCCCCACAATGGCCTCAGTAGTAAAAGTGACCCCAACAGTGGTCTCGGTAATAAGAGTGACCTCCACAGTGGCCTCAGTAGTAATAGTGACACCACACAGTGGCCTCAGTAGTAATAGGGACCCCCCACAGTGGCCCCAGTAGTAGTATGGTCCCCACAGTGCCCTCAGTAGTAATAGTGACCCCCACAGTGGTTTTAGTAGTAATAGTGACCCACACAGTGGCCTCAGTAGTAATAACGTTACCCACAGTGGTCTCAGTAGTAATAGTGACCCCCACAGTGGCCTCAGTAGTAATAGTGTCACCTGTATTGGCCCCTGTAATATTAGTGACCTCCACAGTAGCCTCAGTAGTAATAGTGTCTCCTATATTGCCCCAGTAGTAATAGTGACTCACAGTGGCCTCAGTAGTAATAGTAACCCCCACAGTGGCCTCAGTAGCAATAGTGCTGCTCACAGTGACCTGAGTAGTAATAGTGTCCCCTATATTGGCCCCAGTAGTAATATGGTCCCCACAGTGGCCTCAGTAGTAATAGTAACGACCCACAGTGGTTTCAGTAGTAATAGTGACCCACACAGTGGCCTCAGTAGTAATAATGTTACCCACAGTGGCCTTAGTAGTAATAGTGACCCCCCCCCCCCACAATGGCCTCAGTAGTAAAAGTGACCCCCACAGTGGCCTCGGTAATAAGAGTGACCTCTACAGTGGCCTCAGTAGTAATAGTGACACCACACAGTGGCCTCAGTAGTAATACTGACACCCACAGTGGCCTCAATAGCTATAGTGCTGCTCACAGTGCCCTGAGTAGTAATAGTGTCCCATATATTGGCCCCAGTAGTAGTATGGTCCCCACAGTGGCTCCAGTAGTAATAGTGATCCCCACAGTGGCCTCAGTAGTAATAGTGACCCCCACAGTGGCCTCAGTAGCAATATTGCCCATCACAGTGGCCTCAGTAGTAATAGTGACACCCCACTATGGCTACAGTAGTAATAGTGTCCCCTATATTGGCCCCAGTAGTAATAGAGACCCACTTTGGCCTCAGTAGTAATAGTGACCCCCACAGCTGTCTCAGTAGTAATTGTGTCCCCTATATTGGTATCAGTAGTAATAGTCACCCACAGTGGCCTTAGTAGTAATAGTGACCCCCACAGTGGTCTCAGTACTAATAGTGTCCCCTATATTGGTCTCAGTAGTCATAGTGACACCCACAGTGGCCTCAGTAGTAATAGTGTCCCTTATATTGGCCCCAGTAGTATTAGTGAACCCCACAGTGGCTTCAGTAGCAGTAGTGCCCCTCACAGTGGCCTCAGTAGTAATAGTGACCCCCACAGTGGTTTTAGTAGTAATAGTGACCCACACAGTGGCCTCAGTAGTAATAACGTTACCCACAGTGGTCTCAGTAGTAATAGTGACCCCCACAGTGGCCTCAGTAGTAATAGTGTCACCTGTATTGGCCCCTGTAATATTAGTGACCTCCACAGTAGCCTCAGTAGTAATAGTGTCTCCTATATTGCCCCAGTAGTAATAGTGACTCACAGTGGCCTCAGTAGTAATAGTAACCCCCACAGTGGCCTCAGTAGCAATAGTGCTGCTCACAGTGACCTGAGTAGTAATAGTGTCCCCTATATTGGCCCCAGTAGTAATATGGTCCCCACAGTGGCCTCAGTAGTAATAGTAACGACCCACAGTGGTTTCAGTAGTAATAGTGACCCACACAGTGGCCTCAGTAGTAATAATGTTACCCACAGTGGCCTTAGTAGTAATAGTGACCCCCCCCCCCACAATGGCCTCAGTAGTAAAAGTGACCCCCACAGTGGCCTCGGTAATAAGAGTGACCTCTACAGTGGCCTCAGTAGTAATAGTGACACCACACAGTGGCCTCAGTAGTAATACTGACACCCACAGTGGCCTCAATAGCTATAGTGCTGCTCACAGTGCCCTGAGTAGTAATAGTGTCCCATATATTGGCCCCAGTAGTAGTATGGTCCCCACAGTGGCTCCAGTAGTAATAGTGATCCCCACAGTGGCCTCAGTAGTAATAGTGACCCCCACAGTGGCCTCAGTAGCAATATTGCCCATCACAGTGGCCTCAGTAGTAATAGTGACACCCCACTATGGCTACAGTAGTAATAGTGTCCCCTATATTGGCCCCAGTAGTAATAGAGACCCACTTTGGCCTCAGTAGTAATAGTGACCCCCACAGCTGTCTCAGTAGTAATTGTGTCCCCTATATTGGTATCAGTAGTAATAGTCACCCACAGTGGCCTCAGTAGTAATAGTGACCCCCACAGTGGTCTCAGTACTAATAGTGTCCCCTATATTGGTCTCAGTAGTAATAGTGACACCCACAGAGGCCTCAGTAGTAATAGTGTCCCTTATATTGGCCCCAGTAGTATTAGTGAACCCCACAGTGGCTTCAGTAGCAGTAGTGCCCCTCACAGTGGCCTCAGTAGTATTAGTGACCCCCACAGTGGTTTTAGTAGTAATAGTGACCCACACAGTGGCCTCAGTAGTAATAACGTTACCCACAGTGGTCTCAGTAGTAATAGTGACCCCCACAGTGGCCTCAGTAGTAATAGTGTCACCTGTATTGGCCCCTGTAATATTAGTGACCTCCACAGTAGCCTCAGTAGTAATAGTGTCTCCTATATTGCCCCAGTAGTAATAGTGACTCACAGTGGCCTCAGTAGTAATAGTAACCCCTACAGTGGCCTCAGTAGCAATAGTGCTGCTCACAGTGACCTGAGTAGTAATAGTGTCCCCTATATTGGCCCCAGTAGTAATATGGTCCCCACAGTGGCCTCAGTAGTAATAGTAACGACCCACAGTGGTTTCAGTAGTAATAGTGACCCACACAGTGGCCTCAGTAGTAATAATGTTACCCACAGTGGCCTTAGTAGTAATAGTGACCCCCCACAATGGCCTCAGTAGTAAAAGTGACCCCCACAGTGGCCTCGGTAATAAGAGTGACCTCTACAGTGGCCTCAGTAGTAATAGTGACACCACACAGTGGCCTCAGTAGTAATACTGACACCCACAGTGGCCTCAATAGCAATAGTGCTGCTCACAGTGCCCTGAGTAGTAATAGTGTCCCATATATTGGCCCCAGTAGTAGTATGGTCCCCACAGTGGCTCCAGTAGTAATAGTGATCCCCACAGTGGCCTCAGTAGTAATAGTGACCGCCACAGTGATCTTAGTAGTAATAGTGACCCCCACAGTGGCCTCAGTAGCAATATTGCCCATCACAGTGGCCTCAGTAGTAATAGTGACACCCCACTATGGCTACAGTAGTAATAGTGTCCCCTATATTGGCCCCAGTAGTAATAGAGACCCACTTTGGCCTCAGTAGTAATAGTGACCCCCACAGCTGTCTCAGTAGTAATTGTGTCCCCTATATTGGTATCAGTAGTAATAGTCACCCACAGTGGCCTCAGTAGTAATAGTGACCCCCACAGTGGTCTCAGTACTAATAGTGTCCCCTATATTGGTCTCAGTAGTAATAGTGACACCCACAGTGGCCTCAGTAGTAATAGTGTCCCTTATATTGGCCCCAGTAGTATTAGTGAACCCCACAGTGGCTTCAGTAGCAGTAGTGCCCCTCACAGTGGCCTCAGTAGTAATAGTGACCCCCCACAATGGCCTCAGTAGTAAAAGTGACCCCCACAGTGGCCTCGGTAATAAGAGTGACCTCCACAGTGGCCTCAGTAGTAATAGTGACACCGCACAGTGACCTCAGTAGTAATAGTGTTCCCCACAGTGGTCTCAGTAGTAATAGTGACCCCCACAGTGGCCTTGGTAGTAATAGTTTCGCCTGTATTGGCCCCAGTAATAATAGTGTCCTCCACAGTGGCTTCAGTAGTAGTAGTGTCTCCTATATTGGCCCCAGTAGTAATAGTGGCCCACAGGGACCTTATTAGTAATAGTGTCCTCTATATTGGCCCCAGTAGTGATAGTGACCCACAGTGGCCTTAGTAGTAGTAGTGACCCCCCCAATGGCCTTAGTACTAATAGTGACACTACACAGTGGCCTCAGTAGTAATAGTGACCACCACAGTGGTCTCAGTAGTAATAGTGACCCCTACAGTGGTCTCAGTAGTAATAGTGACCCCTACAGTGGCTTCAGTAGTAGTAGTGTCCCCTATATTGGCCCCAGTAGTAATAGTGGCCCACAGGGACCTTATTAGTAATAGTGTCCTCTATATTGGCCCCAGTAGTGATAGTGACCCACAGTGGCCTTAGTAGTAGTAGTGACCCCCCCAATGGCCTTAGTACTAATAGTGACACTACACAGTGGCCTCAGTAGTAATAGTGACCACCACAGTGGGCTCTGTAGCAATAGTGCTGTTCATAGTGGCCTTAGTAGTAATAGTGACCCCCACAGTGGTCTCAGTAGTAATAGTGACCCCTACAGTGGTCTCAGTAGTAATACTGTCACCTGTATTGGCCCCTGTAATATTAGTGTCTTCCACAGTGGCCTCAATAGTAATATTGACCCCCATAGTAGTCTTAGTAGTAATAGTGTCACATGTATTAGCCCAAGTAATAATAGTGCCCCCCACAGTGGCTCCAGTAGTAATAGTGATCCCCACAGTGGCCTCAGTGGTAATAGTGACCGCCACAGTCGTCTTAGTAGTAATAGTGACCCCCACAGTTGCCTCAGTAGGAATAGTGCCCCTCACAGTGGCCTCAGTAGTAATAGTGACCCCCACAGTGGCTCCAGTAGTAATAGTGATCCCCGCAGGGGCCTCAGTAGTAATAGTGACCGCCACAGTGGTCTCAGTAGTAATTGTGTCACCTGTATTGTCCCCAGTAATAATAGTGTCCTCAGCAGTGGCCTCAGTAGTAATAGTGTCCCCTATATTGGCCACAGTAGTAATAGTGACCCACAGTGGCCTAAATAGTAATAGTGTCCCCTATATTAGCCTCAGTAGTAATAGTGACCCCCACAGTGGTCTCAGTTGTAATAGTGACCCCCACAGTGGCCTCAGTAGTAATAGTGCCCCCTGTATTGGCCCTAGTAGTGATAGTGACCCACAGTGGCCTCAGTAGTAATAGTGGCCCATATATTATCCCCAGTAGTGATAGTGACCCACAGTGGCTTCAGTAGTAATAGAGTCCCCTACATTGCCTCAGTAGCATTAGTGTCCCCTATATTGTCCTCAGTAGTAATACTATTACTTCTGGGACCAATATAGGGGACACTATTGTTAATAGTGTCCCTACAGTGGCCCCAGTAGTAGCGCCGTTTTGTGACCAATATACTTACCTCCTCCTAGTCTTTCTCTGCTCTGCACTGCTGTGATTGGAATTGTGTGAGCCTGGACTCCTCCCTTCTTCTGTGGAACGAAGGAGGAGAGATCAGGGAGGGAGGGACCCAGATGCACACACTGCTGTAAGTTTGTGCACCCGTAGCAGGACCACTGAGTGATTACCGGTCACTGCACCCTAGCTGGTAATCATTTTCATGGCGACCATAAATCCCAAAAGTAGGACAAAAGGCTCTCCCTCTTAGGAACTCTGGGGACAGCGGGGCACAGGGTCGCAAAACAGAACTGTTCCACCTCGATAGGGACGTCTGGTCACCTTACCCTTCTGGAACATTTAGACTTGTTCTGGAAGGTGGTGGGGGCCAGTCCCCAGTCCCAGGGCAGTGACTCACTAGATATGTGGAGAATTCATAAGAAGATAATTGTGGCACGCTGCATCAAATAGCGTATTAGGCTGCTCTCAAATGTGTGCGGGGGGATTCCGTTTTCCTGCTCTTTTCGTGGAGCAGAAAAGGGGAATTCCCTGGCCTAACGGATCCATCTTATGACTATAATGGGGTCCATTCAGTTTCCGACTGCTATTTTACCAAAAGAAAAAGTGCTGCATGCATCGCTATCTCTTCCGGTATGTTGTGCAGTATCTGCAATGGAACCTCTGACTGGAGGTACAAAACCGTAGGGACACGTTACTGACATGTGAACAAGATGGCACCGAGTCCCGGCAGCCTCTGGGACTCTGTACCGGCAGCTATCTGGCTGAAACATTAAAGGGGGAGTGTAGCAGTGCTACCCCCTTACACATATCCCATACACATACCAAATACATACACAATACACTGTCACATTCACTTAAATGACCAGAGCTGCAGTACCTGGCACTGCCACAGTTCTCTGTATGGCGCTGTTCCTGGATAAACAGTGGAGGACTCCATAAATAAATAACCCCTAATAATTGCCTTCTGTGGACACAATTCATCAGTAAATCAGTAACTGTAACTACATTTACATCCATTATAATACTGTATTGTGCTGTGATTTCTCGTATCACGGCCTCCGCAGAAGATTACTTTAATGTATTTGCAGTTCCGCGCACATCAATGTTTATAATTGTTGAACATCCAGGCAGAGGTCGGAGGTTATCAGCAGTGCATAGAAAGTTCTGCCATGGACATGATCGTTCTAAAGGCGTCTCCAGAGGGATGTGATAAAGGCGCCTCGTGTATATACAACCCGCTCACTGCAGGCAAGCAGCTTTCAGCTCAGTTAGGGACAGAGAGAAGACATGAGGCTGCGGATCTTCATCGTATTGGTCTTATGGGCGATTGGTAAGACAGTGTCTCTTGATGATTGTTACTGATGAGCATAAACAAGACAGGAAGGTCATCCTAAATTAACAACAAGGTCATTCAAGTTCATTGGTGGATGGGCCATGGTTGGCTCAATGATGGTTCTTGTTGGCCCCATGATGGTTTTCACTGGCCCCATGGTGGTTTTTGCTGATCCCATGGGGTTTTCACTGGCCCCATGGTGGTCATCACTAGCCTTATGATGAGCGTTTCTTATCTACTGGTCTTTATGACTTTCTTGCATTTTATCTGTGGACTCGCAGGTGATCTGTGTTTGCTGTTTTGGAATTAATTATATAATCAGAGGTTAATAACAGTCTTCCAGAAAAGTTGAGTAGTCGCAGTGTGCTCATGATGGGCTCTTTATAGGCAGCACAGTGTACTGTATGATAACAGCATTTGGGGTTCTCTGATGTTATTGGGGTGAGTAGGGGGTGCTTGACTTATGAACATTTAGTCCGTGCTGTATGTTGTATGGTGGAATCATTTTGTTAAGAGTTGCCAGGAGTGCAGTGAGAGCAGTCAAGTGTGTAGATATAGGGGTGCAGATGGAGCACTCAGGGGTGCAGCAATAGGGGGTGCAGAGGGAACAGTCAAAGGTGTAGCTATAGGGGTACAGAGGAAGCAGTCAGGGGTGCAGCAATAGGGGGTGCAGAGAAAAAAAAGGGTGTAGCTATAGGGGTACAGAGGGAGGGCTCAAAGGTGTAGCTGTAGGGGTGTAGAGGGAGCAGTTGGGGTGTGGCTATAGGGGAATAGTCAAGGATGTAGCTATAGGGGGTACAGAAGGAGCACTCAGGGGTGCAGCAAAAAGGGGTGCAGAGGGAAAAGTGAGGAGTGTAGCTATAGGGGACAGAGGGAGTAGTCAGGGGTGTATCTTTATGGGGTGCAGTGATAACAGTTGCATTCAGACCCCCTGCCACATAAGAAGATATCAGTATTATAAATGGCATGTGGTAGTCGGTGGTTCTGGTACAGATTTAGCACTGGGGTCCCGAAGCTTCAAGTAGTTAAAACCAGAACTTGTGACTTGTGTAGCTCTGAATTACTGTGTGCAAACTCTCTTTAAAGGGGTTGTCCTGCTGTGAACTATTGATTGCCTAACCTCAGGTTAAGCCCTTAATAGTAGGTCAGGGCAGGCGGGTCAGCCAGGACGCCCGCTATTTAGCTTATTGCCAGGCTAGTGTGCCAGAGCTGATTTCTGCAGGAAGGAGACAGCTCTGTTCCCACAACAGTGGCTAGGCTTGGTATTACATGTGACGTTTCCCTTGAAGTGAGTGGGTATAATACTAAGCCTGGCCACTGCAGTGGAAATGGCGCAATCTGCTTCCTGCAGAAATCAGCTAAATTCCCGAGTGTATCAGACCAGAGTACTGTTGATAAGAGGGGGTCCTGGAAGACTGACTTGCACTAATCTACTACTAATGGCCTGACCAGGACACCTCCTTTTTGAACTTTTTGGTCACTGATCGTCCTTTATTCATTGGTTGATTTCAGTCTGCAGTCTTACCATCCATGGACACAGGGAGTGGAATGGTCTCCATCGTTTCCTGCTCCAACCATGAACACACCACTATAGACTAAAGGTCCTTTTACATACAAAGATGATTGCTCAAAAGATGGATTTTGAGCAATCATTTTGCATAAACTATTAATTGGTACTAATGCCAACTGGTAGCTTATTAATGCGTGTGAGCCACCAGGAGCTATATTCAGAGAACAGCGGGTGGTCTGTTCTCTAAATACATTCTGTTTGTTCTGCCAAGAGGCTGACAGCTGAGACAATGTTATCAGCGCTCCCTGCAGAAAATAGAGCGTGAAGTCCCTGCTATCAGCTCTTTTGCCAAACGATGGATTTTATGCCGAACATAAAATCATCGTTCAGCAGGAAAGTGAAAGATGGGCACATTTACCCGGAACGATTATCGCTCAAAAGATGGCTTTTGAGCAAATTTTGAGTGATCATCGTTGTGTGTGTAAAAGGCCTTAAATCTCAGCAGCGTTTTGAGACACCCCATGAGCTCATATACAGTAGTACATGGTGGCATCTCAGTAGCTTCCATGTGATTCCCATCAGTCCATACTAATCAGGTTTAGACTTTATTGCCGCCTTCCATTGGCTGGGTAAGTAGATTGAAGGTGTGAGAGTTTGAGACAGCTCAGACCACATGATAGCTAAAGTCTCCACCGGTCTGCACACATTAGACTTAAACCCAACATATTGTATTGGACTTGTTGGATTCCAGCACGGCCGAGCTTCGCATGTCTGTGGTTGAGGTGGGAGAGATGACTTTTACACGAAAGTGGATTTTACCCAGAATTCTCTCAGGTATCGCTGGCTTCTGCTATGTAAAATACTTGCAGTTTACCTTTCCAGCCTCCAGTGTCTTCTGCGGGTGCATTACTCCACATCACTTCCATGTACATGTCATTAAAAAACTGCCTAAAAATTTTCTTGTTACACCCAGAGGAACAACCCAAAACAATGAAGAGTCCTTCATAACTGAAGCACCTATAATTTGGCAGGGGGATCTCAGGATGCAACTGCTATTGCTGCCCCCTATACGCTCTTTTTTATTATTTTAGGCAAGTGCCTGACATTGGGACTATTGGGTGGGGATTTTCCTTGCTTTTTTTAAAAGTTAATTGAAATGGTTCCCACACACCTAAGATAGCTGCTGGCCAAGTGTATATGTTACTTTCATTGGGAAGGGGAAGACCACCAACCTCTCTATTAGCACTTATCTCCTTCAGGGACAATGGATAGAGCAAGCTCAAATACAAGATCCGTCCTTCCTCTGACATCTGCCGTCGGAGAATAGTATGGCTACTCTAATAGTATGGCACACACTAGATGGTCGGCTGACCGCACTAGCTATAAATGACATTTACCTAATGTATACCTTTAGTCTCTGAAGGGCTTCTCCGCTATCGACTATCCCTGTTTGTAAGAAGGGTCCTCCAATCGTAAACTGATCAGAAGGAATCTCAAGGCTGGGAACCTCAGTGATCAGCTGTAATCTGTAAGGTAGAAAGTGTTCAAAATACCCTGCAGTGCCTCCACAGGGCAAATTAGGCATTACATTGAAATCAGTGAGCTGTCAATGTAATGAAGGACAGAGGTACCCGTTGTAGCTGCTCTCCACACTGGTTAATATATGAGGCAGTAGTGTGGTGCCAATGAAGGCAGACCATGCTACTCATGGGGCACAGGGGCCCGAGCTGGATGGTCCTGCCCCTGTGCCATCGATGACTCCCCCTTTTTCTTGAATGTCCGAACAGCAGATGCAGCACAAGTTTGTCTGTACCTTACATTTCTGCTGGTCTGGATACTGCTCTCTCAGTCAGTGTAGGCTGCTTCTGCCCCTCCATACTGCTCTTACTGCAGTGCTGCCACAGAAAGGAGAGTAGGCAGCCTTTGTCCAGACCACCTAGTGAGACCTGTGCTGCTGACTGGACATGCAGGCGATGGGGCAAACTTAGAGAGGGGACACCAGGATTTTGTGGAGCCACAGAGGGGGCACCAATACTTTGTGGGGACACTAGTACTATGGTAAACCACAGGGAGAAGACATGCAATATGGGAGCCACAGAGGGAACACTATTACAATAGGGGATTAGTAAGAGGTTCATTGGGGGTAGCAGTAGGGTGGAGAGAGTGTGCAAAGACGAGTTGTGGCTGGAAGAAATATTCATGGTGGCCTGGGTTCAGATAGAAAACAAAAACAAAAATGGACGTGACCAATGAGAGAAGACGTCACCCATATTCAGTGGAGGTAACTGTACTGTAATCACTATCACTGCATCCAGCTGATATCTGACTATCATATGGTGACCACATCCTTTAGAGGTTTATTAGAGCTTTGCTGCTGTATCTAAGCCTGCTGTGTTATAGATATATTTTTGAGGGTAGGGGCAATTCTTAGTTTTGCTATGGGACCCCCTGAGATGAGGGTCCGGAATATGTAACTTCACTTTTCTAATTGTTTTTGCAAAAGAGTTTCCTAAACAAGACAACACCTCAGACTGTATGGGGGCAGCTTGAGATATCAGATCTTAAAATCTCTTCTATAACGGCTCCTTCACACGGGTGTATTTGCGCACACAAATATTGCATGCGCAATATGCAGAGAATAGAACCCACAGATATCAATGGGTTTGTTCTCATTTTCTGTATTTCACCCGTGCAAAAAAATAAAAACATGCTCTATTTTGTGAACCTTGGTGCACTGAAGGGCCCTACAGAAGTCTATTGGGGGTGTACAAATGTGCACGCAATACGCAATGGAATGAACAAAACCACGGGTGAAAGAGCATATCTGGAATTCATTAGGGTAAATAGCCTTTTAAATTATGGTGGGGAAAGGTTGGGGTGTCCTGCTTTCATGTGAACAAGCCCTGCAAACCCAAAAACTACAATAAAATGTGCTGACACATGCCCATAAGCACCTTGTTCACGGCACAAATGCTTTGCACTGAGGCGTGCGCAAAAGTGTATATGCCCCTGTGAAGGAACCCTAAGGGCTCATGTCCACGGCAAAATAAGAATTAAAATCCGCAGCAGATTTTAACTCTTCTCCTGCCTGCGGATCCGCACCCCATAGGGATGCATTGACCACCCGCGGGGTAGATAAATACCCGCGGGTCGTCAATAAAAGTGATTTTAAAAAAAATGGAGCATGAAAAAATCTGGACCATGCTCCATTTTCATGCGGGTCTCCCGCGGGGACGGCTCCCGTGGGCTTCTATTGAAGCCTATGGATGCCGTCCGGATCCGCGGGAGACCAAAATCAGAGTTTACTCACACGCTCCGGTTCTTCTCTTCGCCGCGACGCCATCTTCTCTCAGTCGCGGCCGGATCATTTTGCTTCGGGCCGGCGCATGCGCGGGGCACGTCACCGACGTCATCCTGCACATCCGCCGAGCCGAAGAAAGAAGATCCGGCCGCGACGAGAGAAGATGACGCCGCAGCGAAGGAAGTATCCGGAGCGTGCAAGAGGTAAGTTTATTCTGATTTATTCCTATTTTAAGCGCTCATGTCCGCGGGGCAGGAGGGACCCGCTGCAGATTCTCCATGGAGAATCCGTAGCGGGCCTGATTTTCCCCGTGGACATGAGGCCTAACTCTGGTGCTTCCACTACTTTATATTTCATGTCATTTTGGTAAAATTCTTGCACATAATAGACATTTAGTTTTTTGTTTTTCAAACAGCGGAAACTCGAAATATAAACAATTTACTGAAAAATTTTGGGTCCGACAAAGTGACGAGTGGAGAGCGCAGCAAAGAGAACATCTATATGAAATGTATAGGAAGAAGTAGGAAGCCGGTGTATCTCTCCAATATGAAAAGTATCGTTTTTGCGCAGGAGCCCACGTTAATCGTGATCGGCGCCTCCATACCCAAAAAGAAGGATTTCATTGACGCAAAACTTACTGAGACTTCACTGGAGTTGATATCTATGTCTCACGTTATATTTGACATCACAGCCCAGTACAACGGAACAACACCACCATGTGCAAACAGTTCTACCAGCAATGACATTAGGACAAGCGCAAGGACCGTCAACCAAGAACACGCCGTGCCCTCCTCCAATCAACCGGCCTCTTCGGCCACCAGTTCTCGTAGACCATGCGATGCCACCACCAATGATTCTCTACTGACTGTGAACATCACATTTATCAGTAAGACCGAGTCCTGCACGTATTTCTTCGAGTTGGGAAATGAAAAGCTTTCTGTGGATGTCAATGTGAGCAGTTTTGCTGTTTTAACAAAGAAGATGAGTTCTGGCGCCCTGAACATGGTGAGGGCGAGCTTCAATATTCATGCCGGCGATACTGAGAGCAGAAGAACTAATTTTGGATCCTTAGGTTATGGAGATAACACCGACTTTTCCAGTACAGCCATACAAATTAAACCGACCTATACAAATCTTACGACTACTACTAGTACTACCACCACTGCTTTCACCACTACTAGTAAGACAAACACATTACCCACTTTAAACCCTGGGCCCAGCAATCATACTTCAACTGCTCCCGCTACCAGTACGTTCTCCCATATCTCATCAAGTGAACATCCGGTCACCGTATCCTCTTCCACAGGTACTGAAACAAGACAAACGTCAACCACTATTCCCCCAACAACAGAATCAACCACTGTAAGCACAGAAGCATCAACTAACATCACTCTATTATCTTCAACTACTACAGCTACAAAGGCAAAAATAATCAAATCAACAACTTTCCCAACAACTTCAGAATCGACATCAGCCAATATCTCAGCCGCTCCTTCAACACCAACTACATCAACGGCAACAAGTACAACTATATCATCACCAGTTACCGATAGAGCAGGAGCATCTAGTGTTACACATGGTTCTTCACATACAGAAGAAACCTTAACCAGTACAACAACCAACTCTACAGCCATCCTCACATCCACAAAACCAACATCAGCTCTTCCTTCATCCACAAGTAGAGCTCTAACCAAACTCAGCCCTACAACTACCCAGGCAATGTCCACCAACTCAACATTTCCTGCTTCACCCACTTCCCGTACATCTCCAACAACAATTAGCTCGGCAGCAGCCACAAACTCTACAAATATAACATCAAAAAATACAAAAACCACGAGTACACAGCCAACAATGACTCTTCCACCAACCATTCCAAGAATGGAGACAATATCAAGCACAACTTTTGTCCCTTCTAAGGTTTCCAGTCGACAACCAACCCCAACCACCACTAATTCTATACCTTCAACGAAAGCTACAACTACAGAGTCAAAGTGGATGGTCCTAGCAGCGGGTGTTCTCACTACCATGGGAACCAGTCTCCTATTTACGCTTTGTATAATGGTAAGCGAGTAAATAAGCTGGATATCAACATTTATTTAATCGTGTTTCCTGCACCATCCTGTGAGAGATAAAGTAAAGGGGCTTTCCAAAAATGGCAAAAGGGAGAAAGTGTCATCATATAACAAGAGAACCATTAGTCACCCAATAGATTCCCGGGAGCTTCAGTGGTCCCTGATAGCCTTTGTTTAGTCAGCCACAGTGATGACCTACCTGTCTACCCACGTCAGCATTGCAGCCAATCACTGTCCACAGCAGTCTCATGCTATACATCAATTAGGTCAGTGATTGGCTGCAGCAGTTATGGATGGACAGGCACTGTAGCCGAGTATGCAAAGAACAGCAGGGACTCCTGAGATAGTGACAGGGAGTTTTTCAGGTGAGTAATGCTCCTTTTGTTATTTTGTGGCATTTTCTCTCTTTAAGGTGTGAATTCACACCCAAATTCACAACACTTTTTTTTTTTGCTCCGCCGATTTTTCTGCTACGTGGAACATACCCTTAGTTATTCCTTTCCCATTTAAAAAACTGCTTTAAAGGAGTTGACCTAGGAGGAGAAATTCCCGATCCAGCGGTGTCGTCACCTACATTTCCAACTGAAATCTGGCACTGGGTTACATGGTATAATCCTTTTGTTGCCTGTGACATTGTCGCAAGGGGCTGGCTGTTTGGCTCATTTTTAGTAACTAAGCCAGCCCCCTCTCTGTCTTTGCATCAACTGTGACAAAGAAGGGAACGGCTTAGTTATTAAAATAAGCCAAACAGCTAGTTCTCATGATGACGCTATGTGACCTAGTATCCAAACTGGGCCAGAAGTGGAGTTTTTGACACCATTGGACCGCATATTTCCCCTCCTGGGATAACCCGTTAAATTATTTAGTTTTTGTCCTCATTACTGTCATGGCCAAGGTCCAAGAGATGAGAATGTGGCCTTAGGCATGACCAGGCAGGGGGCAGCATTTGCACAGGTGTATAGGCAATCAATACACTTTTCATAGCTTCAATTTAGGAATGGAGATGAACCATTTAATTTTTTTGCCCCACACTGGAACCCCTGGTCATTCTTTATGGAGCCATGAAAGCCAAGGTGGATCCTGCCATCCTGTCAACTCCATCAGGTTTATAACAGATCCAGCCTCAGATCGCATTGGGGGGCATTTGGGGGTGGAACTGTATGTCATCAAAAGTTACCCCAGCATTTTTACTTATGTTGGAAAAACTTTGTTAATTGTTCTTTTTTACATTTAGGTTTCTAGAATGGTGAGAAAAGCAGGGAAATCAATGGGGTCAACTATAACACAAAATACCTGAAGCCTGAAAACCATCTACAGATATCCACGGTTGCCGCACCTTCAGCTTCTTGTAACGTCATAATGAAGAACAGACTCAGAATACTAGAACCAAAAACTTACCCACCCAACACCAGAGTAAGACCATGGCACTGGTAGGGGTCAAAAACATGTAAGTCGCCAAGTAATGATACCTCAACCTTGAGTGGAGGGGGGTGTGATATGGACAGCGCACATTATTGGGAAGACTTGGTGCAACCAATGGACAGCCTGCACTAAGAGGGGAGATATTCTGATTATGGTATGAGGCCCCCTTTTCATTGATGCCCACATTTCTGGAGGAAGTTTGCTCTTGTACATTCTCTAAGGTGCATCTGTCATTGCAAAGCGGTACGATTTTGTGCAAATACTTTTAGATGGATGTAAAGGCGATTATTTCAGAAAACACATCAAGATCACGGCTGATTGGAATTCTTTAGACGTCGCACCTGTATATGAAGGAGTTGTGTGTAGGAGGCTCTGTGGTGTGATTCTTCTCAGTAAGAGAAACCAAGTAATCTTGTAGATATGATACCTTTTAATGGCTAACGAAAGTACATGACGTTATAGCGAGCTGTCCAACCTACTTAGGGATCTTCCTCGGGCATAATGGAATAGATCCTAAGAAGCATATATATATACTCATACATATAAAAAGGCACAGGCATGGTGTAATTAATTTGTACTTAAAACAATACCAGAACAGGATGAATAGAGGAGTAAATACTTAATTAGTCCACTGATAAGGGATGTGAAAGTTTTATGGTCTCCTCTACTCATCCCGTTCTGGCATTGTTTTAAGTGCAAATTAATTACACTATGTCTTTGCCTTTTCATATGTATGTGTATACTAGAAGTGTGATATAAGAGACTAGTACCAGTGTTTCTGGTGGCCACTTAATAATATAATATAATGAAAGGGATTAGAGTTAGTCAAAATATTTCCGTGCACTGCATGTGATTTACGAACTTCAGCAGCTAACTGAGGAGACATGTTGGCTCGTTGATTTCACATATGAGCTGCACGTGATTTATGAACTTCAGCAGATCACTTAGAAGACATGTTGAGGTAAAATCGTGGCTTGTAGCTGTGTCTGCATTAGCTTCACGGTGGCGTTGAACCCTCTGTGGTGACTTGGTTGCTCGACAATGACAGTTTGTTTCAACACTGGTTGACGATTAGATGAAGGCTGGACTGGTGTTGGTGGCATTAGCACTTGAGATGACATGATATCACGTTCATGAGATGTGAAGATAGCGGTGAAGGACTATGCTTAAATGTTGTTGGTAAATATGCATCACCAGCCATGTATGTGTACATTTGTGAGGTGTCATTTATTGGAGTCTCCACAGAGGTGTCCAGCTGTCTCACAACCAGCTACAAACTGCCAGACTGAGTACTGCTGTATCCATATCAACTGAGGCCACAGGGGTTTGTGGGGGATGTAGTTCACCCATAATCCCTCATTCAGTGCACAGGGATGAAGGACCGGTGACTGATCACATGACAGTAACATCATCACATGTAATTCACACAGTCCTTCAGTCAATAATCACTAACAGACAGGTGGTTCTTAGTAATTTGAATAGTAATTATTAGGAAATTATAGTAGCAGTGTTTCTGGTAGCACAATGTGCCACTTACCACACAGCTCTGCTACATGCACGTTACACACAGCTCTGCTACATTACACACCCCACACGACTCAGCTACATGCATGTGACACACACACCAGACTACACGCACAGCTGTGTTACATGCGTGTTACACACACCACACATAGTTTTGTTTGATGCGCGTGTCACAGACACACACACAGCTCTGCTATATGCGCACGGTGACACACATACCAGACCACAAACAGCTCTTCTACATACATTTGTCATCTGCCTCTGCTGCTTTAAGATCTGTGATGAGGTCACCATCATGTAATAAGGGGCAGGGCAAAGAGCCAGTGAGAGATCACATGACAGTGACATCATCACAGGTCCAGCATACGACTGCTGTCAGGCTCTGCATGTTTTATGCTTTAAGACTCGCAATGATGTCATAGTCATGTGATCAGGGGCGGAGCATGTTACTCACGCAGTCACACACAGACTCACAGACAAGTGCTCGTTAGCACTTTGACTAGTTATTAGTATTATTTATAGTACCAGTGTTTCTAGTATTGTGAATGACATTATCACATGTAATTCACTGAAGGACCTGTGATGTCAGTTGGAGTTGATCAAAATATTAAAAGACCTGTGATGATGTCACCATCATGTGACATGGGGCGGAGTATGTAACTCACTCCATGAAGGACCTTTGATGACATAACTGTCATGCGATCAGGGGCGGGGCATGTAACTCACTCACTCAGTTACTCACGGACAAGCGGTCATTAGTACTTTGATATATGTATGGTTCTTCAGATCTATTCCATTAACCCTAAGTAGGTTGTAAAGCTTGCTGTTACATCATGTATTTTTGTTCACCATTAAAAGGTATCATATCTACAAGATTACTTTGTTTCTCTTGCTGAGAACAATCACACTTTGCTCTACTGGCTAACACTGGACCAAACCTTTTTTTCTTTTTACCAGGCTGTATGGTGACACATGCAGTTCCACGTTGCCCTGTACTACTTATGCACTGGATTCTGTATGCTGCCATCTAATGCTCCATCGGGTACCATATGGGACAGATAGCACTATGCATGCAGTAACCAATGGAGCATGCAGAGGCAGAGTGATGGCCAGGTGTCTCTGTGGGCATGTGACCTCCCAGCACTGCTGCAGAGAACATGATTGGACAAAACTCATTCTGAGCAAATCTACAAGCTCCGCCCCACAGATTTGTGATAAGCAAACAGCCCGAATCCTCTCCATAAAACGTGATAGGAGAACATTGACTCCGCCCAAAACCAGTGACAGACGCTCTTTACAAGACTGATGGGAGAGATTTATTGAAACTGTTGCAAAATAAGACTGTATTCACATGGGCGAGTGCGATTTTGGCCGTTTTTCATGCAATTTTCTTGCTCTCTTCATGCACATACACCCATCAGGGTCTAAATCCCACGGACATCTCGCGGAAAGACCTACAGAAATACCGCAAGATTTCAGCGGTAGAAATGCAGCTGGTTTTGAAGCGGCTTTGCCGCCTGCATTCCGCTGCAGCCATCTCCTCCCATAGAGAGGAGAGAGGTCGCAACGATATAATTGACATGCCGCGGCTTTGAATTCCGCGCGGCATGCCAGTTTCATCGCGGCTTGGCCACAACAGCTTCTCCGCAGCGTGTAGACAAGATTTTTGCAAATCTCGGCCACTTTGTTGCTTTATCCCGGGATAAAAATTGCTTGCGGAATTTCCGTGCAGAAAGTTTGCACGGAAATTCCGGCCCGCGTGAACCCAGCCTAAGGCCGTATTGGTAAAACCCTGCAGGTCCCCCACAACATCTTACCGGTATTTGTAAATACCGAGTCTGTTGGCAGAGACCGCGTACGGCTGCGAGCATACTGTGTATGCCCACGCATCACACGGACACGCACAGCGTGACTTTTTTTTTAACTCCCTGCTCTGTTTTATAGCGGTTACATATGAAAACGCCATCCATTCGCAATGTACAGGGCTCACGCTGTGTGGTACGCAGAGACTTAGAGCATGCTGCCATCTTTTGCGTATCTACATGCCGGTGTGTATGAATCAATGACAGTCCATTGACTTTCATTGACTCCATTCACCGTGTATCACGCGTCCCTGCGACCCTCACATAATACACGGTGGAAGAATGACTGTGGACATGAGCCCTAAAAGTGGAGTCACAGCTCACGGCAACCAATCAGATTGTTACTTGTTTACCAAAGTGCTTTAGAGAAGCAGGAACTGAAGTCTGATTGGTCGCTGCAGTTTTGCCGCAGTGTTAGTAAATCTCGCCAGTTGCGCAGATTCTGGGTCTGCATTATGTGTGAGCAGCGACACTGTATTACTAAATAAAGAACCATTAGTTACAGACAGAGATTTTCTTCATGTTTTTGTGCATTTTACCTTGTAAGGCGGCCAGAAAGGGTTGGATTCCACATGTGGGAGCCCGCAACTAATCTGTAATGCGGATGGCCCGGCCGTCGCGCTGGTGCACATGCGCAGTATAGATCACACCGCGCCGTCGCTAGGCAATGACACGGATCCCGCGACCTTTCTGCAATGATGATTGAAGTCAATGGAAGCTGTCCACTCGGAATCCACCTCAAGATAGATCATGCTAGCATATGTCCCCCGCAAGCGGAAAATTGCAATTGCTTTCCACCCGCAGGCAGGAAAAAACTCTTCTCCACAGCATGCTACAGGCGGTATTTGCTGCGGACTCTGGAGGCAGACACCCACTCCGGATTCCGCAATGCAAATCCACCCGTGTGCAGGCGGCCTAAATTGCATAATTGTTATGGCGTCCCCTGATGTTACATACTTGTTATTGGACCTCCTGCTGTCACATACTTATTATGGTACCCCCTGATGTTACTTACTTGTTATAATGTCCACTGCTGTTACACAGTTGTTATTGCACCCCCTGCTGTTACATACTTGTTATGGCACCCTCTGATGTTACATACTTGTTATGGCACCCCCATATATTACATACTTATTAGGTTGCCCCCTGCTGTTTCATACTTATTATAAAACCCCCTGTTGTTACATACTTGTTACTGCACCCCCATATATTACATACTCATTATGACGCCCTCTGCTGTTTCATACTTATTATAGCACCCCTGCTGTTACATACTTGTTATGGCACCCCCTTATATTACATACTCATTATAGCGCCCTGTGCTGTTACATACTCTTTCTAGGGTCTCCTACTCTTACATACTTGTTATGACGCCCCCTGCTGTGACATACTCATTATGGAACCCATTCTGGGTCCTCCTCCATATGCTCTATATGGACAGAGGTCTCCTATATGAGATGGTCCTTTAATGCTTTAACGACATTGGGACTCGTGGTTGTACATGGGAATTTCTGGCTCCTCCCCACTGGATACGCCCTTCCAGTAATCTGGCGTCTCCTGCAGCCTCAGGACCGTTCTCACCTCTACATCGGGGCTGGGAACACTTTCCACTTGGACGCACAAAGTCAGCGATTGTCGTACATTAATAGCTAAATATTTATTAACACGCGGACATCCTGATGGCTGCCGGCCAGACACCGCCGCCACCGGGATAAGATCTCAGACCGATCATTTAACCTCAACTCTCCTGGTGAGCCACAAATCTGCTGATACAGGACTGTGCAAAAATTCTAGGCAGGTCTGGAAAAAATTGCTGCAGAGTCAGAATACTTTCAGAAACCAAAGTGTTAAAAGTTTACTTTTTGTCAATTAACAAAATACAAAGTAACTGAATAAAAGTGAAATGTAATCACATCAGTATTCGGTGTGACGCCCATTACCTTTAAAACAGCATCAGTTCTTCTCGGTACACTTGCACACAGTTTTTGAAGGCACTCAGCAGGGAGGTTGTTCCTGACATCTTAGAGAACTAAGCACAGATCTTCTGTGGATGTCGGCTCGCTCCAATCCTTCTGTCTATTCATGTAATCCCAGACAGACTGGATGATGATGAGATCAGGGCTCTGTGGGGCTAATCATCACTTCCAGGACTCCTTGTTCTTCTTTACGTTGGAAAGTAGAGCATGCTGCAATTTTGCAAATATGTTTATGTGAACAAACCCATTTAAATCAATCGGTTCTATTCACTACGTATAGCACAGGCCTTAGTTACAGTATATCACTTGCAGTACCATTTTCCACCACAAGCAGAAGCAGATCTCTCGCATTATACCAGTAATGCACCTTTAAAATGTGTCCCTTTCTTTCCTGTGATACACTATCAGGTACATTGTACAGACAGATACAGATGCTAAGTTCAGTCATGCCCTGTATGTTGGCAGCACAGCTGGGAGTTTGCTGGCTCCCGGGGGTGATGATCTCCCGTCTGCACTTGTATTGTGGTTTTCAGTCATTTTAATCTGCTTAAATTGGAAATGTAAATGAGCTTTTTGCAATCATGCCGTATATGTAGGGACATGTATAGTGGTGCACACAGCGAGCTCAGGATCCTCCAGGGGGCTCTGCTTCTGTGGAGTGGTCCACACAGCAAGGACAGGATCCTCTGGGGGGCTCAGCTTCTGTGGATTGGTCCACTCAGCATGAACAGGATCCTTCGGGGGGCTCGGCCTCTGTAGACCAGTCTTCCCAGCAAGAACAGGATCCTCCGAGGGGATCGGCATTTGTAGACCAGTCTCCCCAGCAAGAAGAGGATCCTCTGGGGGGATCGGCATTTGTAGACCAGTCTCCCCAGCAAGAAAAGGATCCTCCGGGGAGCTTGGCTTCTGTAGACCAGTCCCCCCAGCAAGAACAGGATCCTCTGCGGGGCCCGGCTTCTGTGGAGTGGTCCACTCAGCAAGAACAGGATGCTCTGGGAGGTTAGGCTTCTGTACACCAGTCCTCCCAGCAAGAACAGGATCCTCTGGGGGGCTTGGCTTCTGTAGACCAGTCCCCTCAGCAAGAAGAGGATCCTCCGGGGAGCTTGGCTTTTGTAGACCAGTCTGTGAAATGGTCAACTCAGCAAGAACAGGATCCTCTGGGGGGGTTCGGCTTCTGTAGACCAGTCCTCGCAGCAAGAACAGGATCCTCCGGGGGGCTTGGCTTCTGTGGAGCAGTCAACCTAGTAAGCGCAGGATCTTCCAGAGAGCTCGGCTTCTATAGACTGGTCCTAACAGCAAGCGTAGGATTCTCCGGGAGGCTGAGCTTCTGTACTAGGGTCATCCCAGTGAGCGGAGTATCCTCTGGGGATTCAGCTTCAGTATAGCAGTGCGCCCACCGGATACTCCAGGGAACTTTAGAAGAATAAAGAATCTGCAACTTTCTACTAGATTTTGTCTCAATTCTTTATCATTTTCAAGACCTCTGCTCGCTGTCAGTGAATGAAGGACATTCTTATTTACATTGAGAAGCTGAAAATCTATACAGCTTTTCTTACAATTGTATCCAGTCTAACCATATCAGCTGCACAGATCTCTCTCCTGGCCTGATACTTTCTTATAAGGCGTTGCTATGGAAAGTGCCGGCCCCGTGTCCACGATCAGAGAATCACTGTGATTCTCCGTTAGCGGCTGGCAATTCACAGCATGCTGCGAATTGTAACGATTCTCCGCGGTCAGCCTATCTGTCAGATAGGCTGACAGCGGAAATCCATCCGCCGGCTTCTACTCCCAGACAGTGGCTCCCGTGGCGGAGATCCGCCGAGGGATACCGCAACGCCTGTGGACAGGGGGCCTTTCACAGATCTGCGACTAAAAAGCTGGTTGATTATTTTCAACTAATTTCTATATATTTTGGGGTGCTGAAAACTAAAAAAATGTTTAAAAAAATCCTAGACGTCAGGATTTACCACAAAATGCTAAATTATATTCAAATTTAGCAAATTTTTCTCAACTTTTGGTATTTTTTTTTATCTTAGGGTTTTTAACTAAATTTAAAGTCAACATTACTATTAATAATTCCCATCAGTGCATTTAAGATATACAACGCAAAAAAACATAACTTTCAAAGAAAAGAACTTCCAGAGGGAGCTAATGGAAACCAGCATCAACATGTTGCCAGCTGACCGCGCAGGCTCTGACATGCACGGGCTTGGTTCAGTTTTCTTTCTTGATTCTTGCCTGTGGTACTATTGTATCTTGACGCCACCGGAAGTATGGGTGGAGACAAGATACAGGGTGCTTGATAGGGCGGTGACGCCCCCAGGAGCTGATTGGCTGCCATGAGCAGGGTCCTAGCATGCCGCAGCAATCACTCTCCCCGGAGGAGCTATCCCTCTTCCTTCTCCCCATGGCGAACACTAGGCGGCACCTGACAGTGTGATACTGTAGCGCTCTAGGAATCCCCCTGCTGTAAGGCTGTGCTCTCCCATGTCCCGTGACAAAGCCCTTGCGTTGTGACTTACGAAGCCGCAGAACATCTCCCCTGGCCATCTGCTCCCTCACAGCTCCCTCCACATACATGTCTGTGCCGCTCTGCCACCTCTCAGCTCTGTCCCAGATGCTGGCTCTCTGCTGCTGTGGCCGCTGAGAGCTCACTCCCCTGCTCAGTATCTGCCGCCGCTGCCAGTGACGCCGAGTGTTTGCTGCTGTGGCCCCTGACAAACGGAAAGAGAGGGAGTAACTCCCACAATCTCTTCGTGTTAGCTCATCATTCTTGAATCGTGTTTCCCCAAGTTAGTGTTATGGCTCCACAGAAGTGTATTCATTCGCCTGAACGTTTCTGTTTCATTTGTGGTGAATATACAGTACTAGCTGATATACCCGGCTTCACCCGAGTTAATTTGGTACTGGTGTTTATCTGGTGTTCACACGGAAAATCTTATGAAGTCGTGCTTACTTTAGAGATACTGAGGAAAAAAATATGTCCACCATTTTGCAAAATTCTCTGCGTTACCCAGGAAATACCACGGGGAGGTAACCATGCGACGTTTCCTTTATATAAAATGACATCAGGAAGTGAGAGAATTTGATTACGTACATAAAATTTGGACACTAATTCTTTTGCGCTTAGAATTGAATAATCGAGTTGGGACCCATTAGCTTTTCCTATTTATGACATATTCAATGCTCGTGCCAAATTTCCCCTTTCTATGACACCGGAAAGTGAGAAAATTACATTCCGAACGTAAAATTTGGACGCTAATTCTTTTACACATAGAATTGAATAATCGAGTTGGGACCTATGAACTTTTCCTATTTATGACAAAATAAATGCTCATGCCAAATTTCACGTTTCTATGACACCGGAAAGTGAGAAAATTAGATTCCGTACGTAAAATTTGGACGCTAATTCTTTTGCGCATAGAATTGAATAATCGAGTTGGGACCTATTAACTTTTCCTGTTTATGACATAATGAATGTCCATGCCAAATTTCATGTTTTTATCACATTGGGAAGTGAGAGATTTAGATTATATACGTAAAATTTGGACGCTAATTGTTTTGCGCATAGAATTGAATAATCGAGTTGGGACCCATTAGCTTTTTCTATTTATGACATAATCAATGCTCGTGCCAAATTTCCTGTTTTTATGACACCGGAAAGTGAGAAAATTACATTCCACGCGTAAAATTTGGACGCTAATTATTTTGCGCATAGAATTGAATAATTGAGTTGGGACCCATTAGCTTTTCCTATTTATGACATAATCAATGCTCGTGCTAAATTTCCCGTTTCTATGACACCGGAAAGTGAGAAAATTACATTCCGCACGTAAAATTTGGACGCTAATTCTTTTGCGCATGGAATTAAATAATGGAGTTGGGAGCCATTAGCTTTTTCTATTTATGACATAATCAATGCTCGTGCCAAATTTCCTGTTTTTATGACACCGGAAAGTGAGAAAATTACATTCCACACGTAAAATTTGGACGCTAATTCTTTTGCGCAAAGAATTGAATAATCGAGTTGGGACCCATTAGCTTTTCCTATTTATGACATAATCAATGCTCGTGCCAAATTTCCCGTTTCTATGACACCGGAAAGTGAGAAAATTACATTCCGCACGTACAATTTGGACGCTAATTCTTTTGCGCATGGAATTGAATAATGGAGTTGGGAGCCATTAGCTTTTTCTATTTATGACATAATCAATGCTCGTGCCAAATTTCCTGTTTTTATGACACCGGAAAGTGAGAAAATTACATTCCACACGTAAAATTTGGACGCTAATTCTTTTGCGCATAGAATTGAATAATCGAGTTGGGACCCATTAGCTTTTCCTATTTATGACATAATCAATGCTCGTGCCAAATTTCCCGTTTCTATGACACCGGAAAGTGAGAAAATTACATTCCGCACGTAAAATTTGGACGCTAATTCTTTTGCGCATGGAATTGAATAATGGAGTTGGGAGCCATTAGCTTTTTCTATTTATGACATAATCAATGCTCGTGCCAAATTTCCTGTTTTTATGACACCGGAAAGTGAGAAAATTACATTCCACACGTAAAATTTGGACGCTAATTCTTTTGCGCATAGAATTGAATAATCGAGTTGGGACCCATTAGCTTTTCCTATTTATGACATAATCAATGCTCGTGCCAAATTTCCCATTTTGTATGACACCGGAAAGTGAGAAAATTACATTCCGCACGTAAAATTTGGACGCTAATTCTTTTGCACATGGAATTGAATAATGGAGTTGGGAGCCATTCGCTTTTCCTATGTATGACATAATCAATGCTTTTGCCAAATTTCACGTTTCTATAATACCGGAAAGTGAGAAAATTAGATTCCGTACGTAAAATTTGGACGCTAATTCTTTTGCGCATAGAATTGAATAATCGAGTTGGGACCCATTAGCGTTTCCTATTTATGACATAATTAATGCTCGTGCCAAATTTCCCGTTTCTGTGACACCGGAAAGTGAAAAAATTACATTCCGCACGTAAAATTTTGACGCCAATTCTTTTGCACTAGAATTGAATAATCGAGTTGGGACCTATGAACTTTTCCTATTTATGACATAATCAATGCTCGTGCCACATTTCACGTTTCTATGACACCGGAAAGTGAGAAAATTAGATTCCGCACGTAAAATTTGGACGCTAATTCTTTTGCGCATAGAATTGAATAATCGAGTTGGGACCCATTAGCTTTTCCTATTTATGACATAATCAATGCTCCTGCCAAATTTCGAGTTTCTATAACACCGGGAAGTGAGAGAATTAGATTCCGTACGTAAAATTTGGACGCTAATTCTTTTGTGCTTAGAATTGAATAATCAAGTTGGGACCCATTAACTTTTCCTATTTATGACATAATCAATGCCCGTGCCAAATTTTAAGTTTCTATGGCATTGGGAAATGACAGATTAAGATTATGTACGTAAAATTTCTACGCCAATTCTTTTGCGCTAGAATTGAATAATCGAGTTGGGACCCAATTACTTTTCTTATTTTGGAGATAATCTATGCTTGTGCCAAACTTCATGTTTCTACGACATCGGGAAGTTGGAGAACTTTAGGCGAGTCTGTCAGTCAGTGAGTCAGTCTGTCAGTCAGTGAGTCAGTGAGGGCTTTCGTCTTTATATATATAGATTGAAGCAACATCTGAATATTACAGATACTGTGAAAAAAGTATACTTCGCATACTTCAGACTAAAACTTAAAGATCAAGATAAAGTTTGAGCGCCTCATAAAGTGTGCAAATGGTGTGTTGAGGACCTCCGAAATTTGGTCAAGGGTAAGAAAAAAGTTTTCTGTTATGGGATTCCTATGGTATGGCGAGAGCAAAAGAGCCATAGTGACGACTGTTACTTGTGTTCATGCGATGTGAAAGGGTATAATTCCAAATGGAAGCATTTCATTTCATATCCCAATCCTCACTCAGCAATTGGTCCCATCTCCCATGGCACAGATATACCAGTACCCAAGCCCCCTGCTACCTTGGAAGAGATACCTAGCTCTGATGAAGGTGGAGTCATACCTGAACCAGATGATGAAACAAGTTCTGATTTTGAAGACGATACATTTGGTAAGAGACTTGAATCTTCCCAAAGATGCCGCTGAGTTACTCGGTTCAGCGCTCAAAAGCAGGAATTTATTATTGCCAGTAGTGTCTTTTTCATGGTTCAGACATCGTGACATTCGTTCCTCACTTTGCCCAGAAAGACAAGTTGGTTTATTGCATCGATGTCGAAGGTTTGATGGGTCAATTCAAAATTCAATATGATTCAACGCAATGGCATTCATTGATTCTTCAAAAAAAAGTCTCAAAGCAGTTTTTACGCTTCCATCCCTGTAGGTCATTCCGTACACTTGTAGGAAACCTACGAGAACTTGGAATTGGTTCTTCATAAACTTAAATACGAAGACCACGGTTGGCAAGTGTGTGGGGATTTAAAGGTCTTGTGCATGCTGCTCGGGCAACAAGCTGGATATACCAAATGCCCTTGTTTTCTGTGTCTATGGGACAGTCGAGACCGACAAAATCACTGGACCAAGAACAGTTGGCAGCCGAGGGTGCTCACAGTCGGTCAAAAAATGTCCTTCGAGAAACTTTGGTACCTCCACATAAAGTTCTTCTACCACCTCTCCATATCAAATTGGGATTGATGAAGCAATTCCTGAAATCACTTCCAAGAGATGGAGAATGCTCCAAATATTTGGCCACTAAGTCTCCAGGCCTCTCGGAGGCAAAATTGAAGGAAGGTGCGTTCGTCGGACCAGACATTAGAAGGCTTATAGCTGATCAAGAGTTTGTCAATACAATGACGGATTCTCAAAAAGAAGGGTGGATTGTACTTAAAGAGGTCGTAAATAAATTTGTAGGCAATAAGAAAGATCCCGACTACAAAAAGATTGCCGGACGAATGCTGAAAACATCTCAAGCTTTGGGTTGCCCAATGAGTTTGAAACTGCATTTCCTCCAATCCCACCTTGACTACTTTCCTGAAAATGTGGGAGCTGTGAGTGAAGAACAAGGTGAACGATTCCACCAGGACATTAAAGAGATGGAAAGAAGATACCAGGGAAAATGGAGCATTACCATGATGGCAGGTGACTGTTGGATGCTTGTATACTGAGTTTATATTGGAGGGATCAGAGAAAGAAGCTGCATCGCGTTTATATGCCTATATGAAACAGTGTGGGTATATTGGGAGAGGGGATTATTTTGCAGCGGTCACTGTATAAACCGTGTTTCCACCGAAAATAGTACCCTGTCTTATATTAATGTTTGCCCCAAACGAGGCACTAGGTCTTATTTTCAAGGATATCTTCTTTTACTTACCTAGCAGGCTGGGTCCAGGTCCCTCCTGCTGCTCCACAGAGCCCTGGCGCAGTTCCTGCAGTCCTCGGCCACCCACAGAAGATCACTTCCTGGTTACAGGATTCCTAAATCCCGCCTCCCAGAAGGGATGGCTTTGATTGGTTCTTCAAGCGCTGCATTGATTGGCTGAGCCATGGCACTCTGGAGAGCAGCGGGAAAGACCTGGACCGAGCCTGCTAGGTAATGTATTCCTATTTTTTTATGTAATATAACCAGGGCTTGTTTTTGGCTAAGCCTCCCCGAAAATCCTGAAAAATCATGCTAGGGCTCATTTTCTGGGAAACACGTTAGCAGCAAAGCCGACAGGCAAGTTACGCTTTGGCGTGGAAAATATTGCAGTTCTCTGTTTGTGACCTCAGACATCATTCAAAATCGATAGTCTGGCAACTAATATCAAGCAAAAAATAAAACCAAACAGGGAAACAGCAAATACACCCAGTGAGTTAGGATGAAGCCAAACTTCCCTTTTATGTATTTCAGGCATTTTCTGCTCTTTCCCGCTTCTTGGTAGAAATACACGGGGTTTGTTTCTGCTGAGCACTGATATGGAATATAATACTTTTTTAGTCAATACATGATAGCCCAGATACATATCACTAGACCCCTCCGAACCTGTCACTACCCTCAGAGCTGGTGCAGAGCATATGCTTATACTCAACAGCCAATCAGAACAGGCAGATCTGCAGTGTAAATCGCAGGGGAATGACAGGGCAACAGCTGAAGACTGGGATGAAATAAGAGGTAGAGTTTAGATTATTATTTTCAGGTTATATGAAATAAGATGTGTAATAGCGCCACCCTTCTCTATAGGCGGGGTCTGGTATTTCAGCTTGGAGCTATTATTTGAATGAGGATGAGCTGTAATGCTACGCACAGAAGTAAAGCTGCTCATAGAAGAAAAAGCAATTGTATATGCTACAAAACCGCCATAAAAACAAACAAAAAAGTAAGATTTAGGGCACGTGTCAAACACAAGGCCCGCGGGTCGGATCCGGCCTGCTGCCTTGTGTTATGTGGCCCGCAGCATGCCGACTCCGCTCACCACTGAAGCAATTACCAGCTGGGGTGCCGCTGCTCCCCGCTGGTAATCGCGCTGTTGCCACTGATCCCGGCGCACACTGACGTCAGTGTGCAGCCAGGATCCTCCTCCCTGAGTCCCCTGCTCTTCAGTTCCGCAGGACAGGACTCGGGGAGGAAGCGTGCCGGGCTACACACTGACTTCAGGGCAAGCAGAGAGAGAGCGACGCTGACAGCAATAAGGAGGTAAGTATATGGGTTGGGGGGTGCTGCTTATTACTGGGGAGAGGCTGCTTATTACTGGGAGTGGGCTGCTTATTACTGGGCGGGGGGGCTGCTTATTACTGGGGGGGGGGGCTGCTTATTATTATTATTGAGGGGGGGCTGCATATTATTATTACTGAGGTGGGGGCTTATTACTGAGGGGGGCTTATTATTATTACAGAGGGGGGGCTTATTACTGGGGGGTGGGCTTATAATTACAATGTTGCTGTGGGGGTTAATATTACTAATTGGGCCGCCGTGCGGGTCGTTATTTTTACTGGGGCCACTATCAGGGTCACTATTAGGGCTGGTTCACACGGGTGTAATTGTATTTCGGTCGCACAAGTATTCGCGCAATTGAAAATCGCTTATGCCTGTATATTTGCGTACATAAAAAGGAACGCAGATGGGCCCACTGAGATGGTGCGCAAATATGAAGTGAATACATCGGTTTCCTGCGCATTCCCCACGTATTTGCGCGGCCCATTCACTTCAATGGCCTATTGGGGTGCGTAGTACCGAACAAAATAGGGCATGCTGTGTGAAAATATACATCATGTGAATGAACTCATTGAAATCAATGGCTTCTATTCACTGCATAGTATGTACGCAAATACGCTTGTGTGAACAGGCCCTTACTGTACTGTCGTAGGCCCCCTACACGGGCGGAAATTCTGCGGCGGTATTTCCCGCAGAATTTCCGCCTGTGGAAGCTGCCATAGGATTGCATTAGAAAACACAATCCTATGGAGACGGCTGTGATTTGTCTGCGCAAAATCTTGCTCAGAAAACAAATCGCGGCATGCTCTTTTTCTGTGCGGGGCAGCCAGCACATCACCGAGTCGGAGCCGCGGGAGCAGGTGAGTGCCGCGCTGGTTCCTGCAGGGGCTTGGGTTGGGTCCCGCTGCGAGAATTGTCACAACGGGATCCGACCCGGCCATTTGCAGGCGGCCTTACAATCGGCCCTATGAAGGTCACCATAAGCCTGATGTGGCCCTCAGTGAGAATGAGTTTCACACCCCTGATTTAGGGGTTGTGTCCATAGAAAAGAGCGGCCCATAGTAAAGATCAATAGCACCCCCCAGTAATGCTACTTCAATCACTGACATGTAATCGTATAACAAAAAGTTCTGCAACTTTCTAAAATACTTTCAGTTTCAATTCCTTAATGCTTACAATAACTGTGGTTGCTGTCAGTGTGTAGAAGCATTATATTTTAGATCTAGGATACAGACCTAACCTGATCACAGGCACTATGGGGATGCCTCTTTAACTCTGGATACAAACAATGAAGATTTCCTGTCACTGACAGCAAGCAGAGATTTTGTAAATGTTGGGGAACTGAAGTACAAAGTATGTTAGGACGCTGCAGAATGTCTTCATCATGCAGTGTCTGAGCTTTCAATAGACCGAACCAGAAAACCCCTTTATGTTCATGTAGGTGGCATTGGCATCAGAAGAATCCGCCAGGGATTTCAATGAAAACTGCACCAGAGATTTGCGCATTAACACAGATTTCGGCAGTAGATTTGCATTTGTACAAGTGGCATATCTGCATGCCACCCTGGCCCGGGCGGCAAATCAACATGCAGAAGAATCCAGGTAATATAGACAAAGGTGCAGATTTCAATAGAGTGGGGCTCACTCACACGGATGCGGTTGTGCACGGCATTATGCGCCTATTTTGATTTCAATGGATTCACTGATGTCTGCGTTTTTTTCTGCGTATTTCTGTCATGTAAAAAAATGCGGCATGCGGTATTACGCACCACAATAGGCCATAGAAGTAAAGGTGCTAATACTGATACACCGTGAAACGTGCACATACACTGCATACTTGTACAGCCAAACAATGGACCCTTCTGCGTATTTATTTTCCGTGCGTAATTATGCTGCGTATCTTGGCGTGCAAAAGACCTACATAAAGGATCTTGCGCACTCGCGTGTTTCCTGCGTGTTTTTTTCACGTAATATTGCAACTTTTTTTAACATGAATGTAAATGAGACTTTCTAAGGTTAAAAGCGTAAAGCACAAAAATCACAAAGCACAAATTTGCGATTTTTGTGCGATGTGTTTTTAACATTAGAAAGTCCCATTGACATTTGTGTTAAAAAAAAACGCAGTGATATCGTGTGAAAAAAATGTGCAAGAAAAACCCAAGTGCGTAAAAGCCCTAAGGACGAAGAACGCAGGGAATAGGCGTTTTTCGGTCTGTGAAAATAAGCAACATGAAGCAATACCTCTGCAGTGCCACCTACTGGATGGACGCATACCTGCAAATCAATGCCTGACCCTTTAAACGAGTCTTTATAACAATGATTATAAAGACCTGTATAAAGGATCAGACATTGACTTGCAGGAATACTGCCATCCAATAGGCAGTATTGTTCCATCTTCCTTATTTGCATATATTTCCCAGAGGAGCATGGATGGCCTTATAAGTCTCCTCCATCACCTTCTCGTCCTGTGAATACGACGTGTGTAATTTCAACACATAGAATACATAGAGTGGACACTAGGTGGCAGCATTGCAACAAACAGACTAGGCTCAACTACGCTGCACAGCCACATCCAATCAAAACACTGAGAAAACCCCAAATGCCATCACAGGGCGCGACGGAGGGCACGACAGCCCGCGGGTTAGACGTGGCTCATTATTTTTGTTGTAAGATATAGTTTCTATAATTAAATAACTACCGGCACCTGCAGATCACTGATGTTTTACGCCATATTTTAGCCTTTACAAACTCTCCACCTCTCGCACCGGTCTCATCTTAAGGCGGACCTGCAGTAGTCAGTGGCTTTGTGGTCACCCCGATGGTTTCATTCCAGGACATCATCTAATAAATGTCCTGTCAAAGTCTTAGTGATGGGTAGAATGAGAGGAACATTGCTCTCTCCTAGAAAGAGCGCCACACCTGTCCACAGGTTATGTCTGGTATTGCATCTTAGCTCCATCGCAGTGAATAGGACTGAGCTGCAATACTACACACAACTTCAGAACAGGGGTGGCGCTGTTTCTGGAAGTAATCCTGTGCGACCTCTATAACCTGCATAGTAGTTATCTGAAGTCTTTGACTATATAGCTGTACTGGAGCTACAACCCCCAGGATGCCCTGACACCTGAGAGGTATTCATCTAAGGATATGAGGATTTCCCACGTGGAGTATTGTGCCGGAGGGAAGAAAACTAAAGCTGAAGTGACTCAACTAAAAGCCAAAACAAGATGAGCCTGAAATAGAATCTGTAAAACACCCTGATGTTCCTTGGATCTTACACATCGCTGATTCTGACGCATTAATTCTCTTAAGTTTTAGCTATAAAATTTGGCCATATAATTTGCATGTGATTAAAAAAATGGTTCTGAGAGGCGGAGCTTGTTTGAGGAAGATGAGTCAGGTCTCCTATCTGAGGGTGGCATGTGATATATGGGGAGACGCTGAGCTGGGAGATATATAGCTTTCTATGGTTTGTTTCTGATTTTCTCTAAAAAGCTGGAGAAATAGAGAAAGCCTGAGAGTCCTGCTTGCTCCGCCCACACACAGTGATTGACAGCTCTCTCTATGTGGGGGCGGGGGAACAAGACTCTCAGGCTTTCTCTGTTTCTTCAGCTTTTTGTATGAAAAACAGAAACAAACTATAGAAAGCTATATATCCCCGAGCTCAGCGTCTCCCCTTCTGTCCTATGCTGTCCTTAGTTAGAGACATGAAAGATGCTCTTTAAGGGCGTACACCCAGTGGCGATATTTTCTATCTTGCGCTGCGAGAGCAAGTGAAAACACTCGCCTCGCAGAGCAAGAAAGATGCCAGAATGAGACCGGGATATCGCCAGTCTTCTCAATGGGGCCAACGGCAGCAGCACTAGCCCCATTGAAAAGATATGGAGAATACCGCGGACTTCTGCCACGGCTGTGGCAAAAGTGCAGCATGCTATCCCATTGCTTTCAATGGGATCAGCGCTGCTGCCGGTCCCATTGAAAATAGTGTTTTTTGGCAAACCCTGCGGTATGATTTTTGGGGAAGGGCTTGAAAGGAAGGAAGGAAGGATCAACAAGCCACTGGTCACCTAATGTCTATATCCTGTGATAGCATAGTGCTCAAGAAAGACATCTAGTCCCCTCTTAAACTCCTCAATGGATTTTGCCATCCTCAGGCTGAGAGTTCCACAGTCTCATTGCTCTTATGGTAGCACTGTTGCCTTGTAACGCTGGGGTTCTAGATTTATGTTTGGCTGTGGACTAGATTTGTATTTTTGTTTTGTGAGAAAGAAGTGTGGTGGCTCAGTTGTTAGTGCTGCTGCCTTGCAGTACTGCAGTCCAATGACAACACCTGGATGGAGTTTTTCAAGGTCCATGCAGAGGTTGTTCTTCAGGAGATTTGAACCTAGAACTCCACTATTGCAAGATAACAGTGCTAACTACTGAGCCACATCCATTTTCCAGCAATTTCTGGTAAAAATTGAGTAAGGTTGGCAAGATCTGATTCTGCAAAAATTGGCCCAATTTGATCATCTGGCCGATTACGACGAGCAACACTAGTTACAGGTATAGGTGAGAATCCTCTGTGTATCTGTGCAACTCCAGGTTTTAAAGGTGAGACATTTAAAAAAGTATAGAAAAAACATCAATGAAAACATCAAATACATCAGGTTATCAGTACTGCAGTTAGCACAACTGTGTGCCCAAATATCACGCCCATCTGGTAATGTCGCACAGCGTTAGTCCTGGAGCTGCAGCGCGACGAGGACTATTTTTGGGCACAAATAATATGTGATGATACATAGAGGTCAGTTGTGTGCCGCAGGTTGGAGACCACGTTGTAAGATGTTCCCATTATACTGATTCCCAGTACCCATATATACTTTATTAAGTGCCAGCTGACCCGGGACGCGGCCGCCCTCCTCTGGATGTCATCGGCCTGATTTCTGGTGGTGACAGCTTTATGGTGCCAACTTGTGCGATTGTTGAGGTGTTGTTGGCACACCCATCAAAGTTTCTGGGAAAGGCATGAACAAGAACAAAGCATCTATGATGTGCTCACACAGCGCAGTGACACCCGGTACCTGCTGGATACTAGTGACTGGCAGCAGTGGGTACTGGGCTTGGTTTTGGCTTTGCTGGCAGCTCTGAGGCTTTACAAAGGCTTACAACAAACAAAAGAGATATGATGTAAATCTATTCATATAGTCCGGAGCTGCATTCACACTGCTGCTTATTATTGGAAACAGTCAACACACATTGCAGGAGGGGGGCAGTTAATCTTTCCTACATCTGATGACTATACAGATCCCGGTGTAAAGAGGAACAAGACCAGAATGCGAACCACCAAAGAAAGCTCTGCGCAGCAATGAGCCTAGCAAGGGATGCTGGGAGATTTCAGCTGTGAAGCCTACTGAATTGTGAATGCAGCAGTAAACTATATAATGGTGCTAAAAGTTTGAAAAGCCCCTCTTTTCCCATATTATTAAAAAAATAAAAATAAAAGCATATTTGGTATCACCACATCTGTAAAAATCCTGTCTATCAAAGTAAGGGTCTTTTACATGGGACAAGCTGTCAGGTGCAGAAGCCCAGCAGGCCATCCCAGTGATGATCACTCCTGTGCCTTTACACACAAACACCCATCGCTAGTGACTGGAAGCTGAGGTCATTCAGGCCCGTCTGCCCCATTCACAGTAAACAGGGTGTCGTTCATAGATGATGATTTTTATTTGCATGGACTAATCGTTGTCCAGATTTTACACATGCAGAAACTGAACGGCAAACACATTTATCAGTCGTGAATGGCATTTAAATTGAACAATAATCATTCAGACTCTTGCTGATCATTGGAATCTGAACAATCTCGACCGCTGTGAAAGGGCCCTAACAAATTAGTTATCCCACACAGTGAACATCGTCAGAAATAATGTGTGGTACGAGGACATAGCAGTGGTACAATATTACTTTTTCTATTGCTATCTGTTTATTATAGACTTTTCTGCTATTTCTAAATGTTTCTATGCACATAGGATGTAGCTACTGCATACTAACGTCTGCCTTATTAACTTCTCTACCTCTTATATAGAATGTAGCTATCTAAAATATATTCTTCTAAAAATACTATATTCTACTGTTAGGGCTCTTTCGCAAAAGCTGAATTGAGGCCGAAAATCGCATGAATGAGAGGCAGCCGCGACCAAGTCTCAGCTGCATCTGTAGTGTCCGAGGAGTGGGCCCACAGCCGAGGAGATAGCGGGGTAGATAAGGACTTGTCACGGGGCTCTACCATCTCCTCCTCTGGGGGTAGCATGAGACCCGACCATGTTACTGGTGGGAGAGTTTCACAGGGAAAACCCAATCTGCAGTCCTATGTCACCATGATGCCAATGCTCTGTCCTCTGCGGTGAATCCAGAAGTTGGAAATAAATAGTCCGCACACAAGGATAACTTTAGGAGCAAAACCGGGAACGGTCCATAGAGCTCGTTTACTTGAATAAAATTATTTACAGTCCACAAACTTCACATCAGCCAGCAGGATAGAGGTGTGACAGGGAGGACTCACAGGATGGCAGACTACTCCACAGTCCCAGTTATCTGTGGGGTTCTGCTCCCGGTGACTCTCTTTTACTCACTCCAGCTCTCTACCGGTACACACTCACATTTAGAAGTCGTACTCAGTGCTGCCTGGCAGTTCTTCTCACTCTCTCTCAACTTTCCATTTTAGCACCAAGGAGGCCTGGGTGATTTGCTTCTGGGGCAGGCATTAGGCCATCACTCAGCCTCTTCCATCTTGGGGATCCTCGTAGGATGAGGCACAGTTTCAAGTTACCACTGGGGAAGTTTCACAGGGTAACCCAAGATGCGGTTTACCTTTTAGTCTTTGTTGTCACTTGTTCCATCTTCCACCACCGTTCCATCCTCTGCGGTGAATCCAGACATTGTTAATAAAGAGTCCACACAGAGGAATAATGTTTTCTGAGCAGAACCGGGAATGGTTGGTTAAGCCCGTTTACTGGTGTTAACGTTCAACAGTCGAAACAACTTGATATACACACGCCATCAGAACACTCGTGCAAACACATTAGTGGTGTGACAGGAAAGAATAACAGGATTACAGACGAGTCCACAGTCTAAGTTATCTGTGGGGTTCTATTCCCGGTCACTGTCCCTCTCTCACTCTCCAGCTGTCTGCCGGTCAACATTCACGTTTTAAAAAGGCACTCAGTGCTGCATGGCAGTTCCTCTCACTTTCTCAGTCCTTCCAGGTCAACAGCAGGAAGGCCTGGGTGAATTGGGCCCAGGGCACACACAAGGCAATCGCTCAGCCTCTTCCATCCTGGGGTACCTTGAGAGACAAGGCACAATTTCTCCTAATCACCAAAGGTTTCCACTCTCTCCAACTGGAAGACCAACTTTGGCAAGAAGGCCAAGAAGCAGGCTCTTCTAGACTAACTTGCATACACTTTGCAATCACATATATATTACATGGTCACATGACGCACAACAAGATACATTTTTCAGACATAACCCAGACAGTAACCCATTCAGTGCTGGAGACGTGCAATACACATCAAATTCATGCAACATACAAGACACTGATAACATATAGTCACAAGACAAATGCATTCAGTGTCTCTGGGCCACTACAATAGTCCTGAAGCCAATGCTCAATTTGCACCATGGTTAATCTGGCCCTGGTGAGTGAGATGAGATGGGCAAAAGATATGGCCGCCAACTGTACAACTTTACAAAAGCACAGTTGTGCCCACAATGAAAAGACTACCTGGAAGGTTACAGCTCCGTGAAGGAGGGGGGCTTAACATTACATGAATTGCTGACATGGCAGGATGGAGTCCCCATCAGGCACATGTGTACTGCACCCTACAAACACTGCCCTCTGACATATGCAGCGGCACAGATAGTCAGGCGAACTACTAGACTAGGTCTACGGCCACATGAAGATCCAGAGCAAAAGTGACAGGCGGCACATGGCTGGCCGGGCTTTATAGACAGGTGGAAATCAAAGAATGTAGGGGAAAATGCTGATAAGCTACTACAAGACCTTAAACAGATGGCCGTGATTTTGTCCTGTTATAGATGGGATGAGACCATTGATTTGAATGGTTTTGTTTTCAATATCGGAATACTCGTACAGTAATACCACATCCAAGAAAAGATAGGACTTGCCCTATCTTTCTCGCACAGAGTTAATACCTATCTTCCCATTTTTTTTTTTAAACTCCCGCAGAATAGCGCAGGGTTTTGAAAGGTAAAACAGGAAAAAAAAATTACATTGCTTATGCACAACTGTAATAATGGTGTAATAATGAGAAAATTGACTTCCAATGTGTGAAAGTATTAAATGAAAGGGAGGCTGCAATTATTTTGGTGGAGGAGAAGTTGTTGGTGGCTATTTTGTATGTACAGCCAAATTTAATAGTAAACACTAATATATACGTATATATATATATATATATATATATATATATATATACGCTATGTCCCCATGTAATAGAGTACTGAGTGCTAGTAATGGAATAGACAAGTGAGTGGTAGTATACATTAGACTAATGAGGGCTTGTAGTGCTAGTAGTGTAGGAGTTCAGTATTCTAGTGAGTAGTAACATGGTAGACTACTGGTAGTAGTATAGTAGAGAAGTGAAATGTAATAGTGTTACTAGTATAGTAGACTATTGAGTGATAGTAGTATAGTAGAATAGTGAAGGGTAGTAGTACTAGTAGTATAGTTGTTCAGTTGACTAGTCAGTGGAGTAGTGAGGGGTAATTGTTTGGTAGACTACTGAGTGGTGGTAATAGACTACTGAGTGGTGGAAGTAGACTACTGAGTGGTGGTAGTAGACTACTGAGTGGTGGTAGTAGACTACTGAGTAGTGGTAATAGACTACTGAGTGGTTGTAGTAGACTACTGAGTGGTGCTAGTAGACTACTGAGTGGTGGTAATGGACTACTGAGTGGTGGTAGTAGACTACTGAGTGGTGGTAATAGACTGCTGAGTGGTGGTAGTAGACTACTGAGTGGTGGTAATGGACTACTGAGTGGTGGTAGTAGACTACTGAGTGGTGGTAATAGACTACTGAGTGGTGGTAGTAGACTACTGAGTGGTGGTAATAGACTACTGAGTGGTGGTAGTAGACTACTGAGTGAACTGTAGTTTGGCACTTTTACCTTTCTTGAACTGCCATCTCTATTGCATCATGTAATCTGCTAGTTCCTTGGAGTGATGCCAATAATCTACAGACTTGCAGCAAATTGTTCTCATGTTCCATATAGTGAGATATGTAACCCGATAAGAACATATATACTGCACACCTGTACAAGGTCTCCTGACATGTCTGTACGGAATCAGAGTAATTTACAGCTGCGGCCCAGGGGGGAAAAGAAGTTCTAGATGAATTACGGGTCTGCCCCGAAATGATAAGTTTTGACTTGCTCTCAACATATAATACAGGGAGCTCTGATTTATATCTTCAGAGGTCAAGTAAGATGTCTTGGCTTGTGTCCATGTTGAGGGCAAAAAGAACCGTCCAGGTGAAGCGAGTGGGCTGTGTACTGCCAGAATCCCTACACTGCAGAGCAGTGTGTCCTAGGAGCAAAACTCTCTAAGATGCCAACTTCCTGTACAGCAGCCTATGATGGTCCAATAGTGCCCATGGAGCAGGAACCCCAAGTGAGATTCTGCTTGCACCGTGTAGGGGAGCAGTGCAAAGCCTCCGGAGGTCACAGGACATAGCCTCAGATACTCTCTGATAGAGAATGGGGTGTGAGGCAAGGGAGCCCCTCAGTTCCAGGACTAGGCCTAGAGAGCAGTGTACAGCACAACTGGGACTCCTCGGCTGGTAGACGTCAGGGGTAAGACAGGTCCAAGTCCTCTGGAACATCTGAAGCTGGTTCCTTAAGGAATGTAGTCTCCAGAAAGTAGTGGAAGACACAAGACACCAGGCAGGGTGAGGTTGTCTTACCTCCATGATAGAAAAGAAGACAAAACTACCAATAAAGCAACGCTCTGGTGTCCGGACAAACTTTTGTCCTGGGACAGAAGGAGTAGGGTGTATATTACCTGCAGAAATTCTCTACTGCCCCTCCAATCTGTTGGTTTTGGGCCCTGATTTTGACCATCGAAGATGGCTGCAGCAATTTTCTAGCTACATAATGCACACAGTGTACTGCTCTCTAATTGGTCTGTGCTGATCACATGAGCATCTCTGACCAATCAGATAGCAGGTAGAGCACATTGTGCACTTTGGGGATTAGGTAGTCTAAAGATTGTGATGGACATCTTCAATGACTGGGAACAGGACCAAGAACCGGCATATAGAAGGGACTGCAGAGAAGAACAACTGCAGGTAATACACCCCTTCCCTCTCCAGTGCGGGGAGATGATCTTGTCCTGAAACCAGAAGGTCACTTTAAAGCAATAACCTTTAATATGTGCAGTAAAAATTAATTATGTGTGTGACATACATACATATATATATATATCACACACGTAATTAATTTTTACTGCACGTATTAAAGGTTATTGTTTTATACACGGATTGTTTCACTCGAGGAGCCGCCCTTATTGTGGTGATGCATCATTTATTCTATTTTCAGGAGTCCGGTGTTTACGATGACTCCTATCCCATTTCCCGCCACCAGTGAGTTGTCGGTTGGGGCCGGCACCTGCTAGCATACAGCTCCGAAGAAGGTGGGGATCATTTATCAAAACTGTCTAATAGTAATGCTGTCCTTCTTGAGGGTTCAGAAGTGCTGGGAGGTTGGCGGGGGACACTTTCATCACCTGCTGTGACAACTTTGAGCTTACCAAGAACCGAGGTTGGCGTCCGCACTCACTCCTGTGAAAGACCATTAATGGCCCTATCACAAATATTGTGAAATTATTGGGTTGCGCTTTGAGTGAAACATCCAGGACAAGGAGGGGGGAAGGACATCCAGAGACCGATAATGTGTAATGCAGGTTGAATCTAATGTTCCTCTTGTAACCTTATTAGCTGCGCTCACACGCTTTATAGCTCTAGCCCTGATCATCTGCATTTCAGCTTTGGACACCTTGGTGTTTATGTCTTGATGCGAATGATTGTCTACAGGTGATCGTCGCTTGCCAACTGCTACGTCTGGATCTCTTGGTTTCCACTTTCTCAGTATGAAGGCTAAGAACACAACTCCATCCATCTGCATAGCACAGAACCTGATGAACGACTTCACCAAGTCACCTTAGTCGCTTCGACAAATACATAAATGATACTTTAACTATATAATTGCCATGACATGGATACTATAATTACCTCTCACAATATAGAGGATCGTGTAAGGGAATGTTCATAGTAAAGGCTGCACGTGACGTCCTATTAGGGATTCATTGTATGCAGCGCAGATTTTCTAAGTTTCAGTCTAATAATGTGAAATATTCCTATAATGTTCAGGGACTTAAAGTTTTATGTGTCACAAATTACTAGGAGATGGCTGAACCTGATATACAAGAAGGACAGAAGAGCCGACGGGACGTCACCTATGCGGCCGTACGATGATTATCCTAAATGATCCCATTACAGAACACCAAATGTAAGAGTAACAGGGTTACGGGTCTGGCAGTCACCAACCTGTGACATACAGGGGCAGGCCGCAGGGTTGACGTACATCCAGCTCCCCACATCCTGCACCCATGCAAGATGAAACCCAAATCACACTCTGCTCCCCCTAAGACCCATATACTTACCTCTTCCTGGTCTTCACAGTGCCGTCCCTCCACCCAGCGCTGCTGCTGAAAGGCAGAAGTGTGTGTATCCGCAGCAGCGCCTCCTCCCTTCTCTTATCCTCTTCACAGAGCTGCTGCAGACAGAAGTGTGTGCCCCTGCAGCAGCACCTCTTCCTTCCCTCCTCTTGCAGGACCAAAGAGGAGAGGTGAGGAGAAGAAGATCCTGAATGCAGTGAGTATATCCAGCCCGCAGTGCTGCAGAGTGATTACTGGCCGGCACCCTGGCTGGTAATCACTATAATGGTGACCCAATGTCCCAGAAGTAAGACAAATGGCTGTCCTGCCAGGGTCCCGGCGGAAAGCGTGACACAGGGTCCCAAAGTGGGACTGTCCTGATTAAATCGGGACACCTGGTCACCTTACAATATGCAAAAAGCGCACAATCAAAATAAAAAAAACAATTGCATACTTTATTAACACACTATGAAACAGACATTAAAAACAAGAAACCAAAACTGCCCACACAGTATGGGGCAGATAGACGTGCGCAATCAAAAATGACTTATGAAAACTAACCCTCCAAATATATATATACAAAGCAGTATCTCTAAATAAATCAATATCTATAAAATGAATATAAAGATGATAGACAACACTTCCCCAATAATAATGTTTTTAATGTCTTCTTCATAGTGTGCTAATAAATTACAGAATTGTTTTCTTATTCTGCTTGTGCGTTTTTTACATTTTGGGTTACTGTTTCATTTTCTGTCTTATGTGGCTGCACAGCGGGACAAAACCAAACCACTGATATTAATGGATTTCAGTGGTTTCATTTTTGCTATTGAGATTCTTGCCCGCTAATTGTACGGCTGTAACAAGATCGGACCTGTCGTGTAGTGAGCAACACGTTCGGGAGAGATCTGGTGGCACTTTTCTTCCCGCAGTTTATTTCAAACTCCGTCACTCTGGCGCGGAGTTTGAAAAGCTGGCGGAGGAGAAGTGATTCCCCTCAGACAGGTGCAACTACGCTCTGTGCAGCCAATTATAGTTGCGCCCACGCTCATCTGAATAAGCCCTTACCCAGTTTTTTTTTTTACACAATAGCAGCACCCCATTTGGTTTAGGGCTTATTCACATGGATGAGAATCTCATGTGAGTTTTGTGCGATATGAGAGACACAAAACTCACACAAATATGAACTCTATTCCTTTGAATGGACTAATTTACATGAGCGATTTTTTTTCCCCCTATCTTTCTGAGGGAATGCCTCGCTCATTGTTTTTAATGGGGCTTTTAAAGGAGTATTGTCATTTTAAAAAATTCTATACTCACCTATTTCTTCCCCATCAGTCTCCTTACCACATCTTCTCCAGGTTGAGCTTGTGCAGTGCTTTCGGGTCACCTCACCGCACACTGGCCGGCTTGTTATGAAGGCTGCATTCCTCGCACTCTCTTCTGGCTGGGTCAGTGAAGGTCACATTCCTGTGCTGTAGTGTTCACTGCCTAGGAAAGGAATTCTGATCTACTTTAGAGACAGCTCGCATGAGCAATCTCTGAAGTAGATCGGCATTCCCCCTGCTGGTCTGTGAACTGTGATGTAATGTACATTGGCTGGCAGGAAGAAGACTGCTGGCAATGTACGTAACCTAACAGGAAGCAGAGGAATCAGCCAGCTGGAGGTGAAGTGACCCCTCAGACTGCAGCAGACAGGAGAAGATAGGGGAGGTGAAGATCTGGAAAGTAGACTGACAAGCAAGGAATAGATAAGTATAGAATTTTTCTTTTTTAATGACAGAACCCCTTTAAAGACATTGCCTGGCACTCACATGCCGTGCGATGCGATGTTTCCAATTGAAATCAATGGGAAATACTTGCAATTTTTTGACGCACGTGAAACGCGCACCTGAGGATCCAATTTCACAAAAGCAAAGCGTTTTTGAATGAAAAATGCCTTGCATCCGTGTGTAAAGCACAAGTTAGCAAGTATGATATGGAACTGAGTTTCTCTGCCCAATATCGCACTCGCCTGTGTGAATGTAGCCTAACATCACCCATGTGAAAATACCCTTCTGCTGATTTGGGTCCAACCAGTGTTGGGTGAAAGTTATTCCATATTAACACCCAGTGTTTAAACAATTCATTGAGAAACTCTCAGACATTCATGAATACCAGATACCAAATACTTGTTATTCCCCATTACACATCTGTATATCAGCTCCTGGCTATATACTCCTCTATCCTGGGGTAATATGTCTGTCCTTCTCTCCAGCTGCTGATTCACAGACTTACACAATATCATATAGGTGACACATTTTATTATATATGACTTGTTTGCTATTTATCATTATTATGCAGTGATTCTATCAGCAATCATTAGTCTTTTACACAGACAAGGATGGGATGTTCTGGAGCACCACTGACACCAGCATGCCCTTATATGGACTGATTATCTTGTAGTATTAGTATTTGTTATTTGGTACCTTGTGTTATATTTATTATATATATGAATGTCTGAGAGAATTTCTGAATGAATAACGGTATAAACACAGGGTGTTACTATGGAAGACCTTTGACCCACCACTGGCGGACAAGTGCAGAGGCGCCCTTTCCATGAGGCAACCTGAGTCTGCTGCCTCAGGCAGCAGGCTGCAGGACCTCAGTGCGGCAGGAGCTTGCCACCCGGATGGTTTTTCATTTTTACCGGCCAACTCGAAGCAGAAGCCATGAAAGGCCATATGTGAGACCTATTCTCACAGGTCAAGAGGGCCTGAAAACCTTTCATGGCATGCAATGGCACAATCGAAGGCAAAAATGGGAAGGAACTGAATGACCAACAGAGTATCAAGGAGGGAATACTCAGAGGAACTATATGCCTGCAACCACATACCTGAACCATTGTGTGAGGTGGAGCCTGTGGACTTGGAGCCCTACATTATGGAGTTAGAAGTGGTTATGGCAATGAAGCAACTAGCCAAAAATAAAGCACCAGACATAAATAACACACCGGCAGAGCTATTGCTGCCAGTACTGTGAAAACCATCACAGCACTGTGCCAGGCAGTGTGGGCATCCATACAATGACCACAGGACTGGAAAAGATCAGTTTTCATCCCTCTACCAAAGAAAGGAGACTCCCAGAACTGCCCCAACTACCGAACAATAGCCCTCATTGCACATGCAAGCAAGATCCGTCTCAAAATTATGCAGGAAAGACTGAGGTCAGTAGTTGAAGCGGCGCTCCCTGATGTGCAGGCAGGATTCCAGCAAGGACACGGCACCCGCCACCATATTGCAAACCTGCGATGGACCATGGAAAAAGTTTGAGAATACCAAAAGAATATCTACATGTGCCTTATCAACTACATCAAGGCCTGGACTCCGTCGACCATGACAAGCTATGGCAGGGCCTACAAGAGCTGGGTATATCGACATATCTAGTCAAGCTGATAAAATCACTTTATACCAATCAAGAAGCCACTGTGAGAACACAGTATGGGGACACAGATTGGTTTGGGATCGGCAAAGGCGTCTGACAGGGCTGCATTCTCACCCTTCTTGTTTAACCTAGATGCGGAAGTGATCATGCAGAGAATGGACCTAGACAAATTGGCAATCGGGGTGACAATAGGTGGAAGAAACATCAACAATCTCCGTAATGCGGATGACACAACTCTGCTTAGGGAAACAGAAGCCGGTCTGAAGCCGCTGATATGCAAGATTAAAATTAAAAGTGAAAAAATAGGCCTCTACCTGAATTTAAATAAGACTAAAATTATGACAACTGCAAAAAATGGCCAAATTCAAACCAAAATTTACAATGAGGTCATAGAATGCGTGCGAGACTTCATTTTACTTGGCTCAAAAATTGACGAGAATGGGGAATCTATGCCAGAGATAAAACGTAGGATAGCATTGGGGTGAAGCAGGATGCTAAACAAGGACAAAATCTGGAAGCCAAAAGACACAATGGCTGATACTGTCAGAGCGGATACTGGCATGGATATCACACAACTGAAAAAAGCAGCGCAAAACCAAAAAACATGGAGGGTGCTCGCCTTTAGGGTCGCCGAGGGTTGTGAACGACTAAACGGCTACAACAACAACAATCTTGTGTATTGGAGCTTTCAGTGCCTGTAAAATGAGTGGGTTTTTTGCCTGGGAGGGGGCGCCATTTTGTACTTCACCTCAGGCAGCATGAGGGCCTGCCCAGCCGTGAAACATGTTGTTTGTGTGCCTCTGCTGTAAATCACGTGTGTATTGCCTTCTTGGATGGGTGTATGTGCAGGGGTTATGCTCCAGGACTCGTTAGCAACCATCCATTGTGAAGAATGGGCAACAACCCTATCTGACAATGGAAAGGCAGTGGTCAATATGGGGGTCATTATGGGGGTAAATATGGGGGTCATTATGGGGGACACTATAACTACTACAGGCTGACAAGGTGAGCAGATTGCTCCTGAAGGCTGTCAAGCTTTTTCTTTTCTGCAAAATGCGGTTTCAGCAAACGCCAGCCTGAGAACACGAGAGGCTGAGTGCTATATACAGGATATGTTTGGATGACAATCTTAGAAGGATTAAGGGTGCGGCGCGTACTAGATGAGATGCTAATTAGGGGACACAGGGTTACCGGTGAGCAGGCATTTTATGTAACATGTGCCGACTAAGCAAATACTTGAGCAATAAACTGTGTGAGGACAGAAATAAGCAGCAAAAAAAAATATATATATATATGTATATATGTATACATATGAAAAGAAAGAAAATTACTATAGGTGAGTATAAAGCATGACATGGATTGATTTAAAGGAAACCCATGACATTGCAGACGTAGCCCGATCTGCGGATAGCAGGCTATAGACCAGGAGGGGCCGAGCAGATTGTGGGAGAAGATTCGGTAACATGCTTGCTCATGTGTATTATTTTTGTTATGCTATTGGGATGGGGGAGGTAGGTTATGCTACGAGGGAGAGGAAGGTCGTGTTATGGAGGAGGAGGAGGTAGGTTTTGTTATAGAGGAAGAGTAGGTAGGTGATGTTATGGGGGCAGGGTTGTGTTATGGGGAGGAGCAGGTAGGTTGGTGATGCTATGAAGGAGGGGTAGGTGGGTTATGTTATGGATAGATGAGGGTTGTGTTATAGGAGAAGAGTAGGTAGGTTTTGTTATAGGGAAGTAGGTTATATTATGGAGGAGGTAGGTTGGGGATGTTATACAGGAGGGGTAGGTAGGATATGTTATGGGGTGAGGGTTATGTTACAGGAGAGAATGAGGAGGTATGTTTTGTTATTGGGGGGGTTATGTTATGGAAGAGGAGGTAAGTTGGTGATGCTATGGAGGAGGGATAGGTAGGTTATGTTATGGAGGAAAATCAAAGATAAAAAATATCCAGTATAGCGCTTCACGGGATGAAGGATAGATGAAGTGTATCTTTCTACACCAAAAAGGTGAAGTTCACCTTTTTGGTGTAGAAAGATACACTTCATCTATCCTTCATCCCGTGAAGCGCTATACTGGATATTTTTCATCTTTGATTTTCGTTCATACTCGGCTCCCTAGCAATAGGGACCCCAGATATCCAAGCAGCTCTCCGGACAGGATTGGGAAGGGGGTTTGTCCAATCCATTTACTTACAGGCTATCCCGGATTTGGAGGTACTAGTGAGTTAACCCACCCCTGGGCCACTCACTTAGTACCGGGTAAGTCATTTTTTTCTTTACTCACTGATCATATCATCATTTAGCACTGGAGGAGCGCTATTACTGATCCCGACACCATTGTTATGTTATGGAGGGGTAGGGTTGTGTTATGGAGAAGGAGGTAGGTTGGTGATGTTATGGAGGAGCAGTATGTAGGTAACGTTACGGGGGGAGGGTTGTGTTATAGGGGAGAAGGAGGAGGTATGTTGTGTTATTGGGGGGGGCTATGTTATGGAGGAGGAGGTAGGTTTGTGATGTTATGCAGGAGCGGTAGGTAGGTAAGGTTATGGGGGGGTGGTTGTGTTATAGGGGAGGAGGAGGAGGAGGTATGTTGTGTTATTGGAGGGTAAGTTATGTTATGGAGGAGGTAGGTTGGTGATGTTATGCAGGAGCGGTAGGTAGATAACGTTACAGGGGAGGGTTGTGTTTTTCATACCTTCCTCTTCAAATACTCTATTGTTACATCACTGTAGGACATAAGTACTGAGATATAGCGCTGGTCCGGCTTTTTCACTACACCCCGTCTATCGATGTGCGATGTCAGAGGAAGCAGCAGACAAGAAAGGAAAAATGAAGAAGGGAAGGACATGATATTTAAGAACAATTAAATAAACGACTGACAAAAAAATTTAAAAATGTAATAATTAAGTAATTTCCTGTGACAACCTGAAATCATGTTCATAAAATATAATATCCTCCCTGTGCAGAAATACGCGGAGCACGTGGAGAATACGCTGAAGACGTTCATGTCAGATGACTCAGGAAGCTGTAATATAATGATTCAGAATGAGATACGGAGGAATCACCTCAACCACCATAACGGAGAATGAAACTAATGAGGCTTTTTTTCTGCCTCCTTCCTCATAAGAAATGCAAAATTGTAATAAAAAATAAAATAGATACAAAGTAGCAAAGAAGAAATATGATAGAAATGCTAAACACTAAACTAATGTAATGCAAACAGCCTGCCGCATCGCCGCCAGAGACACAGACTTCCGCTGGGAGGCGAGTATGGAGTTTTTTGTTGTTTTTTTTTTTAAGCCTTCCCTGACTCGAGTATAAGCCGAGGGGGGCTTTTTCAGCGCAAAAAATGTGCTGAAAAACTAGGCTTATACTGGAGTATATACAGAACTTGCAGAATAATGAGCAATTCGTACAGTGAATCGCCCAAAAATAGGACATGCTGCAATTTTTCATTCGCACACTATCAGACTGAGTAAAAAATCACCCATGGGAATTAACTAGTTGAAAATGAGTTCTTTAAACACCCGAGTTCTGTGCGTCTCGCAATCACGGGTTTTTATGGCCTGAGTAAATACAACCTAGGAGTGAAGAAAACACAAAAAGACTAAAAAAAACTAAGATTAAAGAGTAAACAGAATAGAATTAAAATACCATAAAAAAGAAACAACTAAAATAGTAGCAAGAAAATGAAACAGTGATACAAAACTTGATACATTTTGCTATAAAAAAAGATACAAAAAGTTTTTTTTAAAAAGGAAAGTGACTAAAACTGCTGTAAGGGTTTGGTAGAAACAACGAGACTGACACTCGATGAGGAAGATTGATGGAATGATGAAGAAGAGGATGAAGAGGGAGAGAAAGCAGCATCAGTGATTCACCGCAGTCTCCACCCTATAACTGCTGGGTAGCTTGTTTTGGGATGAAAATAAGCGCAGTCATAAACAGTCGCACCCATGGGTGTCGCACCCTCTCACACCCTCATGAGGCATGCTCTGTCAGGCACATCCCAGGGTACAAGCCAAGCCGAGAGATGCGGCATCTCCTCCCACTGAGCCAGCTCTATATATGCTACTGACTCACTGAGGAAGAGTTCCTGTGCTTGGAAAAAGGTCACCTCTGAACGCCAGGATGAGCAGGCTTGGTCCACTCAGGGCCCTTCTGTGCTGGACAGCTCTACTAGGTGTCTGCAGTAAGTACCATAATAGGGGGTCATTAGTATGTAAAGTGGGGGGGATGTGTAATATTATATAGCATCACAAAATAAAGCCTGAAGAACCCAGAGCTGCAGCCGTCATCACAGAACAGGTTTAGGCTGACAGGACGTATTTCATTTTTTTACTATAACTCTTCAATCATGTAGAAAATGTTTTTCAAAAACTTTATTTTTTGCACATAAACAACGGATGAAAGACCAATTTTATGATTTTTACACTTTTCTTTTCTGTTTTTGTTTCCTTTTTCCATATTTTTTATGACTTTTATACCAGTTTTACCACTAAAACAATGAATTTGTAACACAAATAAATGAAACAAATGTATACATTTTTGTCCTTTTACACTCCTTGTATAATTTGGACACTGAGCTGCACATTTACGTAGACCGTCAATGTGCGACAAATGTATTAGGAGGCACGAGCATCTGAATACAATAGTTGGATCTGGCGCCATCTCTGTGTACCAGATGGAATCCAATACCGGTATTTCTGCTATAATCTCTTTGCCATTTTCGGGTGTAAATAACAGTAAATATGACAGGCTGAGCATAACTATGCCGTTTTTTCTGAAAAAGTGGCGGCCCGGCCAAAGACACCAAATTTTGACTTTTATGTGCCAGAAATCTGATGTACAAAAAGTAATTTATATTTTCTTGAATTTTATGTGAAGGGAAACTAATGCTGGAGCCGGTCCCTTAGTGTTTGATGGATCTGGCACATGAGTTTTGATTCTGGATGTCTCCCTGCGTCCGGCAAAAATAACATTGCATGAAATGTTTCGAGATTTGGCTATGGACACAAGATCAGTGCAAAAAGTGCTCAAAAATGTGATCATGTGTGTCTGGCTCCAGCATATAACCACTGGCTGGACACAACTGATCGATGACAACTCAAACTAAGGAATGTCCAACTAGAAAAAAAGCTCCCATCCTCTGTCCATGGTGCTGATAGTGTCGATGGTGCTGATAGAGCTGATAGTGCTGATGGTGCTGATAACGCTGATGTTGCTGATGGTGCTGATAGAGCTGATAACGCTGATGTTGCTGATGGTGCTGATAGAGCTGATAACGCTGATGTTGCTGATGGTGCTGATAGAGCTGATAGTGCTGATGGTGCTGATGCTGCTGATGGTGCTGATAGAGCTGATGATGCTGATGGTGCTGATAGAGCTGATAGTGCTGATGGTGCTGATGCTGCTGATGGTGCTGATAGTGCTGATAGTGCTGATGCTGCTGATGGTGCTGATAGAGCTGATGATGCTGATGGTGCTGATAGAGCTGATGGGGCTAATAGTGCTGATGATGCTGATGGTGCTAAAACAGCTGATGATGCTTATACAGCTGATGGTGCTGATAGAGCTGATGATACTGATGTTGCTGATAGGGCTGATACTGCTGATGGTGCTGGTGGGGCTGATGGTACTGATAGAGCTGATGGTGCTGATGCAGCTGATAGATCTGATGATGCTGATGGTGCTGATAGTGCTGATAGAGCTGATAGTGCTGATGGTGTTGGTGGGGCTGATGATACTGATACAGCTGATACTGCTGATGGTCTTGGTGGGGCTGATGGTACTAATAGATATGATGGTGCTGCAACTTTAGCTGTACAACGAGCCCTTAGTAATACACTGAAGCATACAGCCTGGTTTGAGGTGGTTAAATGAGGGAGCGATTGAATACAATTGTCAGGTCCACAATGAGGTCCCATTTTGAGTGGCTGAGCTCCGGCCTCATTTGGATGTATATGTAACACCTCTCAGATAAGGAAGAGCCCACGTATGAATCACTTTGGTCCTTCTGAGTAGGGATAATATATAACAGGGTCAGTGGGAACTATGACGGGCGTTTCCTAAAATGTGCTTGCACAGCAAACTATTGATTTGAGGGTGCGGTAGGGCGTATAGCAGCAGCCATGATGATTAAGTTGTGGGTCACATGGCAAATAGCTAGTCCTTATATGTTCAAAGATAATATGGAAAAAGCTAAGAGGGAAGGAGGATGCAGGTTTTCAACCTTTTCTGCCCTACAGTTCTCTTTATACACAGCGCCCAATGAGAAGCGTGTATACAACATAGGATGCAGTAACAGAGAGCTGTTTATATATATAATACAGAGCACTATGTATATAATAGAATAGGGGATTCTGATTGATTGGGGTCCATTCAACTGATAGAACCCCCACTAAACCAGAGAACAGGGGGCCTGAATGTAGCTGTAGTCACATATGTGCACTAAAGCTCCATTCATTTCAATGGGAGTGCCGGAGATAACTCAGTTCAAGCATTAGAAAGTCTCCAGTGTACCTATTCATGTGTGAAACTTCAAGGCCCTCAGTAGTCAGACTTCCACTGATCAGAAAGTTATCCTGTGTGTAGGGTATGACTTTCTATCTTGGCACAACCCCCTGAAAGAGTTATAGAGACATGTCAAAAGTTTTGATCACTGGAGGAAATTAAGAGGCTATAGCGCTGACTAAAGCACCGCAGCCCCTTCAACTGTGTTTGTTACTCTTTGCCTGTTCTTGGCAGATGAAGTCAAACTCAAAGAAGTGAGAACTGCAGTGCTTGTATGAGCAGAAGTTCTCACCCGAGCGCTGTGCCCCTTCCACTGTGATTGTAACTTGTCAGCTCATCTCGGCAGCTGAAGATGGATGCATAGACTTTTATAGACTTCTATGCGTCCGTCTTCAGCTGCCAAGAAGAACCAACAAGTAACAATCACAGCGGAGGGGGTATAGTGCTCGGGTGAGAACTGCAGCCCTTTCAGTTTAATAATCAGTGGAGGTCTCAGCACCCTCGGACCCCCACCTGCAAAACTTTTGATATGTCCTTATAACATGTCAACAGTTGTACAAAAGTTCAGTTACTCTTTAATGCTTTTTTCCCCAAACGTCTCTTCTGATTTTGGAGGAACATGTGTCATAAAAAAAGTCTTAAAACAGTAAGAGTAAAGAGAAAAGTTAAAAAAATAATTCTAAAAACTTAATACAGGCATTCAAATAACATAGAATTGTCCTAAAAAATGCTAAAAATTATTATCTGACAGCGTTTTTTCCCCTTTCCTTACTAATGCTGAATGTTTCGTGTTACTTCAGGATTTTGCCAAAAATTCTCTTTTTGGCTAACACGTGGCATAGAAAAACTCAAAGAAAAGTGAAAAAGCAAAATAAAAAATATTAACCCTTTCCAATCCATTGTCTGACGTCTGAAGACATTCTGATTGAAGGCTGTACAGCTACGATGTCGGAAGACGTCCGGCAGAGTATTCTTACTGTAGATTACTGGCCACTCAGTTGTCGGGGGCCTCTCCAGCATGTCCCATACCGCAGTACTGGCTCTAGCCAGCAGATGACGCCATTGTATAATAGCAGAAAGAAAAAGCCTATAGGAAACCCTGAATCCTAAATTGTATAGCAAAGGGTTAAAAGTCTTAATAATATGACGCAAAAATGTGCTGCCATCCTCATTCATAATTATCACTACCAGGAATGTAGTAAACCGTAAAAGATGCCGTCTTGTAATTTTATTTTTACTAATTAATAAAAAATTGGATAAAAACGAATACAATTATTATTACACAGGAATATCTTAATCCACAGTCCCAAAAGGCCAAAAAATAATCCAGACCTGTTTTGGTTCACACTCTAGTCAGAACTTAGGGCAATTATTGCAACAGTTGATTCCCACATTTGGAGGCTTCCTACATATCATCCAGGTTTTGATAGGAGCCGCTGAGGTTTTCGAGTTTTCTCTGACAAGTTCTAAATTATCAGATAATCCCTGATTATCAGCATGGACAATAATATATTTTTATATGAAAACATACACTTCACACTAGTTTTTATCTTTTAGATGCTGCTCCACAAGTTCTTTTCTGCAGGAGCCCAAACTACAGATCAACTGGTTCTTCTGGTAAGTTACATGTAATAGTAGTAGTATAGATAAATGGATATGAGATAAATAATGATTAATCTAGTATGTCTCTAGTATATTATAATAACCCCTCCCCAATTGTTTTCTCAGTTTTTCACTTCTGTCTTCATTTTTTACAGATTCAGTCGCCTCGCTCCCTATATGTAATGGGACTATAGGCTACATCCAGATTTCGCCAGGTTCTGGTGGGTATTCTGGTGATCACTGGCAGCGCCGCCACATTTTACGTTAATGATATTAACTCTTTCTAGTAAATGATATGACATCTTATTATAATACGATCGGGCAGTCACAGTTAGAGGACAGTATGAAGGGAGGATACACATGGAGTCATAGATGGATCTGGTGGTTTAATGAGGTCATGGAGGTCCCAAGGTTCAGTGGCATCGTGTTCTGGGTCTGGACCTTGAATCTTACCAGGACGTATAATCCCACCCCATTCAGAGCTGCTTTTAGATTTCTGCTATTTTATAATAAGTCAAAGCAGAATTCTACCTGCTAGCACTCCAGACTTTGAACCAGCAGGCAGTGCTAGGAGACCGAGAGCTCAGAATACCAAGCAGAATAGTGAGTGTAGCGCTTTGTGTCAATAGTATACAAGGAATGAAGGTCAGAAGAAGATCACCAAAGTAAGGTATTTGCAAAGTTTCTCAAGATGAGTGAGATAATATGATTGAGTAATTATTGAGTCCTGAAGGATCACTTCACAGCCTTTGTTTTGGTTCTTGCAGGTCAGTCTGGATCTTCAGGAGGATCTATGAGCAGTGGAGGAGTGCAAATCGAAACGCAATACACCAACACAGTTATCCAAGAAGGCAGTAGTGGCACCTGGGGAGCAGGTGGTGGTGGTGGAGGAAGTGGTGGTGCAATAAGTGGAGGTTCTTTAATGCAAGGCAGCTCACATAGTTTGAGTAGCGGAGGTTCATTTGGCCAGAGTTCCGGAGGAGGTGGAAGTTCCTTTGGCCAGAATTCTGGAGGAGGTTCCTTTGGCCAGAATTCCGGAGGAGGTTCCTTTGGCCAGAATTCCGGAGGAGGTTCCTTTGGCCAGAATTCCGGAGGAGGTTCCTTTGGCCAGAATTCCGGAGGAGGTTCCTTTAGCCAGAATACCGGGGGAGGTTCCTTTGGCCAGATTTCCGGAGGAGGTGGAGGCTCCTTTGGCCAGAGTTCCGGAGGAGGTTCCTTTGGCCAGAATTCCGGAGGAGGCTCCTTTGGCCAGAGTTCTGGAGGAGGTGGAGGTTCCTTTGGCCAGAGTTCCGGAGGAGGTGGAGGCTCCTTTGGCCAGAGTTCTGGAGGAGGTGGAGGTTCCTTTGGCCAGAGTTCCGGAGTAGGTGGAGGTTCCTTTGGCCAGAGTTCCGGAGGAGGTGGAGGTTCCTTTGGACAGAGTTCAGGAGGAGGTGGAGGTTCATTTGGCCAGAGTTCCGGAGGAGGTGGAAGTTCATTCTCTGGAGGAGGTGGAGGAGCATTTTTAGGTGGTGGCTTTGGACAACAAGTTGGTAGCAGCAGTGGTGTTGGAGGCTCTTTCGGCACTGGCTCAATGTCTGGTGGTGGTGGTGCACCAGTCTTTGTTAAACTACCAGGTAAATATAAATGCAAAATAATGAGTAAGGGTTTTTTTTGCGGGGTGTGGGGCTGGGGGGGAGGTTAAGGTGAGAGGCTTGACCCCTAAACTTTCACCATTTCATGACCCCCTGTAGATCATACTCAGATATTTTTTGCCCTCACTAAAGAGACATGGAGGCCAAGTTTTCCATAGTCTTCTCTGTATACCATTTTGCTTACATTTTATGGTCTATGTAGAAAAAAAGGGACTTATCATAACGTAGGTAACAATGGACCAATTATTGTGCTGGTTTTCACCATCAAGTACAGAACATCTTCGTGTTCCTTTCTCCCTTTGTGTTCCACAATGCTTGGTCCAATTCCCCACATTTGTTTGCTTGAAATGCAGTTCTTCTGGAGAGCAAAGTCCTGCACAGGTTCTCGCCATGCAGTGGCCTACAAGATAGAACCAAGCAAGACTGGGCAATTTCTCTCCAATGGTCCCAAGGCTGTTGATGTGTTGCAGCCACATTTTAATGTCTATATTACTGTCAAAATGCCAGGACCCCCTGTAGTTCTACAGAACTACTTTTGGACCATTATGTGTCCTTTTGGTGATCTCCATTTGATCCAGTAACACATTGAAAGGTTCGAGTATGGTGGCTGTAAGACGCATCCTAAAAACTAATCTAAAACTGGCCCAAGGGTCATTTTAAAATGAAGAGACCTAAATGCCACAGCTGTGGTCCTGAAACAGAAGACCATAAATGTAAACGTCTCCGAGTCTAGTATGAGAAGAAAAATGGTGGGTCCTAAATATGTAGATAACATTCATACATTGAATATGATTTTCTGATTTTCTACTTTAATGTTTTTGTTTTTTACAGCTGGAATTAACCCAAAAGATGTCCCAGTGTCCAAGGGATGTAAGAACGGACAAGGTAAGGATCACACTGACACTCTTCCTTCTTATTTCTGTATGTTCCTAAAGAGGCTAAAAGATCCCATTCCTAGCAGGATGGTCAGCAGTGACTGTCCTTTATAGCTGAAAAACAATAAAGCGCATTGTGCAAAATATCCCCCAGGCTCTAAAAAACTACAGTCAGTAGTCCGCTCCATACCCAACAACTATCACCTGTTTCTGAAGGCTGACAGCCTCCAATAACTGCCGTGATTAGAGTTGCCGATGGACTAACATGGCAGCCCGGAGCCTTCTGAAGGCTCACAGGGCTGCCAAGCATAGATGCCTATCAAGCCCTGGCTGAGGAAACATCAAAAATCGCTATATACTGCAATACTGTAGTATTGCAGTGTATAGTACAAGCAATCAAATAGTCACTGAATAAGGCCTTAGTCACACGGGCGTTTTTTCACGCGATTTGCGCATCGCATGACGGATGCGCATGCGCAAATCGCGTGACCGGCGCCGAAAAATCGGCCCAAAAATCGCCCGAAAATCTGCTCCTAGCCGCGTTTCATTAGAAACGGGCCGGAGCTGTCCAGCGCATTGCATTCAATGGAGACGGCAATACAGCCGGCTCCATTGAATGCAAGCGCTGCGGGCGAGTGTGGGATGAATTGTCGGGAAGGGGTTAAATATATAACCCCTTTCCTGCAATGCATCCTGAAAAGTGAAAAAATAAAAAAAATGTATGTACTTACCTGCTCCCTGCAGCTGGAGATCCCGGCGGCCGGCCTGCAGTGGGTGTGAAGGGGGTGTGACTCAGGCTTGCCCCTGATTGGCTCAGCGCTCAGCCAATCAGAAGCAAGTCTCAGTCACACCCATTCATGAATTCATGAATGGGTGTGACTGAGATCAGCCTCTGATTGGCTCAGGCTGAGCCAATCAGGGGCAAGCCTGAGTCACACCCCCTTCACACCCACTGCAGGCCGGCCGCCGGGATCTCCAGCTGCAGGGAGCAGGTAAGTACATACATTTTTTTTATTTTTTCACTTTTCAGGATGCATTGCAGGAAAGGGGTTATATATTTAACCCCTTCCCGACAATTAACCCCGCGCACCCGGCAGCCCATTGCTTTCAATGGAGCGGCTGTATTGCCGCTCCATTGAATTCAATGGGCAAACATGGTTCTTCTCTGCCACAGCTGTTCCAGCTGTGGCAGAGAAGAATGATTTATCTTCTATATGTTCTCATTGGGGTCGGCGCTGCTGCCGCCGGCCCCATTGAGCGCATATAGAGAAGAGAACAGGAATCGCAGATCGCAGATAGGTGCGATCTGCGATTTCTGTTCTCTAATTTATCGGACGAGCGCATAAAAAGCGCTCATGTGTCCGATACCATTGCAAAGCAATGGTTTTAAAAAATCGCCGGACGCATGCGCATGCGCAAATCGCGGCAATAAACGCCCGTGTGACTAAGCCCTAAAAGTGTAAAAAAAAAAGATTTAATAAAGTTTTTTTTAACATTAAAAAATATTAAAAGTTCAAAAATCCACCCCACCCCTTTTTCTGTATTCCCCATGGAAAAATGTAAATGAAAGAAAACCACATATTTGGTATAATTATAATTTTTTTTTTGTTTTCTTCTGGCTACCAAAAACTTTGAATAAAAAGTGATCAAAAATACATATTTTTCTCAAAATGGCACCAATAAAAACTACAACTCACCCCACAAAAAAACAAGCCCCCCACACAGCCCAATCAACAAAAAAATGAAAGCGTTACAAGTCTCAGAATATGGTGAAGGAAAGCAGTTTTAGGGAAAAAAATGTTTATTTTTTAAAAATAGAAAAACATTAAAAAACAATACAAATTTCGTATCACCATAATTGTAGTGAACAAAGCTTATACGGCATTTTTACTGCACTGTTAATGCTGTAAAATCTAAACCTCCCCCAAAATGGCGCCAATGTATTTTTTTAAAATTTCTCCCCACATTATACAGTACATGAAATGGTGCCACAAAAAAAATACAAAACAAGCCCTCACAGGCCCATGTCATTGGGAAAAATAAAACGCTATGGCTCTTAGAAGGTGTGGATGAATAAACGAAAATAAAAAAATGATATAGTTCTGGCCCTAAAAGGGTTAAAAAGTGAGTCATCGCTAATACGTTGCGCCTTTTATATACAAGACCCCTGCTCCATTTCTTTAGTATAGCTTCCTGTTCCTCTCTCCATCACCCATGTTCTTGTTGCTGCCGCTGATGTATATGGGTCTTCTTTGTAGGCCTCTATCTACAGATCCTCCTCTAATGGTGGAAATATATGTATGGGTGCAGCAAACAAGTGCGCAATCGGGCACCAAAGCGTCATCCAGTGTGCCAGGGCACGGCTCCATGCCATCTGGGCTGCAGGCTTCTTATTCTTCTAGGAAATTCAATACACGGCAAGTCACTGAATCTCAATGTCTTTACAGGTGGAAAAATAGTGGTCCCCGGCGGTCCGATGTCCCAAATCTCACAATCCCATATCGGAGGAAGTAGAGGAACTGGTGGAGGAGCCGGTGGAGGAGCCGGTGGAGGAACTGGTGGAGGAGCCGGCGGAGGAGCTGGCGGAGGAGCTGGCGGAGGAGCTGGCGGAGGAGCTGGAGGAGGATTCGCACAGATCTCCCAATCCCATGGATCAGGAAGCTTCTCCCAAAACCGTCAATCCCAAAGTCAAGTTTCAGGTAAGGGACAACAAGAGGCAGTATCCTCCTCTGACGATACCAGTCACTGACCTACCATGTGATGGTCTAAATACTACATAGCAATGCAGAAGTGTCATACTTTCAACAAGCTGTCAGGGAATGCTGGGTGTAGAGGTTTCCCAACGGTAAAATGGGACAACATAAGGCTAATTTTACATGGCCGAGTGCGAAATAGGGCTGTGACACATTGCCCGATATCGTGCTTGTCAACGCGTGATTTCCTTTTGAGGGAGTAGCGATCCTGACAGCCACAGCGGAGGACCGGGGAGTGTTTCCTATTTGTTTCAATGGGAAACCTCGCATCGCACTCGCACGCCATGCAATGCTTTGCCGCTCCATTGAAAGCAATGGGCAATGCATTCCGAGGGAACGCCCAAAGATAGGACATGCTACAATTTTTCCCGCACTACGATGCGGGGGAAAAAAAATCGCCCATCTGTATCAAGAGAATGGGGTTCATATTTGTGCAAGATTTGTGTGTCTCGCAATACACAAATCTTACTCTATTTTATTGGTCGTGTGAAAGTGGCCTAATAGCTTAGCAGCTTAGATAGCTGTCTTGTAGCACTAGAATTACTGGTTTAATGATATGGAGTTGGTATGTTCTTCCACCCTCCAACATCAGGAGTGAAGCAAACTCCATTTATTGTTTACGTATAGAACAGCTCTCCATTACTCTCACTATTCTACTGGTGGAGTCACTGTGTACTTATCCTGTACTGATCCTGAGTTTCATGTTCTACTATACACCAGAGCTGCGCTCACTATTCTGCTGCTGGAGTCACTGTGTACATACATTACTTATCCTGTACTCATTGCAAGTTACAGCCTGTATTATACTCCAGAGTTGCACTCACTATTCTGCTGGAGGAGTCACTGTGTACATACATTGCTTATCCTGTACTGCTCCTGAGTTACAGGCTCTGCTATACTCCAGAGCTGCACTCACTATTCTGCTGGTGGAGTCACTGTGTACATACATTACTTATCCTGTACAGATCCTGAGTTACATCTTGTATTATAAGCCAGAGCTGCACTCACTATTCTGGTGCAGTCACTGTGTACATACATTACTTATCCTGTACTGATCCTGAGTTGCATCCTGTATTTTACTCCAGAGCTGCACTCACTATTCTGCTGGAGGAATCGCTGTGTACATACATTACTTATCCCGTACTGACCCTGAGTTACATCCTGTATTATACTCCAGCACTCACTATTCTGCTGCTGGAGTCACTGTGTACATACATTACTTATCCTGTACTGATCCGGAGTTCCATTCTGTATTATACTCCAGAGCTGCACTCACTATTCTGCTGGTGGAGTCACTGTGTACATACATTACTTATTCTGCACTGATCCCGAGTTACATCCTGTATTATACTCCAGCACTCACTATTCTGCTGGAGTCACTGTGTACATACATTACTTATCCTGTACTGACCCTGAGTTACATCCTGTATTATACTTCAGAGATGCACTCACTATTCTGCTGGTGGAGTCACTGTGTACATACATTACTTATCCTGTACTGATCCTGACTTACATGCTCTGCTATACTCCAGAGTTGCACTCACTATTCGATCGGTGGATACATAGTAAGGAGGTTATTTATATCTTTGTATACAGGTTCTATAAATAAGCAGATTTCCCAGCAGTCCGGGTGAGGGATCGATGATGGAACATGTAACTGGTCACTAATGAGGTAAGTCCACTGCTCAAGGAATGGGGAGGACCCGGGGAGGGAGCTAGAAATTACTACTAACTTCTCATCACCTAATCTACATGCATCATTGTATCACCAGGACCCCCACTAGTCCTCCCAACAATAGGATGTCTTCAGTAACCTATTCCTTAAGCCTCCTTCAAACAACTATATTTTTGGAGCTACAAGATTTGGACCCCTGTCAATTCAAGTACACTGAACTGAGATCCCCATAGAACTCTATGGTCAGCTGAGTTGGGGGTTGAGTCCTGGAGCTTGTGACCCTAATATGAACACTAAAACATAGCCGCAGTGTTGCCATCTAAATTGAGCCTTGGCGTAGTACCAAGTACTGAACCCAACTGGTTCGGGATGCAGAGGGTGTGGGCTCTAAAGACAAAGCCCCACCCCCCCGCCTTCCTAAAGTTGATCTTTAGTCTACGAGTTCAGATGTGTAATGAAGATCACTATGATCCAGGGGGAGGTGGGAGCGACATCCATATTGTCTCATCTGCTTCTCCAAGAGAAGACAACCCCTAAGTATCTTCTGCCACTGGGCATCGAGGGTCAGAGGGGTCTTCACCCAAATGTCACAACCCCACCAGTTCTAATACCCACGCCTTTCTCTTCGCAGGACGTCGCTCCTCGGTCTGCGGACAGTCGTCACCAGCACAACATTTTTTTTTATAAGTGGAAACAGAAGTTGTAAATATTTATTTTTGTACATTTGTCCTTCCGCCCGTCCCTGCGTGTATCCTCAGGTGGTCTCATCTCTCTTGTAGCTCCAGACGTTTGTTGTCCCTCCAGTCCACCGAGCGAGCCCCCCCGGGGCATCCTACAGCGCGACATCCTGCATCTTTGTTATATAATAAACCTAATTGTGAACTTGTGTTCTTCATTGTGTAATGCTGCGAGGAAGCATCAGTACGGCGGTCTGACCGCGTGATATGTGCGCCTGTAATAATGTAGTCTGTGAATACACCATCCAATATACTATTACATGGAGCAGTGGACACTCAGAGACCCCCAGGCACACGGCTTATTGGGCGGAGAGCTCAAATGAGCAAAGAAGATGACAATTAGTGATAAACAGTCAGAGGCTAAAGGGGCACGAATGGAGGAGAAGGTGCTTGTGTATCCGAGTACTGCGCAATGAGGTACTGATGGTCATAAGTGAGGTATACACTGACAGCAGCTTTATTAGAGGCTCTGACCCCTTTATTAGATCCCCCTACCATCTCACAATTGGAGCTTCCCTGTATGGATATTCTCCCTGTGACCCCAGAATGCGGCATAAAATCATGTGACAAGTTTTCCATGGGGCAGTTTCAATGTGAATCCACATTATATGGGAAGATCCAGCGATCCGAGTGACTTCCAACAAGGCCGGGTCATCAGTGCTAAACTAGCCGGGCCAGGATGTCACTGCCAACCGCATGGGGTTTTCTCATATAACAGTGTGGAGAGTATACAGAGAATGGTGCGATCAAGGACAAACATCCAGTGAAATGAGATCTTGTGGATGGAAACAACTTGTCGCTGAAAGGGGTCAGAGGAGGATGTCAGGAATAGCATTGCTCAGCAGGCACTGCACAACAGCAGAACTCAACACTAGTGCTCCCACTAACATATCTCAATGCACAATTTGCCGTTCCTTAGCACGGATGGGCTGCAACAGCGGATGACCAGTTCCAGCACCATTGTGTCTAAGGATAGTTTCACACGGCCGAGCACGTGAAACGTGATCCAATATTGCATTAGGAACGTGCAAATTGTGTTTTTGGCCGTGTGAAAGCTGGCTAAGAGATACAGAAAGGTGAGACTCCAGCGGGCAAAAGAGCAAAAATCGTTATTACTGAGCAGCAGAGAAACATCTCCTGGTCAGATGGATCCAGATTTGTTGTATCGTGCCAATTGGAGATCAGAATTTGGCGCAAGCAGCATGCATCCATGACCCCTTCCTATCAGGCTAGTGGAGGTAGAGTAGTAGCGGGGGAAGGTTTTATTGGGTCCTCTGATACCTGTGGGTGGACAACATGATGATTCGGTGCGGTTCTGAAAGTCAAAGGAGGTCCAACATGCTAGTAGATGGGGGTCTCTAACAAAGAGGCCATTCCATGTACAAAGAGCGACAACTGGACTCGCCCCACTAGCGGCCGGGCTCCTATTATAGGGCGATTAGGTGCGGGCGTATTACTCTCCGCCGCGCAGTGTGACATGACGGTAACACATGACAAACACTTAGGGGATTTGTAAAAAAATAACATATTGCAGTTTTATTTTATACACGAGAGCAGAGCACGGTCCGGGGGAAGGATGGGCCGTGCGCACAGTGACCACAGATGGCGCTCAGCACCACGGTCAGCAACGGTTCTATCCTCCGCTCTAGGACATCTCCTCCAGGATCTTCATCGTACGTCGCAGTCTGGAGATTTTCATCTGCAGAGAATCCTAAAGGAACCAAAGAAAAGACTGAAGAGGATAGAAAAATATATGACAAGATGTCTTAGTGCCACCAGCCCCACTGCACCTACACCATCACCTCGTTGTACTGACATCCCAGCTCTCTGCACCCCGCAGCCACCTCATTCTCAGCACACTCCATTCCTGGATCTGCTGCATGCTACCACCAGTCTTCTTCTTCAGCTGATATTATATACAAGCGTTACTATACTGCTAATATAGGAAGTAGGCGGTACTATACTGCTACTAGAGAGAGTAGGCGGTACTATACTGCTACTAGAGAGAGTAGGCGGTACTATACTGCTACTAGAGAGAGTAGGCGGTACTATACTGCTACTAGAGAGAGTAGGCGGTACTATACTGCTACTACAGAGAGTAGGCGGTACTATACTGCTACTACAGAGAGTAGGCGGTACTATACTGCTACTAGAGTAGGCGGTACTATACTGCTACTAGAGAGAGTAGGCGGTACTATACTGCTACTATAGGGAGTAGGCGGTGCTATACTGGTGCTATAGGGAGTCAGCAGTACTATTCTGGTACTATAGGGAGTCAGCAGTACTATAGTCCGGTGGCGGTACTATACTCTGGTAGTGGCCCTATATACAGCACAGACCACACACAACGCTCCTCACTTCAGCCAATCACATCTTATGGGGCAAATTACTACTGAAAATTCAAGTTTTCTTCAGTGAACTGCGCCACATTTAGTAATCATTTTAGACACATTTTAAAACTCATCCAACGAGGCGGCGTGGCCTACATGAAACATTGTGTCAAACTTACATATGAACTAAGCCAACTACTTCCTGCTCCATATCATCATCAATCTACCTCCTCTACCATAACATAAGCTACCTCCCAATAGCACACCTCCCTCCTCCTCCCCATAACATAACCTCCCTCCTCCTCCCCATAACATAACCTCCCTCCTCCTCCCCATAACACAACCTCCCTCCTCCTCCCCATAACATAACCTCCCTCCTCCTCCCCATAACACAACCTCCCTCCTCCTCCCCATAACACAACCTACCTCCTCCTCCCCATAACACAACCTCCCTCCTCCTCCCCATAACACAACCTCCCTCCTCCTCCCCATAACACAACCTACCTCCTCCTCCCCATAACACAACCTCCCTCCTCCTCCCCATAACACAACCTCCCTCCTCCTCCCCATAACACAACCTACCTCCTCCTCCCCATAACACAACCTACCTCTTCTGCCTCCTGGTTGCCTTTGAGCTGCTTCTCCATCTTCTTAAGTTTGGCCTGCAGTTTGTTAAGCTCTGAGGACGGATCCAGCAACCCCTGTGGAAGAAGAACATGGCGGACCCGAAGAGCACAGTCAGGATCTTACAGGAGGGGATGATGTAGCTGCAGCTCGTCGCTGTGCGATCATCCGCTCTGCAGCTCCACCATCTACTCTGTACTTCATCTACAAGATCTAGGCCAGTCAGTGAATAGAAACTGAGGCTAAAATCCCATTTGTACACTGTAAGTTGTTACTCACTTATCTACATATTTTAATTGCCATTTATTATGAAATGAGGCGCTGAGTTACTGATCTATAATTTGTACACTGTAACATGCTCTGCAACAGGGATCAGAGCTGCCTCCAGATCTAAACAAGAATGTTTCCATTCACTGACAGCAAGCAGACATCTCCAGGATGGTGAGGATCCAAAAACAAAGTCTATTAGATAATTCACAGCAGGGAGAAACCGCAGCATCTGCGGACTGAGAGAGAGGAAGGGTTAATGAACCAAACTACTAACCTTCAGGTTCATGTAAACATGGCAGCCATCAGTCACTTCCGCTGAGGCCCAGCCAACGCCATCTGCGACCGTCTGAGCCGCGGCCCCCAAGAGCTGGATGGGACCGGAGAGCGAGAGCGTCTGCATCGGAGACAGGAAGGACTGAAGAGAGAGCAGCTCGTCTTCTCTGGAGCAGGAGATGCAGACTGGAGAACGGAGGAAGACGATGGTGAGGGGTGGAGTCAGGGATCTACCCGTAACGAGCGCTGACTAACGATGTGACAGCGACCGATCTCTGCGCAATTAACGTATTTATATGCTGCAATTTTCAGGCTGTCCGGCATTCATTCATGCCCCCCCCCCACCCCATACACTTCCCATTACTGTCAGAGGTCCATCCTGTTTACACGAAGGGACGCGCCGCTGGCGAAAATATTTATCTCATTGTCAAACGTGCGACAAACTACAAGTAAGCCGATCACTGTGTCGTTCGCAGTTCGTACAAATGAAAGCTTGCGTGCCCCTTAAAAAGGCGCACACTGCTGCAGCGCATCTATACGAAGATGTGCGCATTAAGCGTCCATCTTAAAACGCCAGGGAACGCGTTTAATTCCTCTCCATTTTCAACATCTCTACTTGCTGTCAGTGAGTAGAACCCGTCTGATTTACATCGATAGGCTGAAAAGCCTGCACAGACCTGTTACTTCTCCCAGCTGAGGGTTTGTTACAGTGTCTGCAGGCGAGACGACACATCAGCCGGACATCTCCGCAGGCAACGAGCATCACTCTGCAGTCCTGAGGGTCACACAGACTAGATGCAATTGGCACAACCCCTCAGTAGTGAGAGGGGTTACTGGTCTTCAGTTTGTAAGTGTTCCTATTCACTGACAGCAGGCAGAGATCTTGTATGGATACGGATATTCATTAACCCCTTCAAGACCAGGGATTTTTCATTTTTTATTTTCGCTTTTTCGTCCTCTACTTCCAAGAGCCATAACGTTTTAATTTTCCCATTGACCTGGCTGTATGAGGGCTTGTTGTTAGCGGGGCGAGTTGTATTTTTAATGGTACTATTTAATGTACGGAAAAAGTTTTAAACATTTTTAAATGCGGATTTTTTATTTTTTTTTATTAAATTGCGCCATTTTAGAGGGGGGGTTAGTTTTTACAGCATCACAGTGCAGTAAACATGATATATGAACGGTGTTCTATGGGCCGCGACAATACCAAATTTATATAGTTTTGTAATGTTTTTCTATTTTTAAAAAGTAACGAATTTTCTATTAAAAAGTGCTTTCTATCGCCGTATTCTGAGAACTGTAACTTTCTTTTTTTTTACGGCGATCCAGCTGTGGGGGCTCGTTTTTACGGGATAAGCTGTAGTTTATATTTTGGGGTGTATATATACCTTTTTGATCACTTTTCATTCAAATTTTTTGGAAGCTGCAATACAAAAAATCTTTTTGACATGCCGTCCCTTTAAAAAAAAAAATTTTTACGGCCTTCACCGCACAGGATAAATATAGTGATATTTCTATATCTTAGAATCACGTTGCGGGGAATGACTATGGGGTGTGGGAAGGGGTCCCCTTCTCACACTGACTGTTTAGACGCGTAGTAAGCTTTGACTGCAGTCTAAAGAGTTAACTGTAATGGCGGCAGTTACCGGCGGCTGTCAGAAACAGCTGATAGCCGATGGGTATGGAGGGGACTCGGCTCCCAAGCCCCCTCCAAACACACTTCACGACCACCCAATATAATTTTTACATCAGGCGGGTGTGAAATGGTTAATTACATAGACCAGTTACTTGTGAGTTACCCCCCACCTTACCTTGCGGCCGGCCCTTAGTCACGTTGTAGTCGCTTCTGAGGCCGCGCAGGGTCCTGATCACAGAGTACACAAAGTCAAAGCGCCGCGTCTCCTCCGGATACGACCAGTGCGCCTGCAGAGGAGCGAGAGCGATGAGACCCCCACATCACCTCTGTGGGTTACCAGCAAGTATAAACATACAGCGTCTACCACCTTACCGTGTGCTGCGGGCTCGGGTACTCCGCCACGCAGATGCTGGGTGCGCGCCATGAGGCGGACGGCGGTAAACGCTGCCACAGTTCTTCTGAGAGGTAAGGCATAAAAGGCGCCAGAAGCCGCAGAGTAAGCTCCGCCCCCCAGTAGAGCACCTGCTGCACATCAGAGCCGCCGGGACCCTTCAGGACGGGTTTTACAGCCTCCTGTATGAAAAGCAAGAAGGTTATTACAAATTGCGCAAACCGCCCCTCCACACAGTGATGCACCACTTACCACATAGATGTCGCAGTAGTTCTTCACCCAGAAGGCTTGCACGGCGGCGGTGACCTGGTGAATCTCGTAACTCTGCAGATTCTTCTCACACTCCTCCGCCAACTGCCGCAGTCGGTCCAGCAGCCATCGGTCCAGGGGCACGAGCGGCCACAGCTGCCACGGAGGTGCGATTAACTAATTACTATGTTGTTATATTAGCAAAATATCCTCTTGTAATTTAAAGGGGCGGCGCACATGAAATAGACGCGTCCTCACCTCGTCCATTGATAGAGGAGTAAACCCCTCCCCCAGCGCAGACAGTGTGAACTTCACCCCATTCCAGACTTTGTTGCAGAAATGGCGCACGGCGAGAACAGAAGCTACATCCAGATTAATGTCATCACCTAGAAGATAAAGTACAACGAGAGGGAAGGGGTTAATAGTATAACAAACATCAGGGGTCTGAGGAAAGTACACAGCATATACTTAGGCCTCCAGTGACGACTAGATGACCGCAGGGTGTGGACAACATGCCACTGAGGTGTAATTCACTCCAATGGGGTTGAGCTGCAGTACCAGACACAGCCATGCAGAAGGGTGGGCTATACACTCGCTCTCTAGTCTCAGGGAACAGGATTACACTATACAGCTGCTCCTCACCTTGTACTCTATGAGAGCAGAGGGCGAACCTCAAGGCGTCGGCCCCGCACTCCGGGATCCCGTGGGGGTAATCCTTTACCTGACAAACATGAAAGGAGGAAGGTAAATACAGAGGAAGCGCCTCTCCATCCAGGATAAGGGGGACCTCCACCGCCATCCTCAATGGAAACTAACAAGTCTCCAATGCCTTACTTCACTGTTATCTGCACTAAGAACAATGCAGTTACTGCAGCACTGTGTGGCGGTATTATTTGTATATAGCATTGTGCAGTTATCTATACACCCTGTGGCAGTATTATTTGTACATAGCATGGTGCAGTTATTTGTACACTCTGTGGTGGCATTATTTGTATATAGCATTGTGCAGTTATCTATACACCCTGTGGCAGTATTATTTGTACATAGCATGGTGCAGTTATTTGTACACTCTGTGGTGGCATTATTTGTATATAGCATGGTGCAGTTATGAGTGCATCCTGTGGCAGAATTATTTGTATACAGCACGGTGCGGTTATCTGTGCACCCCGTGGTGGTATTATTTGTATATAGCATGGTGCGGTCATCTGTAAACCTTGTGGCGGTATTATTTGTATATAGCATGGTGCGGTTATCTGTACCTCCTGTGGCGGTATTATTTGTATATGGCATGGTGCAGTTATCTGTACCCCCTGTGGCGGTATTATTAGTATATGGCATGGTGCAGTTATCTGTACCCCCTGTGGCGGTATTATTTGTATATGGCATGGTGCAGTTATCTGTACCCCCTGTGGCGGTATTATTTGTATATGGCATGGTGCAGTTATCTGTACCCCCTGTGGCAGTATTATTTGTATATGGCATGGTGCAGTTATCTGTACCCCCTGTGGCGGTATTATTTGTATATGGCATGGTGCAGTTATCTGTACCCCCTGTGGCGGTATTATTTGTATATGGCATGGTGCAGTTATCTGTACCCCCTGTGGCGGTATTATTTGTATATGGCATGGTGCAGTTATCTGTACCCCCTGTGGCGGTATTATGTGTATATGGCATGGTGCAGTTATCTGTACCCCCTGTGGCGGTATTATTTGTATATGGCATGGTGCAGTTATCTGTACCCCCTGTGGCGGTATTATGTGTATATGGCATGGTGCAGTTATCTGTACCCCCTGTGGCGGTATTATGTGTATATGGCATGGTGCAGTTATCTGTACCCCCTGTGGCGGTATTATTTGTATATGGCATGGTACAGTTATCTGTGCACCTTGTGGCGGTATTATTTGTATATAATATGGTGCAGTTAAGCAGTATTGTTTGTATATAGCATGTTGCGGTTATCTGTGCATCCAGCGGTGGTAGTATTTCTATATAGCAGGGTGCAGTTACCGCAGCACTGTGTGATGGTATTTTTTGTATATAGCATGGTGTGGTTATCAGTGCACCCTATGGCGGTATTATTTGTATATAGCATGGTGCGGTTATCTGTGCACGCTGTGGCAGTATTATTTGTATATAATATGGTGCAGTTATCTGTGCACCCTGTGGTGGTTTTATGTGTGTATAACATGGTGTGGTTATCTGTAACCCCCTGTGGCGGTATTATTTGCATATAGCATGGTGTGGTTATTTGTACCCCCTGTGGCGGTATTATTTGCATATAGCATGGTGTGGTTATTTGTACCCCCTGTGGCAGTATTATTTATATATAGCATGGTGTGGTTATTTGTACCCCCTGTGGTGGTATTATTTGCATATAGCATGGTATGGTTATTTGTACCCCTTGTGGCTGTACTATTTGTATATAATATGGTGCGGTTATCTGTGCACCCTGTGGTGGTATTATTTGTTTATAGAATGGTGCGGTTATCAGTGCAACCTGTGGCGGTATTATTTGTATATAGCATGGTGCAGTTATGTGTGCACCTTGTGGCAGTATTATTTGTATATAATATGGTGCAGTTATCTGTGCATCCTGTGGTGGTATTATTTGTATATGACACGGTGCGGTTATCTGTAACCCCCTGTGGCGGTATTATTTGTATATAGCATGTTGCAGTTATCAGTGCAACCTGTGGAGGTATTATTTGTATATAGCATGGTGCAATGATCTATACCCCCTAGGGCGGTATTATTTGCATATAGCATGGTGCGGTTATCTGTACCCCCTGTCGCGGTATTATTTGTATATAGCATGGTGCGGTTATCTGTACCCCCTGTGGCGGTATTATTTGTATATAGCATGGTGCGGTTATCTGTACCCCCAGTGGTGGTATTATTTGTATATAGCATGGTGCGGTTATCTGTACCCCCTGTGGCGGTATTATTTGTATATAGCATGGTGCGGTTATCTGTACCCCCAGTGGTGGTATTATTTGTATATAGCATGGTGCGGTTATCTGTACCCCCTGTCGCAGTATTATTTGTATATAGCATGGTGCAGTTATCTGTACCCCTAGTGGTGGTATTATTTGTATATAGCATGGTGCAGTTATCTGTACACTGTGGCTCTTATATAGAGGCTGAACATAAGACAGACATCCAGGGCCAAAACCCATCCAAGTCCAGCCCATGGGAAGTGCCCTCAATGCTGTAAAATGCCTCGGGGGCGCTGAGGGAGAGGATGGCCCGCCGGCTGTTTTCTGTCCAGTTTGATGAAAATCTCTCCTTTAATTGACATAGCGGACACCCAGCATAAGAGAATGTGTTTCGGGGTAAGAGCCCTTCATCAGTTCGCTGGATTAAACAGGTCCCAGCTGTGGAGGATGTCTGGACACTTCCTAACTCTGTACAATCTGTATGTCACCTTCCTGCGCTCTAACACGACCGGCTGATAACCTCCGGCGCCCTCTCCTTTTTATTGTTCGCCGAAGTTCACAATGGGTCTTTGTATAATTTTTTTGGCCTCCTCCCCGCTGCAGACTCTCCTCTGTGGGATCTTCCATGTACGGTGCTTGTCTTCCACACCCATCTGAGTCAGCGCTCACCTCTTCTAGTCTACCAGATAAATACACCTGCCATGTACACCCTTCATGGTGCCTCTGATACCGCTGGTGAGGCCGAAGCACCTGCTACTTCATCTTGTACAGACTGCCACCTGTGTAACAGCACAGGAGCGGGCATCATTGGGAAGAGCTGTTGGCATCGTTTGCCCAGCAGCTCGTCCCGTGTAATACAATCATTACTCTTCGTCCACCACAGGGACATTGGTGGGCCCTGCCGCTGTCTCTCCCAGCATGCACACAAGTCGTGTTTTCCTGGATGACATTTGAAAAGTCCTATTAAAATAGGAGCGGTCTTACCAGGCCGGACTGTGCCACCTTCAGCTCTCGCGGGTCCAGATTGCCCTCCTTCAACTTCTCCTGCAGGTTCTGTAAGGATAAAGGAAGAACATGAAGAACGAAGTGGCACCCGTATTCTGCTGGTCTAATAATCACTCCAGGCTTTAGGACCCTGCATCGCTCAGAGTCTGCGATCTTCACTTCCGCGATGGAAAACATCATAGAGAACTGGAGCCTGCGATTGGCCAAGCATGATGAACGGCATGTGACCGCTGCAGCAACTTCCTGGTTCCAGAGTGTTGAGGAGCAGATGGACCCCGGGGACATCTGACTGCTGAGGACGCCTTAGTCTGTTGTTCTGTACCCTCCTCGGCCACTTTTTGTTGGGTGTCAGAGAACTCCTTTTACAAAGGAGTCCACTGGGATCAGACGACGAAATATTTACACCCCCTCACAATTCCACCTCCATCACTGATGTCCACAGAGCAGACTTACATACAAGGGGCTAGTAGGCTGGCAGCCTCCATAAGTCACATTCAGTGATGGGAAGCCCCCATGATCACTAAAGAGCCCCTCTTACCTCCAGGGAAATCCCGGACATCACATCCAGAGGATCAAGGACATTTCCCAGCGATTTGCTCATCTTCCTGCCGTGGGCATCCCGGACCATCGAGTGCAAGAACACCTGACGTGATACAGACAAGAGTGACCAAAAGGTACAACTACTAGCATCAGCCCGACCCTGGAGTGTGACATGGACTGAAAAAAAACACTCCGGCTTCCACCCACACAGCACCACCCCCGTCTATGGGCAGTGTCCGGTACTGCAGCTTAGTCCTACTCACTTGAACTGAAGCAGTGCAATTTAAGAGGTAAATTATAGGTTTTGTATTGTTATACACTTAGCGCCATCACCCTGCGCAGTTACCCAAATAAACCCCTGAACAGGCTCTCCATTCTATACAATTCCTTCTGGGTCCCCAGTGACAAAGTGATCAGACGGTCCTGCTGCCGGGACCCCAGTGATCAGCAGTCACCTGTGTAGAAACCTGGAAGTAATCACTTTCCCTGCAGCGCCTCCACAGGGAGAATTAAGCATTACAGCATATCTATTCATATCAAGAGGCTGTAATGAAGGACATAAATGTGCCGGGTCCTCCAGACCAGAAATACTCTCTATTGCCAGGGGTCTGAGCACAAGTTCTCTGATGGGGTACATGCGAACAGATGAGACCTTGGTCATGTGGCAAAATCAGAGCTGGAAAACTCTACCGCAGATCCACAGCAGGAGCTGCACCTATCGTTGCCACAGATCCACCCTTTTTTTTATTTGTGGGTAATCCGTGTTCAGAATTCCAGATGTGGTGGATTTCACACGCAATCCGCAACAAGAACGACATATAACTACTTTTTATTCCACATCCAGATTTCATATCCGCACACGGAAGAAACGCGTCCTGTACAGATTTCAAGTAAATCAAGTGAAATCAGATGCTTATTTGCACAGATCTGATGTGGAAACGTCATGAAATTAGACATGTGAACAGGGGGGTAAAGCAGACGCCCCTCTAATACCCCCGTACCTCTCTGAATGGTAACCGGCCGGTCAGCTGCTCCCCCAGCATCACCATCCGAGCCACCCAGAAGAACAGGAGGTCGCTGCCCGTCTCCAGCAGAGAGTTGGGGTAAAAGTCCTCAAGATCTTTCGTCTGTAGGGAAGAGACGATGTAAAAAGTGAAAGTCCGATATTAATCGTCATCTAAGGAAGCACAAAATTCTGTGCAGATTCAAGTCTTGTGGTATATAGAGGGCTCCCCTAGTGGCGGCTGCAGATATTATATACTGACCTCCCTAATAATAGTATATAGAAGCCCCCCCCCCCACACACCTTAGAGGAGACTGTAGGATTATATACACTGGTCTCACTAACAACGATATACAAAAGTCTCCCTCTAGTGGTGGTTGCGGGTATTAAATACATTGAACTCACTGATAACACAGAGAGCTCCCCCTAGTGGTAGCTACAGGATTATATACACTGACCTCACTAATAACAGTATACAGAGAGCTCCCCCTGGTGGTGGATGCAATTATTACATACACTCAGGTCACTAATAACACAGCATACATAGAGCTCCCCCTAATGGTGGATGCAGCTATTATATACACTAAACTCACTAATAACACAGCATACATAGAGCTCCCCCTGGTGGTGGATGCAATTATTACATACACTCAGGTCACTAATAACACAGCATACATAGAGCTCCCCCTAATTGTGGATACAGCTATTATATACACTGAACTAACTAATAACACAGTATACAGAGAGCTCCCTCCAGTGGTGGCTGCAGACATTATGCACACTGACCTCACTGATAAGACAACATACAGAGAGCTCCCCGTAATGGTGGCTGCAGCTATTACATACACTGACCTCCCTAATAGCAATATACAGAGGGCTTCCCCTGGTGGTGGATGCAATTATTACATACACTGAGCTCACTAATAAGACAGCATACAGAGAGCTTCCACTAATGGTGGATACAGCTATTATATACACTGAACTAACTAATAACACAGTATACAGAGAGCTCCCTCCAGTGGTGGCTGCAGACATTATGCACACTGACCTCACTGATAAGACAGCATACAGAGAGCTCCCCGTAATGGTGGCTGCAGCTATTACATACACTGACCTCCCTAATAGCAGTATACAGAGGGCTCCCCCTGGTGGTAGATGCAACTATTCCACAAACTGAACTCAATGGTGGCTGCATGCAGAAGAACATTGTTTATTACACGGAGCGACCGGAGATCAGTGATACATATCAGAACACGGCATCAGATGGAGAGACGACAGAACTCACCCGCTCCGGCCATCCCAGCATGGCGAATGGAAAAAGAGCTGATGAAAACCAGGTATCCAGAACATCCTCGTCTGCATGGGAAAAGAAGGAATGAGACAAACTGTAGACAATGTGGAGAACTTGCCGAAAATGGTGATCTAACACCAAAATTAACCAGCATCGCACAGGAGTGACAGGTACCATCCTATAAATTAGGTGCATCTCCGGCCTCCGTGCACCAGAAAATCACATCTACGTCAGTTACGATCCGGCAGAGATTTGTGCAACAGTTTATGCAGATTTCTGGCATAAATTAGAGTACATTTGTTGGGCTTCAGGAGGCCACGCCTCCTCCCCACCCACTTATTTAAAATGCTATGAGGGCAGTGCAAAAATGAAAAAAGGTGCAAATTATTCTAGAAGTTACAAAAGCTGGTAACTTTTTTCACTAATGATCTACCTTTTAGATTGGTCATCAATAGTTGATGGATGGGGGTCCGCCGCTGCTTGGGACCCCTGTGCATCAGCTGATCGTCTGGCCCACTGTCAGTGCAGCAGACCGGACATTCTTATTAGCTGTCAGCACAGAAAGTGCCAGCTCCATCTTCACCCCCATTGCAATCAATGGGACAGCCACGCTGCTAGTGGTCAGGATGTCACATCCAGTCCTCAATAGGAGGTGGAGTAGCAGCGCAGCTCTCCTACTGATTTTAATGGGAGTGAGGCAGGCGCACATACGTTCTTCCCTGTCCACTTATGACAACATCTGGCCCATTGCACTGGACAGCGGGCTGGATGATCAGCTGATTGACAGGGGTACCGAGCAGCGGACCCCCATCCATCAACTATTGATGACCTATCCAGACTAATGGTCAGACAAGCCCTTTAATCCGGCATCCCAAGACTTTTCCGGATACACCACATTATCAGTTACATGTCACCGATGCCCCCTCACCTCTTCTCAGGACAAGTTCCGACTCCGGCTTTCCTAAAATACTGGCAGCTTTTTTCCTGGCTTCTGATTCGCTGTGAGCAGCCACCCAGAATCCTTCACTCTCATCTTTGTTATCCTGTGGGAAATGCAATATGAAGGTCAGTGACGAGCGCCTCTCTGAGAAACAGGCTGCACTTTTATTCTGGTCGTAGTCACCTGAAAAGACGGCGCCTCGGACACGGAAATATGATACGCCGGAATCTGATGTCCCCACCATAGCTGCCGCGAGATGCACCAGTCACTGGAAGAGAAGGCGGCGAAGTAAGAACAGGACGTACGGCTCAAAGAGCAGGCCGCGCAATTATCAGCAGAAAAGATGTCAAAATGGCGTACAACAGAAAGTACTTTATACGAAGACAATCTGCGACACCCCGCACTTCGTTATGGCACCTCATGACAACTTCATGTGAAAATAGCGCCACTATTCTCAGCTATTTAGTCGCGCCCCAATTCACATTTCTTATACAGGTTGCAAAACAAGATTAAAACAGCGAATATTGCGGTATCTTCCAGGCAGGTCAACGAAATGTACGCCCGCTATGGGCGGCTGTAGATTTACACTATAAACTTTGCCAGTTTGTGGCATAAATGATAGTACATCTGGGGGCCGCAGTGCCCCACCCCCCACTACACCCCGCTAACTTTTCTGTAACATGTAAAGCAGCGCATGTTGTAACTTGGTACTTTTGTTACGCAAAAAACTAGCGAGGAGTCTTTAATAAATCCCGCACGTATGGATATATTTTGTCCGGAGAGTCTCTTGAAGAATTCGCACGGCGGTTTCTAGGATCCTGATAAGTAAACGCTTCGCTAGGCAGCTAGAAGAGGGGGGATATGCACCATCCTTATAGGGGCCATCTCATCAAAACATTTACGGCCCTGTTACACGATAGACCTCACCAGGGATGTGATGCAGAATTAATGCATCAAATCTGCAGTGAAATCCACTCTAGTTCGACCCTGTTCATTTTATGGGGAGTCTATACTGTAGTCTGCATGGGCGGATGTGAAGTCATTTCACTTCTTCATACATCATCTGCATCAGGAAATGTGCACGTTGCTAAGCCCCATTGAAAAAGGATGAATAATCAGCGTGCGGATCTGCAAAGATGCAGTAAAAAAGACGGATAATAAGACGAGTTGTCGCCAGGTTTTTCGCCCATAGATCCTGCTATGTGAACAAGACCTTATGATATGTTCATATTTAGCAGATGGGTGCAGACCCGCAGCTGATGTGAACCTGCAACGCCGCTCCTCTCACCTCGGAATAGTGAGCCCTCACTGCAGCATACAATCCCCACCCGGAAACCGCTGCCAAGACCGCCGCTGGTCAGGCGATGTGCCCACTTCTGCATCACCTGACCGCGGCGAGCTCAGTAGCGCTTGCCAGGTGAGGGATGTACGCTGCAGTGAGCGCTCACTATTCCGAGGTGCGGAGTTGCAGGTTCACATCAGCTGTGGGTCTGCAGCTGAAACCCAGTAAAATTCGGCACCAATCGGGGCCGTGGCTTGGCAAGCACAGGGAGAGGACGCACGCTCCCCAGCTCCGCCATTGAGACCTGGCTTTATTCTAGAGTCCAAGCAATGGGAATCCTCAGCAAAACTGCCAGCACTACGTTGGACCCCCTGTCTAGTCCCTGGAGGGCACCTTTTAAGGCACTCGTTCCAGCGCGAAGGGTTAAGGAGCCACGGCCTAGCACAGTGACAGTTGACCGCGGCCTGGACTGACGTGGACCGTGCCCAGAGGCATCCGATTAGATCTTCCTGGAGCGTCGACAGAGGGTGAAAGCGGCAACAGGTAACCCCTCCGCCATCTGAAGTGAGGCTGCGGTGCCCTGCACAGCCGTAACTCCCACCATACTCCCCACCAGCGGCAGCCCGCAGCTCAGCTCACATCCACCTGGCGTTGTTATTCCCCAGTCGGGTCGGGACCTCCGGTGACAACTCCATCCCTGCTGCCCTCCGAAGACAGCGAGAGCGGAGCACTGCAGGCAGAGCACACTCCGAATCCGGCGGCAGTTCCTGCTCCCTTGTTAGGCAGCGGCCATTTTGAATTTAGGAGCAGAGGATACATAACGTTATCCTCAGGCTGTTAGAAAGAGGGAGTGAAGAGAAGCCTGCATCAAGTTATCAGAACCCCCAGATATAAGTGCAGGAGGGGGAAACCTGTGTGACACCCCTAATTCTGCATTACTGTAACACTCAACACGGCTGGAAGGACAAGCACTTCACGCCATTTATATTACAATCAGCCTCACTGGAGCTATCTGCGGCACAGCACAGATTAAATACAGGGTGGCCCATCTGAGTCTGGCAGGGCTGGAAAAGAGGTCAGAGCTACTCAACACACAAGCCCCATTTTGCCCCATGAAAAGGGGTGGTTGCAGATAGCCCATTATAAACAAGCTCCATATTTTTGTCCTCAGGCTAGTGGACTGCAGCACCATCTAGTGGCTGAAAACGAATACACAGCAATTGACTTTCAGAAATTACAAATCGATGACCTTGGGAAAAAAAAAAAAAACGCTCAACAAGATAGAATATAAAAATATGGGGAATCCCTGAATCTGTTTCAGACAAAGAAATACCAACGGTCTTATCAGCGATCTTCACAGAGCACCTGACTAAAACAGATAACTTTGACCTGGGCATGGAGAGGGCACATCGTGTTTTTAGACCAAGATCAGTAAATGCGGATAAACCAAGGGACATACTCTGCTGTCTGCAAAGTTTCAAAACCAAGGAAGAGATCCTATATAAAGCCAGACTGGCTAAAAAGATCGAATATGCCGACAAAGAGATTATGATATTCCAAGATCCGTCCAAGCTGACCCTTGACCTTAGAACACAACTTCAACCTCTTACTAAAGCTCTGAAGGACAAAGCTACAGTCTATTAGACTGTATTATTAAATATAAACATTGAGCACGATCCATGGACAGAAATCTTAAAAATCTCTCCATTCAAAAACTCGAGCAAACAAATTACATATCTAGGGGTGAGAATATCCCGGAACCTTACAGATCTGTACGGTTTACACTTTGTGCCCCTACTTGAGAGAATGGAGAAGGATCTTATTTCTTGGAGCTCTCTGCCGATTTTCTGGTTTGGCAAGAAGAACCCAATTAAAATGGTCTGCCTGCCAAAAATACTATACGAACTCCAAACGCTTCCAATAGAGGTCCCACAGATCTTCTTTGCCAAACTAAACACCTTGTAGCAAGGTTTATCTGGCAGGGAAAGGACATAGGGCTAATCATGCAACGCCTATCAAAACAAAAAGGTGTGGTGGCGTTGGGCTCCCAGATTTTGAGCTGGATTGGATTGCATCACATTTGAACCTCATGGTAGATCTTACCAAACAAGTCCTAAGCTCTGGGTGGAGCTGGGACTTCTTTCGCTAAACAATTATCAGAAATTATTGATCTGGTCCGCCCCATATGACAAAGCTAAACCGAAAGAGATCCAAAACACTAACCCTAAGTTTATGGCATAAATCTAACAAAAAGCATAAGCTAGTACCTCGGATCAGCAGCTTTACTCCATTCCTCACATTAATTCCTAACAAACTTAGAATCCTTAAACAGAAAATCACGAGAGATACTCATTTATCGGCATTACAGTGCCGCTGCCTCGTTAAGGGCAAGTCTGTACCCCAGGATCTACAGGTTTGAAACCACCTGGGAGATACTTTACTCAGAAGCGAAGACCTACATATCATTAGGGATTCAGTGATGTACTCTCCAGATATTATAGATACAGATCAGAATATATGATTTCATAAATTATTCTAGAATCCCCGACCTGTTAAGAACCCAATCTCTAAATCTATAGGGCTCTGATACAGAACGAGCAACAATCCTCCATTATTCCCCGTTGGGAGTCTAAATTAAACACCACCTGAAGGGTGCATTCCCACGAACGTATATCGGCTCGGTTTGCATGCCGAGCCGATATACGTCCTCCTCATCTGCAGGGGAAGGGGGGGGGAGAGGATGGAAGAGCCAGAAGCAGGAACTGAGCTCCCGCCCCCTCTCTGCCTCCTCTCCGCCCCTCTGCATTATTTGCAATGGGGAGAGGCGTGATGGGGCGGGGCTAATTCTCGGAACTTAGCCCCGCTCCCGTCCCACCTCCTTTCATTGCAACTAGTGCACAGGGGCGGAGAGGAGGCAGAGAGGCTCAGTTCCTGCTCCTGGCTCTTCCATCCTCCCCCCCCCCCCCTGCAGATGAGGTATCGGTTCGGCGTGAAAACCGAGCCGATATACGTTCGTGGGAATGCAGCCTTACCACAGAGGAGACACTCGTCCTCCTCCTCCACCAGGTTCCAATTACAAAATAGTCTCCAGGTGGTATAAAAGCCCAGCTCTACTCAACAAAATAGACCCAGACTACTCCCCTCTATGCTGGAGACGCTCGGATGGCATCGGTTCGTACACCCATATCTGGTTCTCATGCCCACTCTTAGACCTTTCTGGAAAGAGATCCAGAGGATACTTGGTCTTATTTTTAAAACTGGCATCACCCTTACGCCTGAGGCCGTCCTCTTAAACATGGATGTTCCAGGCCTCCTAATTATGTACAAGTCCTCTCTCCCATTCTTCATAAACGCGGCTAAGATCCTAATGACAAAATATACCCCAATGAGTGAAATTCAATGACTCTACTCTGACCCCCGTAGAGGGTGAGTGATCTGCAGACAGCCAAGTGTCATAATAAGGAGCAGCAATGACCCCCAAATCTCTGCTAACCTGGTACGGGAGAGCCAATTCGTCCAGATCTTCTGGTGATAGGAAGGCGTGATCCTCAGCTGTCCAGACTCCACCGCCTGGGAGGAAGATGACAACAGTAACATAAGAAGGGGGACGTGGCAATGGGGGTGGAATACAGGAATGTACGAGAAGAACTCACCCTTACAGCCTTCTGGGCCATCTCCTCACAGTCAACAAACCACTGACTCCTCAGTAAGTGTTCAATCACGTCACCGGAGCGGCTGCAAGGAGAAGACGGGGCAAGCGTCAACTCTACCGCACCAGACTACACTGCCTGCTCTTCCTGCAGTCGCCAGCAGGGGGGATCCAACAGTAACTGGTGGGGGCACCCAAAGGTAACATAATTCCCCAGGGTTTTCCCATTAATGATAAGGGCTTGTCCAGTTGTAAACTATAGATGGTCTCTCCTTAGTGTAGGTCATCAATAGCAGATCAGATGACTGGATAGGGGGAAGTTAATCACTGTGGGACCCCTGCTGATCAGACGATCGCTGGCTCATTGCACTCATTTCCTGAAGAAATCAGCTGATCATCGGGGGTTCTTGGCGATAAACCCCCACTGATCTATTATTGCGGACTTATCATGAGACTAGATTAATAGTTTACAATGGCACAACCCCTTTAATACGACCCACTGTAGTCCAATGATTTGTGTTGTAGTTAATAGCGCCATTGTGGCGGTACGAACCCTAACGGGTCACCTCGGTGTACAATTGGTTCTGTAATCACCTGCAGAAAGGAAGCAGCATTGTGTGCTCGCAGTCTCCTCTGTAGAGACCTTTCTCCTTCAGAGCGGACAGAACTTGCTCCCGGGCGTCAAATCTTCTCACACCCTGTAACCAGGGAAATAAATATGAGCATATGTGCAGATCGTCACTAAGGCTACACGGCAACATGCCGATCACAGGCATCACATCTGAAGGTTAATGAGGTCACGTTGTGACCTAACACAAATGTGACACCATCACACTGCGGTTTGTGTACCATCTGGTGGCAATAAATCCAAAGCTGTTGGGTTTTAGGTTGAAGATTGCAAGTGGCATGTGACTCTGTCATCATACACTGCAGTCCCATCATACACTGCAGCTCATCTGCGATTTGGCTATTTTTTTGTACATCAACTTGCAGCCCCAAAACAGTCACGCAACAGCGAGTCTGTCGCCCCTCCTGACTTGGGATATATTCTTTCCAACATCTATGTTTTTCAGGCAAATATGACTGTATGGTCCTTAAGCAGCATCAGGCCGCTCTCTCATGGGCATATTGTCATTGCGTGTTGGGCGTGACCGATGTCAATTGGGCTACGTATACCAGCATGCCCCCCGCCCTCACCCCTCTTTTTCTGTACTCGCACATCTGTCATATTAAGAAGAGTTAAGCCTCCCTCACACAGGCATTTTTGTACAGCGTTTAGCGCTGCACTAAACACTGTACAACGCACCCATTCATTTAATTGGGGCCGCTCACATAAGGCTGAAAACGTAGCGTCTTCAACGCTGCGCTTTGACAGCATTGCATTTTCTATCTTTGGGCGTTTTTAGCCCTGCTTCGCCCATTGAAACAAATGGGCAGCGGTTTCAGCACTGCTGAAAATGCGGCAAAACGTGGTGCCGCGTTTTTGGCAGCGTTAACTGCACACAGATTTTCAGGTGGAGGGCTTGCAATATAAGCCCTACCCTGAAAATCAGTACTAGCTACACTAGATAGAAAAAAAAGCAATACTCACCTAGCCGCTGCCATTCGGGTCGCAGCCGCTGGTCTCTGCCGCCGCTCCGGGCTTCCCCTGAACTGACAAAAGTATTGCCGTAGGCCAGATTTGAGAACCCCGCCTACAGCAATAGATTGCTGTGATTGGGCATCGAGCCTGCGCCAAGAATCCATCACAGCCCTTCATTCAGAGTTGGCAAGCTCTGATTGGCTGAGGCAGTGAATGAAGGGCTGTGGTCATATTACTTCTCTGAGACTTGATGTTGCATGACCAGTCACACTAATACAACAGCTGAGATGTAGGACGAGCGTCTGCTAACCTGAATCCAGTCTCCAGCGGCTGCCGTCATGGCGCCATCTTCCCCAATCACAGCAACAGATGGGAGCGCCAAGTCCTGAGCCATCTCCAAATCTATCGGGCTGTGAGCCGGCGTCACCTTTACAGCTCCTGGAAGCAACAGAGCATCAAGGTCATATTACCTGCTAGGAGGGCCGCCTCACACGAACGGATTCTATTGCAGAATCCGCAGACGGCGTCCGCAGCAAATCCCATAGAAGTTGTAATAAAAAAATTTTAAAAAAAAGCTTTTTTCTTCACACTCATGGAAATAAACTGCATATTCCACAAGCGGAGAAAAAAAAAATAAAAAAAAAAAATCGCAGCATCCTCTATTTTGCTGCGGACTGCCTCCATTGAAGTCAATTGCGGATGGGCAGCAGGTACCGGTGTCATCACCTAGCAACAGCACAGGAAATAAAAACATTAAAAAGAAAAATTTTAAAAATGTAATGCACATGACTGACGGCAAGTGTCCGCGGTCACCTGCAGTACAGAGCTTGCAGGTACGCGGGGTCGCCAGCCTGGGTCACAGCCGGATTTCGCTGCAGCTTCCTACATGCAGAATCTGCCTCTCCCATACGCAGCCGGCCTAACTGTGCAGAGCGGTACTGACCAGTGCCAAACTTCGGGCTGACCAGCGGATGGCTGACAACAGGGAGCAAACGTCCAGTGAAGGGGTGACGGAGATTTCTGCCATGGAACCTCTGAGACAAAAGAAATCATAGGGGATTAATGCCTGACCACTGGGGGTCTAACCACGGTGGTCCTCAGCAATCCTGAGAGAGACTCAACCAAATGCCCCGTGTGACTGGAGAGGTGGTGCACAGGTCTGACCACGGCTCTATCCACATCTACGCTACACTCACCTGGAGCATTTGGATGCCACCTCGGGATCACTGGGGTCTCTATAACCCAAATAACCCCCAGAATCACCTATCTGAATGAAGTACTCTCACCCAGTATCGGGGGTCGCCAGGATGGACTGCCACGGCAGTGTCCCCCAGCATAGTCTCTGGGCGGGTGGTGGCCACAACCACTTCACCATCTGCAACGCAAAGAGAACAGTTGAGCAATCAGGTCCCCGTTATGTGGTGCCCATCAGACCCACCCGTCTACCTCCATCCTCCGCGGGATAAGCAAAGCTGAACAGGACCCCGAAGGGAACCTTCCTCTCATAGCCGGGCACCGCCAGGTAGGTTCTACCACTCAGCTGCCGACTCTCCACCTGCCAAAAGGGAAAATGGTCTGCAGTGCATGGAGAGGAAGAGGAAAAGGGAAGCAGACGTCCATGTCTTACCTCGATATCAGAGATGGCCGATCGGAGGGCACACGACCAGTTCACAATACGATGCCGGCGGTGGAGCAAGCCGTTCTCATAGAGGTGAATGAAGGCTTCAGACACAGCTCGGGAGAAGCGCTGTGTACGAAGGAGTAAAAGGAGAATGTCAGGAGATAGCAGTGAGAGTGTACTGCGCCATGGAGCGGGGGGCGCTATAGAACTACCTCTAAGTGCAGCTGATGGTCTGAAATTCACAATAATCAGGCAAGTGCAGAAATAACCCCACGCCGGATTACCAGGAAGACAATTCGATAGCCCTGGCACCAGTGGAAAGATCTAGTGGGCCAGACATAACGGACAGCGGCCGACATCATGACCCAGCACCATCTATATAGACCTGTGCCAAGGCCTATGTAGGGCCGAGGATGCTTCTAGCCATGCCCCTTTCATGCCATCAGGCATTACATATTGTATGTGCTGCGGTTATTGTCGCCTCCCCAAATTACATCTATGTGGGCAACAAAAGCCAAAGCCCCGATACGGACACTGATGATGGCGCTGCTGTCAGGAAGAGTCCCCAGCCCCCATTAATGTAGTATTCCAGTTAACCAATCACCCATCAGATCGCCTGTCTATCGAATACTGGCCATTTGCAATAAATCCAATAATCAGAATTTCCCATAAGGATGCCGGACTAATAGACTTTCACTGTCTGCATCTTCAGACACGGCGCTCAGTCCCGACTGCAAGTGATGACATTCTGTCCGCCTGCAGTCACCACCAGGGGGAGCTCACAGTGTACACATCTTTTCTTCAGCAGGACTGTATACATTTGTACGCAGGAAGATCCTCCAAGTGGCGGCTGCATAAAAGCTGAACTGCATCATCTATGTGGCTAAAGGTATCAGAAAGGGGGCGCTCTGACCATTAGAAGGGTAGAAGAAGAAAACAGAGAGCTCTACAATAGGAGGTTCCACTGACCCCACGGCTGCGGCATTGTATATGTAACGGGTCCTCACCTCGTCCATCGTAAAGCAGGATCGCTCCCAGTCCAGAGACGCTCCCAGAGACTTCAGCTGGTGTGAAATTCTGTCCCCTTTACTTAAAGAAGGAAAATCTTAGTAAATGCGATACAAGATGTAGAGGACCGCACAAGACACACAGCGGGTCGCGCACAAGACACGTAGCGGGTCGCGCACAAGACACGTAGCGGGTCGCGCACAAGACACGTAGCGGGTCGCGCACAAGACACGTAGCGGGTCGCGCACAAGACACGTAGCGGGTCGCGCACAAGACACGTAGCGGGTCGCGCACAAGACACGTAGCGCCACTTACCTCTCCTTCCATTCCCACACAGCTTTGAGAAATTCCTCCCGGCCCAGATCATGGCGAGAGACGCCGCGGTCTTTATGCAGGCTCTTCTCTACCACTGTCTGTAATGAGGAGGCAGACATCAGCATTACAACTCTCATCATCTCCTCCAACGGACATCTGATCAACATTATGGGGGTTCTACAATTAAAGACATTTATCCCTGCAGGATCCCCTCAGGATGGGGGACAAGCGTCTGAGTACTGGGACCTCCAAAATGTCCGACCGCTGGGACCTCTAGTGATCCTGAGAATGGCGCACCCAATGCCTAATGTAACCGTAAATACACTGGGCCGCCGCTCCACCCACTTCTATTGAACCGGTGGAGAGCGATGGGCTCCGCAACTTCCTTCTGGTCTGTAGAAATTAGTGGAGTGTCGGCTGAGCATGCGCACTGTCGGCATTTAGGGGGCGCTGTTCTGCAGATCACTGGAAGCCAAGCAGCTGAATCCAGTCATCAGACACTTATCCCCTACAACCCAGAGCAGGGGCCTCCAACCTGCAGGTCCCCACCGGGAGGCTCACAAGGGCATGCTGGGAGTTTTAGTTATACAATACAGAACAATGACTCAGAGTACAATCACATCTGATAAATGGCTGCCTAAAACCCTGGGCGCCATATATCATTCCAGGAAGTGATCACCGACCGGCTACAGGCGACGGCAACGCAAAAGCATCTCGAGAAACCTTATATCAGTCATCCAACCAGACATCTCCCCACTGACAGAGCGCCGAATGATAACTGACCTGAGTGGCAATCCCCGCGTGGTCCGATCCGGGCACCCACAGAACCTTCTGCCCCATCATCCTCCTCCTGACAACGAGAAGAGAGCGCTGACACCCAGGAGAGAGGATACATATAATACTCCTCCCAGATCATCAGAGACTGCCCGAACATTTCCCTCATCTGCTGCTGAATTAAAGGGATTGTCCAGAATATGAACAGAGGATTCTTGGTCGGCGCTGTACACGGCCATCTATCACTGGGATGGGGATGAGCTGCAATACCTCACCCAACCCACTAACAGGAGTGGTGCTGTTAGCAAGGAAAAAAGAAAAATCAGAATCGTTTTGCAAGTCTGGACAATCTCTTTGACAGACCTTAGAAGCGCTCCGCCATTGTTTATACTCACAGCAGAATGTAATATATGGTATATACACTGAATGGACAATTCATTAAAGCCCCATGTAGTCGCACGTTGGACCATTTTGACCTCTCTTGATGTAGTATCTCTATATACCTCATTTGCACATAAGGGCCTAAAGGCAGTACGGTGCAGCCTTGTGGGCTCGGACCTCTTGCTGGGGTGTGCACGACTTGTCCTCACGCTTCTGGAATTCATTCTCAGAAACAATTTTGATTTTGGGGGCATTTTCTATAGACAACGACAGGGGACCGTCATGGGGTCCAATGCAGCCCCAACTTATGCCAACATCTACTTGGTGGTTTTCGTGGACGAGTTCATGCACACTTCTTCATACTTGCGTGAAGTTTGTGCCTGGTGGCGCTATACTGACAATATATTCATTATCTGGGATGGCTCCCTTTAAGATTTTCTGGCATTTCAGACAGAAATTAATGGCATTTACCTGGAGCTACAATTTACCTTGACACATTCTTTAAGATCGCATCCAGTTTTTGGGTGTTTTGGTTTCACAAAGTGGTAAATGATCCAATTACTGATTTGTTTGTTAAGCCGACCGATTGTTTGTTGTCACCCTTGCAGTATCTTGGACTCTTTACCTTGAAGTCAGCTGCTCCGAGTGAGGCGAATCGTTAACGAGGAGGTGATTGATACTCGTCTTGAACAGATGTGTTCTAGGTTTGTGGACAGAGGTCACCCGAAGACTCTGGTTTTTGGGTATTCTGATAAAGCCAAATTGACGGATAGGAGTTTGTTTCTACATTTACCCCCTTTAGTGGGAGGGTCGCTCATATTTTGAGGAAACCCTCGTCCTTACTTACGAGAGGTTACACTGGTGTAGAGGGATTTAAGGTTCCTCCTATGATATTATATAGATAGAGGTTCTAGTTCTATGTTCGGTTAATTTTTCTTGTGCCATTACAGACATTCTTTAACACAATTTCAAACTGATCGCATTTCCGTTGGGAGGGGGTCTTATTATTTGTATAGCACCAACTTATTCTGCAGAGCTTACAGGTAATTTGTTTATTACCCCCCACCAAGCTGGGTACTCATTTTACTGACCTTGGAAGGATGGAAGGCTGAGTCAACCTTGAGCCGGCTACCTGAACCAAGCGGGGATTGAACCTGCAACCTTCAGGTCATGAGCGAGAGCTTAGGACTGCATTTCTGCGTCACATGAAGGTAAATCAGATTGTAGATCTATAGTGATTTTTTATTGAGTATATTCTCACAGGAATTATTTCCTCCTCTTTTTTAGATCTTTAGTTAAGGACTTGATGATATGGATCCCTATATTAATCCATTCTGAGTAGGCATTAGTTTGCTCAAATTGTCTCCTGTCCGAATAGGACTCCCCCATGGGTACAAAGGTTTATGGAATTTATGGCCTATGGTATGGTGGCTTACATGTTATTTCCATGGATGGATTGTGACATCCCCCTTTTATTACCCCTGGAACTACACATTGTGTGGATTGACTGATTATTGTTGGAGACTCAATTTGTCGTTTGGGGGAACATATTTAGGAATTTTTTGGCATGTGTCTCCAAACGCCGCAAGAGAACATGTTCCCGCGGCTTTGCAGTTAAAGGCCCATTTGAACGCAACGATTATTGCTCAAAAGATGTCGCTCAAGCAAATTTTGAGTGATAATCGTTGTGTCATTTACAGTGCAAGATGATCGCTCAGGATGAGTGATCACCTTGCGCTGCGAGCGGAGGATGCAGAAGACAAGCGGGGTGTCCCCACTTGTCTTCTGCATCCAGCTGTTTTCTGCACGGAGCACCCGACTGTTAAAGGCCTTTTGGTTGAAATCTTGCTACTATTCTGTCCTTGAAGGAATAAAGGCTTTGACATTTTGCCCCTTGAATGTCGTCAGGCCTTCTAGGATTCTAGACTGGATCAGTGGATTCCAGTTCAGGTGACTTCGCCTCACTATGAAGGTGTTCTGGATTGTGCTGCTGGCACCAGATCTGTTTCTGACCAGCTGACAGCAATTGATGCTGCTTGCACCAAATTTTGACCTCCCATCAGCACGGGGCAATAGAAATCTGGATCAGCCTGACCAGGCGATATTTTTCCGCTGCTCAGTGATACAAGTTTTGCACCATTTTGCCCGCTGGAGCCTCACCTTTCTGTTTCTCTCAAACCAAATGGTGCTGGAACTGGTCGTCTGCTGTTATAGCCCATCTGTGCTAAGGAATGGCGAGTTGTGAGTTTGGGCACATTAGCTGGAGCTCCAGCATTGTATCTCGCTGCCTGTGTACCGTCTGTTGGTCAGAACGATTCCTGACATCCTCCTCTGACCCCTTTCGGTGAAAAGGTGTTTCCATCCACAGGACCCCCTTGTTGCTGGATGTTCTTTCTCGATCACGCCATTCTCGGTATACTTGCCACATCGTGACACAAGAAATCACCATGTGGTTGGCATTGATCCCGGCTAGTATGGCACTGATGACCCGGCCTTGTTGGAAGTCACTCGAATTGCTTGATTTTCCCATCCAGTGTGGATTCACACTGAAACTGATCCACGGAAAACTTGTCATGTGATTTTATGTCGCATTCCGGGGTCACGGGGAGAAAATCCAGTAAAAAAAAAAAGAGCGACGATCGTCAGAGGGCCGGGGTCTATTAAAGGGGGCAGTCAGCGTATAATAGTGCAGTTTCTGACAATATAGCACATTACCAGCCAAAAGGTAAAAGCGCCGGCACCAGGTATTCGCCCGCCTGGCAGCGTGACCCGGGGCGTCTCCCCTCTTTTGGGCGGCACTTACAGATTTCTACATTTCTGACAAGAATATTACTAGATGCACAAAAAATAATTCTAAAAAAGTGCAACGGAGCAGAGAGACGTCACCCACCGCAGGCGGTCTGAGACCACCCAGCACGGACCTCATACCTCTCACAACTGCGGGTTTGTTACAACTGCCTGCAGTCTGTACGATCCTCTGGACCCCACCGATACACTGTAACAACCCATCAGGACAAGAGAGATTGTCAGCAGTGGATACAGTTGTAGCTAACCCTCAGCTGTGAGAAGCATCAGGTCTGTACAGGTTTTAGGCACTGGAGGTAAATAAAAAGGTTTCCATACACTGACAGCAAGCAGAGATCTTGCAAATGGAGAAGAACTGAACGTCTATTAGAAAGTTAAAGCACATTTCTTCATACATGAACTTCATCTCCACAACTCACCAACGCACGAGAGCGTCTTCAATGGCCACCGTGAGGGCATGTCCGAGGTGCAGGGAGCCGGTGACGTTAGGAGGGGGGATGCAGAGGGAGAAGACCTCCGGGTTGGCGTGCGGGAGACGACTCTGTAATAACAGAAGAGGGATGTCTTTTATCACATACTGTATATCTATCTATCTAATCTGCCCCACCTAGAAATGGTGGAGCTAGAAATGTGTAACCTGCAGCTCTTCGCCCCTCCTCCCCTCTGCGGTGTCTGTGAATGGACAGTTTCTGCCTGCGCTCGCTGTAGGGAGGGGCTTCCTGTGTGATACAGTACTGTGCTATGAGCCAATCAGACTCCTCTTCCCTCCTGATCACTCATGTGACTTGGCTAAAGTAAGAGAAACTGCAGCAGCAGTCCCCTCCTCCCCTCCCCTTTCTTATAGTTCACCCTTTTGTATTTTTTCATTTTTGCTTTTTTCTCCCCACTTTCAAAAAATCTTAACTTTTATTTTTCCGGTGACACAGCTACAGGAGGGCTTGTTTTTTGCAGCAGTTTCCATTCAACAGACCATATAATGTATCGAGCAACTTTTAAAGACTTCTAAAAAGGAAAAAATGGGCCAATTTTATTTTCTCTTGGGGGGGGGGGGGGTGTTTTAATTGCATTCACAGTGCAGTAAAAATGTCCTGTTATCTTTATTCGGTGCGTCAGTATGATTACAGCTTTTGACCACCATAACGTTTTTACTGTTCTATGACGCAGCTGTACGAGGCCCATTACGACTATTAGAGATGAGCGAGCGTACTCGCTAAGGCAAACTACTGGAGCGAGTAGTGCCTTATGCGGGTACCTGCCCGCTCGTCTCTAAAGATTCGGGTGCCGGCGGGGGAGAGTGGTGAGTTGCGGGAGTGAGAGGGGGGGGGGGGGAGAGAGTGAGAGAGATCCCCGCCCCGTTCCTCCCCGCCGGCACCCGAATCTTTAGAGACGAGTGGGCAGGTACTCGCATAAGGCACTACTCGCTCCAGTAGTTTGCCTTAGCGAGTACGCTCGCTTATCTCTAACGACTATATGATCACTTTTTATTCAATCGTTTCTTGAAGACAAGGGGACCAAAAAAAGCATAATTCTGGCATTATGTATTTTGTTTTCTGACGGCATTCGCTGTGCGCGATAAGTAATGTGATTTATTAATAAATTGGACTTTTGCAGAATAGTAGTTTTACATTTCTTTTAATCTATTTATTTTGAGATACAACAAATTGGAAAAGGGTTTATTTTAATTATATTTTTTAATTTTCTCTAAAACTAAAAAAAAAAAAAATCCTTTTACTTATTTTTGCTTTTTTTTTAGTCCCATACAATACTATAGTATATACTGCATTCTGACAGGCATCCTGTTAAGCCCTGCCACAGGCACATCTTATTAGGCAATCATTCATTCAAGCCCTGGGAATCTTCCGTAGACCCCGGGCTGCCAAGACACCCGGACGGCACGATCTCATCATGGGGATGCTGTTTGGGACATCTCAGTCCTGATACATTTACATGCTGCTGTTAGTATTGACTGCGCGGTCCATACGACACCCAACGTGCATCGCATATGTACAATACATGTTGGAAAAGGCAGGGTTAAAGTTTTATAAACAGGTGGATTTTTTGGTGACTCAGGAGGTTTCAGGTAAGAAAGACGCCCCATCCCCTAATATACGGTACACCATAAGGCGGTGAGTATTAATATATACTGTGGCTATATGGTATAAAGACCAACTCCATCTTGGGGATGCAGATCAGATGTTGGCCCTGATGCAGTAATCAGAAGAGCAAGTCACACAGCGCCAGTAATAGCCAGGGGGTCCAGATTGGGGGACAGCGTGAACATCTATGTGCTACTATGACAATGCCACATATGTGTGTGACTGGTGTGACTTCTCGCACCCGTCCTCACCTGGTATTCTGGCTTGAAGAATCCTTCCTTCACCCACCACAAATACCACGCGGCCTCGACATATCGTGGGCTGTACGCCGGGGGGAGAGGATTGCTGGTATCTAGAGATAAAACACGAAGCACTGATCAGGGACAAGCAGCAGGGCAAAGTCCAGAGCCCACATAGATCAGAGCCATACAGTGCCAGCCAGGGGTCATACGGAGCCAGCCGGGGCCCACACAGAGCCATGTGGTGCCAGCCGGGGCCCACACAGAGCCATACGGTGAAAGACGGGGGCCAACACAGAGCCATAGAGTGCCAGCCGGGGCCCACACAGAGCCATAGAGTGCCAGCCGGGGGCCCACACAAAGCCATAGAGTGACAGCCGGGGGCCCACACAGAGCCATAGAGTGACAGCCGGGGGCCCACACAGAGCCATAGAGTGACAGCCGGGGGCCCACACAGAGCCATAGAGTGACAGCCGGGGGCCCACACAGAGCCATAGAGTGACAGCCGGGGGCCCACACAGAGCCATAGAGTGACAGCCGGGGGCCCACACAGAGCCATAGAGTGACAGCCGGGGGCCCACACAGAGCCATAGAGTGACAGCCGGGGGCCCACACAGAGCCATAGAGTGACAGCCGGGGGCCCACACAGAGCCATAGAGTGACAGCCGGGGGCCCACACAGAGCCATACAGTGCCAGCCGGGGCCCATAAAGAGCCATACAGTGCCAGCCGGGGCCCACAAAGAGCCATACAGTGCCAGCCGGGGCCCACAAAGAGCCATACAGTGCCAGCCAGGGCCCACAAAGAGCCATACAGTGCCAGCCAGGGCCCACACACAGCCATGTAGTGCCAGCCGGGGGTCCACACAAAGCCATGTAGTGCCAGCCGGGGGTCCACACACAGCCATGTAGTGCCAGCCGGGGGTCCACACACAGCCATGTAGTGCCAGCCGGGGGCCCACACACAGCCATGTAGTGCCAGCCGGGGGCCCACACACAGCCATGTAGTGCCAGCCGGGGGCCCACACACAGCCATGTAGTGCCAGCCGGGGGCCCACACACAGCCATGTAGTGCCAGCCGGGGGCCCACACACAGCCATGTAGTGCCAGCCGGGGGCCCACACACAGCCATGTAGTGCCAGCCGGGAGCCCACACACAGCCATGTCGTGCCAGCCGGGGCCCACACACAGCCATGTAGTGCCAGCCGGGGCCCACAAAGAGCCATGTGGTGCCAGCCGGGGTTCATACAGAGCCATACAGTGCCAACCGGGGGCCCATACAGAGCCATACAGTGTCAGCCGGGGCCCATACAATGCCAGCCAGGGTCTATTCAGTGCCAGGCGGGGACCCATACAGTGCCATACAGTGCCAGCCGGGGACCGATATAGGGCCATATCGTGCCAGCCGGGGGCCGATACAGGGCCATATCGTGCCAGCCGGGGCCAATAAAGTGCCAGCTGGAGCCAATACAGGGCCATGCAGTGCCAGCCGGGGCCCATACAGGGCCATACAGTGCCAGATGAACAGCACACACAGCACCACCCACTATCTCTCTTTTTCCGATGCCCACCTGCCCTCTTCTGGCCACAGCTGGTATAACTGGTAACATCTTCCTGACATTACTACCGTGTTTCCCTGAAAATAAGACAGTGTCTTATATTAATTTTTGTTCAAAAAGGTTTAACTTTTTTACATGTATAGCTGCCTGGACACTATTTAAATTGACGTTTTTAATTAACTGTTAGCAGGGCTTAATTTTGGAGGAGGGCTTATACTTCAAGCATCCTCAAAAAGCCTGAAAAATCATTTTGCATCCTCAAAAATTCTGGAAAATCATGGTATGTCTTATTTTCAGGGAAACAGGGTAGTTCTACCATACTGCAGATTTCCAGCTTCAGCACTCATGTGATGCGAAGGGACATTGCAGAATAGCGCCTGAAATCTGCAGCACCGCTGATGGCACGCAGTACACGGCCCACCTTTCTTTTCTCCTGGCGCCGTACGACCTTCATACTCAATCGTCTCTTTGTCTCGCCAGCGCTTGCCTTTACCGGGTGACACCTGGCAGAGGGATATTAAAAGATGACATATATTTTATATTTATTATGTATACATATATACACACATAATAAATATTATATACCGTCTCCTGGGCAGCACCCTCTTCCAGCTGACACTGTTGACGCCGGCGCCGCTCATCCCTCTTGGTCCGCTCTGTGATGCTGGCAGCGCCTCTACGGGGTGCTCTGCCAATGACACTGCGGCTGGTGTCATACAGGAGGCGGATCATTATCAGAGAGGGGCGGAGTCCTAAAAGACAAATAACATACTGTCATTCAAACATGGAAAAATACAAAATACTGAATTTAAAGGGACGGTACACTACCGCGGGGGAGATGGAGGGGTAGATTCATGAATCCTGGCTAATATGCAGACCATGAGCACTCAGCCGAGGCAGTGCTGCACGCGGTGTGACAGGTTTGGCACAACTTCTAGAAGTTAGACGCTTTTTACTTCCGGTAACCCGGGGCTGGATTACTGTACACAAATCAAATGTCGCGCGCCACTAAGAAATCTGCTGTATTGTTACCATTCAAAGCCCCGCCCCCTTTTCTAGATACTTTTCAAAAGTGTCCATCGAGGTGCAAAAAGTGTCTAAAACAGTGGCAGGTGTGGCAGGTGCAACAATTTTGGCGCATTTTCAATTGTATGTTTTCAATTTGTGCAAGATTTAAAAAAATCCTGCATATAAGTGACAGCAGATCACAACCGCTATATAAGAGGCGCAGCAGTGCAGCCTCTGTAATGACGAGTCTGAGCCTCTAGGGGGTGATAGTACAGAAATAATGTTGGTAGAGAAGGGTTGCATGATGTGGAGCGTCCTCAGAGGCCTTGTTATTAGGAGGTGCAGGTTCTCAGCTCCATTCTGTCCGAAGAGAGGCTGCTCACGAAAGGGTAAGAGACGCGCCCCTTGCTGGTGCAGGACTGAGGCGTAATGCTTTGAGGCACCAGGCCCATCGGTAGAGAGGGCAATAGTGTATGTGTAGGTAGAGGTCAGAGGGCCAGGATCTTGCTGGTTCCCGGCTGCTGTACATGTGCCAGTTATTGTGGTGAAGATACAATAAAACTGGCATACAGCACATGTGTTGTGGAAGTGAATGTGTGCCACCCGTTTTGGGAGAAAAGACGGTGGTCCCAAGTGAGTGACGAACCCCCGACGTCACACGGGGACCCCCGATGTCTACGGGAATCTGTGAGAGTTACAGATAAATCCCAGTGGATATAAGTTATTAGGATTTGGGGAATTTAGGGGAGGGGGGGGGGGAATAAATTAAGAAAAAAGCGAAGATATATATATATGAGACTGGCAATACTCTGTATACAGAAACTATCAAGATATAATCAAAACCTTATGTAACAATCGCAATTTACTCACGTGGGTTTTCCTTGAAATGCCGATTAAAAAAAAGGGTTAAAAAAAAAATAGTAAAATGGACAAATCGGCAGGTCCCAATGACCTACACCCCTGGGTTCTAACGGAATTAAGTAATGTGTTAAGGTCCATTTACACAGGACGAATGTTGGGCAAAAGATGCCTGACACTTGTCTGTGTCTCCGCGCTCCCGTACTCCTGCACAGGAGCTAGCAGAGCTGTCTCATTCACGGAGCTGCCAGCAGGGGGGCGGGCAGTGCGGGAGATTTCTCTCCTCCCGCTCCCCCGCCCCTCTCCATTGAGATACACAGCGGCCGTTCGCTATTGAACTGCCGCTGTTTAAACTGCACGATCAGCAATGAGCTTCATCACTGATTTTTTAGGCTGCATGAAAGACCGGAGATGAAGCTCATCGTTAAGTTTTAACAGCCGCCGTTCAGTAGCGAACGGCCGCTCTGTATCTCAATGGAGAGGGGCGGGGGAGCGAGAAGAGAGAAATCACCATTATATACTAAATGGGAAACCACTGGGGAGCACTGACATGGGAAAGGACTTGGGGGGGTTTAGTTATCTCTAATGGTAACCGGAGGAACCAGTGTCAGGCAGCTGCTGCTAAGGCAAATAGGATCATGGGGGCATCAGAAGAGGTCTAGGGGCACATGATGAGAACATTGCTCTTCCTCTTTACAAGTCACCGGTCAGACCACACATGGAATATTGTGGACAGTTTGGGGCACCGGTACTCAAGAAGGACATGGCAGAGCTTCAGCGGGTACAAAGGCGGCAACTAAAGTGATAAACCGAATGGGCGCCAGGTGGACTACAATACCCAGAGAGGTTATCAAAATTAGGATTATTTAGTTTAGAAAAAAGCCAGCTGAGGGGCGACCTAAAACCTATGTATAATAGGACTGCAACAAGGGGGCGCTCTTATAACTATATATAAATATGTCATGGGACTAAACAGAGATTTGCCCCATCATCTATTATACCCAGGACTGCAACAAGGGGGCGCTCTAATAACTATGTATAAATACATCAGAGGTCAGTACAGAGATCTCTCCCATCATCTATTATACCCAGGACTGCAACAAGGGGGCGCTCTAATAACCAAGCTCTTATACCCAGGACTGTGACTGTAACAAGGTAGCGCTCTCTACATCTATAGCAGCGGTTCCCAAACTGTGCGACAATCAGGGGCTCCGTGGTGGCGTACCTATGGCACGCGTGCCGACAGCTGTTTACCACTGTAGTGATAACAGGCGGGTTGCTGCAGCTCCCCGCCAGTAATCACTCAGCGGCGTTGATCCCGACACACACTCTGATGTCAGTGTGCACCAAGGATCAGTAATATTATTACTGTTGGTTCACTATTTCTACTGAGGCCACCAATATAGGGGGATCACTATTATTACTGGGACCAGTATAGGGGATGCTATTACTATTGGGGCCAATATAGGGGTCACCATTACTAACAGGGCTGCCAATATAGGGGGTCACCATTACTACCGGGACCACCAATATAGTGGGTCACCATTACTACACGGGACCACCAATATAGTGGGTCACCATTACTACACGGGACCACCAATATAGGGGTCACTATTACTACACGGGACCACCAATATAGGGGGTCACTATTACTACACGGGACCACCAATATAGGGGGCCACTATTACTACACGGGACCACCAATATAGGGGGCCACTATTACTACACGGGACCACCAATATAGGGGGCCACTATTACTACACGGGACCACCAATATAGGGGTCACTATTACTACACGGGACCACCAATATAGGGGTCACTATTACTACACGGGACCACCAATATAGGGGGCCACTATTACTACACGGGACCACCAATATAGGGGTCACTATTACTACACGGGACCACCAATATAGTGGTCACTATTACTACACGGGACCACCAATATAGGGGTCACTATTACTACACGGGACCACCAATATAGGGGGCCACTATTACTACACGGGACCACCAATATAGGGGGTCACTATTACTACACGGGACCACCAATATAGGGGGTCACCATTACTACACGGGACCACCAATATAGGGGGACACCATTACTACACGGGACCACCAATATAGGGGGACACCATTACTACACGGGACCACCAATATAGGGGGACACTATTACTACACGGGACCACCAATATAGGGGTCACTAATACTACACGGGACCACCAATATAGGGGGCCACTATTAGTACACAGGGCGGATTTGCTGCAGAATTTACAGTAGTTGTAGCAGCAAAGCGGATGACATTTTGAAAATCTCATCCACACACTGTGGAACAAAAATCTGCATACAACCCCTTGCAGATACTGACACATGGTGCCGGATTTAATTCCACAGCATGTTAATTTTAAATCTAATGTATATTAATAGCCCATTCAGTGCTCCAGCCTTCCTCCCTTTTTTTTGTTTGTTTTTTAACCCTTTCCACTCCAATTTTGGATTCAGGATTTCCTAAAAGGCTCTCTCTTTTTGCTCCTATACAACAGTGCCATCTGCTGGCTAAAGCCAGTGTGTGCGCGCCAGAGAGGCTCTGACAGCGAAGTGGCTGGCAACAGATGGTAAGAATACCCTGTCGGACGTCTTCTGACATTTGAGCTGTACAAGCTTCAATCAGAATGTAGGAGGACGTCAGACATTGGATTGGAAAGGGTTAACAGCCCTGACCTTTTTATAAGGACAGAAGTAAAAATCATGTGTGTGATAAGCCACGCCTCTAACCAGACCACACCCTCTGTCCCGCTTTGGGGCTCCACAAGAAACTTTTGCTTCAGAAAGGGCTCCATTGCTGAAAACGTTTGGGAACCACTGATCTAAAGGATTCTACACCAACATAGGAGAGGGTTCTTTACTGTAAGAGCAGTGAGACTATGGAACCCTCTGCCTGAGGATGTGGTGATGGGAGACTCGATAAGAGTACAAGAGGGTCCTGGATGTCTTTCTTGATGTTATATCACTGATTACTAAGAGGGGTCGGTGATTTGGGGATTATTCTGATCGGCACATTGGAGTCTGGAAGGAATTGTTTTCCCTTAAAATTAGGAAAATTCTTCTGCCTCATTGGGCTTTTCTTTTGCCTTCTTCTGGATGAACATTGGGGGTAACCGGCTGAACTGGATGGGCGTGTCTTTTCTCAGCCTTCCATTCTACGTTGCTGTTACTGGAGCATTACATGGCTGTAGTGAAGGAGTATGGCGGTATTACTCGGGTACTATACGGGTATGTGAGCACGGTGTTACTCGTGGACGATATGGCGGTACTCCCCTCCGTCACACGGACCTTACCTCTCCGCCCCGGCATACATTCACACGTTTCCCGGGACTCCGCTGATGACTGAAACTCCCCTATGCGTTCCAGAAGCTAATCCACCAATCAGAAGTCTCACAGTTCATTTTGAAATCGAGGCTTGGGTAAGTGTGGTTTCTAACGACCAATCAAAGCACAATATCAGCTAAGTGGGCGGGTTATGATGTGTGGGTGTGGTATCACGCGTCTTTCCACCAATCAGAGCCGAATACAAGACTTTCTATCCAAAAACTACATCTCCCAGGATGCTGTGCGGTGACTGTAGTATGGTGATGGAGAAGAAAGAAAATCTCAGCACCAGAGACAGTGCAGCGCTGAGAGTGACCGAGGTAATGAAATACGGGGTCTGCAGTGTAGTAATAACGGGACAGAGGAGGGGCTTCTGTGTAATAATAACGGGACGGGGGGGGGGGGAGAGGGGGCTGCGGTGTAGTAATAATGGAACGGAGAGGTCTGCGGTGTAGTAATAATGGGATGAGAGAGGGAGCTGATGTGTAATAATGATGGGAGAGGGAGCTGATGTGTAATAATGATGGGAGAGGGAGCTGATGTGTAATAATGACGGGAGAGGGGGCTGATGTGTAATAATGACGGGAGAGGGGGCTGATGTGTAATAATGACGGGAGAGGGGGCTGATGTGTAATAATGACGGGAGAGGGGGCTGATGTGTAATAATGACGGGAGAGGGGGCTGATGTGTAATAATGACGGGAGAGGGGGCTGATGTGTAATAATGACGGGAGAGGGGGCTGATGTGTAATAATGACGGGAGAGGGGGCTGATGTGTAATAATGACGGGAGAGGGGGCTGATGTGTAATAATGACGGGAGAGGGGGCTGATGTGTAATAATGACGGGAGAGGGGGCTGATGTGTAATAATGACGGGAGAGGGGAGGGGGCTGCGCTGTAGTAATTACGGGATGGGATGGAGGGCTGCAGGGGAATAATGGGACAGTTCAAAGTAACCTTTAAAGCGACTGTCCAGCATTAGATAAACATGTCTGCTTTCTTCCTAAAACTGCACCACCCCTGTCCACAGGTCGGGAGTGGTATTGCAGTTCAGCCCTCGTCTCTTCAGTATAGCTGACAAAACCCGTAGGCAGTTGTGGCGCTGTTTCTAGAAGCTGATAGTCCTTCTACTCTCATACAAGCTCTTTAAGATTCAGAATTTATTCTTCTTTTCCTGAATTTCTCTTTTCTATACTTTCTAGGTCTGAACCCCAAAAAGTGAGGGTAGTGGAGTGCAGCGGCCACGGCCTGCAGCAGCCTCCTATGTGAATGGGTTCTGTGGTCGAGGAGGATAGTCTACTTCAGACTCAAGGAGCCGGGGTGATGTTTCCAGTAGACCACCAATGAGAACTACCATGGACCTCCGAACAGACGGACCCCAGGCGATCCTTGAGATTTGGCCTGTTTTGTAGGAGGGCTATGGAGAAGGACCTAAAGATGGTGGATAGTCCTCAGACTCTGGACAGTCCGGTGGCTGAGAACTATGGACAACGTGTGGATGTCACTGATTGCTCTGAGGGCGGTAATAACGGCCTTAAGGAGCCCGCGAGTGATCTAGACAATGCTCCCGATTTCATTGAAGATGAGGGTGGAGAGATTCGTTACATCTGCTCCTTTTGTGGGAAGTCGTTCAAGCACATTGGCCACTATAATAGACACAAGAAGAAGCACTCGACTCAGAGCCTCTACAAATGTCCGGAGTGCCAGAAAAGCTTCCGTGACCGTGGAGAGCTGAAGATCCACCGGAAAGGCCACACTGGAAAGAAGCCCTTCAAGTGCCCAGAATGTGAGAAGACCTTTGCGAAGCAGTCCCTCTTGGCGGCCCATGAGAGAAGCCACACGGGGGTGAAGCCGTTCATGTGCCCCCTGTGTATGAGGAGTTTTACTCACTCATCAAGTCTGAGGAGGCATCAGCAAACGCACACCGGGGACAAGCCGCACAAGTGCACCGAGTGCCCCAAGGCATTCTTCAGGAGAACCCACCTGGTGCGGCACTTGCGGATTCACACGGGCGAGAAACCCTATAAATGCAGCAAGTGCGAGAAAACATTCAATAGGAAATTTACTCTAGAGGCTCACTGCAGAGTCCATACTAAGAGAACCCCCGAGAACCCAGAGTCTTCTGGGACCACAGACGATTCAGATGATTGGTGAACTTGTGGCCTAAAATGAATCGGTGAAGAGCAGATCACCATTGAGTTGTTGTCTTTTGTCAAACCTGGAAAATATGGCTACCGATGCCCCTGCCCCCACACTAAATATACTATAAAATACATGAGATTCCCCAAAAATGTGCATTCTGGACAGCCCAAGATGCAGTACCCTTCCTCTGTGTCTGCACCATCACCTTGTTGCTAGGGCCATGCTGCCTAGTAACTAGTATTTCCAATGGGGTTGTCGGGTAGCTAGCTCATAGCAACCAGTCCATCTTAGATTTCTGAACTAAGGGCAAAGCAAGGACAGAGCAGCCGGCAGGCTCAGCTTAAGGACCCCTCACCTAGAATTGTCCTGAAATATGAGAAGGTACTTTATAGGAGTTATTAACCCCTTACTGACCGCCCATACGTCTTTTGACGATGGCCTTTAATGGGCTTTATTCTGACGGCACTGCATTAGATGCCTGGTGTGGGTTTCCCGTGCCAGGTGGAGTGTATGCTCGGCTGTTGGATAACAGCCTGCGACCTGCTCTAACAACATTGACCGAAAAAACCACAGATCCCCGCTGTTTAATCCTTTACATACCGTGCTCAGTGCAACTGCGGATTGAAAGACGCTGACGGAGGGAGGGGGCTTCCTTTGTCACCAAACAGAACCCTGCAATGTGATTGTGGAGGTCCCGATGGGTTGCCGTGGCACCCGGAGGCTTGAATATGGCTTCTGGGATTGCCAGCTATGGTGGCCTATGAGGTTCATCTTCATAGGCTTTCTAATAGACTGCTATACTGAAGAATATCAGTGTAATTTATCATTCTTCTAATACACTACTATTCAAGTCCCCTACTGGGGCAAAAATAAAATGTCAAAACCCCAGCTTTCCCCCTTTACTTTGTCCAAAAAAACAAACCATGTAGTATCGCTGCGTTCATAATGACCCAGAGAAAAACATTAGCACATTAACCTGTCCTGATATGTTAGGGGGTCTTTGAATGCAGCAATGAACAAAAACTACATATATATATTTGGCATTGGTGTAATCATACCGGCCGGCAGAATTATTTAACATATTATTTATACTTCACGGGGAACGCAGTTAAAAATAATAAAAAAAACGTGAAAACATGCCAGGATTGTAGATTGTTAATTTTGCCTCTAGAGAAAATGGAATAAAAAGCAATCGATGTGTTAAAATGTTGCCAAAAATTGGACAAATGCAGACTAGATATACATAACCCTCGTAGCGCTCCGAGAAAAAATAAAAATGTTCCAACTCTCGGAGAGCGGCAGCACAAAAGCAAAACTTTTTTTTCCCCCTCAAGTGTTGGTACAAAAATGGCAAAACATAAAGTATAAACTTGGTGTCGCGAAGTCGTGCCGACCCAGAGAGTCAAAATGCCGTAAATATGAAATCTCAAAAAATTATTGCAGGATTCCTCCCCCCCTAAAAAAAATAAATCATGAAAGTTGTACAATACACTAAATGTACCCGAAATGATACACAATAAACAAGCCCTCGCATGCCTAGGTTGACGGAAAGATTCAAAAGTTATGGCTCCAGGAATGTGACAATGGGGGGCAAGAAACTGAAAGATGAGTTGGTCATTAAGGCCATGTCCACGGCACGTGCGGATTTCAGCGCTGCCCGCGGCCAGTGAGTCCTGCTCACCTGCATTCCTTGGCAGCGGCGTCCGCGTGGATCCCTCCACTTCCGGGGTCGCTGTAATGTGCATGGTTCTCATGGCTCGCCGTTGGACATGCGCAGTACAGTTTTTTTTGTTTTTTTAATCTGCTTTCCCGTGGATCTGTGGCACGCCCGCAGTGTCTGTGTTGGGTGGGCTGCAGATCGGACGGCTCCCATTGACTTCAATGAAAGCCATCAGTGTGGGATCCGCACAAAAATGGAGCATACTGCGACTTGTTTTCCGGACCAAAAGGTCCGCAAATCAAATCTGCAAAATCTGTTTTTTTTCCCCCACACAAAGCATGTTTTAATCCATTTGCGGACACCCATGCTTCTCTATGGGCGGCTTCATTTGCGGATCTCCAGTGTGGATACTGCAAATCAAATTTGCCCATGGACTTTGGGTCTAAGGGGTTAATGATTAGTAAATCATGGCTGCTTGCACGAACAGCGCCGCTCCAGTTCCTGGTTGTGTATGCTATTGCAGTCCAGGTTCAAGGAAGTGAATGAAGCTGAGCTGCAAGAACGCAGATAACTCAACACCCCCTCCCCACCTTTAAAGCACAATTTACGTAATTTTTTAGTGATGCTTGTCTGGAGGGGGCGTGGCCATCCATACTGACAGATTTATGTAAAATTTTGCCAGAAACTTACGCTTAGTCTGGAGCAGACATATCTGTCTGTGAAAGGGGAACAGAGGTGATGGGATGCGCCTCTTCGTATATGCAATGCATCGGAAGGATGGCAGGCTGAGTCAACCTTGAGCCGGCTACCAGAACCTGGTAGGGATTGAACCTACAACCTTCAGGTCGTGGGCGAGAGCTTAGGACTGCATTTCTGCTGCCTTAGCACAGCGCGCCTGTGAGGAAATCTTATTAATCCCAGCGTTGAGTTGCTGGACTTAGTAAATTTCCGCCATGACTCTTAGTAGGCGGGGATAAAAAATCTGTGTCAAAACTGGCGCCGCGGGATCAACTGTTCAAATTAGTTTAAAATGGCTAAAAATAAGTGGCGCCCGGGGTCACATGTTATCGTACTTGCGGCCTAATAGTTTAATTTTTCACCAGTGCTGCCTACATGCCCAAATAAAGATACGGCGCCTCCCGGCTCCGCAGCGACTCGTAGATCCGCCAGTGGGTTTGCCCTTTACAATACCCAGAGCGGCCGCTCCCACCTGGAGGCCATATTATAAATGAGAAGAGGGTTTGGCAGAAGACAGCGACTCACAGACTTTATATAATTGTAGAATTTTTATTTAAAGGGCCGGCGTTCTATTAAAATCCGTTACTACGAATAATGTGAAGATGATTTTATGAAAATGTATTTATTCACAGATGAGCATTAATGAGATGCATCGGACAGAACTGATTGGCTGAGTTAAACCTGGTGCTGCCCTGAGGGGTGGGGCATGATACTGACTCTTCAATGGTCTTTGAGCCCCCCCGTGTTGAGCTCCGCCCCCACATCTGGGTTTGTTCATTAGTTTTGTCTGGATGGTTCCTTTAAGTTGACGGGTTTATGATTATGTATAACATTGTACCGCACGGTCGCGGGATGTCCTTGTGTCTCGCAGAGGGCGGGGCTTCAGATATTGCTGCTACCGCCATACCATTTCCTGTCCAGTCATCACTGTATCATTATATACTTGTTCTCTCCTATGGAAAGTCTCGGCGTTCTACACGCAGTATTAAAGCTATTTGGTTCGCAGTTGCTGGCCAGGTGTCTGTATCCATCCAGGTGGCCTCAGCCGTATGTTGTGATGGGGGACACGGCCGACACGGTGGGCTGCTCCGCCACAGCCACCCCATTCATTTGGTGACTCTGCAGGGAAAATATATGGCTTCCCCGCACTGCAACCGCTCATGACAGGTGAAATCAGCTCACTGGGCAAGGGGTGGTCCTTAAAGGGGTGGTTTTCAAGATCTCTGCTTGTCGTCATTCAATGGAAATCTTCATTCTTTGCTTTGAAGAGACAAGGCCGGGTTCCCACACTGCAGCCAAATCTGCACAGTGGCTGCGTGGCTTTGTTGGTTAATGGGCAGTATTACCAGTAAAATCATGCGGTCATCTGACCCCCGCGGGTGGGCATGGATGTGGCCGCATGCAGTTTAAAATTCTGTTGTGTTGACGTGATGGACCCAGGCGCATCTTGTAGCAAGCCGCGCACGTTTGTGTTCATCACATGATCAGCGCTGATTTTTATCCCATGGAAGTATACACAGACAGATTCTAGTGGGTGACAGCAAGCAGAGATCTTAAAATACCTAAGTAATCGGTACAGAAAGTGTGTTCAAAAATACTATACCTTGCCATATTCAGAGAATAACCTTTAGGGCTCCTGCAGACGAGCGCAGGCGCATATATGCTCGAGAGCGTGACGTGATTCGCTGTGAAGGGAGCGCTATCGTGTGCCTTGGTGTGCGAATTAGTGCTGCTTACTGTACTTTTCTACGCTGCTGGCCCATTCACATTGGCGCAGGACACCCCCGCTTCATGATTGAACTGGATGGGCAGCATAATTAGTGCATGGTGTTATCAATTAACAGCACAAAATCTAACAGCTCAGTGTGCGATTTTGTGTGGATGGGGTACACATTTGCGCACCCCTTTAGATTGCTATGGGGCCAGGGGTGAGCAAATGCGCACAAAAATGGAGCATATCGTGTATATTTTCAAACGTGCAAAAATATAATGCCAAACCGCTGATTGTGAGGGAACCTAATGAAGTCAGTGTGCTCTACTCTCTGCGGTTCGGGTGAGCAAAAACGTGCGCAAAGTCTCCCGTCTGCAGAAGCCTCTGGGCTGTATTCACATGGCCAAAATTCTCGCATTTGTTCTGTCCGTAGGGTGGACAGAAGTCACACGGAAAATGAACTCCTTTACTTCGACGAGATCCAGCTGTGTTCTGCATACCCCGCTCGGAGCACTTGGCTGTATACCAGCTGGGCGCTCCGAGCAGAGAACAGCTTGATGCAGAAGACAAGCAGCCCCGCTCGTCTTCTGTATACCCCGCCTGGAGCGCTCAGCTGAAAAACAGCCAGGCGCTCAGAGCAGGGAACAGCGGGATGCAGAAGACAAGCGGGGCCACTTGTCTTCTGCATACCCTGCTCGGAGCACAAAGCGATCGCTCAACATTTGAGCGATCACCGTGCGCTTAAAGCACACAACGATTATCACTCAAAAGACATCTTTTGAGTGATAATCGTTGTGTCTAAATGGGCCTTTTCTTAGGCTAATTCCACAGGCGAGAGCACGATATCAGGCGTGTGAAATATCCCAATATCACCCTCGGGAATGTGCGATTACCCCGCAGATGTGAGGCGCTTTTGTGTCAGAATCACCTCACATCACTTACAGTAAATAGCGATCATGAGGTAAATAAGGCCGTGCTGACGGCGCCTCTGAGAGCCATTTGCATATATACAACTATATCTGTGCTGTTGCCCTCGTCGGCAGACCGCTGTGTTTGAAGGACCAAGTGGGACCCCCAGCAGGGTGAGACCCACCTCTGCAGCAACATCATCTATCGCTGACTGATCTTGAGGATACCCCCAAAGTCCTGACACCCCTTTATGGCGGCTTCACATGGGCGTATTTGCGCCAGCAAAATTTGTATGCGCAAAACGCGGTGAGTAGAAGCCGCTGATTTCAGTGTGTTTGGTGGGAGCTCATTTGACTAATTAGCCATTTCAATCTCTGCCTTGCGCAAATGAACATGCTTTGTGGGCGCAAAAATTACAGTAAAACACGCCGATGCACGAGCAAAAAAATATCGCTGAGTCCACAAATGCGCTGTGCTCAGGACCGCGCAAATAAGCATACGCTGGTGTGGAGGGGGCCTCACAGTGACCTATGAGTCCCATATACATAATAAGGCCGGCTGAGCGCATCACCTATACCATTAGGTTAGGGTTACACGGTGACTCTGGCTATTCTCACACACGGCGCGGTGTTTTCATTACTGCGTCCAACAGCGGTTTTAACGCGCCCCATCGTTGTGTCGGGTGTTGAGGTGCGTTAAAAAGCATGAAAATGCGCCAAAATAGAGCAGACAGCGCTTGAAAATTGCAGCATTTTCAAAGAGCCAAGTCTGCGGTGCCCCTTTGAAACTAGCATAGACTGCAATGTAAATGGCGCGTCAGCCATCGTCACAGTTCACCATAGACATTTCTGAGACTTGATGTTGCGCTCCTATAGCAGGAGCGACACGGCCACATTTAGGGAAATTGCTGCAAAACTGGCGTTCTCCTCGTTGTGTCCCTGCGGCTGATAATGTCGCACAGGAAACAACGGCCTCCACTTTTACTGCGATTATGAGATAATGTATCACCGCCATATAGTGGGATATAAAATGTTTGAGGAGCGCAAACCAAGCGGTCAACAGAACAAAGACACACTTTATTTCTTCGTATTTTTATGGTAAACGACCTACTGCAGTCACCCTGAGAGCGGTCATATCATGTGCACTACAAGTACCAATGCAGAAGGAATTCTGGGAGTTGTAGTTCTACATTAGCAATCATCTCCATAAAAATATGCAGTTACATATTCAGAACTACAATCCCCTGCATTCCAACCACCAGTCAGAGGCAGAACTACAATTCCCAGCATGCCTCTCCCGCCCACGTCACGTGCTGCGACTAGCGTTATCCTATCGGTCTTGTAAGCGGCTCTGTGATTGGTTCACGACAGCTTCTGAACGCTGATTGGCTGGGAGGGGTCACCGGATGCAATGCAGCCAATCGGGACGCAGTTCGGCGGGAATCGGTGAAGGGTCTTGATTCTGGGGGTCTGCGTTGGAGCAGCCGGTGAGTGGAGGAGGCGGGAGGGCCCTGAGCATGCTGGGACTAGTGGTGCACGTGCGAGGGAAACAGCAGGGAGAACAATGAATGAGCTGGGATTTGTAGAGCACGTGTGAGGCTGCACAATGGGGAGATCTAGGACATGCTGAGACTTGTGGTGCTGATTGCAGGAGTTGCATTGCCATTGGCAGCTGCAATGCAAACTACAGGTCTGGGGGGATTCTTGCTATAACACAGCGGTCAGCTCCCTATTGCTGCCCCACTGCTGCAGAACTACAACCCCCAGCATGGCAGATCTCGCAGCCCATGTGTTCGCATGGTGGAAAGAGACGCACAACACTGAGATCTCACGCCTCCACGTGACGCGCTGGTGAGGTGTGCGCCAATCTCATCCACCAGTCCACTGCTGCAATCCTCTAGGGGTATCCGTCGCAGCGCCGGTATTATGTAGATTGGCTGCGGTGGGCGTTCGAGGAGCGCCAATCGCGATGATCAGCGCTAGTTTACCTGCAGAGGCAGATCCAGAATTTGTGGAGGTCCTTCCCTCCTTGCTAGCGGCCATCGCAATATGGCTCACAACCCTGCTGGTGATTGATCCCGTGCGACTGACTAACGGGTGCAGTAACACCGGCGAGCGCCATATTGGTTCAAGAAGCTCGCAGCGATTTCGCAGGTGCCAGCCAGGGATTGTCTGCGAGCGCACGCCGTACCTGCCATGGTCACGCATGAAGATCACATGTGAAAAAAGAACATTGCATCACATTTATTTATAAGGGGCGATGCCATTTTTAATTTTTTTCCCACAAATAGGGCATGCAGCCACTTTTTGATCTCGCACTATCTGTGAAAGGGAAATTCGATCCCGTAAATTAACCCATTGAAATCAATGTTTTGCGGGGTTTTTTTTCTCGTGTGAATGCAGTCCATATTGTGGATGTAACTCATGGGGGAAAATCGTCTGTGTGAACGTACCCTAAAAAAGGATCTGTCAGCTACTGGTAGCCTTATGGACTAAAGGCCCTTTTGCACACGATTTATTGCTCAAAATTTTCTCAAAGGCCATCTTTTGAGTGATAATCATTGTGTGTAAATGTGCGCTGATTGTGCACTTTTCGTTCATCGCTGACTTCAGGTACGCATGAAATCCTCGTCCCTGAAAAGACAGACCGCACGCTGAGTTCTCTGCACTTGATAGTGGTTTTTTTAATGCACCCCACAATGGTGATGAGGTGCGCTAAAAATCGTGAAAATAGAGTTGAAAACTGCAGTGAAAAGCCTGGTTTAGACACGATTATCGCTCGACCGTTGAGCGATCACCTTGCGCTCCAAGTAGGGGATGCAGAAGAGAATCAGGGCCGCTTGTCTTCTGCATCCAGCTGTTCCCCACTCGGAGCGCCCGGCTGTTATACAGCTGAGCGCTCCAAGCGGAGGATGCAGAAGACAAGCGGGGTGGCCCGCTTGTATAACAGCCGAGCGGGGGATGCAGAAGACAAGCGGGGCTGCTTGTTTTCTGCATCCAGCTGTTCCCCGCTCGGAGCGCCTGGCTGTTATACAGCCGAGCGGAGGATAGACAAGTGGGATACACCACTTTTGGATGGCAACATTCTTACCGGTATTGATTTTCGCTATAGGGATGTCTGTATTGAGTTGTTTGAAATTTTTATGGCTGTGTCCAAAAATTTAGTGCAGATGAGTTATTATACTGAAAGGCAACAAGTCGCAGCGTCACCAGAAGAATTTGGGAATACAAATTTATGGCCACGTTTGATACCCTCAAGAATGGAATGAACCTCAGCCCGGGATTCTTGCACAAGTGGAAAATATAAAAGGTCTGAAGGAGGTCAAGAGGGATGTTGTACTCATAATTTTTTTTCTTTCTTACTTTAAAACTTCATAAAAATTCAGAACTTGACTTATAATAATGTTGCCATCCAATAGATGGTGCTGCATCTCCTTCCATTTGCAGGTAGAAGGAGAGAAAAGACACGTCAGAAAACTGTCCTGAGCTCAGTGGACTGATTTAGGATTTATGTCTCAGCTCAGTTTGTCTGTTTTAAGTTTTGAGTGCAAAACAGTTGAACATTTGTATTTCAATCAAGAGGGCTGTCCTCTCTGCATCTGTAAATTATATATGTGCCCCATCCAAACCAGTTCCATTTTAGCCTGAGGAAGCATCGATGGACAATCCAAAAGCTTGCTGTAACATCATGTATTTTTGTTAGCCATTAAAATGTATAATATCTACTAGATTACTTGGTTTCTCTTACTGAGAACAATCACACTTTACTCTACTGGCTAACATGGACCACACCTTTCTTTTGTTTTACACTAATACCAGAAAATACCTTATTGGAGTGCTCGTCTGTGAGGCCCAATTGAAATCAATGGGAGCGTTGTACCACTTTATTTCAAACACCATGGTAAAAAGCAGGCTGTGTGAGAGCGGCCTCAGGGCCTTTTTACACGGGATGAGTATCGTTCTGGTTGTTCTGGCTCCTGCGGGGTTTTGAACGATAATGGTCCCGTGTAAAAGCATGCAGAAACTGAATAACTGGACAAGAATTAATGACTGGACCTAAAATCCTGAACAACGACCGTTCAGTGTAAACAGCAGTCATTTTCCCGACACTCGTTGCGTGTAAAAGGGCTGCTCAAAAGACTTAACGAATGCCGTTCAAATGAAATGTCTTTTGAATGGCCTGATTATTTTAATGCCAGCTAAAAACCAGAGGTAAATGACAAGTGAACGAATGGTGCAGGCCTGCCCGTGTTTACACGTAACGGTTATCGCTCACTTTCGCTCGTTTCAAAGCATTTTCAGCAATTATTGCGTGTAAAAGGGCCAGTTTCCCTCGGCTCTCTCCTCTCCTGCAGCTTCTCATAAGCTAATTTATCCCCAGCAGAAAGTCTTTGCTGTGGCCATAAATGAGTTGATAAAAAGATGGAAAGAGAGAGAAGGGCTGAAAACTAATGCCCCATTTACACGGGACGACTGTCAGCTGAAGGAGCTCACGCGGGTGACGTCGGCGCTAGCTGTTGGCGCTCGTGCAGAATGTTTCTTCAGGTCATCGCTAACTTCTCACTCAGTGCTTTGCATTCTGTGAACCGCTGAGCAGGTGTTTAGACACAGCGAGAAGCGAGTGAACCAGCGATGCTGATGGAAACTGAGCAACAAACAAAGTTAACTAATGGCACCCGATGGCTTTGCGTTTAGACGCAACGATTATCACTCATTTTCATTTGTTTAAACAAACTTTGCACGACAATCGTTACATGTAAATGGGCCATAAGGGTATTTTTACACCGGACGATTATTGGGCACTAAAAGGTTTATCCAGTTGTGAACTATTTATGGCCTATCTACAGGATAGGCCATCGGGCCCCCATGATGAGCTGTTTCTGCTTGTGCACTGAACTGTTTTCTGGGGGAAGCAGATAGCTCCGTTCCCACTGCAGTGGCCAGTGTTGGTATTAAAGGCAAAGTTCCCATTCACTTTAATGACTGCAATACCAAACCTGGCCACTGCAGTGGGAACGGAGCTATCTGCTTCCTGCACACTTTTTAAAATGCCTCATGTTGGGCGACTAGGTCATCAGCATTGGACTGGAGGTTCAAAGAAATGGTAAAAAAATAATAAAGCCATTACCTAAACTGCTAACCCTATCCTGAGGCAATTCTGTTTAAATGTTGACAAACCAACGAGACATACAGATCCTGATAGTAATTTGTATATTTGTACTTCAATCCTGCAGATTCTGATCACCCGATCCAGCAGAAGTCTCTAGAGTCCATGGACCGTGCAAAGAAAAGAGCTTCCAGTAGAGCATCAAAGGAACTGAAGAAGTCAAGGTCAAGTCTTTCCTCATTAAAGGGGTTCGCTGGCTCTTCGGATGACACACGTCCCGATGACGACCATCTACACAAGACGGGCCATGGAACCATAAACAATGGAGAGACTGGAACGACTGGTGAAAGTGAACTAGATTCCAGATGGGGTGATAAAGCCTGCGGTGCAATGGAGGGTCCCACTGTTGTTGGGGGAGAAACCTCAGAAGAGGTGTGCAAGAAAGCCGATGATAATCAAGAAGATATGGTGGGACAAGATGTCTTGACTGAGCGAAACCGTCCACCACGTGAATTTGGACGCCAGAAGACTTTAATAAGAGAAGGCAAACCTAAAAAATCAAGAAGCACAAAACAACCACAAGACCAGCAGACAAAGTTGTATACTTGTGCATGTGGTAAGAACTACGCCACCATGTCTAATCTCAACAGACACCAGAAGACACATGGAGAACAGCCCAAGAGGAGCAGCGGTCACCGTGATGGAGAACCTGAAGGAGTGAAGGCCACAAGTGAGACGTCTTTTCCGTGCATCTGTGGGAAGAACTACACCATCAGTTCTCATCTGTACAGACACCAGAAGACCTGCCAGGCCAAGTCCATGGCCAACCTCAAGTCTGACGCAGAAGAAGGTCCGCTGAAGCCCTATACATGTGCTTGTGGGAAGAGTTATACATGCAGCTCTCATCTTTACAGACATCAGAGGACTCACACAGATGGAGGGAAGGAAAGTGCCAACGCGTACATATGTGACTGCGGAAAGCTGTGCAGCAGTGAGTCCAACCTGTACCGCCACCGGAAGATGCACACCCAGGAAGCTCTCAAGACGGAACAACATGGAGCTGACTCTGTGGAAGGTACCAAGACGCCAACTCCGGGGAAACCATACATGTGTCTGTGCGGGAAGAGCTACACTTGTAGTTCCCATCTCTACCGCCATCAAAAGACTCACCAAGCGGATAACGTCTCTACCAGCTTCAGGCCAAGCTCAAGGGCGGAGAAAAATAAAATGGAGAAGCCTTACAAATGCGAATGTGGTAAAAGTTACACCTGTACATCGCACCTGTACCGGCATCAGCGAAGTCACAAGAATCAAGAGATCGATGACCTGGATTGTCACAGTGACGTCCCCATGGAGGACTTTGATGAAAAACCCCACCAGTGTGAATGCGGGAAAAGCTTCATCTTGTGGTTCTCTCTTATGGTGCATAAGAGAATTCATTGTAAAGCGAAGCTCCAGGCGTCCTCGGCGCAGAACGGGCATTGATTCTGGACGCCTCAGTCAGCGGGTGGCCCGTACTGAAGAACCCATGTCTACTGACATAAGGGCCGTGCAGCTATTTAGATTTCGCCAATATCTGATACTTGTGAAGATGATGAATATGATTGTCCCAGACACAACAAGACTGAGATTGAGCGGAGACTTAAATGTTGTTGACATATAGTACAACCCCAACGTTGGTTCTGACGGTTTTATTATTCTTGTATCGTGAATGGAAGACTATTCGGTTTCACCTCCCGGATCACAAGACCCATTTTCAGATCCCCCATTAGGCCATTAACAGGGATGTCTATCAGAGCAGCTACAGCAAGCTTCTCCGACCCTCGAGGGTCCGACACTACACTGCCAACCCACTGATGTTAGTAAGAGCTGTGTAATTCTACATTTGCCCTGTGGTGGCGCTGTAGGAGAATTGAGGAACTCTTGTTCAGATTCCAGAAGTGCCCGCAACGGGACACCAAATCATCCGCTTCTCATCGGGGGACTCTTCCAATAAAATGGGACAACAACTCCATAGTGTCAGTTTTTCACATTTTTATCCTTTTAATAGCATGAAAGACTTTGTGTTCTCTTGAGTTATAGTTGTTTCTTTAGCTAATAGTGCAGGAGCGGGACCCCGTATAGCTTGTATATGTCCCTGTACATAGGGAGGGGGTTGTCCTCTTCTATACGGCATGGAGATATTCTCCCCTAAGCCAACGCTTCCATGACAGCTGGTGCCGTTTGGTGTGGACTTTGTTTTTCAGAGTCGAGCAAAATCTAACAGCAAAAAACACCCCCCTTTATGAGATTGGAGGCCTCGAGTGGTACACTAGTGGGGGCCCATAGACTTCTATAGGTGCTGTATTACAGCTCGTGCTGGAGAACATTAACCCCCCCCCAACGGCTAGACGGCGCCGGATTGTAAAATAGACCTCCACCCCAAACCTATACATAGTCCTGAGAAGCAGATCAGATTCAGTCATGTAATCCACTACTTGCCATCTGTATCACCCCTGTTACCACCTTCGCCAATACAGGAGGTGAGCGATGCCGCCGCCGCTGGTGTGCGTTACGTTTTACATGTCATTGTACGTTGTATCCCGCTGTAAATAAATCATGAAAAAACTAATCCCGTTCTGAGACTGGAGCCTTATAATAAATGTAGTAAAATTCTGGTAATCCGGCACCTGGTGCTCCTAGACGCTCTGATAATCCGGCATGTGATTAGAATAGCTGGATGAGCAGGTAAATTGATGATCCGGTTGTGGGCGGCAGCTCCTCACTATACAGGTTCCATGTGGTCCTCTGAGACAGGAGACTACATCTATACGTGTGTGGGGCTCATTGGTCAAGGCTGAAGTACCTGCAGATGCTGCGGCGTAGTATGAGGAGCTTCCACAATAAGGCTTACTTCATACTGGGGGGCAGTGACTCCCACCCTCATATCTTGCTCCCCACCGTGTGAATTCCCTGCGGATGCAAAGCGTTTTCATGCTAAAACATCACTTTGGGGAAGAAGCAATCCTCTGTCAGCCATGGCATTGCTTTCTGTGGGAGGCCTCGCACCACATGCACCTAGGATGCGGTGCGATGCTGTCACCAGCCCTATTGAAATCAATGGAAGCTGCGATGCGAGAGCACGCACCAGATAGAACATGTCGCGATTTGTCACTGTGTATGAATCCGTTAAAAAGAATGGGGTTCATATTTGTGCATCTCACAACGCACAAATCTCGCACGATTTTCTCGCCCGTGTGAAGGCAGCCTAAGGCCAGCGGTTAGACTCCACTGATCTATCCGTTTATGCGTATATTTGCAGCAACTGAGAATATCCAGGTTTTTTTTTTTTGCGTGTGTCGTGCGCACCCAGATTGGTCACGCAATTTTTTTTACGCAATCGCATATAAAATAGACTTATGTGAATGACCTCACCTAAATAAATGGCTTCTATTAACTAGGTAATACGCAAGTTATATGCTGTGCAATTACGTTCCTCTGAATGAGCCCAACTGCCGCAAAGGGAGCTCCGATCACAGCAGTTGGCAGAGGTTGTCAAAAACAGCTGATAGCCACAGACTATGGAGGGACTGGCACCTTTTGTGACAGCTTGACGTATATATTTACGTGAGGTGTTTGGGAAGGGTTAGAGGAGTACTGCCATCTTAGACATGTACACTATATTCACAATATACGCCATAAATGTCCTACAGGTGGGGTGTGTATCTCCAAAACCAGAGCCCTCCAACCCCGTCTGAGGTCACCGCTCCATCTATAAGAGGAAACAGCTGGACTGAGGCCATTCCACACAGTTTCTGTAACTCCGATAGCAGTGAATGGGAATTATGGAACGGCGTAGCGCGGAGGCAAGAGCTTCTCGTCAGACTGAGGTATTATCCTCTGCACCATTTGTTTAACATATAAAGTTCAAAAGTGTGTCCCAGCATGACCGCGTGTATGATGCCCCGAGGATACCCGGCCTGACCGAGTGTATGAGGCCCCGAGGATACCCGGCCTGACCGCGTGTATGATGCCCCGAGGATACCCGGCCTGACCGCGTGTATGATGCCCCGAGGATACCCGGCCTGACCGCGTGTATGATGCCCCGAGGATACCCGGCCTGACCGCGTGTATGATGCCCCGAGGATACCCGGCCTGACCGAGTGTATGAGGCCCCGAGGATACCCGGCCTGACCGCGTGTATGATGCCCCGAGGATACCCGGCCTGACCGCGTGTATGATGCCCCGAGGATACCCGGCCTGACCGCGTGTATGATGCCCCGAGGATACCCGGCCTGACCGCGTGTATGATGCCCCGAGGATACCCGGCCTGACCGCGTGTATGATGCCCCGAGGATACCCGGCCTGACCGCGTGTATGATGCCCCGAGGATTCCCGGCCTGACCGCGTGTGCGATGCCCCGAGGATACCCGGCCTGACCGCGTGTGCGATGCCCCGAGGATACCCGGCCTGACCGCGTGTGCGATGCCCCGAGGATACCCGGCCTGACCGCGTGTGCGATGCCCCGAGGATACCCGGCCTGACCGCGTGTGCGATGCCCCGAGGATCCCCGGCCTGACCGCGTGTGCGATGCCCCGAGGATACCCGGCCTGACCGCGTGTGCGATGCCCCGAGGATACAAGATATGCTTCAGTACGCAAGTTAAACAGATGGTGCAGAAGACAGTGTGTACCTGCCCTATTTTTGGTGCACGTGGATGGTCCAAAGATATACCACTCTGAAATCTGCGCCATTTTCTCTATGGCAGATCTGAGGTGTCACAGGAGACCACGCCCCTCCTATGGAGCTCAGCCCTTTTCTCACCACATTTCTAAAGTGTAGAAAAATTTTGAAAATGTCAAATTTTGCACACCAAAATTTGGGACTTATACGCAAGAAAAAAACGCTTAATAAACTCTGCTGTGTGTGAAACCCCCTCGCGCTTCTGTCACACGTTTTTGCTGCTAAAAAGCACGCCTAGAAAAGCCAGCGATTTTATAACGGGTGCAGCTCGCGCCTCTTTCTTTTTTCCTATAGAATACCAATGCGAAAAAAAAAAACAAACGGACTGAAAGAGACTCCAGCAGCCTATAAAAAAAAAAAAGCTTCGGTTTATAGCACGTTACTTATTTTACTCTGCTCCTGCCGCAGCGTAACCCTGTGTAATACTGCTAGTTTCCATCTATAAACCGTATGGAAAACCTAAACAAACCGCAGTGTATCGGCTCAGATTTTAACGCACTGGCTGCAGCCCGCGGTCCTCCCACCTCCATAGGGCACATATATCAAACAATACCCGCAGGCTCATTGTATGTGACCCACCAAGCGTGCATCAAACCTAACAGGCATGCTACGCGCCCAGCCAGCAGCTCCAGTCCGCCAGCGGCAGTGCTGAGTCTGTGACCGCGGACCTCTTCCTCCCAGTGTCTGCGTGGGACAAGGGGAGAGGTCAGCGGTCACAGACTCCGCAGGGCTGCCGCTGGACCAGAGCTGCTAGCTGGGTGAGTCTAAAGCCTTACGTCTGGGTTCACACAGGGCGGATTTGCCACGGAAATTCCAGCCGCTAACCCCGGCATTGCCCAGCCACGTGGACGAGATTTCTCAGAAATCTCATCCACACCAATATAGGGGACACTATTACTACTGGAGCCGCTATGGCGGTTACAATTACTACTGAGGCCACTATAGGGGACACTATTACTACTGGAGCCGCTATGGCGGTTACAATTACTACTGAGGCCACTGTAGGGGACACTATTACTACTGGGGCAACTATAGCGGGTACTATTACTACTGGGGCCATTATCGGGGTCACTATTACTACTAGGACCACTGTGGCGGTTACTATTACTACTGGGGCCATTATCAGGGACACTATTACTACTGGGCCCACTATAGCGGGTACTATCACTACTGGGGCCATTATCGCGGTCACTATTACTACTAGGGCCACTGTGGCGGTTACTTTTGCCACTGGGGCCATTATAGCGGGTACTATCACTACTGGGGCCACTATAGCGGGTACTATCACTACTGGGGCCACTATAGCGGGTACTATCACTACTGGGGCCATTATCGGGGTCACTATTACTACTAGGGCCACTGTGGCGGTTACTATTGCCACTGGGGCCATTATCGGGGTCATTATTACTACTAGGGCCATTATCGGGGTTACTATTACTACTGAGGCCATTATCGGGGTTACTATTACTACTGGGGCCACTATGGCGGTTACTGGTTTCTATTCACTGTGTATTACACGCGCAAAGGTTGTATGTAATATCCTGCACAAATACACTCATGTGAACAAGCCCCTACTATACAATTACTGCCGGGCCTTTGAAGGCAACCAGAAGGCTGATGTGGCCCTTGAAAAAACGAGTTGGACACCCGTTATAGAGCAAATGGACTGTACGCTGGGATACCTACAGGACAGTATAGGCCCTATAGTGTATAGAGACCATGCTGGGACTTGTAGTGACACCTACAGGACAGTAAAAGGCCTTTAGAGTATACAGAGACCATACTGGGACTTGTAGTGACACAGGAGAGTATAAGCCCTATAGAGTATACAGAGACTATGCTGGGACTTGTAGTGTGACACGGATACAGGCTGTATATGCTGAGACTTGTAGTGTGACACGTATACGGGCTGTATATGCTGGGACTTGTAGTGCTATATACAAGCCGCCATTTTCCCCTCAGGTAATTATTCCCCGCCACAACGAGCCGCGGTATTTATTGCGAACTTATAATTCACCAGCCAATCAGAAGCGCGAGTCGTAAAATGACCCGCCCACCGCCGTGACGCCAGCACTGTTGAACGGATTCGCGCGCAGTGTGCGATGAATGACGGCCGTCTTGCCCAATCAGAGAGAAGTCGATAAGTAGTGGGCGTGGTGACGGCGCGGAGCGGCGGGAGAGAGGCCGGAAGTGAGTTGTGCGCCGTGTTGTGTGTGTATATATGAGGGCTGCGCTGTGTATACAGGTGTGTGCGGGGAGCCGGCGCCTCGCACCGGCACTGTACAGCAGGCGGGGGCCCCGGGGCGCAGACTAAGTGTAGCTGAAACTTTCCATAGTGAGGTTGGGACAACATGGCGTCTGTGGGGCCCGGTGAGGGTCACGTGATTCCTCCATGGGGCTGCAGATCATATGTATGACAACTGGTACAAAAACCCGGAGGAGTGGCCTGCAGCCGCTAATCTCCTCATGGGGGTTAATTAACAAATAATGGAACTTTTCTGAAAAGAGATGTGGAAGGTGATTGGCCCCTCCGGCAGCACCGCAGTGGGGGCCACACGGGAGAACGGCCATGCTATCTATAGGGGACCATATATGGAGGACAGCGCCCACAAGGCACAGGAGGCAGCGGGCCGGAGAGCTGTCCTCTGTATGAGGGTCCGCACGCCGTTGTGTACGCCGTCCGTTTTACGTACGGCCTTCAGATGTGTGACCCACCTGACTGCAGACCCCGAGCTCAGAGCGTCGTATGTGTAGATGCTCTGCAGTCAGGCGGGTGACGCTCCTGAAGTCGTACGCACAAGGCTGAGTGGTTGGCCGCTAAGATGTGCCGCAGCTCCTGGTAGGGGGGCGGGGTCTGACTACACGAGGCGTACGGCCGCTCTGACCTAATTACATTTATTTGACAAATTTACAAACTCAGCTGTTTGCCTGACCTGCAACCAAATATGTGAACCCAACGGATAACCAGCGGTTACGACAAACTCACCTCAACGTGTCACTTACTGCCTATTGCCGCCTCAGAATGACCCCCACTGAGTAGAATCCCTGGTAAGAGCCCATGTGCACATCAGAACTTATATCAAGGGCACCTGCTGCCACTAATCAAGGGCATCACTGCTTACACCAGGTGTGCTTGAGATAAAACACATCACATGTCCACATTGGTGACTGATTGCATGTAAGATATACGCCTAAGCCCAGCTTCGCACGGTACCCATGGATGTCGGTGGGTTTGTTCACATTACCATATTTCGGCGTGCGTTTCAGTTGTGCTTAAAAAATTGAAACCTGTTCTATTTTTCTGTGTATTTGAGCATCAAAGGCTAACATAGAAGTCAGTGGGGCGCAAATACATTAGGGGATGCATGAAAAACTGCGTAATTCCACTGGAACAATAGCACATCCGGAACTAATTAGACCAATTAACCATTAAAATCGGTGCGTCTTTGTGTGCCGCACGCAAAAAGTAAAATACATCAACGCGTGTGCAAAAAAGTTGCGCAATTGTGTTTACGCTCAGGTGGAGCCGTCCGAGGTCAGGAGACGGGCCAAAACATAAGAGAAGATCACTGCGTTGTAGAAAGAGGGAAAGGTTACAAAAAGATAGAAACCGTAAAGATACATTACAGGAACACTGCCTGCACTACCTGCACGTGGCAGAAAGAGGGCGCTGTCACCGGTGCCTGCAGATTCCAGAGGAGGCAAGGGGTCAAAAGCAGTCCAGTGACTGCAGAAGACCTGCAGCGAGATCTGGTGGCCGCAGCACTGAGGTTTTTGCCTGCATGGTAGCGAAATCCGCCACAGGGGAAGATGGGGGAGCACTAAAAGGTCTCCACGCTGAGCCTATATTAATGACAGGGTCACCGCCCAGAATCGTGCGACTTTAATCACACAATCGGAAAATCGCTATGATTCTCCGCTCCTGTGCGGTAGGTTGCACTTTCCATAGTTATCTTATGGAAAGCGTGTCATGCGAGCTCCGTGTGCGATTTATCGCGGCGGATCTCGCTATGACGCCTCGCCCGTGGACAGCCAGCCTAAAGCCCGTTTACACGGGACGATTATCGCTCAAAATTAGCTCAAATGAACATAAATGAGCGATAATCGTCCCATATAAATGCAAAAAAAAAATCCTTTTCTAGTCATTCATTTCTCATCATCATAAAATATTCTGCGAATCGCGGGCTTCTCGCTGCGTGTGACGTCGGCGCTCCTGCAGTCTTTTACACAACTCTTGCCCTGGGATATAAGAGCTCCTTCACACGAGCATTGTGTTACAGCGTATTCCCCACGTGGAATACCCAATCTGCCGGAGGCTCCCATGCTGACCATCACACATATTGCGCAAAATATGCCGGGATTTCCGTGTAATGACTGATTATGCGCTTAATATGAGTGGCGTAAACCCATTGATTTGCATCAGGATATTCAGACGTGCTTTTTTTCTGTGTGTGAAAAAAAATAATTGCAGCGTGTCACGGACCGAAATTGACTATTAAAATCTACGGGCTCACAAAAAACTGCAGCAGATGCGCCCCTTGCACACATCCTTTGCATATTTGTGGTTTGGTTTTTAATTTTCTTTTTGCACGCATGAAAAAAAAACCTGAATACGCACGCAACCCGTGTGCAAAATACACGCATCAACCATCGAACCGAAATAACATGCACCCGTGTGAATGAGGCCTCTCAGCTGACTGTCCTCCTTTGTGACTTTTTTGTCTTGCAGGATGGATCAGACTCAGCGGCTCGACTCTAATGATGAGGAGGAAGAGGCGTCCATTACTAGAGACAGACCTGTGGGCAATCTGCACATGTTTGCTGGGATCCACGGACCGGCGCAGGGTGAGTGAGACGCCCGGGCAGTAGAGCGGCCTTATCCATCACAATTAGCCATTGACTTGGGAGATCCAGCATTGTAAGCGATGTGCCGGTGCGGATGGAGTATGGTATGCCTGATCATAATTTTTCTCTTTCTTCCCATTTCCTACAGACTTCCCCATCTACCGTGGTCAGAATCTCATTGGCCGTCATGCCAGCTGTGATATCACCCTGCCGGCGCAGTCTGTATCGAAGAAGCATGCCATCCTGGAGGTGAGGGGCGACTGCCGCACTATATGTGATAACGACAGCCTAAACAAGACACGGCGGGGCAAGACGGCTCTCGCACCACATGTACTCTATGCCCTGTCTGATGGAGACCTCCTGCTGTTTGCCGATGTGGCTTGTCGCTACACCATAGAGCCAAATGTAGAAGTCGAAACGACGGGAGTAGAGGAAAGCGAGGATGACTCGATGCTGGTGCCCGCTACCCAGGGAGCGCTGGCCATAGAAAAGACTCCTGGTGCCGCTATACGTAGGAGAGCGCGGGGAGCTGTTCTGGCGAGAGACTCTGGAGATGAGGAGGAGGGACAGTCCCGAGGGAACGGAGGAGGTAATGGCTACTGGGGTCTCATTATATGCATCTCTTTACATGGGTCATTTCCTCACGCGAGTTCTTTCCATTAGCAATGGGAACGGAACGGAACTCGCACGAGAAAGTGACCCAATATCTTTATTTACACATGGCCGATTTTATTTATTTTTCTTTCTCTCGGACCCAGAGTGCAAGTTAAAAAAATAAAATTACAGCATGTCCAATTTTGGGTGATAATGGCCATTATTCTCTATGGGAGCCAAAAAAATTTGCATCACGTTTGTATGCAGATGCAAAGTAATTTTCTTTCTTTCCCTATTGAAGCAACTCATCGCACTCTCAGGTTTGCAAGTGCGATATTGGTCTGAGTTTCTCATACCGATCATGTACTTGCCTGTGTAAATGTGGCCTAATGGAGTAGAAGAGTTCTCCGGAGCCCTTTAAGTGCGATCTGTTGAGCACAGCTGTAAGATTCTTGTGGGTTTGCTCTTAAAGGGTTACTATTTCCTGTGACCACGTGGCTGTGATGCCTTTTGTGCACATAGATGCCACAGCCCCATGATACTTCTTAGCCTATAGACGTTGTAATCCGCTGACATTGCACACTTTTCCAGGAGGAATAACAGAGGAAAGACGCAATGTGTGATTTCTCAAAAATGTTTTATGGGGAATACAAGTATTTACTAAGACCTCTTAGGAGAGCACAAAGTTTCGCTTTCAACTCGTTTTTTTTTTTTTACCCCTTGTACCCAGCAATGCTCCTGTTTGCACTGCTCATAAAGCACACTGTGACAATGTGGAGTATTTCCTGTTAGATGACAGATTCAGCAGCTGAGTCCTTTGAATACCAAATATGATCGGCTTTCTGTCCATGAGAAGAACTGTGCCAGATGTGCAGGGAAGCCCGGGGGACAGTCTGTGTGGCCCATGTACAGACCTATTATGTATGTGATGACCACTTATCTTTCCGTTGCCTGCGTTCCGCATGTAGGCACATGTAAGGACAGTAAATATTGACTTCCCTCTTAGCCTCAGGCAGAATGAAGAAAAAGATTCCATAACCGGTTAAGAAACATCAGTAGGCGGACTGCATGCAATTCTATAGATGATATCAACTAGATGTGTTCAGTCTGAATATTGAGATGATATATATTCTGTAATTGCAGGTTGTGGTTTCTACAAGGGTCCTCACAAGCCATCAGGTCCGGGGACCACTTTCTCCCCGGTTACAGACACCGTTGTGCCTGAAAGGTAAGACGTTTTGACGCTAAAAGAAAGCACCTGAACCGTATAAGGCTGCCTGTCAACGGCTGTGACGGAATATCACTAGCGATATTCCGCTGTGGAGGAGGAGGGGGGAGCACTGACAGGTCTCCGCGATCAGCCCATTTAATAGATAGGCTCACCACGGCGAATCGCAGCATGCCGCAATTTCAATCCCGTGAGTGGAGAATCGCTATGATTCTCTGCTTGTGGATGTTGGGCTGCGCTAGTTAGCCTATGTAAAGCTTTTCATAGCATGATTTACTGGTGATTTATCGCAAGCGGATCATCGCCCGTAGACCGGCAGCTTCAGTCGTCTTGTGTGTGCGCAGAACAATTATCTCATGCACCACTAGCACAGTGCGAATACAGCATAAGGCCGAATGCACACGGATGGGTCGGATTCTGCATGCGGAGCCCGCAGCGGAATCCGACCCTGTGCCCGTCCGGCATCTGCGCAAACCTGCTATCTTCTTCTGTACTACGGATGGTTCTGCACAGCTTGCCATCGGACATGCGCAGTACAGCTTCCATTGACTTCAATTAAAGGCGTCCATGCAGAATCCGCCGTAAAATGGAGCATGCTGCGACTTTTCATCCGCGAACAGAATCCGCAGTTGGTTTCTGCTCGTCTGCACAAAGAATTTTTTAATAGCATGCTATGGAGGGTTATTGCTGCGGAATCCGGAGGCAGACGCCCGCTCTGGATTCCGCAGCAAAAATCCGCCCGTGTGCATGAGCCTAAGGCACCAACCACCTTGACAGGAGAGCTATTTGTCCAGATATGCTGCTTTTTCCGGTCTGAGGAGTCCCGGTACCAATTATTTAAGGCTGATGGCAGGGTTCATGTGTTCAGAGAAAAGGGAGAATAAAATAACTCCCCTCCTTTTGGGATCACAGGAAAACCCCAATATGTTTAGCCTCCAGAATATATATATCCCTTCTTGGAACACAGGTCCTCCTATTTTATAAGGGATCTATTATGCTGCTTAGCAGTGTCTACTGAATATATATCCTCTCCTGTATTAAGTGTGTCATCTGGATCTGGTCTCCGACTTATGTTGCCTCCAGTCTCTGATCACCACAGTTATTGCGCAGTCAACTTTCCGCATGCATTTTGTGCGATCTGGGTTACTCGCAGCGAGATACTTAGTAATTTATAAGATTGCCATGATGATGTAAGCATATGCATAATCTTTTCGGCATGCATCATCAGGAGGTGAGCGTGATTACCGTAGTCCATCTTCGTAGTTTGCTGCGATGATATGAGCACATGCACGATCGCTTAGATACGCATCATAGTGTGCCTTTCTTTCGCAGGTTGAGTCTCTGAGGGCAGCGCCAATTCAAATCTTTGAGCTTTCTTTCGTTGAGATCTGTGATTATTGCTTAACTGTTAGTCTTTGCGATTGGTCAAGAGAACCAAGCCCCCCCACCCTTTGTAGGTGGTATCTTTGGTAGGCTTTATAAGGGAGGTGTTGGGCATCCACAGTGCATCATCCCCATCATTGCTGCCAGTTTACCATGACAACTGCTGCCACTTTTTCACCTTTTATTGTCTTTAATTTATCTTTTGCATTGGATTTCTCCTGATGAATCTCTTTTTGAGAAGAAACGCGTTGAGCAGCATTAGAGAGCCATTTAAAACAGAAGGATTCAAAGAGCAAAGTCTAGAACCTTGTCTGCTAGCCGTTTTATTATCCTAGCTGCAGGCTGGTGGTTTATATAGGCTGATGCTGCTTATTACCCTCCTTTTTTTTTTTTTTTTTTAGATTTAGCTTTAATAAAAATGATATTTTAGAAGGATCCTCAGTGATATTTATACTATTAGATTGATTCTTCACCACCGCTCTGTGAGTTTGCATATAGGTGACTATTCGGTTACTGTGACACGACAGCTTGGGTTCCTGACAAGCCAATCTGTAGGCTGTTAGTTATAATGGGGATTATATATGATTATCATGGATTATAGGATGGAATATATTATGGTCATACATGAATATTGTTTCTACCTTATAACACGGTCCTTCCGAGACATTAGAAGTATTCTGCATAGTGGCTGACTCTACTCTGTGTATGTATTTTCAGCTCTCCTCTCTCAACCATTTACATGCTCTTTGTTGATTTCTTTTTCTCCCTTTTTTGGTCTCTTAATTCAAGGTTTATCAGTCCTATATAGGGTGAGGTTCCAGCATAGGTCGCCCCACTTGGGGCGGGTGCTCTGTATTGTTAGCGGACATTATAGAGCACTATAGGGTGTATTTCAGGGCCCTTTCCTTTTCTACACATTTCCCTATTTTCGGTCCCCCTTTCTTGATACCTCATATATATTTAAAATAAGTTAATAAAAGTTATATTTTATCTTGATAACGCACAACAGTGACTTCTGTGATCTACAATGACTAATAAGATACAATTGTTACTTTTTTCTTAGTGATGAGGAAGATGATCCATCCATGTCAGAGACGCATCTTCCTTCACTGGATCTACGGTGTGACAGTGATGCAGACACATCAAGGAGAAGCTCTTTTGTACCTTCTTCACAGAACATCTCCACACCCGTCCTTCCTGTAGATCAGTCCAAATATGATGGAAGGACATTGATAGCCAAAGGCAATGAAGAAATGGAATCCATAAAAACAGTAAATGATGAGATGAAGATGAGATTGGCAGTAGAGGACAACCAAGAAAAGGAGCAGCAGACGGTTGAGTCCATGTGTGGTGTTCCTGAACCTTGTGTACAGGTCGTAGGTACCATAGATGATGGGGTGAAGGAAGAGATAGACGAGATATTGGAAGATGCATTAGAGAAGCCATCCTCTGCCAGTGTGCCCGCAAGTAGTCCATGTGCTGAAGGTAATGTGGCGTCCTCAAGTGAGACGGTTCAGGAGGCCCCAGGCACACTGAAACCCGAGGCGGATGCTCTTGTGCAGCACAACCTCTCAGACACAGATGTAATGCTGAAAGAAGATGACAGTGGTAGATCCTTGGGATCAGGGAAAGCTGTATTCCACATGGACAGTGACACAGATGTTGAGGAAGATGAAACTACAGGATCTGAATTAGAGAAGCCCAAGTCATGCCAAGCTGCAGATATTGAGGAATCTGAGAACAATGTGAGTGTTCCTCTGACCGCCCCAGATTCGGACAGCGATACTGATGTAGAGGGTGACCAGAATATCATAAAGTCAAAGAGCAATAATGAGGAAATGATGAGTGAACCCGGTAAAGCCGAAGGGACTACTGGATTTGGTATAGACAGCGACACTGATGATGATGCCGATATACCCAAGCCAGCTGAGAAAGTGGATCAGGACTCCAGAAGTGACACTAAAGAGCAGAAAGACTTCAACATGGACAGTGACACAGATGTAGAGGAAGACGAGCCCACTGCAGTCGTGAAGGAAGCCGAGTCCAAAGAGACAAGCCTAAAGGAAACGAAAGATGTGTTCAGTGTAGACAGCGACACGGATGTGGATGAAGAGGTAGATGGCTCCAGCGGTAACATGACACACGGACCTCAAGACAACACTGCAGAGAGCAAGCATGTCCAAGAAGCAACTGGTGCAGAGAGTAACACTGATGACCAAATACCTGCTGGGCAAAATGTCACCCTCGAACCGACTAACGATGAACCAAACTACAAGACTGACGTAGTTATGGCCAAAGATGCTGCTGCGTTACATGTGGACAGCGACACAGATGTGGATGAAGAGGATGGAGTACCTGTTACACCAGGGGTGGAGGACGTAGGAGTATCTGAAAGTACCACTGATGGTGCTAAGAAGGACACTGAAACGACTGAGGGGGCTGCTGAACTGCATGTAGATAGCGACACTGATGTGGAGGAGGGTGATGGGTCATCTGTTTCTAGACAGGAAGAAGACAAGATGGGGACCAGCGGTGTTCAGGAGGAAGTAGAAGTGAAAGATCAGAAGTCTTCTGTATCTACAACCAATGAAATTGTTACAGTATCGAAAATTTCTACTGAAGATAGTAAGAATGTTCCTACAGAAATCAGAATGGAGGAAGACGAGACTCAGAAGTCAGACTCTGAATGTAAGCCGTTAGTCATGTCTGGTGGATGAAAGGTGCCGCCATCAAGATTGTGGGGAGTGACGTACTCTGCTTCTGCCAACCAGCTGCATAGCTGGAGGTAACCCGTCGTCTGAGGTTCTCAGCCTCGTTGACGGAGCAGGACTCAACTGAAGGGGCTTCCTTCACTGCAGAGCTTACAATGTTAACTGGTTGGCAGTAGGAGTGTATGGTGCCCCGCAAATAGCGCCCACTAGTTTAACTGTTTATGGATGTCTTGTGTTTGTTCCTGGTAAATATATACCAGTGCCATGATAAATTCATTTACTAGGAGAATGCTGATGCAGTATAGAAGTATAACGGTGTAATATACAGGTCATCACATGATAAAGTCCTTTGGCTGAAAAATTTTGGCATTCACAAAAAAAGAAAAAGTAAAGGCTTAGAATCCCATTTATTATGCAAAAAAAAAACTATAGAAAACGACAACAACAAAAAACATCTATATAGATCTAAACTGTTAAACATCACGTAATTAGAAAAATATACATGATCCCACCAGGGCTGTGGAGTCGGTAAGCCAAACCTCCGACTCTCAACTCCTTCATATATGACTCATATTTCTTAAGTGATAAATTTGCTGTAATAAAATGGTGACATCAGGCTTTTCTAAGTGACTGTCCAGTGGCAAACTACTGATGGGCCTAACAGGATAGCCCATAAATAGTTGATCGGCAGGGGGCTGTCTCCCATGATCTCTGCCATTCAGCTGTTCTTTGAGCCAGTGTGCTCATGCACTGGACTGATTTCTGTAGGAATCGGATAGCTGCGTTCCCACTGTAGTGGCCAAACTTGGTACTACAGGCAAAGTTTCCATTGAAGTGCATGGTGTAATGCCAAGTCAGGTCACCGCAGTGGAAATTGAGCTGTGGGCTTCCAACAAAAATCAGCTCCATGCACAAAATCATCGGCCCAGTAATTAGCGTAGCTAAACAGTATGGATTCCAGGTAACACAGGTAACAAGGTCCCCCCTATTAACAACCTGTTTTGACCATTTAATGTCTAAATCCTGTAATGTTGTACTGCTCTAAAAAGACATCTAGTCCCCTCTTAAACTCCTCTATGGATTCTGCCATCACCCTGTCCTCAGGCAGAGAGTTCCACAGTCTCACTGCTCTTACAGTAAAGAACCCCCTTCTGTGTTGGTGATGAAACCTGCTTTCTTCTAGTTTATTCACTGAAAAAGCCAAAAATACAATACCTGAAGGTCTGCAAAGCAGACACGGACGCTATAGGCACGATCGCCATAAGGCAGGCACAATCGCCACCGGCACAATCGCCGTAGTGCAGGCGCAATGGCCGTAAGCCCTAAAGATATGCAGTTAGCCAGACAATAGTGTAGAGGAGCAACTTGTTCATGGCAGGCTAAAATGCAGTCACCCACTCAACCCAGCCCAGATTGGGAAGGAGCGACTGCATAAAATGATAGCCTGCACATGTGAACTATACCAAAGATGCCAGCCACAGATGGATGGTGACCCCCACCATACAGGATATCAACCCTGGCTGATATAACAGCCCTGTTGCCCTGTATCTCCAAAGTGGGCCACACTGGCTGACATCTTGGGCTCCCCCACCAACTAGCAAACTACATACAAAAGTACTAATGCATACTAATAAAATGCAGGTGTTGGTACTGCATTTTGGCCAAAACGCATAGGCTGACGGGCCGCGTCGAGGCAACACCGCGTCCGTCAGTACCTACGCTAACTCACTATAAATTACATAAAATCACAGAGGTGGCTTTTTCAGTGAATAATGTCTTTGTTGTTCTCCTCACCTCTGTGATTTTTTGCTTTCCTCTAGACGTAGCAGATGCCCTCTTGTTACCCTCACAGTCCTGGGTATAAACAGATCATGGGAGAGATCCTTGTATTGTCCCCTAATGTATTTATACATAGTTATTTGATTGCCCCTTAGGCCTCATGTCCACAGGCGTGTCGGATTCCACGTGTGGGGGCCCTCAACGGAATCCCACCCTGCCCGCAGCCGAGGACCCTGCATACCTGTGCGGGCAGACGGCTCGCCGTTGGACTATCTGCATATGGTATATGGGATTGCTGCATTTGTAAGGACCCATATAAAAAAAAAGTTATGTTGCGTGCTGTGAAAAAAAAATCTGAACCCTTGTGAAAATGGCTAAGCTTGCTATTCCCACCCCACAAAAATGAAATGGAAAGCAATTAGAGATGAGCAAGCGTATTCACTAAGGCAAATTACTCGAGCGAGTATCGCCATTTTCGAGTACATGCCTGCTTGCCCAAAAAGATTTGTGGGGAAACGGCCCCAGCCCCGCTCGACCCTGCAACTCACTGCTCACCTCGGCCGGCCCCCGAATCTTTTCGGGCGAGCAGGCATGTGCTCAAAAATGTGGGGGGTTTGACTGTGATGATACAAGAAGCTAATCTGTAAAAAAAAAAAAAGAAAAAGAAAAGGGAATAAACAGTGATTGAACGGTTATAGGTTTCCAAAAATGGGATCATTGAAGACTAGAGCTCGTCCCGCAACTAAACACTCGCAGAGCTGCGCTGCTGGAAAATAAAAACACTATGGCTCTTGGAATGCGGTTACACAAAAAAAATCCTTTAGGCCAAATGCACACAGCCGGGTCGGATCCTGCAGCGGTATCCCACCCGGTGCCCAACTGGTGAGCCCTGCGTACCTGTCTGGGTGCTTTTTCTTCTGTACTGCGGATGTGCCGGCTGGCACACATGCCCTGTACAAATGTGACCACGCCGTCAGTAGGCGATGACTCAGATCTTGCGGCCTTTCTGCAATGATGATTTCAGAAGGGCTGCAGGACGGACGGCTTCCTTTGACTCCAATGGAAGTCGTCCGCACAAAATCCGGCTGAAAATAGAGCATGCTGCAATTTTCTTCCACGCAAGCGGAAAATCGCAATTGATTTCCACTCGTGGGCATGGAAACCCACTTTTACATTGCATGCTATGGCCGATATTTGCTGCAGAATTAAGAGGCGGACGCCGCTCCGTATTCCGCAGTGCAAATGTGGCCGTGTGCATTGGGCCTTCCACTAAAAGGGTGTGTCGTGTACACAACATCAGAACATAAATCCGTACAAACTGGATTTCGCTGGAGTTGTGCTATCCCACAGGTTAATATTTTTGCGGCAGAGATTGTGCTTTCATAGGTTACCGGGACAGGACCGGTAACTTATGTTTTATAGGGAAATATGGCAGAAATGGAATATAATACACGTCGGTCGTCTTTTCTATTTTTAATTTGATGTAAATTAAAGAGAAATAATTCCTAAAATATATATACATAATGATGCTAAATATGTCGCGTCGATCAGCCACTATCCTCGCTGGAATACCTGGGAATGGCTTTATTTCACTGGCCGGTATTTGGGCGCTCTTTACGGTCTGAGAGCAGATGCTGTTGTTTTCCTTCCACTTCGTTAGGTTGGCTCGTCGGCCCAGTCTCCTTACTGGCGGAGCGCTATATAGTGAGATGTGCTGCCAAGTGGGGCACACACAGATGTAGCAAAGTTTAACACACCGCTTAATGCATTTAGATAAAGTTCTGCACTGCAGGGTCTTTACCTTCTTTATCGCCTTTGTGATAAGAGAACTTGTTGCAGCAGGGTATCGCAGCTAAAGCGACGCTTCGGCCTGGAGAACCAAAGATGGCCACGTGAGCTTCTCGGACTACCTGATGCACACTGGGCATTTGTATGCATCACTAGTCTAAGACGCTATGCATGCTTTCATTAACCAGCACTGCGCACATGATCAGTGTCGGCCAGTCGGAGCTGCATGTAATGTCTTGCTATGCACAGTACAGGTAGTCAGAGAAGCGGTTCGGCCATCCTTCTTTCTCCAGGGCCGGAGGGACGCTTTAAGTTAAGCTTTCCTCCAGCTGTATAATTCTACATGTCCTAGCTGCCAGAACGTGTGTGTATATATGTGTGTGTGTGTGTGTGTGTGTACATATACATACAGATGGTGGATGTCAGGTGTCACTTTTAAGAATGTTACTGTGAAATAGTGAGCGACCTACTGGTCGCAGAGAGAACAACATCTCACTAAAGATCCAACTTTTTTGGATTCTCACTCGGACGTTCTGCCTGTGACTCTCAGTTTTGTCACTGACTAACATGGCAGGCAACTTCAGGAAGATATTTCAAATAGTAAAAAAAACGGAAAAAAGAAGAGTAGATCCCTTGTATGTGGCGCGTGAGCTACCAACTGCTGCCAGATTCTCCAACTAGATGTTACACGTCAGAATACTCCAGAAAGCCACCAGGGAACCCTTCAGGTAAGAGAAGTACACGTGGGCTTTTCATACAGATGTTTTCGCGTAATGCTAATTACGTCTCCTATTATCCACGGCTGATAGAATAAAACTGATAGATTTGAACTTCGCGCAAAGTCTTAATAAAAAAACGTGATGAAACAAAAATGATCGTTGCCGTTACTGCGTGTGACAATAATTGTAATGTAGATCCGTCTCTAGTTCCAAGAACTTAAGATGATTGGATGAGATTTTATAGAGGATCTGTTTCTTTAACAGGCACTGACTTGGAAACGATGGCCACACAGTGCTACCTGGAGCCGCAAGAGACAGATTTACCAGGTACTTACCTCTGGAAAGCTTGTGTCCACCATTGCAACTAGTTTTTTGTTACTCCAATGCATCTAAAATACATTTTTTTAAAAAGTTCTAGCTTAAAAAGAATCTCTTGTATTGTGTCTACAGCTCCGGTGCAGAACTATGCGTCTCCATGGTTACAGACTACAAACAACCATGTGTAGTCTGATCCTGCAGTCACGTTGTTCCTTTTTTGCTTTAGATGCATTGGAGTAGATTTTTGTAGTATAATGTTTCCCTGTGATCCGCTCTTTCAGATGAGGAGGAGGCTACACAAGCGTTCATAATGAGCTCCACATGGGCCGAGCCAGAGCCGTTCAAACGTAAGTCCCTTCTTATCAGCGGGTCTGCTCTGTGTTCTGTTATCCTCCTATTACTGGACATAGAGTTTATACGGGGTTGGGCTTCACATATGCATCACATCATATTGGGCACAGCTAACAATGCCGTTGCGGAGTCCAACAAGTCGGCCATATTGTACTGGTGTACAGTGACGCTGCTCTCCTGGTTGACATTCTTCTTTTCTATATATGCAGGTCCTGCTAATCCGTTGGCTGTGCTGCAGATTTCATCTGTGACCTGTAAGTACATGTTAGTCTGTATTTGCATCATGGCACCTGACAGACCCCATTGACTTGTAATTGGTCCTATTATGGTGTCTCCGTTTGATCTGCATGCAGCACTACTCTAGCTCATCAGATCTAATAGAACTTTGAATGGAGCCCCCAACACGAATAAACGGGATTGTAAGAGATTCCTGACAGAGACATGTTTAAATACAGTGAAGACCCTGAAACTCTATTAGTATCACTTGTCTTAATATTCTGTGTATATTGGCCTCTGATGGTTCATATCCATTGGCCTTACTCATGCACGCCGTATAGAATTTCCCTAGGAAGGGCTTGTTCTTGTTCCTGACAGCGCCCCTACACCAGGGCCAGGTTGGGCAGGACTCTGCTTTTTGCGTGGTGGGTAGAGCAAAACCAGCAGATGACTGCAGCTCCAGAGGATGGAACTAGGGATGCGACTGAGATGTCACAGGGCCTGGAGAACAGTTCCTGAGGGCATATCATTGTACCCTCTGCTGGTCACCTGGCATACGGGCAATAGTAATGCGATGGACAACGCAAAAAGTAGCAAAATGCTTCTATTTCATTTGCAGTAAGCTTCCATATTTTTCTCCATTGAAGTCAATGATAAAAAAAAAAAAGATCCTGATAGGCGAGACGTAGGAAGTATTGCAGTATGCCCTATGAACAGCAGCAGCTCTGAGCGATCAGGTGTTTGCTGCTCCTGTTTATACACACAGAAGGTATAATATCAGTATTTTTGGGTGTATAACATTCATAATGGGGCAGATTTTGTCTTAACTTGACATTTTATCTTTGTCAGTAAATACATCGACAGAGGAAAGCGATGAGAATGCAGAAGCGGAGACTCAGGCATTTTGCATTGAAGCAGAAATGAGGAGGCCCAGAGACTCGGGAACTCCAGAACCTGCTGAAAGACGTATAAATGAGGCCATCCAGTCCTCAGGTAGTGAAGAAAAAGCACAAGAAGAAGTCCATCAATTGTCTCACGAGACCTTGTCCCCGGATGCCACACAGCCCATCTCCCAGTGCTTGTCCGAAAGACCTTCTCCAGAGGCGGGTACGTGGCTGCACCTTAAAAGGGACGTTCCGGCTTCAGTCTGGATGACAGGCGTCCAGCAGGTGGGAGACTCTACAAAGCTGGAAGGAGGGGATGAAGCAGAAGATGCAACTCAAGCTGACGACCCGTCACTTAAACTAGAGCTTGAAGCTACACAGTCATTTGTTGTAGAAGATCCATCTGTACAGAAGCCTCCTGCACAAACGCTCACCCCAGTAATGCCCGCTGCTGACGAGAAGCCACAAGAGAGGACAGAGCAGCCGAGTAGTGAGGCCACAGATGATGATGATGCCACTCAGGCGTACAGTCTCGATGTGCCAGGTTCAGAGGATGGTACCAAACAAGCTTGTAGTCTCTCTGAGACTGCAGGTGATGGCGCTACTCAGGCTGCCAAAGAAGGCGACAGCACACAGGCGGTAAACCCAAGCGTGCCATCTGCTGAGGTAGTAGCCCCCGAGACGAGAGGAGAAGAAAAACTCTCTTCAAGGAGAGGTAAGTGTCTGTCATGCGGAAAAAGGTATCAAGGAACCAAAGCGATGCCAGGAGATTTCAGGCAGCCAATGTTTATCTGTTATCAGTGAGGCTTGTATACAGCCATCTAGAGTCTGCGTGAATGAGCCCGCCCGGCATTGAAGTGTTGGGTTACAAACGCACACAGCGCAGTGATTAGTGGAACCAGCCACAATGATATCCACGTTTTACATGCCGCCCCCTTAATGCACTTTATATTGTAGTTTGTTAAAGAACTTCCATGTGGCTTCTGCAAGTCATACACAATGTGTGAATCCCCCCCTTTAGCTCGCACACTTACATGGCACTGAACTTCTGGCACCTTGATCTGTTTTACATTGTACCTGTGTGTGCCTCCGGCTCATATCTTAGTTTGGGCATAAATCTGCATATTGTAACACTTTTTTTTAATACTATAATATACACTCCTTGTATAAAAAAAAAAGATTAAGCACTCAGAAGTTGTTGCAATGGAATGACACTTTCTCAGTGTGATTGTAACGTAAATGTAAGTACACAATATCGGAGCAAAAGGATCATTTATTGTGGAGAACTGACCCCTTGTAGGGCGGCTCTAGTTCCCTGTTGTACCGCATCTAGCTTGGTTGCAAGATGTGATACGGGGCACGGAGGCTCTAGTATCCTGTTGTACTGTGTCTAGCTTGGATGCAAGATGTGACACAGGCAGGTATGGAGGCTCTGAGGCTCTGGTACCCTGTTGTACCGCTTCTAGCTTGGATACAAGATGTGATATCAGTGAGCATGGAGCTCTAGTACCCTGTTGTACAGCCTCTAGCTTGGATACAAGATGTTATACGGAGCGGGCATGGAGGCTCTAGTACCCGGTTGTACAGCCTCTAGCTTGGATACAAGATGTGATACGGGGCAGGCATGGAGGCATACAGTTTCCGTCCTGCAGAATATCGCTCCACATTTGCTGTAACTGAGCCTCTAGATCATACAAACTTGTAGGTGTCGCAGTTGGCGTCCCAGATGGGCCCATACATGTTCTATTGGTGTTGCATCTGGTGACCGGGCAGCCACGGAAGTGTGGCAATGTTGTGGAGACTTTCCTGTGACCGCCTTGTGTGTGCGGCCGAGCATTATCATGCTGGAAGCCGCCATGAGAGGAACACATATGGCTGCAGGATGTCCTGAACTGAGCTGTCATTGTCCTTCCTACCACAACTAGGGGTCAACAACTGTTGTATACGATGGCCCCCCCAGATCATCACACCAGCAGGGGGCAGTGCGCCACTCCACAGCAAAGGCAGGATTGAGGCGCTCACCCCGAGGTCTCCAGAAACTAACATGGCCGCCCGACACAGTCTATATCATCCAGTTTCGTTGTTCACAAAACCACTGCAACTGGAGGCGATGGTGGGTGTCAAAGGCCGTACACGTAATGGGAGCCGGGAGACCAGATGTCCTTTAGCGAAGCACCTGTAAATGGTTCTGGCAGACACAGAGGTGTAACGATGGTGCAACCTGCCTCTGGATGGCGGACAGCAAAACAGTTGGAGCTGCTGATGCTTGTCAGATGATCAGACGCTCCTCTCTACTGGTGTTCTGTCGGGGCGTCCTGAGCCCGGTCACCTTGTGTGCCCTCACACATCCACTTATCCCAACACCTCCTAACAGTCTGGTCAGAAACTCCTCTCTACTGGTAGTCTGTAGGGGGCGTCCTGAGCCTGGTCACCTTGTGTGTCCTCACACATCCACTTATCCCAATACCTCCTTACAGTCTGGTCAGACGCTTCTCTCTACTGGTGGTCTGTTGGGGGTTTCCTGAGCTCAGTCACCTTGTGTGCCCTCACACATCCACTGGTCCCAACACCTCCTAACAGTCTGGTGAGGCGCTCCTCTCTACTGGTGGTCTGTTGGGGTGTTCTGAGCCCGGTCACCTTGTGTGCCCTCACACATCCACTGGTCACAACACCTCCTAAAAGTCTGGTCAAACGCTCTTTTGACAATGTGCCTGGTGTCTGTTCCCAGTATATCTATGGGTACGGGGTTCAGGATAACATTTTTAATTTTGTAATTTGGGTTTTATTTGAAAGTGTAAAAATTTGGCGGTTAAAACTACTGAACTGTAAGTGGTTATTTATAATGTCCTGTTCGTTATGTATGCCCCAGCTATACATTCCCTATTCACTACTTATAATCTTTTCAGCAGATGTCTATTATTTTCCCAATCACAGGTCTAAGAAGAAAGAAAACACAGGAACCTTCACAGAACCTTCTGGTGAGTAAATCCTAATACTCCATGTCTGATCGCCTCTCTCCTGTCTGACTATTGCATGGAGAAGACTTGTTCTGGATATGTACATGCATGCCGTAACAATCCTACAGTCCGGCATCAATAGGATCTGATAGGTAGACATAATCGGATGCTGTATTTTGGATTACTGTACAACCATAGGAAAGGTCTACAGTATGTACCTGACTTGTAAGGACAAAGAACTTTCAGGAACAAACCCCAAATATGATCCTTCCTTCAGCAGCTTCTGTCTATTGTTCTATTATGAACCAGATCTGCATATAATCTGGATATTGACAAGTACCAGATTATCAGACTTTATAGATTATCAGCTACATATTCCTTGTTGCAAGTATATATAGTTTATTATACATGCCACACAAAATACCCAACATGCAGCCCTGTCATATATCTTCTGTGCCTTTATTCAGCAGACTTCATCAGGAACTGAAGAGCTTCCAGACAAAGCTTCTGCGGGTCCTGGTCCAGACAAAGCTTCTGCGGGTCCTGGTCCAGACAAAGCTTCTGCGGGTCCTGGTCCAGACAAAGCTTCTGCGGGTCCTGGTCCAGACAAAGCTTCTGCGGGTCCTGGTCCAGACAAAGCTTCTGCGGGTCCTGGTCCAGACAAAGCTTCTGCGGG